>NC_059167.1:1210000-1810000 GCF_019923935.1 Bubalus bubalis
AAACTGCCTCCAGCTTGGAGCAGTGAGAACTTTACAAGCAGTCCTGCTCCCAAGGCCGGTAATTTGCCAGAAATTAGCAGTGACTAAGACACACCAGCCTCCCCTTGTTCTAGGTGGTGGGGACCAGCTTGTCCCACACTCTTCATTTCCAGCGTTGGTTGGAGAGCTGTGGACTCAGCCGTCCTGAGCCCCCAGGCCTGGGATGGGTGGCTTTACTTTTCCATGTCCCCCTCCCCTCAAACAGGCCAAAAAGGGAGACGCTGCTGACTCCCCACGAGATCTGTTTGTCTTCCTTGTTTCTCCCCCACTTCCTATTCACTCATCTTCCAGAACAAGAGAGAAACAGAGTGGGCGGACTGAAGGCCGTTTTTACCGCTTTGTCAAAAACTGGAAGTTTTTCCAAAGGCTGGTGAGATCCTCCAACACCCTGACCTTTAAGAGCTGAAGGGAAAGGCCCCCCACTTTGTGGATTTGTAGCCTGTCCTGGCCAGGCCCAGCGCAAGCGCGAGGCCACAGCAGCAAGGCTGCCCTCTCAGTGAGGTGAGCTGCCCTTGGCCAAGCCCACGCCAGGGCCCTGCTCTGCGCTTTGCAGGCCGGGAGACTTCATGCCTGTCATTCCACCACCCTATGCCTCAGCTTTTGCATCTGTAGAATGGGTATGACAAGGCGGAATAGGATGTCCCACAGGGCTTACGGAGAGGCGGTGCCAGCTGCCTAATTAGCAGGACCCAGTGCAAAATCAAAACGCAGGGTCCTGTGTGGAGCCAGGGACCCTGCCTTGGTGGCCTGTCCTAGGAACTTGCCCAAGACCTGGGACATGAACATTCTCTCGCTCCCCATTTTCCCACAGCCCCTTTGCAAAGGATATTAATATGTCTACTCCCTCCCTTTGAAAAAAAAAAAAGCAGGGACTTCCAAGGTGGTCCAGTGGCTAAGAACCCACCTGCCAATGCAGGGGACACAGGTTCAGTCCCCGGTCTGGGAAGATCCTGCCTGCCACAGAGCAGCTAAGCCCGTGTGCTGCAATGACCCAAGCCCTCGCGCCCTGGAGGCCGTGCTTCTAAGAGAAGCCGCCAAACGAGAAGCCCGCACACCCCTGCTAGAGGGTGGCCCCACTCATCGCAACCGGAGGAGGCCTGTGCACAGCCACGAGGCCCAGCACAGCTGCTCACTAAATACATTTATTAAAATTATTTTTCAAAAAAGCAGGTCTCTTCTTCAAAAATTATGAAACATTTCAAGACGGCAACAGCAGAGCATTAAACCAAGCCTGGGGCCCAGGGGGCCTGCCCAAGAAGCAGGCCCTGTGTGAGGTGTTCATTCATTCAGCAGACAGTGGGGATTCTGTGCCAGGTGCAAGTCATGTGAGCTAACAAATGCCAAGGCTCAACAGATCTGGTTCACGGGGTACTCTATACACAGCACCTCCAGCTTCATGTAAGCCTCATGATACAATGCAGCAGGTATCATCATCTCCATTCGCACATAAGAAAACTGAGACTGGCCCTTCCCTACCCGGCTGAGAGCCAGCTGCCCAGGGACGCTTTGAGTACCTACCTGATGACTGTAGGTCATAAGTATGAAAAGAGACATCCGCGGGGCCCCAGAAAAGCTCTTGGGTACCAACTCGACTGTCGCTATCTTTGAAGGCACAAAGGCAACCTACCTTGCAAGCCAGACTTGGCTACAAAGCTGACTTTCGCGTTTGGAAAGTGAAACGTCTACATTGAAAATGTGAATGTGGTCATTTCATCAATAAAGCAAGTACATTTCCTCTAATTCAAAATGTAGTAGAGAGACGTCCCTGTGGTCCAGCGGCTAAGACTCAGGCGCTCTCAGTGCAGAGAGCCTGGGTTCAACCCCTGGTCAGGGAACCAGATCACAGGTGCCGCAGCTAAGTGATCTCACGCGGTAACTAAAGATCCTGCGTGCCACCAGGAAGATCTAAGATCTTGCCTGCTGCAACCAAGACCCAGAACAGCAAACAAATAAAAATGTTTGGCAAATGAAGTAGAGAGCACACGGAGACGCAGAGGCCTGAATGAGATGGGTCATGTGTTACGAGCTGGCACCTAATACTTGCTCTAAGGCTCACATGCTCAGTCGTGTCCGACTCCTTGCAGCCCACGGACTGCAGCACGCCAGGCTCCCCTGCCCTTCACATCTCCCGGAGTTTGCCCAGACTCATGTCCACTGAGTCAGCATGAGTTGGATGGCATTGAGTTGGATGGTGATACCATCCAACCATCTCATCCTCTGTCGTCCCCTTCTCCTGCCTTCAATCTTTCCCAGCATCAGGGTCTTTTCCAAAGTTCTTCGCATAAGGTGGCCAAAGTATTGGAGGTTCAGCTTCAGCATCAGTCCTTCCAATGAATATTCAGGGCTGATCTCCTTTAGGATGAACTGGTTGGATCTCCTTGCAGTCCAAGGGACTCTCAAGGGTCTTCTCCAGCACCACAGTTTGAAGGCATCAGCTCTTTGGTGCTCATACTTTTTTATTGTTCAGCTGTTGCGTCTGTGCATGACTACTGGGAAAACCATTGCTTTGACTATACGGACCTTTGTAGGCAAAATAAGGTCTCTGTTTGTCCATGGGAGTTTCCAGGCAAGAACACTGGAATGGGTTGCCATTTCCTTCTCCAGGGGATCTTCCCCACCCATGGATTGAACCTGGTTTCCTGCATTGCAAGCAGACTCTTTACCAACTGAGCCACCATGAAAGCCCAATGGGAGCTCAGTGTGCGTTAGTTCAGTCTGAAATTGAGCTGGTCACTAAAGTGGACCAAGACCAGCCTTTTGGTTCTCAGAGCCAGGGTCTGTCAGGTACTGGGCTGTTTTCCCTTCAGTCAGGCGCCTCTCCTTCCCAGACCAGGCTGCCATGTACAGGAGTGTGGGTTGTGCACTGCACAAGAGAACCTGTGCTCCCCAGAGCTGTGCAGCACGCATGCTGCATGGAGGCCAGATGAGGCGAACCTGCTTCCCTCAACCCAGGTGCCCAGGATGGACAGCAATGGACTAGAGCCTCCGCCCTCCCCCAGCCCAGCAGCTTCAGCTCCCTCAGTAAAATCTTCTCCTGACCCTTCAAAGCTGACCGTGGAGGGAGAGTCTCCGTGTGGGGAGAGTGCCCGGTCCTGCAGTTCGGTGGTGGAGGGCCTCTACCGGGTAAACCCTGCCGGTTGCCTCTGGTGCTTTGTTTCGCGTAGTGCCCGTGACTGGCGTGAGTCTGATTGCTGAGGCGACCACCTCAGTGACGGCGCTCCGGATAAACACGGTGCCAGCCCCAGACCTGACAAAGCACCTCCCTGCTCCTCCCACTGAGGCTCCTTTGTGTCGGAGATCTTGCTGATTTCCATTCCTGACCATTTGGGCCACTTGTTTTTTCTCTTCTCATGCTTTGAGTTCTCACTCTTAATGTTTTAAATTCGCCAATAAAGAGTGAGCCCACGAAATACTTGACCTCAATAAAAGCAAAAGCCCAGGCTCTCTCTCCCTGCCACAAGGCCTCACTGTGCTGTGTAGTTTCCAGGTCCTGTAAGTAAGAAACCTTCATCTTTTCCAAGGTTTCCTGATGGGTATTGGTGAAGGATGTCTTACAATCACAATAAAAAGCACAAGGACCAATCCAACCCCAGCATTGCTTACTGATAGGCTGAGCTGAGGACAGCCTCCTGACCGTCCTAAGGGTGTGTTCATAATATGCTGCCACCAGGCAGGGCTTCCTTGGTGGCTCAGCAGTAAAGAATCTGCCTGCCAATGCAAGAGATGGAGACGTGGGTTCAATCCCTGGGTCAGGAAGATCTCTGGAGAAGGAAATGGCAACCCACTCCAGTATTCTTGCCTGGAGAATCCCATGGACAGAGGAGTCTGGCGGGCTACAGTCCACGGGGCTGCAGAGAGTCGGTCACGACTGATGACGAAATGACGGCGGCCACTCGGCAGCGCTGGGGCGGGGTGCTGCCCGCCACTGCCGCCCCTCGTCGGTCCCTATAACCTGCTTTGCCCACCGAAGATCAGCCGGAAGCCCTGAATCAAGACTCCCGCAGAAGCACTGGGAGGACGCCTGGGATGAGCAGCTGCCCGAGCCGGGCCATCTGCCTGGCCTCTGGCCTCAGCACTCCGCCTTGGGAGGGATCCGCCACCAACCACTCCCATCCGCTGCCGCGGAGCCTTCTCACACAGAAGCTACGCCTCCAGCAGCAGGGCAGCTCTTCTGCTTGTCGGAGTTCCCTCACTTCGACCCTGGGACCCAGACGAGGAACGCAGTCCCAGTTCTAAGCAGCCTGCATCCTGCATTCTGACTCTGGGACCCCATGGACTTAGCCCACCAGCCTCCTCTGTCCATGGGGTTCTCCAGGCAAGGATACTGGAGTAGGCTGCTGTGCCCTCCTTCAGGGCATCTTCCTGATCCAGGGATCGAACCCATGTCTCTTAGGTCTCCTGCGTTGGCAGGTGGGTTCTTTACCACTGGTGCCACCTGGGTAGCTCCAGGCAGCCTGCATCCTACCCTCTTACTCTCCCCTCCAGCATTTTCTGGAAGCTTCCATCTCCACAGGCCTCACACTCAGAGCACCGAGGTTTAGGGTCAAGAGACCTGCATTCAAGTCTTCGCTCTGCTCTGAACTACCTGTGTGACTTCCAGAAGTCACTTCACTTGCATCTCTGGCCCTCAGTTTCCCCATCCATAAAATGGGGACAATATTGGCTTCCCTCCCAGAGCTGCAGGAGGGGCCTGTGAATGCTGAGGGGAAATTGCTTTCTGTGTTTCTAGTAATGCCTGTCCAGCGTGGGTATTTCAGTTCTCTCTAGAACCAGATGGTGTCCCAGAGCAGGCCGTCCAGGCACAGAAGGCCGCCGTTGATTGGCAGCACCTTGGGAAAGCTTCCCGTGGAGAAAGCAGCCACGTACAGCTCCCATCCTGCTCCTGTGGAGAAGGGAGACACAAATCACAGGCCCTGCCCCAAGGGCCTCCTCCCACACGGTCACTGATCTGTGGGGCCTGGGGTGCGGTTAGCAAGGGTGCAGCTGCTGTGTCTTCAGAACAGCCAGCTCTGCCCTGGTGATACGAAAGGAGGGGCGGGCTTCCCTGCTGGCTTGGGGCTGAAGAACCCACTAGCCAGGGCAGGAGATGCGGATTCGGTCCCTGAGCCGGGAGGATCCCACACGCTGTGGAGCAGCAAGACTGCAAGCTGCAATTATTGTCTGTGCTCAAGAGCCCAGGAGCGGCAGCCACTGAAGCCCCTGCACCCTCCAAGGAGACGCCTGAGCCCCTCGGCTGGAGCGGACCCCGCCTGCCGCAGCTAGAGGAAAGGCCTCCCAGCAAGGCAGACCCAGCGCAACTAAAAATAAATAAATTAAGTGATTTAAAAATAAAGAAAAGGAGGGAAGAACAGCAGAGAGATGGAAAGTGGAGACAGTGACCCAGAGAGGGAGACAGAGAACTGTCCGTGGAGAGAGACTGGGGTGTCCAGACACAGAGACAGAGACGCGGGAACACAGTGGCTGGGGACGCCGGGAGGACGGGAGAGCGGGAGGGGCCGTGTCTAGGAAACGACCGCTACTAAAGTAAGCAAAAGTCAGGACTGACTGCAGCCCTGATGCCTTCCGCCTCAGTGTCCCAGGCAAGGTCGCCAGGGAGGCATCTGACCAGCAGTCTGCAAGGGGCAGAGGTGCTCATTCACATCAATGCAGCCCCACAGTCTCGAGGTCGCCCCCAGACGGGGCTGCCCTCGCTCGCCCGCCCTCCCTGTGGCTTCTGGAGTGGCACCAAGGGCACCGGGTGCAGCAGGCGGGTCACCCCAGCTCCAGCCCGGAGTGCCGGCCCTCCTGACCAGTGGAAGCCGGTGAGGGCTGCGTCCCCCCGGGAACTCCTCTTCCTCTGAGCTCGCGGGGCCGGGCCCTTCCAGCCGTCATAAAGCCCGGGGTCCCCTCCTCCTCTGTCTGATCCCTCCATGCACATCATAAAGCCCGGGGTCCCCTCCTCCTCTGTCTGATCCCTCCATGCACATCATAGAGCCTGGGGTCCCCTCCTCCTCTGTCTGGCCTCACCGTTCAGTATGGGCTCCAGATGACCCTCCCTACCCCAGGCAGCAGGGCCGCCGGGACAGGCAGGCTCAGAGGCCCCAGGCTGGGCTGAATCAAGCTCTGCCTTCTCCTGTGCCCTCACTTCATTTTTACTTTGTTTGTTTGCCAATCGGCACAGGGGAGAGCTCAGTTCCCCGACCAGGGATCGAACCTGCACCCCCGAAGCGGAAGCATGGAACCCTAACCGCTGGCCTGCCAGGGAAACGCTGCAGCCTTCTTCTTTCCCAATCTGAGCCTCAGTCTCCTTGTCTCTCAGAGAGGCCACCCCGTGCATGCTCAGTAACTGCTCCCTAGACCAGCGCCGGCAGCCAAGAGCCCAGGACCTGTGGTCTCCTGGGTCCACCCCTTCCCCACAGGTCACTTCCCGCTTCTGGGCTCTGTTTCCCCAAACGTGGAGCGAAAGGATTGGGGTGATTGGCTTTGCCATGTTTTTGATTGCAAGTTGCAGTGAAAAATAGATTTTTACATCTCAGTTCAACAGACACTAGATGCTTACGTAACTGAAACGAAACTGGCAGGAACCAGACTGTGCGCCATGGGCTTGCAGACTGAGTTCAGACCTCACGGAGTTTGAAGAGCACTGGGCAAGGATCCTCAGCGGCACTTAGACATCCCGACTAGGGGAAGAAGGGTGCCCACTGAGCAGGGCGTCGTCCCTGGCACCACCCAGCCCCCCGCCTCCCGCAGAACAATTCAGCCCTTCTGTGTTTCCTTCACTGGACTTCTCTGTAAGGTTTAGTTAGGAAAAGGGGCTCTTTGGTTAGACGCGTGAAAAGATAAGTCTAAAACTGACTGGACTGTCAGAGACTGGGTGATTTTTGAGCTTTGATGTTCTATGATTCTGTGGTTTGGATTGAACTGAGCAAAGTAGACTAACTGTGAAACCAAATAAAAGTTTCTGGGAAGAGATGGAATAAGTGCCTCTGAAGAGAAGGATTGTATTTTAACACATGATTATTTGCACATTAAGTAAAATGATTACTTGTGTCGAGCGCCTTCCGTGGCCCAGTAGCATTTATGTTACTCAGTGTGGTCCTCACCAGAAACTTGTGAGGAAGGCCTTCATATGCCCATTTTGGAGATTAGGAAACTGAGGTTCAGATACGTCCAGAGCTCGCCTGAGTTGACAGAGCCACGAAGGGCATCTCTCCTATGAGGAGAGACTCCTGAACAAGATAAGGCGGCACAGGAGGCCTCAAAGGGTTCAGTTTCCTCCTTATCAAGTGGAGGGCTGACGGAGAGAAGCGCGTGTGTGGCTCATCATAGTCGCTCAGTAAATGGGAGCTAATGTCGGGCTCATGATCCTTCCATCTGAAAAGCTAAAGCCCACCACACACACACACATACACACACACACACACACACACACACACACACACCCCACATGCTGTTGCTAAAATCCCACTCGATAGCCAGTTTCCAGTAGAAAGAGCCACAGTCAACAAAGTCTCTCATCTAACAAATGAGAAACTGCCTGGACGGCTTTTAACACAATTTCCGAAAGAACATCTTCACTCCTCCTCTACACCCCCCTCCACCCTTGCAGATGACAAAGAAGACACTTTCCTTCCAAAGCAGGGATCCAAAGCTCCCCACGTCGCTGACATGGACACCCCCATAGAGGTCACTCAACCACACGCTCCAGCCCACTTTACAGAGGAGCACACTGAGGCCCAAAGGGGGCAAAGGGTGGACTGAAGGCCATACCGCATGCCTGTGGCAGAGCTGGATCCAGAGTTCCAGAAGCTTCCTTCTGAGCCTTTATAGCTCCAAAGGCAGGGCTTTCCTGAGCCCACGGGGCTCACGTGCACCTTCGTGCCATACGGTGCCAGGCTGTAACCCCCAGCTTGCTAACAGCCTGCAGCTCAGCTCTGCCAGCAGAGCAGGAAAGAAGGACGTCCTGCCCAAACGTCCAGGCTGCCTTCTGCTGCCTCACCACAGAAGCCAAGCTCAGACGGCAGCAGTGGCCAGGCGCACAGTCGGCGTGCCTGAGTGTTTGCGGGCAAGCATCCTTCTTTGCCAGACGCTGAGCTCCAGAGGACAGGAGCTGGGTCTTGCCAGTCATGATTTGAGGCAGGTCCCTTACACTCTCAAAGGCTTAATCTCCCCATTTTCTCCATAGAAAGGTGGGAAATTTCAATAAGATAATATACAGAGCCAAGCATGGTACCTGGACTCTAGTAAATCTTTAATAAATGTTCATTATTGGACTTCCGTGCAGGTCCAGTGGTTAAGAATCCACCTACCAATGCAATCCAATCCCAAAGAAAGGCAATGCCAAAGAACACTCAAACTACCGCACAATTGCACTCATCTCACACGCTAGTAAAGTAATGCTCAAAATTCTCCAAGCCAGGCTTCAGCAATACATGAACCGTGAACTTCCAGATGTTCAAGCTGGTTTTAGAAAAGGCAGAGGAACCAGAGATCAAATTGCCAACATCCGCTGGATCATCGAAAAAGCAAGAGAGCTCCAGAAAAACATCTATTTCTGCTTTATTGACTATGCCAAAGCCTTTGACTGTGTGGATCACAATAAACTGTGGAAAATTCTTCAAGAGATGGGAATACCAGACCACTTGACCCGCCTCTTGAGAAACCTATATGCAGGTCAGGAAGCAACAGTTAGAACCGGACATGGAACAACAGACTGGTTCCAAATAGGAAAAGGAGTACATCAAGGCTGTATATTGTCACCCTGCTTATTTAACTTCTATGCAGAGTACATCATGAGAAATGCTGGGCTGGAAGAAGCACAAGCTGGAATCAAGATTGCCGGGAGAAATACCAATAACCTCAGATATGCAGATGACACCACCCTTATGGCAGAAAGTGAAGAGGAACTCAAAAGCCTCTTGATGAAAGTGAAAGAGGAGAGTGAAAAAGTTGGCTTAAAGCTCAACATTCAGAAAACGAAGATCATGGCATCTGGTCCCATCACTTCATGGGAAATAGATGGGGAAACAGTGGGAACAGTGTCAGACTTTATTTTTCTGGGCTCCAAAATCACTGCAGATGGTGATTGCAGCCATGAAATTAAAAGACGCTTACTCCTTGGAAGGAAAGTTATGACCAACCTAGATAGCATATTCAAAAGCAGAGACATTACTTTGCCAACAAAAGTCCATCTAGTCAAGGCTATGGTTTTTCCAGTGGTCATGTATGGATGTGAGAGTTGGACTGTGAAGAAAGCTGAGTGCTGAAGAATTGATGCTTTTGAACTGTGGTGTTGGAGAAGACTCTTGAGAGTCCCTTGGACTGCAAGGAGATCCAACCAGTCCATTCTGAAGGAGATCAGTCCTGGGATTTCTTTGGAAGGAATGATGCTAAAGCTGAAACTCCAATACTTTGGCCACCTCATGCAACGAGTTGACTCATTGGAAAAGACTCTGATGCTGGAAGGGACTGGGGGCAGGAGGAGAAGGGGACGACAGGGGATGAGATGGCTGGATGGCATCACCGACTCGATGGACATGAGTTTGGGTGAACTCTGGGAGTTGGTGATGGACAGGGAGGCCTGGTGTGCTGTGATTCATGGGGTCGCAAAGAGTCGGACACAACTGAGTGACTGAACTGAACTGAACCAATGCAAGGGACGTGGGTTTGATCCTTGGCCAGGGAAGATTCCACATACGGGGGGCAGCTAAGCCCATGGGCCAGAACTACTGAGCCTGAACTTGAGTGCGTGAGCCACAACCACTGATCTGGAACTCCACAACTGCTGAAGCTGCACTGCGGGGCCCGAGCTCCCCAAGAGAAGCCAGCACCGTGAGAAGCCCGTTCGTCACAGCCAGAGAGCGGCCCCCACACAGCAACAAAGACCATCACAGCCAACAATAAACAAGGAAATAATCTTTTAACATTAATTATTATTATTTTAGTAATTCTTGTTTTCTGTACCCCCATCACCTAACAAATCACAGTGCCCAGCAAAAGCATAGATGTTCAGTAAACTTGCAGGAAATAAACACACCAGGAAGGGTATCATTTATTAATCACCTGCTATCTACAGAATTTCTGGTAAATACATCACTCAGCAGTGGCCACGAAGTGCTGTGTCTGACAAAGCGTCTCAAAACTCTGAGCATTACGGCCGCCATCATTTATTCTCTGAGGGTCTGCAGGTCAACAGGGGCAACTCTGACCCCCCTACACGTCCATTCTGGGTCCCAGGATTAAAGGGTGGCAGCGGTCAGGAGACACTTCTCTTGTGACGATGGCAGACACACACCAGGATGGGTGGAAATACGCGCAGCCTCCGACTTCCCAGGGCACGAACTGGCGCGCGGCCACCTCCAGCCGCTTGCCGGCAGGCAAAGCCAGTCCCGTGCTCAGCAGAAGGAGGATGTTAGGAGTCTGTGGCCAGGGTGCGGATGTGTGACGCCAGCAGAGACGAGTGAAGAATCGCGACCAACGATGCCGCCTGCCATGGTGCTGACCTTCACGTGGACTTTGAACTTGCAGGTGCCCGAGAGCAGGTCTCTCTACCGCTGTCTTCCTCCGGTCCCTCCCAGGAGTCACTGGAAGGATGCACCCCCACCAGAATCTTGGGGAGAAGAAAAAACCCAAGACAAAAGTGAAGTGGATGCTGGAGCAGTTTGCAAGTAGAACACGTAAAGCGTAAACAAACAGACAGTAATTCCTCGCGATTTGCCCTCTGCAGTTAGGGATGTTCGTACAAACCCTTCCTAGCAGTGTTTAATTTCAAGAAGCTGAAAATCAAGATGACAATGCAGTTTTCGAGCAAATTCCACAGTCTGGAAGTAAGAAGGAAATACGGCTCAAGTCCACGGATTACTTTTCCCTTCAGGATGGAGCCTCCGTTTTAACCTAACAGCACCCCTCGTTTCAGGAGGGCCCCCCTTTTTCTCCTCCAGGCCACTGGGCCGGGTCTGATGGGAGAGGGGAGAGTTCAGAGGGCAGCGACCCAAGTGTGCCAACTGATGATGCTCTTAAACAAGGCGCTGTCTCTTGAGCTCCAGGTGTTCCCGTGGCCTGTTGCTGGGGGACACCCTCCACCCTTGGAACTGGGTCCTCAGGCCTTCCTGGGGACACTGGGTGGTGCCGGAAAGAGGCGCTGAGGAAGCAGAAGTGCCGGAGCTGGGGACGGGCAGGGAAGCCTGCGTTTGCTCCCTCGCAGCGGCCAAGACTGTTTACCTTCAAGTCTATGTTTTTCACGGAAGCGGAGACCAGCAGAGGAAAAACGCCCTTGTGAAAACATTTCCATGAATTTATTTTGTTCATCTGGAGGGACACGACCCCTCAGCAAGGCCTCTGGGATTTGGCGCGGTCAGGATGAAGCTAGCCAGACTCTGGCTGCTGAAAATCCACCTCCACCTGGTACCTGGTCTGCTGGGTCCATGATAGGAGAACAAGGGCCCCCCTAGGCTCTGCAGGGGGTACTCATACCCCACGGGGCCCTTCAGTAAAATTCAGGTCTGTCTTTCATCTGAGGAATGAACAAGGGAATCAGAAGTCCTGGGTCTGTGGTGCCAAGTCTGCGAATGCAGGAACCTGTGACCTTGGACAAGTCACTGAACTGCTCTGGATCTCATGGTTCTGTTCTTAAAGTGGGTCAAAAGCTCCTACCTCACAGGGCTACTGTGGGACCAAATGTGGAAACGAGTGTGATATGATGCATCTTCTTGACTGCCTGGACAGGGCAGGGCCTGGAGACGGGTGTCTGTGCATGGACACAGTTCCCGTGCTGAAACAGGAAGACGTTCCAGGAAGCTACTGAACCAAGCCAAGGGGATGATGCTTGGAGCTCACGGACCACCTGGGAAGCCAGGTGTATTTCATCCGGGCCAGATGAGAGACCCGGGCAATCGGGAACACACAGAAGAGGCTTCCAAGGATGTCTTCCCTAAAGAAGGAGAAAGGCCTTGGGAGATAAAGAGTACTTAGCACTTCAGTTCAGTTCAGTTCAGTCGCTCAGTCGTGTCCGACTCTTTGCGACCCCATGAATCGCAGCACGCCAGGCCTCCCTGTCCATCACCAGCTCCCGGAGTTCACTCAGACTCACGTCCATCGAGTCAGTGATGCCATCCAGCCATCTCATCCTCTGTTGTCCCCTTTTCCTCCTGCCCCCAATCCCTCCCAGCATCAGAGTCTTTTCCAATGAGTCAACTCTTCGCATGAGGTGGCCAAAGTACTGGAGTTTCAGCTTTAGCATCGTTCCTTCCAAAGAAATCCCGGGGCTGATCTCCTTCAGAATGAACTGGTTGGATCTCCTTGCAGTCCAAGGGACTCTCAAGAGTCTTCTCCAACACCACAGTTCAAAAGCATCCATTCTTTGGCACTCAGCCTTCTTCACAGTCCAACTCTCACATCCATACAAGACCACAGGAAAAACCATAGCCTTGACTAGATGAACCTTTGTTGGCCAAGTAATGTCTCTGCTTTTGAATATGCTATCTAGGTTGGTCATAACTTTCCTTCCAAGGAATAAGCGTCTTTTAATTTCATGGCTGTGTCACCATCTGCAGTGATTCTGGAGCCTTGACTAGTACTAATCTAATATACTCTACTTATCTAAGTACTACTGGGTGTACTGAGTACTTAGTGTGTTGAGTACTGAGTAGTACTGAGTACTACTAAGTGCTGAGTACTTAGCTCTTAGATAGACAGGACGGGCTCTCCTAGAGGGATGGTGCTGTAAGCGACACCCCGGAGGGTGGGTTGCCCACAGCGTGTTTGGAAAAGGCCAGCTGGGTGAGTGTGCCGAGTGGAGGAACTGTGTGGAGCGGTTAGGGGGGCTGCAGATAAAAGGGGAAAGGAGCAGATGGCAATGAGCCTTGAATGCCAGGCCCAGGGGCTGAGATCTGTACCGAGCAGAAAGCTTTCTCAGGAGCAGATGATGGGAAACCAAGCCAGCTAGCTTGAGCACAGTAGAGAATGTCTCAGCTCAAACAACTGAAATGTTTGGGGGCTAGGAGACGGGCTTCAGGCAAAGCTTTATCCAGGACCATGCTGTCTCAGCACTGCTCCTGAGCGGTGGATCCTCTTTCTAGGGGGATGTGCCCCCTCGTGGGCTTGAGGTCGCCCCCAGCACACTTATCCAGGTTCACGTCCAGAGAGGAAGGAGGGCATCTCCTCAGAACTCCAGGCCAGCATCCAAGGACGTGTCACTTGCCGTTAACATGTCCCTGTGGCCAGGCCAGCCTCCCCCGTGGAACTGAGTTGCACGTGTGCTAAGTCACTTCATTCACGTCTGACTCTCTGTGACCCCATGGACTGTATTCTGCGAGGCTCCTCTGTCCATGGGATTCTCCAGGCAAGAATACTGGAGTGGGTTGCCATGCCCTCCTCCAGGGGATCTTCCTGACCCAGGGATCAATCCCCAGTCTCTTACATCTCTCACACTGGCAGACAGGTTCTTTACCACTAGCGCCATGTGGGAAGCCTGAACTCGGGGTGAGATTAGTCCCACTCAGACCACATGCCCGAGCCTCCAGGATGGGCCAGCCAGGGAAGTGTTCCCAGGAGGGGGCACAGCCTGTCCTGCAGACTCATCCTGCCTGCAGGGAAGAGCTACACCGAGGGACCCGCCGGGGCATGTCCCTCGGACTAGGCTGAGTCTCTGGGAGGCCTGTCCCCACAGGAGTGGGCCTGGCGTTTCAGCAGAGGCCTCCACATAACAGAAAATGGTTCAGTCCCCACGCACCCACACCAGCTCCAGGAATGCTGGAGATGCGTTGCACTGGGTCCTCAGCTCTTGGGCCTGCAGGCGGCAGGGGAATGAGACAGGCTGAGGCTGGAGCGGCGGCCGAGCCCCAGGGATGGGGCTCTAGATCGAGCAGTGGCCCCGGGCCTTCCCCGGAACCGGTGCCCAGCTGGCTCATCGGCCCCCTCTCCCACCTGCATATCTTCTCTCCCTTTTAATCCAGCGAAAAGCTTTTATCTTGTTTTCCTCTGCAGCAGAACCTGAGGATTTAGGTCTTTTGCATTTCAAATGTTTATTGGTGCTTTAATTTAAACCCCCAGAACTAATTCTGGGAGCCCCATCTCCACATGGGCCCCTGGGGTTCTGAATCCTTTTTCTCATCCCCCCCACCCCTGCCCATCTCATCAGACTAATGTGGTCCAGTGGGGTTTGGGAGTGTGTGTTTTTAAGAGTGGGGGAAAAACAGGGTTTTTGATATTGAACTGTGGTTTTAGTCTTTTAAATTTGGGGGTGGTTTCCATGGTAACTGGTAAGTTAGCTTCTTTGTTCTCTCCAGTTTTTTAGAGAAGCCAAGACAGCTCTGGGTAGCTTCTCAAGCGGGTTTGGATTGAAGCCCCCGAGTCCTTTCAGGGTGGCGGGGGGCAGGCTGCAGCCCCAGTGATTGGGAGCAGCACCCGCTGGGGCCCCATCACTGCTTAGGAGGGAAGTCAGTCAGGATGAGCCCCACGTGGACCCGACTGCCCTCCCCACATCTCCCCAAGGTGCCAGACTGGCCGATCAAGGCCCAGGGGCTCCGTGTGCCTGCTGGCAGCCCAGGCCAGCCCCCTGCGGGCTGAGGGGGCGGGCTGGCATGCGAAAGAGAGAGGAGCCCGTCCACAGGCTCAGCATCCCCACCGCCTGCACTTGGGAAGAGCCGTCTGGGCTTGTCCTCCTAGGAGCTGCCGGTGTCGCCCTGACCGTCTGTGGGCTCAGGGCCTCCTCTCTCAGCCCTGGCCTCCACAGAGCGGGCCGTGGCTTCGCCCAGAAGTCCTGCTGTCCCCTGGGGTCTGCTCTGGGGTAAGCCTGGCGCCCCAGTGACTGTCAGGACCCCTTTAGCCTCCCCTCAGCGTCCAGCGCCATGCTTGTTGACTATTTCTGACCTACAGGGTCCACACCCAGGTCCTGGCAGGAGGCAGAGGGAACCTGACAACAGGGGACCCGCCAACAGGGGACCAGGGCTGTTTACAGGGTGTGGACGGGGAGAAGGGGACCAGCGTGGGGAACGGGAGCATCACAGGCTGGACACTGCCCTGGCCGCCACTCCCACCAACCACAGGCAGGAGCACCCTCAGAGGGACCCTGGGCTGCAGGGGAGGGCTGCCCACCTGGGCCGGAACCCTCACACACACACACACACACTTAGTCACATACACGTGCACACAGTCACTCACACACACACTCACCCACACACACTCAAACTCACTCACATGGTCACTCACACACATGTGTGCACTCAGCCATGTGCACACAGTCACACTCACACACACTCGTGCACACACTCACTCACACGTGTGGTCACTCACATGTGTGGTCACTCACACACAGTCACACACACAGTCACAGTCACACACACACAGACACACACACATGTTCACACAGTCATATACATATGCACACTCACACATACACACAGTCACACACACATTCACACATACACACGTGCACACACACACTCATGTGCACACACTCACGCACACACGCTCAGTCACACACACTCACACGTGCACACAGTCACACATGTGCACAGTCTCACGCACACACGCAGTCACTCACACACACACTCATGCACAGTCACACAATCACTCACACACACTGTCACACACACTCACACACATGTGCACACACACATGCGTGCACACATTCATGCACACACACTCATGCACAGTCACACATGCACACATTCACACACGTGGGCACACACTGTCACACACTCACACACACATGCACACTCACTCCCACACACAGTCACATATACACTCATGTGCACACACTTGTGCACACATGCGCACAGTCACACACACACAGGCACACACACAGTTACACACACACTCACGTGCACACACTCATACACACACATACACACACTCATACACACAGTCACACATAGTGACAGACACACAGTCACACACACATTCACACATGCTCACACACATGCACACACACACTCATGTGCACACGCACACACATGCATACACACTCAGTTATATTCACAGGTGCACACAGTCACACACACATGTGCACACAGTCACACATGTGCACACAGTCACACATACACACACACACACAGTCACTCACACATGCACACACAATCACTCTCTCTCTGTCTTTCCCACACACACACACACACACACAGAGCTACTGGGGCACAGCCCCTGCCAACTCATGGCCCAGCAATGACTGAGTCCCCTGCCCTTCAACCTGCCTAAGTGCCTTCCCTTGGCCCACGCCAACCAGAAGCCAGCAGGTGAGGGGCCCACTGCGGCCGTGGAGGCAGGCCAGCCCCACTCGCGGGCACTGAGCAGCAGAGAAGGGCGGAGATGAGTCTGGGGGTACATGGAGAGCAAGCAGCCCGACAGGCCCCCGGCTCCCCACTGCCCCCCTGAGTCAGGTACCCCCTGCCTGCCCCGCGTCCTGGGCTCCCAGCCAGTCCTCACACCACTCCCCGCACCCCGTCTGTTCACAGTCAGGACCCTCTCGAAGGGTCCCTGTGGCCTTGCTGCCCACCCAGCCCACCCTTTTTTCCTACAATTTACGTGCTGGCTGGGTTTCAGGTGCAGCATCCAGTTCCCAGACCAGGGACTGAACCGGGCCCTCTGCACCGGGAGCCCGGAGACTTCACCTCCTGAACGCCCAGGGAGTCCCCACCCCACCTGTCCTGAGCAAGCGTTCACGGGCACCCCTTGGCCCTGCGGTTAGAGGTGAGACCGGGTGCTCAGCGGGCACCATCAGGAGGGCGGTGGGCCGTGGACCACGGATTCCAGAGCCCGCCCCAGGCCGCCCTCCCCGGGCCCCGCCCCGCCCCGCCGTTCTAAATGGACCCTCTTTGGTGATCAGTGGCCAGGTGCCCACGCCGAGCCTGCCCCGAGCTGGACTCTGCCGAGAAGAGACCACGCGTGGACTGGCGCTGGCCTCCAGGACGCTCTCAGCCGGGTGGGCTGGTGTGGGGTGGTGCAGGGAAGGGTGAGCTGAACTGGGTGAAGGCCACACATGCCCCAGAGCGGCACTCATCACCGCGCCGCAGTGTCGGTCAGCCGGCCAGTTCAGTGGGCCCACCCGCCCCTGCTCCAGGAGACCAGGACTCGGGAGGGCACGTCCTGATGGGAGCTGGGAGAAGACCCATGGTCACGGCTCGAAGCAAAACCCTGGGCCAGCTGGGACCTTTCATCCTTGGGGTCCTAACCCAGGAGGGAATTGGGACACCAACAGGGGGTCGTGACTTTCGGGGGCAGAAGGTTCCCTCTGGGCCTGGGGAGGGCTCACCACCCTATGGGGACGGCTTCCCTCATAGCTCAGTCAGTAAAGAATCTGCCTGCAATGCAGGAGACCTGGGTTCGATTCCTGGGTCGGGAAGATCCCCTGGAGTAGGAAATGGCAACCCACTCCAGTATATTTGCCTGGAGAATCCCATGGACAGAGGAGCCTGGTGGGGTACAGTCTATGGGGTCACAAAGAGTCGGACACGACTGAGCGACTAAACCACCACCTCCAATACTGGGGACCTATTTCTTTACCTGGTGAGTGGAGCGCTCGGCCCAGTTACCTCCGAGTGCCTTCCCGGCTCCTAAAGCTGGGAAAGCCAGCCTCGGCCCTTCCTATAGGCCTCTTTCCAAGGAGAAGCCCCATGCAGGGTGGGATTTTCTCCCTGCGATCGTGTCTGGCAGGAGGGGAGGGCAGGCAGGAAGCGTGGCCGGTGGCTGGACCCCGGCCAGAGGACCTGCAGACCGCCCAGGGCAGGTCAGAGTTCAGGGCGTGAGTGGCTCCTTCCCTGCAGCATCTCAGGCCAGAGCTGAGGGGAAAGTCGGCAGGCCGGCCGCGAGCCGCCTGAGCCAGCCCGGCCTGGCCTCGTCCGAGGAAGACTGACTGCAGGTGGCCAACAAGTCTGGGGGCAGACGGGTGTGCGCTCATGGGGTGTGCCCTTGGACGTGCTGACGGGCGAGCAAGGGCTCCCGGGGGGGCGGTGTGGACATTCGTCCGACGCGTGCCTGGTAAACACCTCCGTGGCCTTTGATCTCACAGTGTTCTACAGCATCCTTGTGGTCTGGTTGCTCAGTCGTGTCCGACTCTCTGCAACCCCATGGACTGTAGCACACCAGGCTCCTCTGTCCAGGGGATTTCCCAGGCAAGAATACTGGAGCGGGTTGCCATTTCTTTCTCTAGAGGATCTTCCAGACCCAGGGATCGAACCCACGTCTCCTGCATCTCCTGCACTGGCGGGCGGGCTCTTTACTGAGCCACCTGGGCTTCCCTGGTGGCTCAGACAGTAAGGAATCCGCCTGCAATGCAGGAGGCCTGGGAGGGAATGGCCCCAAACACCCAAGCGTCCTCTCCTGCCCCGGCCCGGCCCTGGATCCCTGGTGCAGGCGAGCCTCCAAAGGGAGGGCTGCCCCAGCCCACCCCTGGAGCCCTGGTGCAGGCAAGCCTTCGATGGGAGAGCTGCCCCAGCCCAGCCCTGGAGCCCTGGCGCGGGCGAGCCTTCGACGGGAGGGCTGCCCTGGCCCGGCCCCACTGAAGGGAAGAGTGTGTCCTAGTCGGCAGGGGCAGCGCGAGTCCTCCCCGTCGCTCTGGGTCTGGCGGCCGCCCTGCCCGTGTGTGCACAGCTGTGTGCAGGTTTGTATCTGGAAGCTCACGTGGGCCAGTTTCACAAAGTGCCTGCCCCTCACCTTTCCACAGCAACTTGCCAGAAGGCGTCCCCTCACATCATTTCAGAGGAAGGAATCTGAAGTTTGGAAGCAAGAGAATCGAGCTCCAGGCCCAGCTCGACCCAGGAGCCCAGGTGGGGAAAGCGGTTCAGAGGAGCAGCAACCTGCCTCGACCGGCAGACTAGAAAGCAGGGAGGCAGGAGGCAGACGCAAGCGGGCTGGTCGCACGAGGCCCAGAGACTCACTGTCCGCGTGAGCCTGGGAAGCAGCACAGCAGCTGCCCGCCTGCTGAGCTGCTCGGCCCGCCGAGGGGTCCCCGCACCCACAGGAGCCTCCTGACACACCCGTCAGCACCAGCACGGCCAGCTCCACTTGGCCGGGGGTCCTGGGAGCCCAGGCGGCAGAGTCAGGACTCAGAGCTGGGTGTCCTGAGGCCAACATCCGGGCTCTCAGCACTGCCCCCAAGATAGCGGGCAGGGCACAGGGCCCCTGGGCACATCTGTACATTCTTCTCACTTGTGGTATCAGCATCACCCACTAGGGTACCATTTTCTTTGGTCACCCACTAAGACCCATGCATCACTGGTCAGATCAAGGGGGAGGCAAAAGATGGGAGCCACCCAGTTGCTCATCAGCAGATGAATGAACAACAAACTGGGGCCTCTCCAAACAGTGGAATATTACTTAGCCATAAAAAGGAACAAGTTTCCCCCACAACCTCTCTCTTATTAATGGTTTCTGTCTTCACTGAAGTTGAAAAATGTGTTGCAAAGATTACATAAGTGACTCTGTCGAGGGCTTAAACCAATGCTTAGCACAGACTAAGTGCTATTTAAGTGTTGGTTAAAGTAATATAGTTGATGTTGCATGAAGGGCAAGGAAGGGATTATGAGCGCCTTCACATTTCTAGTTCAGATGATGACTGGACAGCAATGCCCCTGAAGGGTAAGCTTTCACCCTCCATGGGCAGTGTTCCTGTCCTTCTGAGCCCTCCCCTCACACATGAGGCTTCTGTGGAAACTGCCCTGACTTCAGAGCAGCCCAGCTTCCTAGTGGTTGTGAACTGGTCCAGAGGGGAGAACGTGATCCAAGCCATGCCAACCGCGGTCTAGGGCAGATAGGATAATAGCCCCCGGCGAGGTCCACATCCAGTTCCTGGGACTTGTGAATATGTTCCACTACCTGGAAAGAGAGACTTTGCAAATGTGATCAAGGATCTTGAGGTGGAAAGAACATCCTGGATTGTCCAGATGGACCAAAACTAATCACGAAGCTTTTTACAAGAGGAAGGTAGGAGAGTCACAGTCAGAGGAGATGTGATAACAGAAGCAGGGTTGTTGAGAGAGATGTGAAGATGCTACTCTTACAGAGGAAGGGGCCAGGAGCCAAGGAACACAGGCGACCTCTAGAAGCCAGGAGAGGCAAGGAAGCGGACTCCCTCCTGAGGCTTCCAGAAGAAACCAGTCCTGCGGACACCGTGACTTTAGCCTCGTGCAAGTAACTTCAAACCAGGACATGGGAGCAACCTAGAGGTCCATTGACAGAGAAATGGATAAAGCAGACGTGGTGCATACATACAATGGAGTACTACTCAGCCATTAAAAGGAACAAAATTGGGTCATTTGTAGAGATGTGGATGAACCTAGAGGGCATCACACAAAGTGAAGTCAGAAAGAGAAAAACAAATATCATACATTAATGCATATATGTGAAATCTGGAAAAATTATATAGGTGGTCTTATTTGCAAAGCAGAAATGGAAACACAGACAGAGAATATATGTATGGATACCGAGGGGGAAGGGTGGGGTGGGAGGACTTGGGAGACTTGGATTGACAAATATACACTATTGATACTATGCATAAAATAGACTACTAATGGAATATTCTGTATAGCACAGGGATCTCTACTTAATGCTCTGTGGTGACCTTAATGGGGAGGAAATTTAAAGAAAGAGGAGCTATATTTGTCTGTAGAAATGATGCATTTTGCCAAAGAGTAAAAACTAACATGATATTGTAAAGCAACTGTACTCCAATAAATATCACTTTTTTAAAAAAGTGAGTTCAGACTTCTGGCCTCCAGGACTGTAAGATAATGTGCTGTTTTAAGCCCCAGGGCCTATACTTGTTACGGCAGCAACAAGAAACTCATACACAGTCCTTTGCCCAGAGTCTCCCACCTGGCCCAGCTGAAGAGCCCAAGAGGAGGCAGACTGCAGCAGACTTCCTCCCCACAGTGTGGGAGCCTGGGCCGACAGACGGTGTCCACCTGGCTGCAAGTGTAGGGTGTGGACTCAGGACAGGCGGCAGCCACACTTCCTAAGGTAGAGAAAGCCAGTCTGTGAGGAAGCCTGGAAGGACAGGCGGTGCGCGAGGCAAGAGAGCCGGAGGCTGGACGCAGCAGCGGGGTCCCAGCTCCAGAAGAGCCTGAGTCTTGGGGCATCTGCCCTTCCTCTAGCTTGGCTGTTCGACCTTTACTTTCCCTGGTATGACCCTGTCTCCTTCCATGTGAAATAATCACTGGATTATTGGATTACGACCAATATGTTCACAGATGCAGTTTATTTCATTCACTGAAGGACTGAGTTGAATATTTGCATTTGTGTATTTTTGCATCTAGGTGTATAGACCAGCCTGTCATTTTCCTTCCTTTCTTGTATTCTCATCTGATGTGGATAATCCGTTTTAACATAATCTCTCTTTTTTTATTTTCTGGAAGAATTTCAAGGATGGGTAAAGGGTGGTGGTGTAATCTTGTTGTTTTGTTTTTTTATTCCCTGGAAGGATCTGTTCTATTTTTGGCGGTGGCTTTGTTATCTGTTACTTCAAAGCAAATGAACCCAAATATTGGTGACTTAACTACCATTTTATCTCCTGATTTTGTGGGTAAGGAGTTCAGGCAGGGTTCAGATGGGTGATTCTTCTGCTCCATCTGAGGTCAACTGAGGTTGCTAAGTTGCTTCAGTCATGTCCGACTCTTTGCAAGCCTATGGACTGTAGCCCACCAGGTTCCTCTGTCTGTGGGATTCTCCAGGCAAGAAGACTGGAGTGGGCTGCCATGCCGTCCTCCAGGGGGTCTTCCCGACAGAGGTTACTCAGTGTTCAGCTGGCAAATGGCCTGGCCTGGAGGCTGCAGGCCTCAACCTATTGGGCACCTTGGTGACGACAGCAGAAAAGAAGATTGGGCCCAACGGACTGTCCACGGAATCGTCTACATGTGGCCTCTCCAGCATCCAGCGCTCAGGGCTTCCAGAATGTCCCATGGGCAGAAGGGGAAACATGCATGGGCCCAGAAACCAGCAACCCCTCCCAGTGTATCCCATCGCTCGAAGTGGCCACAGTGCCCCAGGGGCTCTGCCACTGCTCCGGTGGCTAAGACTCCGTGCCCCCGACACAGGGGCCCGGGTTCCACCCCTGCTCAGGGAACTAAAGCCACATGGCCCAACCACAACCTGACACAGCCAAACAAATATTAATTAAAAAAATAGCCACCCTGTTCCCTTAGATTCAAGGGGCTGAGACCAAGGGCTCATCGCTCGTTGGAGGGGTGGGGCACAGTTTGACAATACCCAGCACAGGGAGCCTGGTGGGCTGCAGCCCATGGGGTCACGAAGAGTCTGACACAACTGAGTGACTTCCCTCTCACTTTTCACTTTCATGCATTGGAGAAGGAAATGGCAACCCACTCCAGTGTTCTTGCCTGGAGAATCCTAGGGACGTGGGAGCCTGGTGGGCTGTAGCCCACGGGGTCACAAAGAGTCGGACACGATTTAAGTGACTTAGCAGCAGCAGCAGCACAGGCAGATATGTTTTAAACTCCTGATTATATCCCTTTAGTGGTCAGTCTGTTTTACATTTTCCACTTCTTGAGTCAGTTCTCTAGGAAATTATCCCTTTTATCTATGTTTTCGTATTTATTGGCATCCAAGTAATGTGAAATCTCTAACGTCTGGATGCAATCAATGTTCTACATACATACATACATAAAGCGAAACTTGTTCCTTATGTGGTTCAAACACACTATCGTCTGCTTGATTTCTTAGTAACTGCGAGAACTGTGTCAAAACCTCTCTGATGATGGCTTTGTTACCTTGCTGTCTGCGTCTGCTCTCATGTACTCGAGTTGACACATGTTGCTCATCAGCACATTCATGGCAGTTGTATCTAATAATGTTTCTAGGAACAGCTTGCAGAGGATTCCCAAAAGGTGGAGGCTGAAAAGTGAAGTGAAAGTCGCTCAGTCGTGTCAGACTCTTTGCGACCCCATGGACTGTACAGTCCCTGGAATGCTCCAGGCCAGAATACTGGAGTGGGTAGCCTTTCCCTTCTCCAGGGGATCTTCTCAACCCAGGGATCGAACCCAGGTCTCCCACATTGCAAGCAGATTCTGTACCAGCTGAGCCACCAGGGAAGCCCAAGAATACTGGGGTAGGTAGCCTATCCCTTCTCCAGCGGATCTTCCCGAACCTTCCACTATTTCGAAGTTCTTTAATTCTGTGCTCTAGACACTGTAGACACTGAACCTGAGAACAAACAACCAGAATACAGCACTCTCACTTTTTCCTCTCCTGAGCTGGCTCTCCCACTAGGAAACAGCAAAAGAACTCGGTTCTGAATTCCTTCCTGCTCATAGGTGGCAGCCTGAATGGGAAGCCCAGGCTGAGGTTTGCAAGACTGAGTTAAAGAATTTGCCCTCTTTGAACGGCTGCACCCACACCCTGAGCTCCCCTCCGGGACCCTTCAGAAAGGACGAGCTCACTAGCTTTGAGCCAACCACTGGATCATCACCCTCTTCTGAGGTCTGGGGAGCATCTCTGACCCTGAGTTGGAATCAGGCCGTGGGAGCCCAGGGGTGCCGGTGACCCCTGCCAGCTGAAGGTGAAGATGGAGGCGGAGAAGAGAGGAGGGGAGGCGTGACCAGGGGGCTCCACAAGCTTTGATGGGGCCCAGCGGTACTAGGTAGAAGGGCTCCTGGCTGGGGGCAGGCAGCATTTCTCAAGGACTAGCCAGAGCTGGGGAGGGCCCCAGGGGCCCCAGAAGAGAGGGAGCAGCAAGATGGGGTGGAGGGGACGGGAGGCTAAGGGTAGGTAAAGAGAGCGCCTAACCAGGGACCTCTCCTGTTGTGGTCAAGGGCCTTTAACAAGAACGGGGTCTCTGCTGTACAACTCAGGGAACTCAAACCCGGGCTCTGTAACAGCCTGGAGGGGTGGGAGGAGAGGGAGATGGGAAGCGGGGCTCAAGAGGGAGGGGACATATGTGTACCTGCGGCTGATTCACACTGGTATTCGGCAGAAGCCAACACTATCCTATAAAGCAATTATCCTTCAATTAAAAAATAAATTTAACATTTAAAAAACAATTATCTGAAAAAAAAAAAAAGAATGGGCTCTCCATCATTGTCCACAGACGACCAAGCCAACAAGTCCTCAAGGATGCCACAGCTCTTCCCATGGGGATGCCCTTGGGCCTGGCCTGGCTGAGGGTCCAGCAGAGCTGCCTGACTCTGGGGAAGAGGCACCCGGGGACGAGACGCTGGCGACTACCATCAGGGCATCCGGAGGGGCGAGGAGCAGAGGGTTAGGTCTGTGTGCTTTAGACAAAGGAAGGAAGTGACAATTCCCAAGAACCAACATGAGCTGGATCAATCAGAGTAAGCAGAAAGACTGCCCTCATTTTCTTCTGTGGCATCAGAATTCACCCTGTGTGGAAGGAGAACAATGTGTTTTTAAACACCGTCCATTGGAGGAGGAAATGGCAATCCACTCCAGTGTTCCTGCCTGGAGAATCCCATGGACAGAGGAGCCGGGCAGGCTGCAGTCCACGGGGTCGCAGAGTAGGACACCACTGAGCCACTGAGCGTGCACATGCGTGCTCGCCTTGATGCTGGTGGATTTGCAGCATCTCACTCACTTTTACAACCACCTTGAAGACACTGAGGCAGACTTGGTACTTGGCAAAATTCACACCACACGGGAAGACAGGATTTGAATGCAGATATCTGTTTAAAGGTATGTTTAAAGATATCTGTTTAAAGGCTATGGTTTTTCCTGTGGTCATGTATGGATGTGAGAGTTGGACTGTGAAGAAGGCTGAGCACCCAAGAATTGATGCTTTTGAACTGTGGTGTTGGAGAAGACTCTTGAGAGTCCCTTGGACTGCAAGGAGATCCAATCAGTCCATTCTGAAGATCAGCCCTGGGATTTCTTTGGAAGGAATGATGCTAAAGCTGAAACTCCAGGACTTTGGCCACCTCATGCGAAGAGTTGACTCATTGGAAAAGACCCTGATGCTGGGAGGGATTGGGGGCAGGAGGAGAAGGGGATGACAGAGGATGAGATGGCTGGATGGCATCACTGACTCGATGGACGTGAGTCTGGGTGAACTCCAGGAGTTGGTGATGGACAGAGAGGCCTGGCGTGCTGTGATTCATGGGGTCGCAAAGAGTCGGACACGACTGAGCGACTAATCTGATCTGATCTGATCTGTTTAA
Organism: Bubalus bubalis; assembly: GCF_019923935.1. Lineage (NCBI taxonomy): Eukaryota > Metazoa > Chordata > Mammalia > Artiodactyla > Bovidae > Bubalus > Bubalus bubalis. The sequence continues at coordinate 1,235,137 of NC_059167.1, forward strand.
ATGTGGAACCTGGGTGAATTTCACAGCATCCTGTTGATTCCTCTCAGACTGGTTTCCAAAAAAAAGCAAATATTCAGACTGAAGACTTCAGGAGGGTGTGTGAAGTGTGAATGACCAAGGCCTGCCTCGGGGGCAGGGTCACGGCCCGGGGCCAGCTCCAGCAGGCTTACGTAGGCCAATGGGCAGAGGCTACAAGGACGCCCGTTCCAACCTTCCAACCATGTTCCCATACTTAAAACTGCTCAAAACATAATGTGCCAAATGGCCTTTATTGGGAGATGAAGTAAATGATGCTATCTTGATAGAGCCAGCTCCTAAAAAATTATATCCAAGAATTTAAGTATATGGAAAAATGTTCAGTATAAAAAGTGAAAGAGGATTTTGAAAATATGAATATATTATTCTATTTATATAATATCCAGAATAGGCAAATCCATCAACACAGAAAGTAGATTAGTGGCTACCAGGACTGGGAAGGGGGGTGGGGAGGGACTGCTAACAGGCTCAGGGATTCTTTCGGGGGATGAAAACGTTCTAAAATCAGCGTTGACGGTTATACAACACTGTGAGTATATTAAAAACTACTGAGCTGTATGCTTTGCAAGTATGAATGTTATGTGACATGAATTATATCTCAAAAAAAAGTATAAGGAATGAAAAAGACTATAATACATATATTATATATATGCAATATGTAATTATATGTAAGAAAGAATATTATCCTTAATTTAAAATACACATATAGATCTTAGTTTTGTCAAATATATCTCTGTATCCATAAGAAGGAGAAAGTTCTGGAAGGAAATACAAAGTGTTAACCATCTTTTACAGGGTAGTGGGGTCAGTTGTTATCACGAATCTTATACAATAAACAGCATTTTTATTAGAATCAGAAAAATGGTGGTTCAGTTGCTCAGTTGTGTCTGACTCTTGCGAACCCATGGAGCGTAACCTGCCAGGCTCCTCTGTCCATGGGATTCTCCAGACAAGAATACTGGAGTGGGTTGCCATGCCCCCCTCCAGGGGAATCTTCCCAAAGCAGGGATCGAACTAGCATCTCCTGCATTATAGGCGGATTCTTTACCTGCTGAGTTACCAGTGAAATATCACAAACCTTATACAATAAATGGCATTTTTATTAGAATCAGAGAGATACTTTTGTAAAAATGGGCCTGCCTTTTGAGGTTAACGAGTTTCTTGTCACGGAAAAGTTTGAGAATCACCAGATATGGATACTTGCACTGGGAGCGCGATGTATGTGCTGGTCCTTTTAAGATATTATCATTTTATAATTTGTCTTCACTTATTTTCTATTTGTTTACAATGACCACACTATATGAACTAGTCCTTTAACTAAAATACTATCATTTTATGATTTTTTTCACTTGTTTTCTGCTTTTTAAAAGTAATCCATTATCTCGAATATTGACTCTGTTATCAGTCTGTGTGGGGAAGTTAACTACAAAACAAAATAACAAATAAAATCCCAACTTGAAGGGTATATTAAGACTCAGAAAGGGAAAGAAAAACTTTAAAAGCAAACTATACATTGCTTGTATGCAGCCAGGATAAAAAGGTTATTACGTTATAACAAAATGTTTATGAAATTATCTTACTGGAGGAGGAGACTCTGGGATTTTCCCTTGTATCTTTGTAAAGGTGAAAACAAAACTTAAAAATGTGACCTTTGCTGGGACTCCCCTGGCGGTCCAGGGCTTAAGACTCTGCACTTCAAATGCAGGGACGAGGGTTCAACCCTTTGTTAGGGAACTAAGATCCCACAGGCCTTGAGGCACAGTCAAAAAAAAAAAAGTCACATTTGAAATGCTATGGGAATTGTAAATACACCCTCACCGCCGAGGCTGCTGACACAGGCAGACATCAGTGACTTATGCAGGAGGCTGCCACCGTTTTCTCTAACCCAGGCTCAGCAATGGCCGGTGGGGACCCAGCTCCTGGGCTCCGCCAGCCCTCCCGCCGGTTCCGGCGAGCGGCTCCTCCCGCCCCAGCACAGGGCTGAGGGCGGTGGGAGAGAAGCAGCAGCAAGCTATAAAAAACTTGAAGTTTTATTTCCTTCTAAGGCATCCTGAGTCACTGGACGCAGCAGCCCACAGGGCCCGGGGAAGTTCGGCTCAGACTGGAAATGTGTGTGTGTGTGTGTGTGTGTGTTCTTCCTGAACCTAAACTGCTGAAAAACCAGATGACGTTGTCACTTGGACTGAATCTCCCGCAGGCAGTGAATGGCGGCTTCCTACTTTTGTCTTGCCAGGAGGATGGAAGTGGCTTCGTGGTCAGTTTCCCTGACCCACGTTCCAATATTACATCCCACAGTCTTAACAACAAAACTTACCCTCTGCTCCATGGGGTCGCGAAGAGTCGGACACGACTGAGTGACTGAACTGACCTGAACCCTCTGCTCCACCCCCAACATTAAGCTGCTGAGACTTTTAAAATCCCATTTATCATCTCCAAGTATATAACACGCCTATACTCCTTTGCCTCCCACCCTTTAGGCTGCAATTTCTATTTCGATACCAAGCGATGCCAAGCTGGGTTGGTCAGAATCCTAGAAAGCCAGAGGTAGAAGATACCTGGGCTTCCCTGGTGGCTCAGTGGCAAAGAATCTGCCTGGAGTGCAGGAGACACAGGTTCGAGCCCTGCGTCGGGAAGGTCCCCTGGAGGAGGAAATGGCCACCCACTCGTCTTCTTGCCTGGAGCATCCCACAGACAGAGGGGCCTGGTGGGCTGCTGGGGTCACAGTCAGACATGGCTGAGCGACTAAACAAGGTGCCTAGTCCAGTAATCTTTCTGAAGTGAGGCGTAGAGAGGGAAAGAACCTGTCCACGGGCTGCAGGCCAGGCCTGAGGTCTCAGCAGAGGGCTCGGTCCCCCTGTGCAGGGGTTGGCGGTGCAAAGGCAGAGGCCCTCTGACCAAATCGGGGCCTTAACCTGCGACCATTCCTGCCTTCTCAGCTCCCTCGCGCTTTGTTAAGGGGGCGAGGCAGCCTGTGGAAGGCCCTTCCGCAAACTCGGGGCAGCCAGATGCTGCTCCTGCTTGAGGACACGGTCTCGGGATGGGGGTTGGGGGCCACGTTGGTTCGGGCAGTACTGGTTAGGGCCAGGTTTCCACTCCAAGGTTCTCAGTGGGAACCGCACCACCGCCCCCCGCCCCTCTCCCGGGCCCGCCACCCGGACCCCGCCGTTCCTCAGCTGTCCTGCTGGGGACTTGGGCAGAAGCAGCTGCTTACGGAACTGTGAATTCCCAGCTAATATTTAAACCCCCATCTAATTTCTAAAGTGTACTTCTTCACACAATTTCTAAAGAGACTTGAATTTAACCTTGAGGTTAAAGAGAAATGAATCTTTTCATGGTGTGAATTTTCCACACAGAGCAAACATAGATACATTAAAATGCCAAGATACTGTGCTAAAATGTCAGCTATTAACACCTGAACTGTATTTTTTTTAATATTTGGCCACTCCAGGCTTCATTTCATTGCAGCATATGGGGTCTAGTTCTCTGACCAGGGTTTGAACCTGGCTCTCTGCCCTGGGAAGGGAGAGCCTACGCCACTGCACCACCAGGCTAAGTCCCCAGACCTGAGCTTTAAAAGCAGGTAAGGCCCGAGTGGGACGTCTCTGTGGTGGCTCTGGGCCCGCCAGTGTACTAGGGCGCAGGTGGACTCACACCTGCGGGCAGGTACAGCTTGTTCACTGAGCAAACGGCATGGACGGCAGCGGGGGCTAAAAACCTCCAGAGTTCGCAGTTAGAGATGAAAGGCTGCAGAAATGTTTATTGAATACAGTGCCAGGTTTATAAATAAAACTTATTTACAATTTCCATAGAGTTGGTCCCCCATCAGAGAGGTGGTTAAATCTCCAAACAGTTTATCTCAAAAGATTTACAGCAACGTTCAAGTACATCTCCTTCGCAAATCGCACGGTGAAGGGTGACTTCCGTAACAAGAGAACTACCACCATCTTGGCTACAGATGTGTTTAATGAACATTATAATAAATTTGGAGAAAGAACACACACTCCACCCACGCCACTACCTTCCTCCGAGGGATACAGACAGCAGAGAACTTGTCTCCTGTAGAACAACTTCAAGGGATCAATAACAGCTAAGAGTAACCGCCAGCTGAAGGATATAGTAAGACACATTCGTGGAAATCTAGTCACTACCAAAAGGATAGATGTATTTAGGATATACAATAATTACTTCAAATGTTGAAAATGGCTGAATGAACCAGGAGCAGACTTGACCAAATTCACACTCTTTGTTCAGGAGGAAGTTCCCGGGACTGCTGAGGGGCCGCTAGTCACACTGCTTCTCCGACGGCCCAAACCGTGCCAGGCCGACTGCACAGCCCCGCGTCACGACATGGTCACGAGTAGTCAGACATGCGCTTATGAAGAGGGTATAAAAGTATGTACAGCAGCTAGTTTTCAGTGTGTTTCAAAGTTGCCCAAAGTCACTGATTTAAAGTGTGCAAAAAATTCGTTTGTCAAAAAATCAGGAAAAAAAAAAGCCTTCCTTGGCAACAGTGCATCAGAAACCCATCTGAAATATCAAGACACGTTTGCTCGACACCTACCCCAAACAGATGGAGAACGAAACTGTGAGCGTGTGCGCCAAGGGCTCAGCAGTTTTTTATGGCAAGTCTCAGGCTCAAGCGGATGCCAGTTAAACTAGTCACTGTATATGTATATATAAATATATGTATATGTATTTATAGAGCAGTTAGAAGTGGGGCCAGAGTTTACGGGAAGGTTCTGGCCAAGTTTCAGAGTCGCGCCCCCTCGCCCAGTGTATGTCCTCACAAACCCCCATGGACTGCAGACACCTAACCCTAGGGGGCTGGTCGTCCCCCCCAAGGCCAGAAAGGCCCCAGTGGACTAGGCTTCCCCTCGAGGCCAAACTGGAACTCAGCACCCCCTGGGGGTACGTTTCCGGCTCCCAAACAGGATCCTGGCCACTTATGAACCTGGTTTCAAGGGTGGTCTTTTAGGAAAGGCTACGGGACCAACAGAGTCCACCCAGCTCCTAGAAAAAGACATGGCGAGAGGGCTAAGACAGAAGGCAAAGTTCCTGAAAAACAAGCCAAATCGTCCTTAACCCTTTTTAAAGCTACCAAGAGATCATCGGCCACAGGCCTGAGAATGGGTCAACAGTCTGGCTACTTGACCTCCTGGCAAGAAATATCCAGGTTATCCACTTCCTCGAACCAGAAACCGCATTCCTATCTCACCAGGAGAAAACCTCTATGGTACTGATGTTCCTTCCAGATTCAGGGAGTTACAGAAGCCAAGCCTCACCCACGCCGCCAGCCTGTCTTCTACCGACCACCCAGCCCAGAGAGCAGCAGCCAAGCAGAGGGGCAGGCTCCTCTCCACGGCTCTGACCCACCCCTCTGGCAGGGAAAACGAAGGAGCTGCAAAATGCCAGAGAGGTGGGGAGCAGACGAGAAGCACAGGGTCTCCATAAACCAACCCTGAAGGCACCCGATGGGCTGCAGAGCGCGTCTCACCGCCTCACTGGCAGCCTGCTGCTGTTTCCGGGTAAAGTAAGACCTCCCACACAGGACGCTCAAAGCCCAATCCCCTAATAAGACGCAGCCGGTTAACACCCTGAAAAATGCACATTCAGCCTTCAGAAAGAGCTCTGCACTAAATCCAACACGCTTTTTAGGGGACTTTTAGGTAGACCAATTGCACCGCCAAGATCAGTACCAGCATCTCTTTAGCTTCAGTTACAGTTCTGTAAAGAAATACAAAATTCCGCCTGGGCTGGAGTTTTACTTTCAAGTTGGAGGTCAGAATTGGTTCTACTGGGGGCAGGGGGTGGGGAGGAGCAAAGTCAAGTTAGAAAGACAGAAGTCTAAAGTACAATCATAAATTAAAAACTGTGAATCACAAGGTGACTGGTGGTGTCCTTTAGGCCTGAAGAGACTGGCTTAGAAAAGAGACCACTGCTTCTACCACACACAGCGAGGATTCAGGTACAGACGCACTAAATTATCTCTTGCACAGATGGTCTCAAATAGTTACATGAAACAGGTAATCAGCAGCACAATTGATAAGAACCCCTAAATACATGCTTGAGAGAAAGTGGTTTTTGTTTTTTCCTTCATTTAAGAGCGCCACTGCCTGAATAACCAGTAAGTCACCACGATTCACTCCCCCTCCCCCAGGGAAACCGCAAGTAGACCTACGTGTCCGTGAACAAGATGAAGCCGTCAGTATCTGCTTGGTTTGGGGCAAGGTCTTGGGCTCAGCGGTTGGTGCTGGGATGCGTGTCTGTGTGGCTGGGGGGTACCCAATACTGGGCTGTGGGCATTTTTAAAGGTACACTGGCCTCCCCTCCGACTGGCTCGTCCCCGTTTAGGTCTGAGCTTTACAAAGCATTTAACACCACTTTAAGTTAATGGTCTTTTTATTGGAAAAAAAAAAAAAAAAAAGACTAGCATTTACAACTTGGAATGGACGTAAATTGTAAATTTCTTGAACAGCAATGTTGATGGTTGTGCTGAAGTCCACAGCCACAGCCTACTCTGCCGGCTCCAAGTCATGGTTCGGAAGGTTTTAAAAACAGAGAGTCCAAAGATGCTCCCTTGATAAAAGTTTCTTTTTAAAAATTTGTATGAATGGTGATAGCCTGACACCCATTCCACTCAGCAAAAAGCGGACAACGCCGCAGACACAGACGGGTGCACCGCCAGCGTGTCACGGTCGCCAGGGGGCGGTAGAGAGGCCCGCCCTGCAGCAGGGGCGCTCCGCCTGGACCATTACCCACACGGCAACCTGAGGCGAACCAATCTTAAATGCCTCTTCTCAGTAAACCGGCTACAATTTACACTAACAATTTGAACTAGAACCCCTCTGAGTAGGTTTTGAATTTGTTTTTTTCACTTTTTCATTTTTAATACAAATGCCTGACTGTGCTCAATTGTCAAGCTGCATGCATGAAAAACTGGCCAGCCCAAACAGTGTTATTAATCATGAGCAGATGGACCTGCCAGGAGTCCACTAAGTGCTTCCTTATCGTTAAGGTAGGACAAGTACTTATATCGGAAAACTGATGTGTAGCTTGATCTTTAGGGGACAGGACCACCAACCAATACATGCAGATTTTGTGTGTGTGGACAGAAGGTACTTTTGACATTCAGTTTTGCTATATAGAAACAGAATGAGTAAATGAACTTTTTTTTTTTTTTTTTTTTTGCAAGAGGTAAGTAAAAGATTCAATTTGATTCTTCTAGAGGGGGGAAAAAGGAGTTGAAAGTAGGTCTTCATTTTGCAGTCATCATCTGTACGAATTCTGAAAAGACAAATAATCATAACTTTCAGTTATCTTCAGAAGCAGCTTTAGTGAAGTTAACATCTCTAGTATGAGTAAGGGAAGAAGCCCCTAGCTGCACTAGTTAACTTGCTCGCAGATCCTACAGGGAGGACCATCACACAGCAGGCTAGGCAAACGTGGTGCTTACCTTCATAGTTGACTTGCCCGTCTCCATCGATGTCTGCTTCTCTGATCATCTCATCTACTTCCTCATCTGTTAGTTTCTCTCCCAGGTTTGTCATGACGTGGCGGAGCTCTGCGGCGCTGATGTAACCGTTGCCATCCTGCAAACACGCCGCAGTGGTTACTGGCAGGGACTCAGTGCCGTGGGCAGGCAGGGCTCTGACAGAGCCACTGCCCCTGTGTGTACCTGCCAACTCTCTAGCTGCCCCCTCCACCACTAAACGCATGCACGCAGCCAGTGCAGAAACCGCAGGGGCTTTTTAAAAAGCAAAAGAAATTCCAAGAGCCTGGTTCAAAATTTCTCTACTATTTATTATGCTTACTCTCCTATGATAAGGTTACTGCAATAAGTCAGGAATATTTGAAAGTGAGATTACAGAGGCTCAGGCAGGTAGGTGAAATGTTCTAACTAGAAGAGCACGTGAAAGCTTTTAGAAATGATGGCCACCAAGTCGTATCTCACAACAGTCGCAACGGAGACACAGGGTTACCTTATCAAAGACTCGGAATGCCTCGCGGATTTCTTCTTCACTGTCGGTGTCCTTCATTTTTCTAGCCATCATAGTCAAAAATTCTGGGAAGTCAATGGTGCCATTACCTCAAATTAAAAAACAAACGCGTGTGTAAAATAAGTGCTCCAGTTAACGCTACTGAAGAGATGATTTTAGAATCATTTTATAGAACAGTAAGCATTTGGTAAGACAAACTGGTGAACTGCTTTATCAGGTTGTATTATCTTAGGTCTAAACTATTCAAAAACTTCACAGGGCAATTTCACATGATTCATGTAATTCAAACTAGTGATCAATGCTCAGGATAGCATTTAATGATGCAAAGGAAACTGTACACACAGCTTCTTGGCCACTGAAAGGTCTGTACAGTTCAACAGGAAAAAAAAAAAAGCCCACAGCAGCGCTGGCTGCATCTTTCCACTCCCAAGGGAGGCCCCGAGATTGCCTTCCCCCAAGTCAGGGAGGTCCTCAGCTCTAACTCTGCCACACCAGTGATGCTGGAAAAGGCCCAGCACTGAGCCACCGAGGTTTTTAAGGAAGAAAGCGAGTGGGGAAAGACTTGAGTGGGGAAAAGGTGACTCTCATGCCAGGGACCATGACTGCTGGAAAGCTTTCTCCAGGGGGTGTCTCTCAGACACTGTATGGAAGTCACCTAACTGTTTTCTCCCAACTCAGTATCTTTATTTCCTACTAAGGGCATGGCTCGGAAGTGTTTTCTCAGCTCAGATCATTAACAATCAGGAAACTGTCAGCAGAATCTGTTCTGTGGCCAGTATTCCAAACTCCTCCTTTAAAACCAAGTCAGATGAATACGCCAGAGACAAGCCACCAGATCAACAGTGTAACTTGAACTAAACAGAAATAAAAATTAGAACCAAAAAAAGCCTTATGTGAAGTTACTTTTTCACCAGTACCAACAAAGTAGTAATTCACAGATTCCTTCAAAGCATTTTGGCCTCCAAAAATTTAAAGCATTATTGATGTTCATGGCAGACAGAAACCAGTTGTCTGAAATGATCTCTTATAGCCCTATAGTGATGTCCTTCAGCATCAACATATTCAATTCATTGCAAATGTTAGATTCTATAGCTTGAGAAATTCCCCTCCTTGTTCCATACAATCAGAGGGCCTAATACATTTTGCCAGTCCCAAGACAGCTTCCTGGGCTCGACTATAAGAGAGCCACGCTATGTTCCCAGATGGTTGATCACCTTAGCAGTCAAATGAGACAGAACTATGAATAAACCTCTTTCTCCAAATTATTAACGATGAAAACAGTCCTTAGAAGTAGCTCAAATGGACTTAAACCACTGTTAAAGAGCTGACCCCAAACCCCTGCTTCTAAATATGTGACCAGCAGTATAACTGTTTTATCACATTACACCATACTTTACTATACCATATTTTTAAATGGCTACTATCAAGCTGATGGAGAAAGTCTAGATCCAAACTGTTTATTCCTATTTCATCTTTTCAAACTTTACTAATATTCCACAGTGTTATGTTTATAGATTTGATTAATTTCCTTAAATATATTATATACATCAAACTTACTAATTTGATATTATTTCTAAAGCACATGGTTTTTCTTTGTGGGGAGAGGGGAGTGATTAAAAACTACTTGCTGACAGAAGCAAGCAGTAAAAAAAAGGCCTCCTGTCCACTGTTCTGGAGTCCAGAGAGCAAGTGACCGAATGGCAAGTTCCTTCTGGCTCCGTGTCTTCCTGGCAGCTTCTGTAAATCTAGTCCCTCCAGTCATCACGTACCCCACCTCCAAGCCTCACGTGATCCCTGAAATTCTCTTCAATAAACACATTGACAGCTCACACTGTGCTCACTTCTATACATTAACATCTAAGAAGGTTCTTCCCCCACTTCACTTGGGGTTTGTCTCCTGGGACGACCAAGCTTTTTTAAAGGTCTATGGCTATTTATTTTTACTTTCCCCATAGTACTCAGTGCAGACTCATGAGCCAGTTGATAAAGACTGAGCTACAGGTCATGGCAAGTAGAAAAGAACAATACTGCGATCTGATCCAGGAAATGTTCTGGACAGCGAGCAGGGCTAGAGGCAGGCCCGTAATCTTCTATTTTAATTGTCAACGGCCTAAGGAAACCACAGAAAGGATCTTTGCACATTTGCCTTGGTCTCGACACTTGAAAGACAATCTGGTAACATGTCTAAACTTGAATTACACAACACTGGCACTCATTCACAGTTCTAAAGCCCTTACCATCAGCGTCCACCTCGTTGATCATGTCCTGCAATTCGGCTTCTGTTGGGTTCTGGCCCAACGACCTCATGACGGTTCCAAGTTCCTTGGTGGTGATGGTGCCATCACCATCTTTGTCAAACAGGGAGAAAGCCTCCTTGAATTCTGAAAACACAAGTTTACCTTTTAGAATGAATGTCTTCACCCAACCCAGTCACAGCACGCCCGTCCCCTGAACTTGCCAAAGCAAGCCAAGTTGTGCAAGTTAACAGAAACTGCCTGCTGCTTATCTGCTGAGACAGAGTCCACAACAGTCACACTGGCCGCGCCCCACACAGAACACAGAGCGAACGTCACCACAGGCAACCGGTTCCATAAAACGGCGGAATTCCCTCGTTTTTAAAGGCTAAGCTTCCACACAGTTTAGTGCTAGGTCCAATCTGACAAGGGAAGATTGGTCCGTAAAGTCCCTTCCCATGAAATCTCTACAGCTGTAAGAACTCCTTGTTTCACAGCAACAGGAGAGGTAGTTACCAGAAATGGACAATCCCTGGTAAACAGTGTGTTCTCTCTGCATGGCATTCAGACTATTTCAAAGGCAATCCTGGTTTCCTGAAGAGAAACCATCTCAAAAAACCCCTCCAGGGACTTCCCTGGCAGTCCAGTGGTTAAGGCTCTGCACTCCCAATACAAGGGGCACAGGTTCAATCCCTGATTGGGGAACTAAGATCTGGCACGCCACATACCGAGGTCAAAAAACCCAAAAAAGTCCTCCAGGGAATATTAAAAGCTAGAATCTACACTAACTTCATTCCCTTCGCGATGATTACGGGGGTCCTCACCGTCCTCCTCACCCATCCCCGTTTAGAACAGCAGGCACAAGCTTTCAGGATGCATCACAAAGTGGCCTAAGAATTCTAAATTACATTTTTGAATAGCAGGCTCCATGCACTCTCATTCCATACAAAGCCCAGCATACCGTGAAGTACGTACTCCACAGTGTAACAAGGGGGTATCCTTAGTTCCACTTACTTTTGCATTATCTCCAAAAGACTGACAAGGAGTAACATTTAACCTAAATATTTCTGCTTGTTGTTTGCATTTAAATAAAATCTTTAGAAAACCGCTCAGACTAAGGGGAGAGGGAAGAGTCACCAGAACTGAGTCTACCTAGTTCTGGTCTACCGAGACTCCCTGTAGTCACCCACTTACCAGCAATCTGCTCTTCGGTCAGCTGATCAGCCTGCATAGAAAAAGAAAAGGTTACAATTCAACCCACCGGAGTCTGGAGTCAGCATAGCTTTTCCAATTAAGTCTTTTAATAGTGATCTTTCTCAACTGTGAAAATTTCAACCATGTCATTTAAGAGAAACAATTAGAATGCAGGGAACCCTCTATGCTGTTAACAAAGGATGACAAGTTAGACAAGGTCTCGCTTCAGCTTTTCTTCTCTGGGCCTACGGGCTCTCTGCTCTGCGGTGGGTCGAATCAGGAGAGTCAGTTCATCATCTGAGAAATGGCACCTCTAGCGGCAACAGGCCCACTGCAGCCGCGGGGCCCGGCTCTGGGAAGGAATGCGCCACCTACTGCAGGACGCGCGCTCTCCGCAGCCATCCACGGAGGGACCCAACCTGCCGCGGCTGGCCCTGCAGCCAGGACCGGGGCCAGGTCAGGCCTTCGGTGCACCTTGCGCACCGCTGCGGGCACTCCAAATCTCCAAACTGGCGTTACATAATGGCACTGGCTTGGATTAACAGGCTTTTATATCTATTTTACGAGATACAATTAAGAGGAAAAAATATATACAGCAAGGGGTTATCCTACCAACTTCATTTCCATGCTTTCCAATCACTAAAATTAGGCAGTTATTTGTTAAAAGCCTATCATTTAGAACAACTAAATGTCCTTGGTCAAATTATTCTATGATTCAAAAGCCGGGGGGGTGGGGGTGGGGGGTGGAAATAATAGAACGATCCTACAATTGAGCTGTTACAAAACTGCAAAAATGAAGTACACAGAAACTACATAATAATTATGAGACTGTACCCTCCCTTTTTTGAGAGGAACTATTAACTTTGCTAGAGGATATTTACTCTAACCTTTTTAAGGGAGATCTAAGAGCTGCTCCTAATAAACACACTTTACTAGAGGTGGTAATGACCACGAAAGTAATTCTCACTTGCGTTATTTGGTCTCTGCAACGCTGATCTTGTGCCTCCAGCCATGGGAATTCGGCATCTCAAGGACAGATAATATGTATTTTTATTTTAATGAAGGATGTCTAACGAAACCAGTTCCAAAACAAGTCCTAGTAGAAAGCTGATGGCAATTTATTCGAACTCGCAAATGAAAACTTTCACAGTAAGAGTGATGTTCCAACATACTGACTTAGGGAGGAAACATTTTTTTCAAATTAGAACTGTGTCTCCTCTCCTCCCTACCCCAGACACGGCACGCCGGTTTTCTTTATAGCGAAGGAAGGAGACACGAGGATTTATGTAATGCCAGGGCTACGTCTCTGCCTCCTACAACAGGAAGCGCTGCCGGCCACACCTCGCAAGAGAAGCTGTCACCTCGCCGGGGAAGTGTCCTCTATCGAGGCTGTCGGCCCGCCTCGACACAGAGGGACACGCTCACCGCCACACCGCGTCGGCCTCGGGGCAGAGGTGCGCGGGCCCCGCCGAGAGCCGCCTCCCCGCCCCGCCGAGCCAGAACGGCGGGGGGTGATGTCAGCCCTGCCGACCGGGGGATGGCACACCCGGAGAGGCGCACGGGGGCATCTGGCCTCCGGGGAGCCGCAGAACAGGCGGAAACGGGGAGGGCATTTCCCCTCGGACGAGAGGGAGCGCGGGCCGGAGAAAGTGCCGGGCGAGGTGGCCCCGGGAGCAGGGCGCGGGGCGCCTCTCCCTCCAGGCCAGGGAGAACCCCCCACACCCGCCGCGGGAGGGGCCCGAGCGCGCCCCGCGCCTCCCACCCGCTTCTGCCCTGCGCGCCGCCACCTCCCCCGGAGCACAAACTTCGCGTCTCCACTGGAGACCGCGGCGCGCGCCAGCGCTCCTCCCCGCCCCCCGCCCCAGTTAGCGCGGCCGAGCGCCTCCCGCGGGGGGGCCCACCCGGTGCCCCGCGGCCCCGCGCGCCTCCACCGCCGCGCGGGGCGGGTCTGCAGGGGCGCCGGACGCCGCGACGCGGGCCCCGGGCCGCCGCAGGGCCCCGCCCGGGTAGGGCGGTCGGCCGGCCCGCCGCTTCCGCCCCCGCTGCCCCCCGCCCCGCGCCTTCCTGCCCCCACCCCCCCCTCCCCGGCTCCTTCCTTCCCGACCCACGCCCGCGCCGCGCCCCCCGGGAGGGAGGCGGGAGGAGCGCCCCGAGGGGACGGCGGCGGCCCCGCGCTCCGACCGCGGCGACGTGCGCCACCGGCTCGCTCCGGCCCATTCATTCTCCGCTGCCCGCGAGCCGGGGGCTGGCCGCAGCCCCGCCCGGACCCCCGCCCCTAGGGCGGCCCGGGGGCGGACGGCTGAGCGGGCGGGTGCGGGGGCCCCGGCGTGGCCAAAACCCCCGCCTGGGGCCGGGCGCGGCCAACCCCGGCCCCACGACGGGCCGAAACGTAAACGGGGCTGCCCAGCCGAGGAAACTGGGATGCAAACCCAGAGCGCGTCCTGACCCGCAGCGGCTGCGCAACACCCGGAAGCCAGGAAAAGCCACCCAGCGAGAGAAAGACGGGAAAAGAGACAGGGTCCGGAGAGCGCGGGCAGGCGGCCGCGGCGCCGGTACTCGCCGCGCCCCACCTACCATGGTGCGAGCGAGGCAGGGAGGCCGAGAGAGCGAGGGTGGCCGCGCCGAGGCCGGGACCGCAGGGCGCCTCCGCTACAGCTGCTGCCGGGGCCCCGTGTGCGCTTAGCGCTGTGCCGCCGCCGACCGCCGCCGCCGCCAACTGCGCTAACGGCTCCGCACCCGCCAGGCTCCCAGCACCGCCGCCGCGCCTCGAGCCTGCGCCCCGCGGTATATATATGGCGCCGCGTATCCCTCCGCCGCCGCGCCGCCGCCTCGCCCTGCGCCGCGCCGCGAGGGCCGGGCCTCGCTGACTGGCCCCGCCTCCGGCCCCGCCCCCAGTCCTGGCCCCGCCCCCGGGGCGCCCGGACTCCTGCCGACCCTTTGCGCGCGCGGCCGCCGGCGGGGCTGGGACCCCCCGCGGGGACGTGTGCAGGGGCGCGGGGCGCGTGCCCAGAAGTGCACGCAGGTGCCAGCCCGGACCAGGGCGAAGACAGAGGGGCTGCGTAGCCGACGGGGGGCGGCTCTGGCTTCAGAAGGCCCCCGCCCCTCGCCCCAGGCCCCCACCCCACCGGCGGGACCCCTGCCCCTTCCTACCCCCACCACCCGCCCCTCGCATCTCGCGCCCCGGGGCAGCGGACTGGCCCTGGCCTCGCGGTCTCCCGCTGGCCCACGCCCCTGGGGAGCCATGGGCAGTTCTGGGGTGGGGGCGGCCGCACCTTCGGCAACCGAGGACAGGGGTCTGGAGGGAGCAAGTGTCTTCGCGCAATAAACTGCTTAGACGTTTGCTTTTCGGGTAATGTCGGAGACAAATGAATATATATGCTCGATTGCTAAATCCGTGTCATGCTCATATGCTTAGCCAGTCTTATCTTAATGTTTTTACGTTTCCACTGAATTTTTTTTTGTATGCTTGAATAATCTCCGTCTCCTACTGTATTTTTTTTTCCCTATGGAAAACACTACTCATCCTGACCCTAGTCTTACTGAAATCAATATACCTGTGCATCTTCTGTAGACTTTCAAACCCCATGCTTTTTTTTTTTTTTTTTTTTTTAATGTTAGTTACCTGGTCCTAAGAGATCAGATCTTTATTCGTAGATCCACAGAAACAAAGAAGGAAAAAAACAGATACATAGAATCCCCTAGAGTTGGAACACACAGTTTAATTGACTCTACTTTGGAGCTCGACCAGTTTTTAAATGCACAATCTTAATTATATTTCAAGTAGTATTTTAATCTAAAATTTACTCATATTTTCAATTTTCTGTATAGCAGAAAAAGGACCATATCAGTTATAAATGTAAAGCCCAGAACTTTGTAAAAATCTTGACAAAATGCTGCAGTTTCTTTTCTTGCCAAGGCAGAGCACAGAATCTGATCTTTTGTTTACAGGGCCTGGGCAACAGTTGCAAGTTATTATTTGCATACTCTTTCAGAGAATGTGGCAAAGTGTGTGATTGACAACGTCTGCTAGAAGGACTTTGCTAGGTTATGCTTGTTTCTGGCTTTGACACATCTGCAGAAAAGATGTTTTAAAACAATGGAAAATGTTTGGGCACATTGTAGGTGCCCAGGACTTGTGTGATAGCCTCAGACAAATATCTATGGAACTGGTTTTACTGATATGCCTTCTGGAATGCGGTAGGAAAGGGGGAACCAGCTGTGCAATTTAAAGGGAGCCTGCCACAGGGAGCCAGGGAATGGTGCTGCCTTCCCTCTGCAGATGAGAAAGGCATCATCTACTGAACGTGATTATCACCATCATCCTGTCTTCCTGGGCGAAAACCTGAATGGGAATAAACTGTATGTTAATAGGAGAGTTGGAAATAGGGGGAAAGGGACTACCGTATTTCAAAGTCATCTTATTATAGTAAAATTCATTATTGTGATTCTTTACATTTTACCAGCTAGAGTTCTCTTTTGATAGTTCTTTATCAAAGTACAGCTTTCAAGTCTATTGGATTTGTAATGAGGTCATGCTTTACTTGCTTTACATAAAACAACATGCCATTGTTTTATGGCAGTTTGACACATTGAAATATAAGAAGGTCAAATGACTTACCCAAGATCTTGCCATGAATCAGGGATGGAGCATAAAATTGAGTGTGAGCCCTTGTTCAGGGACTCTAAGATTAGATTATGTATTAATGAAATTAACATCTGAAAATTGAAAATGTACCATGTGAAGATTTATGTATTTCCTGAAGCAGGTTCTTCTGACCACCTGGATGATCACTGGGATTTCATTAAAGATTTAAGTCAATAAACTTTCTAATTTATGAAAAGATCAGGAATCAAGAAATCCCTTGGATTGCAAGGAGATCCAACCAGTCCATCCTAAAGGAAATCAGTCCTGAATATTCATTGGAAGGACTGATGTTGAAGCTGAAACTCCAATACTTTGACCACCTGATGTGAAGAGCTGACTCATCTGAAAAGACCCTGATGCTGGGAAAGATTGAGGGTGGGAGGAGAAGGAGATGACAGGATGAGATAGTTGGATGGCATCACCGACTCGATGGACATGAGTTTGGGTAAACTCTGGGAGTTGGTGATGGACAGGGAGGCCTGGGGTGCTGCAGTCCACGGGGTCACAAAGAATCGGACACAACTGAGCGACTGAACTGAAATGAACTGAAGCCACATTATTTTGAAGTCATTGGCAGGTAGATTCTTTACCATTAAGCCACCTTGGCTACAGTCTATGGAGTCTCAAAGAGTTGGCACGACTGAGCACAGCACTGCAATGTGAAGTCATAATTTACTGAGAGTCAAAAGACTATGGAATATTTCATGATATTGAGAGAAAATGGCTACGATTATTTTAAAAAGTCAAAGTGTTACTTGCTCAGTCGTGTTCCTTCTTTGTGACCCCACAGACTGTAGCCTGCCAGGCTCCTCTGTCCACAGAATTCTCCAGGCAAGATTACTGGAGTGGATTGCCATTCCCTTCTCCAGGGAATCTTCCCGGTCCAGGGACTGGACCTGGGTCTCCTGCATTACAGGCAAATACTTTACCATCTGAGCCACTGGGGAATAAAGTAATGTTAAATTGAAGAAAAATAGAAAGAATGCAACCCTATGTCAGGAATCTCAAATTTTAATATCACTTCTGTCACTAACCTGATTACCCATTTGTGTGTAACAGAAAAAATACAAATGTAATCATTGTACATATTCAGGGGTAAGACAGGTTTGGATTTAATCTAGAAATTTCAACTGTAAACCTTGTGCCTGAGATTATAATATATGATTGTAAAATATAAATGTATAATATGTACTATCATATATGTCATATGTGTGTATACCCACAAACATATTGAAGGTGAAGAGGACAAATGGAGAAATGGAAATAGCTTAAAGATAACATTTGATGGAACTTCCCTGGCAGTCCAGCAGTTGAGACTCCAGGCTTTTAATGCAGGGGGCGCGGGTTTGATCCCTGGTTGGGGAGCTAAGATATCATGCCCTGTGACACAGCTGAAAATTAAAAAAAATAATAATAATAACATTTGCTGAGCATTTGGCCACCTGATGCAAGTAACTGACTCGTTGGAAAAGACCCTGATGCCGGGAAAGATTGAAGGCAGCAGGAGAAGGGGACGACAGAGGATGAGATGGTTGGATGGCATCACCGACTCAATGGACATGAGTTTGAGTGAACTCCGGGAGTTGGTGATGGACAGGGAGGCCTGGTGTGCTGCGACCATGGGGTCACAGAGAGCTGAACGGCTGCACTGACTGAACTGAGCATTGGCTGTGGTCAGGCCCTGTGCTAACTATCATTTCATCCTCCTGCCCATGCTGTGAGGCCAGCACCATTATCCTTATATAGAAACCGAGGCACTGAGAGACTAAGTGATTTGCCTAATTTAAGTGTTGAAACGAAAAAATCTATTTCAGAGGACCAAGCATGTAAGCATTATACTGTATCTCTTGTAAATTAATATAATTTATTTTTAATTTTTTTTGGAAGGAACACAAGATTAAAATTTGTTTTTTTTTTTTTTAAGAAATACTTCTTACCCAAGGATTTAAAATTAAAATAAGATCATAGGAATGTAGTAATAGCTGTACCTACCACACCAGGAGCAGAGTGTATAAGAAAAAGCAAAACATTCACTTTATGATGCTTCCTAGCCAGAGGACATTTCTCATTTTGCAAATGAGGTCTAAACAGGTGAGGAGACTTGCTCACCATCAAACATTTAGTTGACGACTCTATGCTGTCACTGAAAGAGATAACCGAGAACTCTCTCATCCCAGTCCTATTCCATGATGCATCTCTCGGAGTTGGTATTTTATTTTTATAAATGCATTTATTATTTATGGCGGTGCTGGGTCTTGGTTACTGCTCCGGCTTTCCTTGAGCTGCAGCAGGTAGGGGCCTCTCTCCAGTTGTGAGGCACAGGCTTCTCACCGTGGTGGCTTCTCTTGCTGGGGATTGTGGGCTTTAGGGCGTTCGGACTTGAGCAGCTGTGACACCTGGGCTCAGCAGTTGTGGCTGCCGGGCTCTAGAGCACAGGCTCAATAGTCGTGGTGCACGGGCTTAGACCCTCCGCGGCACGTGGGATCTTCCCAGATCGGCGATTGAACCCGTCTCCTGCATTGGCAGTCAGATTCTTTACCACTGAGCCACCAGGGAAGCTGAGGAGTTGGTATTTTAAACTCAATAGAGACAAATGGATGGATGGATAGGTAGGTAGATAGACAGATAGATCCTGTAGCCTTCATGTAGCTTACATTGTTCTGAGAAAATGACTCTGTGTGTGGGGGGGGCAGTGGGGTGGGGGGAGCTTACACTGCTCTGAAAAAATGACTCTATGTGGGGGGGGGCAGTGGGATGGGGGGAGAGAGGTGATGCTTGGCTGGATGCTTTTTACAAAGTCACAAGTCTAAATTCATTCACTGTAACCGTAGGCTGCTGTGTCTTCACAGGTGGATTATCTAGTTAGAGAATTTTCTTTAAGAAATTTCCAGTCCCAAACTGGAGCCCCTCTCCTGAGCTATCTCACAGGAAAGAAGTCTTGTCTTTGACTTCTCTGCCATCCACAGCTGCCTCCTTCTCTGTCCCATGGTCCAATATAATTTGATGATGATCCACCATTTGGGATTTTCTTCCTCACTAATCATCTCCAATAGCCAGAACAGGCCCCTGCTGTTTGTGTGTGGTTTCACATTTCATTAAATGTTATACAGGATTATTATATAAGCTTTACTATATCAATAACAAAATACCTCATTATTTTTCTACTTAAAATTTTGCTATTACAGTATCTTTTTTTGCTATTATCTTTTATGAATGACTCTCAGGTAAAAACACAGGGAAAATTCTAACATTACGTTTAAATTTGAAATGTGTTACCATCATAAGGAAATAAGTGAGTTTTAAGCCATGACTTAGCACCATGAGAAAAACATATCAATTTTAGCATGTGTCTATTTTGCATGCATGCATGCTTAGTCGCTCAGTTGTGTCCAACTCTTTGCAACACCATGGATTGTAGCCCATCAGACTCCTCTGTCCATGGGATTTTTTTCAGGCAAGAACACTGGAGTGGGTTGCCACTCCCTTCTCCAGGGGACCTTCCTGACCCAGGATCAACCCTGTGTCTCCTGCATTGCAGGCAGACTCTTTACCTGCCAAGCCTTCAGGGAAGCCCTACTTAGTGTCCCGGAATTTTAAGCGAATCATAACCAGACCACTGCATACCCTGCTGTGTCTCAGCTTGCAGCAGTCCTCAGCATATTAATGGTCTAAAGAGAAATAGCACCATTCCCCTTGAATGTGTGCCCCATTCTTGTCTGTGTTTAAATTACTTTGTATAGTAGAGGACAAGTCTTGCCCAACATTCACAGTGCTTGTGCTTGTTTTGCTAGTAGCTGTGGAGATGGATCAGCATTATTCCCTCCACCTGGTCCACCCTTGGGACCAAGGCCATGACTGTGCAACACAGCCAGCTGAGGTCAGGGATAGAGAACAGAGCAAAATAACCAACAAGGAATGAGGCTGGACCCCTGACTCGGGCCTCATTAGCTCTGTGCTTTGCATGCATGCTCAGTCACTTCAGTCGTGTCCGACTCTGTGCGACCCCATGGACTGTGGCCCACCACCTGTAGCTCCTCTGCCCATGGGATTCTCCATGCAGGAACACTGGAGTGGGTTGCCATTTCCTCCTCCAGGGGACCTGTGCCTTAATGGACTGGGATCTCAAGTCACAGGCAGCCAATAATTACACAGACTTAGGGACCAAGTATGTGTACTCAAATTCCAAAATGCCCAGTGGGAGAAGATCATCGTTTTTTGTTTATACTGAACTCAAACTTTTTTTTTTAATTGCTCTGACCTACTGAGCAAAGTATTCTTTAAGCCATATCAATTTTGGATATTTCCTGAGTTACCATTCTCCCCATTAATCCAAAAATCAAGCGCCAAAGTTACTTCAATCAACATCTGAACAGGAAGCAACAACATCTAATTTCTACCATATGTGCTAGAATTGGGGACACGCTAGAGAGCAGGTTTAAGACGTTCAGGCAACAACAGGCATTTAGCAGTTTACAGATGATTTAACAACCAGGTCGGTGGAGGGCTCTATGGCCACAGTGGTAAGCTGGAATGTTAGGTTTTGGGGTGACTCAGTTTGCCTGAAGGGCAGAGCCAGCGGTCAGCACAAATTGGTACTTTCATTGAGGTCTTGATATGCAGAAAACTGGACCATAATGATAAATCAGAGAAACTGATGCTGATGGTGGATTATACCAAAGAATGGGCCTCCCCAATGCCAACAGAACTAAGATCTACTCTGGTGACTGTGTGGTTTGGTTTTGACTCATAACAAATAACTCTGTCCTGCCTCTGCAGCTGTGCTATCCACTAGCCATGAGCAACGTGTGGCTATAGGAATCAAAATGAATTACACTTTAAGTTTAGTTCCTTTGTTTCACTAGCCACCGTCAAGTACTCAGTAGGCCCACATGGCTAGCAGGGGTTACCTAGCGGTTACCTAGTTGAACAGTGTAGAACATTTCCATCATCACAGAAGTCTTACTGGGCTGCACCAAGCTAGACTGAGAACCCCACTGCAGAACTTTAAAAAAGAAGAAAGGAAGGAATGCCTGTTTACCTGGATCAAGAATCCTGCTGCTGCTGCTGCTGCTAAGTCGCGTCAGTCGTGTCCGACTCTGTGCGACCCCACAGATGGCAGCCCACCAGGCTCCCCTGTCCCTGGGATTCTCCAGGCAAGAGTACTGGAGTGAGGTACCATTGCCTTCTCCAATGCATGAAAGTGAAAAGTAAAAGTCAAGTCGCTCAGTCGTGTCCGACTCTTAGCGGCCCCATGGACTTTAGCCTACCAGGCTCCTCCGTCCATGGGATTTTCCAGGCAAGAGTACTGGGTAGGGTACCATTGCCTTCTCCGCAAGAATCCTAAGGGTCCCCCATTTTAGTCTCACATGTGTTATTCTTGGTTCACCCCTGATGACTTTGTGCCCTTCTGATCCATCCAGCACACAGTACCAGTGTGGTTTCATCCTGTCTCTTCTCTGCTCAGAACTTTTCAGAGGCTCCCCAGTGCCTGCAGGAGATAAAATGTAAAGTTCTTGTGTCTAGCGTTCAAAGCCATTCACCACATTGTTAATCTACTTTTTCAGCATTACTTTTGTTATCCTACAAACATGGATTTTCTGCTTCAGACAAATTGGTTTCCTCTCGGACCCCTGAATACACATTGCGTCCTCCCAACTCACTGCCTTTTCCATGCCACTCCCAGTGTCCAGATACCTGTCCAGATCCATGTGTGTGTGTGCACACACGTGCGTGTGTGTACGTGTGTGCATGTGTGCACGTGTGTGTGTGCACGTGTGTGTGTGCATGTGCACATGCTCAGTCGTGTCTGACTCTTTGCAACACTATGGACCGCAGCCCAGCAACCTCCTCAGTCCATGGGATTTTCCAGGCAAGAAAACTGGAGTAGGTTGCCATTTCCTTCTCCACGGGATCTTCCCAACCCAGGGATCATACCCCTGTCTCCTGCTGCTGCTGCTGCTAAGTTGCTTCAGTCGTGTCTGATTCTGTGTGACCCCATAGACGGCAGCCCAGCAGGCTCCCCTGTCTAATTCCTTCAATGGCAGGCAGATTCTTTACCACTGAGCCACCTGGGAAGGTGAAAGTCGCTCAGTCGTGTCGGACTCTTTGCGACCCCATGGACTGTCCATGGGATTCTCCAGGCCAGAATACTGTGGCTATTCTGGGTAGCCTATTCCCTTCTCCAGGGGATCTTCCCAACCCAGGGATCGAACCCCAGTCTCCCTCATTGCAGGTGGACTCTTTAGCAGCTGAGCCACCAGGGAAGCCCCGTCCATTTCATTACCACCTATCTAAACCCTCCCCATCCTTCATGTCCTGTTTAGAGCACGTATCTCTCACATTCCCCAGTGGCCACAGCTCTAAGTAGTGCTGCCCTGCTGATCCAGCGCTGAAGATGCCACCTTCCAGTGCAGCGGGTGGCGGCTCAGACCGTAAGGAACCTGCCTGCCATGTGGGAGACCTGGGTTCTATCCCTGGGCCAAGAAGATCCCCTGGAGAAAGGAATGGCAACCCACTCCAGTCTTCTGGCCCAGAGAATCCCATGGACAGAGGAGCCTGCTGGGCTACAGTCCATGGGGTCACAAAGAGTTGGACACGACTGAGCAACTAACACTATAGTTCAAAATAATTCTTCCTGTCTCCCGAATTCCTACACCTTTTACCCATTTCTACTTGATAGTATCTTTTCATATACTCTATCTCCTCATACTAGCAGAAGCTACCATCTTCTACTCTGAACTCAGCTCAGTATCTGGTAATAAATATCAATAGATTGTTTAATTGATTAGTGCTAAGCTCAATTCACTATTGGGCTAGGGAGGATATGAGAAATGAATTTTCCAAAACAGAGAGAAAAGGAAAAGGAAGTCCTCTGCTTTAATCTCGCCACCGGAACCACCACTGGGAAGGAGACTCCCTAGAGTGCAGTGGGTCATACTTCCTCAGGAATAGGCTGGACTGTTCCTGCTTTGATTCTGACCCATACCCTCCACAGCCCTGAACAAGTACATACCTGGGCTGAGCCTTCCTTTCTTTGGCAGTTCTTTCCCCACTTTCGTGAGACTGGATCCATTCCCAGCTTCCTGTGTGGAGAAAATTCGGCCAAAGGCAGGTTGTTCAACAGAAAAACTGGGCCTATCTCTGTCCAAGTCCAGTGAAGATGCTTTTGAGTTTTATTCATTCTAAGTAGAGACTCTGAGTCATTGGCTAATAAACCAACTCTAGGCATCACCACAGGATGACTGGATCATTTTGGCCACTGGGAAGATTTGCCTTCAGGAGAGTTTTCAAGCTATACCAGGAATACTGGTGGGCGCCTTTCTTCTCACATTCTCCCCTATAAACCAAAGCGAGGGACAGAAATTTTGTCTTCTCTCAGTGAAAACTTTTGTTATTTTTATTGTTCTGACAAAGAAAACAGTTATTTCCCAAGAAAAGGATAATATTGTACAGTATTATCTGCCAGGTTAAATGACTATTCCCTTAGCCAGTTAACCACAGAGACTCAGCCATGGGCTTGTGTGAGGGTTACATAGGAGAAAAGAATGTCAAATTAGTTTGTAAACAATAAAGACCTAAACAAATACAAACTGTGTTTGTTCATAATATTTTATAGCATCAATCAGCTAAATATGGCAAAGGTCAGATAGAAGGCAATTCAGAACCAGTCAGGGAATCAAGCAGTTTCAGTGAATCCAACAATCCAGCAGTGGGAAGACCCAAGGCTTTCCATTTTTCAGCGCCCCCAATGGGCTGGTACCCAGGGCAACAAGCCCTCGAAGCCTCATTTCCTCCACCACAGCACTGGAATGCTGCTGAGTCATCACCCTCTTCTAGAGCAGCCAAAGAAATTGGTGACTCAGAGAACTGATTTACAGTTTCACTGCTCTAGCTCTCCTCTGACATACAAAGTTTCCTTGTTGCACCTGTTTCACACAAAGCTTGAAACCTAGGTGTTAAGTCACTCAGTCACGTCCTACTCTTTGTGAATCCATGGACTGTAAATTCTCCATCCATGGAATTCTCCTCTACCTGTGGAATTCTCCAGGCAGGAATACTGGGGTGGGTAGCCATTCCCTTCTCCAGCAGATCTTCTTGACCCAGGGATAGAACCCAGGTCTCCCACATTGCGGGCAGATTCTTCACTGTCTGAGTCACCAGAAAATGACCTTAAAACTGAACAGCAGCAACATGTTGAAGCCATACTTTCAGTGGTCTATTGACATAGTGATTCTAATAGAGGCATTTCACATCCTAAAGAAAGGTAAAAAACTGATCAAAGCCATTCAGGACTTTGCACCTGTGGGAACTTTGTATTTTGAGGTACTTTGAGGTTTCAACCTGTTTTGTGTGGTGATACCACAGGTCCTCACAAAGCCATTTTCTACTTTCTAAACTCTGTTGCTTGTAACATTTGCAAGGTGGTCAGCTAGGTTAGAGGGTTAGGCATTGCTAAAGTCATGGAACAAGTTTTTCTTTCTGTGAAAAAGCACCATACTCTGAACAAGTTCATTTATACCTGTTTTAATCAAGTAAACAAAAGAACCAAGTTTTTAGGAACCAGCTTATAAGTTGCATAGTGAAAAATGAAGATATAACCGTGATTATTCTTTACTAGCATTTCAAATATCCTGAAAAACACTTCAGGTTATGAAAGAATTATAATTATATAACTACCTTTGCTTTCATTTGTTTATTACTCATCTCAAAAAAAAATGAGCTTTGCACAACATTGCAAATCAACTATACTTCAATTTAAAAATAATCAGCTTCTCTCAGCTCTTTTAGGAATAAAAAAGGGGACCTCTGCTAGCCTGAAGAAGCTGTAAATAAATACGATAAAGCTTAACAAGAGGAAAGTGTCAGCAATATAAATGAAGGTCAAAGATTTTAAACAAGCCATATAGATAAGGCCTAGCACAGAGAAGAATTCAGGACAGCCGATCACTAAATGGAATCACAAAGTCCAGAGAAAAGTCATCTTGAGATTTTCCATCACTTGGAGGCCTTGCAGATGATAACGTTCCTCTGCTTCCCTTAAAATGATTAATCTTTGATTAAAATGTTTTCAAAGGTCAAAGGAAAGCTCAGTCTAGTAGGATCCTAAAGGCTACTCTGTCCTGAACTTGTACTTCTTGGAACTTAGTTTTCTTATCTGAAAATTGGAAAAGGGGACCCAGATGGACTTTGGTTCCTCCCAGATTTAGAATTTTATGATTCTAAATATTTTGCTTGTGAAACTTGTGAGGAACTTGTGCAGAATTCCCTAGTAACTAGGAGACCCCTGGAGATGCGGCTACAAATAGAGCTAAGGTCACAGGGGACTTGACTCCAGAGTTACATCTTTTTATAAATGGTAAAAATTAAGACTATTGTAGAGTTCTTATTCTGTTGAATTATAGTTAAAATACTTAGAACAGACTAGGCCATGTCTACTCCAACTGATCAATCCTGGACATTTATTTCCAAAAATTGCCAAAAATAATCAAAAGCTAGGTAGAGGACATAATCTCTTTACAAAGAACAGAAAAGCAACAATAAAAGGGGAAAGTAAGCAATTTTGAATGAGTCAGATTTTTTAAAAAATCATTTTCTTCTACATCTGTATTCTTCAAAGGACATAATAGACTATACAAAGGAAAGCTTGGAGATAAACCCTGTTATTTCAAAAGATAATGTCCCATAATGATGATATTTCCTTAATTTAAAAGCAAGTGGAGACAATTCAAATGGGAAAAAAAAAAGGTGTTGAAAGAAGAAACTATACTTTCTATACAATAGTCTCAGTAAGTATTGGTTGATTGACTTTCTTGGAACTCAAAAGAACCTTTCATATACAGGTTTTCTTTCTACCTCTGTCTTAATTATTTATTAATTAAATATTCATCTATTCCTTCAATAAACCTTTATTGAGCTTATGGATATAAAATTCACCAAACACTGAGAATATGAAAATAAATCATAGGTCCTGTCCTTGAGGAGCTCACAATTTAGCGAGCTGGTTTTCTGACCACCGAAAGTAGTGGGTTTAATATGTACTAGGACTTAAGTACAGAGAAGGCGATGGCACCCCACTCCAGTACTCTTGCCTGGAAAATCCCATGGACGGAGGGGCCTGGTGGGCTGCAGTCCATGGGGTCGCCAAAAGTCGGACACGACTGAGCGACTTCACTTTGACTTTTCACTTTCATGCACTGGTGAAGGAAAGGGCAACCCACTCCAGTGTTCTTGCCTGGAGAATCCCAGGGACGGGGGAGCCTGGTGGGCTGCCGTCTATGGGGTCGCACAGAGTCGGACACGACTGAAGTGACGTAGCAGCAGCAGCAGGACTTAAGTAAGCTCAGAGGAATATTTTGTGCCACACTGATTCACATGAAGATACGCCTCACTTCTTCGTAAATGGAGACTCTCCCTCCAGTGCGAAAATAAATGCAAAAGGGACTTTGTGAGTCATCTCACAGTACAGCAAAAGCTCCAGAAGATGGGGTGTTACTATGGCACTAGCTTGGGAGACAAACCTGGATTCTAGTCTATGCTCTGCTCCTCAAGCGCGGGGCGACTGCAGGAAGGTGGATTGACGTTTCTGGATCTCAGACTGCTCACGGCACAGAGCAGGATGAAAGGTCCCCAGACAGACTCTGCACTAGGCAGACTGTGGTACCAGATGGTTGGATGGCATCACCGATTGGATGGACATGAGTCTGAGCAAGCTCCGATGATAGGCAGGGAGGCCTGGCCTGCTGCAGTCCATGGGGTCGCAAGGAGTCGGACACGACTGAGCAACTGAACTGACAGAACTGATGGCCCATCTGACAGGCTATCTCGCCAAGCCTTATCTAGGAGAGTCTTTCCTCAGGACTCAAGACACTGCCCCTTGGTCTGCCCCGGAGCTCACCGTCGGTTCTGTCCCCGGGCTCCCAGGCCGGCCCCTGGGCCGTCCTCCTCCTGCCCGGCCGGCTCGGGAAACCCGCGCCCGCGGGAAGAGGTCAAAAGAAAAAACCAGGTAAGGGAAACGAAAACGGGTCTCTCTGAAACAAAGGTGCCCGCGAGTGCGCTCCCGGGCGGCTGGGCCTCCGCCTGTAAACAGGAAGGGTCGCCTTCCGGGGCCAAGCGAGGCAGGCTTTCGAGGCAAGGGGATGTTTTTGCTCATCTCGCCGGCGGCACCTGACAGAACGTGTCGGATGAGCCGTCAGGAGCGCGACCTCACCGAGCCAGGAGGCAGGGCGAGGACGGCTCGAGAGTGCCCCTCGGAGGGCCAAGAACAAGGCAAAGGAACCCAGTCCTCTCTAGAACTACTCGCCTCCCGCCGCTCCGGGAGCCAGACGACCGCCGAGCCTCGCGCTGAAGCTGTTCAAGCGCGCGCGCTCGCGGGGCGGGGCGGGGCGGGGCGGGGGCACTATATCTCCCGGCGGAGGAGCACACGGACCGCGACTCACAGCCTCCAAAACGCGCTGCCCTGGAGCCGGTTGCTTAGCTGGCGCTGCCGAGGCCGCTTTCCTCGCTCAATCAGAGAAGGGCGCTCTGATTGGCCAGCGCGACCCTGCAGTGGTTGGCCGGAAAGAGTCGAGGCGCCTGATTGGTCCCGCCGCACCTGCAATGCGTCAAGCCGCGGTGGGCGTGGAGGGCTTCCGCGTGAACGGCTGTGGACCGAGGGGCCGCCAACCGCACGGGGAGGGAGCGGCTGCGCCTGTGGCCGCCATCTTTACTAGGGGCGGCGCGGGTGCCCCGGGCTCGTCGGGGTTTCTCACGGCGCCCTTGGGCCAGTAGAGAAAGGCTCTGCGACAGAAGTTTTGTGTGTGTGTGTGGGGGGGGGGTTCTCTTCCCTTTTCCCGTTGCGGTGGGCCGTCTCGTGTGTGCTCAGGTCCCAGGAGGCGGCGGGGGCAGAGCTGGAGGGCTGGCGGGTCCCCGGGGTGAGGCGGGCCTGCTAGGAGGCCGAGGCCGCTGCCCTCAGACCGCTGGGTGTGCGCTCCGTCGGCGGGCGCCGAGAGGGCGCTTTGACTGCATTTCTAGGCGCGACAGGGAGATTCGTCCCCTGGGCATCTTGCTCGCCCTGGAAGGCAGTTCTGGAAACCTCTCCCGAATACGTCATGGTTCTTGCTCACGCCGAGCGCGGTCCCTGCCTGCAGGGAATGCGTTTTATTTATTTTAAAAAAATTTTTTAGAGCTGTAAGTCCTAACAGCCGTCTTGGAAACTATTTACCGGCTCCAGAGACCGTGGTCTGCGGCAGCGAAACGGAGCTTGCCTGACAGACACGCTGCGAGACGTTGACTGAAAATTATTTTGATCGTACCAGTTTGGTTGCCTTTTTAGGCAACTGTTAATGTTTGTGTGTGCATCCGGCTTTCGTTCGTCTCTGATATGCACCCCTGCAAAAAAGAAAAAGCCCGCTTTTTTTTTTTTTTAATTAATCTTTCACTGTAGCAAAAGTGGTCGTGGTTCAGGACCCCCTTCGGTGGATATGGGTGAAGAGAAAGAGCTATGTTCCCTGGGTGAATTAGAGCTAGAGAAACGGGAAAAGGTGACGGTTGTCTGCTTTAGTGGGAATGATGTCTTGGTTGGGCTTTATTTGAGCCGCGTAGGTGCAAACTCGATGCAGCGTGGCTATCCAAAGGTGAATTCTGGAGTTGCCTCGTGGTGTGGGCGTTGCCATGGCTGCAGGGAGAGGGCGTTGGTGAATTGCAGGGCCTATAAACCCGGCAAGGCCAGGCCGCTCCCTTGTGTGAAGTCCTAGTAGTATTGGACTACCCAGGTTTGTATATCCAGGCTTTCACCTTTGCCATCCCTTTCCAAGATGCTGGACTGATCATTCCAGGCACACGTGGGTCTGTATTGATTCCAGTATTGACCAAGGCGGGCGCAGTCTCTGCCTTACAAGATTTTCTAATTAGAGGCTGCAGGTGGGAGGATGGGTTTGATACCATTTGCCATACAATTTGATTTGTAAGTTATTGTTTCTCTTACCTAATTATACTGATTTTGAACACTTAATCATTGGCTTTTACGCGTTTTCCCATAGGCCTCACTTTCCCTTCTGCCTAAAGCTGACACTGCATTTTACTATGTATTAGTATAATGCTAGAGTTCATGGACACTGCAAAAGAAAGACAACTGCAGTTTTGCATAATCTCCACGTAGCGAGAACCCCTCGTGCCACTGTGGAACACACAGTAATTCGGTGTTCTTTAGCAGCTGCAGTGCTGGGAGTCAGCCACTTTGCTTGCACTGTGAGATAGAGCAAAGGACGAAATCTTCCAGAGCCTTGGTTTCTTCTGTAGTGTGATGAGAACCAAGTCTGTCTCACAGCCCTTGTGAGCATTGCATAAGATAGAAATGTGCCAGGACTTGGTAAATTGTAGAACTATTGACGATAATATTCATTTGCTAAAGCACTGGAGTGCCCATAATTGTCTGACCTTGTGGTAGGAATATTTTCCTTCAATATTTTCTGCTTTGTGGGAAGAACAGATGGACAAACTCAGATCTAAAATAAACCTTAAATGGCCTGGTGTTTTTCTTAATTGAAGCATAGTATTAATATAGCCTTGTTAGCATGCAGTGCCAGATTTGAGGGCCCTTAGGGTGACTAGCTAGCTCATCAGTTTGCCTTGGTCTTTCCTGGTTTTAGCATCAAAGGCACATGTCCTAGAAAGCCCCATGTCCTAGAAAGCCCCTCTGTCCCAGGCAAACCAGGACACTTGGTCACCCTTGGATTGTTTTCAATGCCACAATATGGGAGGATGAACAGAATAGGAAATAAAGAGTCCAACTGTGTACAAGCGATTAGATTTCCCTGCAGCTGGAGCTACTGGGCTCAAGCAAAGGGATGTCCTTGTGTGAGATGAGTGTGGGGTGGGGCCTGAAACGTTGCATGTCCCAGTCAAACATGATCTTATCCATTTTTATTGCTCTTCCTTCTCTCAGTCCCCACACAGAATTTGCCTTTCATATTTTTGAAGTTTCTTATTCAGTGCTCATCTTTATCTCTGATAATGAATGAAAGTCACTCTGTCGCGTCTGACTCTTTTTGACCCCATGGACTATATATACAGTCCATGGAATTCTCCAGGCAAGAATACTGGAGTGGGTAGACTTTCCCTTCTCCAGGGGATCTTCCCAACCCAGGAATTGAACCTGGTCTCCTGCATTGCAGGCGGATTCTTTATCAATTGAGCTGAGGGAAGCCCAATCTCTGGTAAAGGCTTTCCCAAATGGTTCATCTCTTGAGTGGAGAAGTTCTTGTTTATGCTGTGGACACCTTTGCCAATCTTATGCAGCCTAATGCTGCTGCGTTTCACTTAGAGGCAAGTGAAGATAGATGTTCTGCTTTTCCACCCAGGGTCATGGACCTGAATTGTCTCCATGTAGGCCAGATTCAGAACCCTGCTCCCTCTCCCTCACCCCACTGCAGTTCTCTTTCCAGTCTGTCCTCTCTTATTCTCTCTCACCTTTACATTCTTGCCATTATCCGTCACCAATATAGGTCAAGACTGTTTTCTAACTATCGCAAAAGTTGGCTTTCACCCCTGGTTCCATCTTATGCCCAGTTGATGGAGTAGTGTTTCTAAAGCATACATATGGCTATGTGATTTTTGTCCTCAACCGCCCATGGCTTCCTTTGGCCTCTAGGATTAAGGCCACTTTCCTTAGGAATTCCTTCAGGGTCTTATAGTCTGACCTTTCAGTCCTAATTACCTGCTATTCTTGGCATCTCCTAAATTTCAGCCTACGAACTGTTCTTCAGTATTTTCCCCCTCCATCTTTTGTTCAGGTTGCTCTCTGGGCCTAGATTTCTGGTTTCCATCATTTCTGCCTAGCAGAGTTCTGATACCCTTAAAGATTTACTTCAAATGTGAAGTTGGCTAATACAACTCTGTCCGCTGGACGCCCCCAGTGCTTTATTTTACCCTCTCTGTTCTCACTGTCTGCCATGAGTGTTTGATTACTCATTCCGTAAATGCTTTTCAAGCTCTTTTGTGAGTGTGGCCCTCTAGTGTGGCCTCTCGAGGACCTGGGGGATATAAAATAAAATGGATTTGAACCTCGGTTTTTAAAGGACTTACATTTTAGGTTGGGAGGTAATGTGACCCTAAGTAACACTTTTTTCAAGGTGAAAGAAAGCAAGTATCAGGCATCCAGGAGAGCTCACTCTGCTAGAGCTTTGTGGAGGATGTGGCCTCCGAGCTCGCTTGGTGGTCGGCAACTGCTATGGATGTACGCTGGGAAGGCGTTCCACACAGAGGGATTACGAGGAACAAAGAAACAAGCTGAAAAGAGCAGGGGCTGTTGAGGAAGGAGGAGTTGTCTGTTACCAAGGGGCTTCGTGGGAGACAGGCTGGAGGCGGGTTGGTTAAGGCTAGATAGAGAGTGGCCACACATCGCAGGCCAGAAGGTGAGGCTCTCCTGTGTGCATGGAATCCATCGCCGAGTTCTGACGAGAGACTGACCGAGTCAGAGGCGGGTCAACAATTACGTGGCAGCCAAGTGGGAGGTGAATTTTACAGAGAGACACTGTAGACAGAGTGATGAAAACAATCAGAATATCCTTGCAGTATCTCATTTATAGCTCATAAAAACCTTATTATTCATTCCTTTTCACAAATAAGGAAGTTGAGGTTAGGATAAATAACTTGCCTGGCTTCACCCATGGTGACAGAGCTGGAAGTTGAACTCATTTACTTTATACAGGAGTTGGTCCTCGCATTAGCCTTAAAGTGTTAGCAGTGAGATTAGAGGAAGTCCAGGAAATGATACTTGTTCACTTACAGTACTTTATGTACCTTGAGGTGAAAAATGAAAAAGCAACAGATACTAGTGTGGTTGGGCTGAACTCTGGACTGTCTTCTCCAGTGTTGGTTTCAGCATATATCTCCTACATGTTTTTCTATATGGAAGAGATAAGATCAGTAAGCAAAATGTGTTGCTCAAGTTTTACAAAAACTCATGATACCCAAATGGGGAAAGGGTATAGATGCTAGTTGGCTTGGCCTTCCTACCTGAACTCAGAAACCTCACAGAGGAAGAGTGCCAGCAGCATGGCTTGGGGATGCACCAGGTTATGCTTCCAGACACGACTCTTGATTGGGTTTGTTTCCTGAATGTGAACTAAAATTTTTCAAGGGACTTGCCTGTGGGAGAAAGACTTTGGGCTGCTGTTGCTGCTGCTAAGTCGCTTCAGTTGTGTCTGACTCTGTGCGATCCCATAGATGGCAGCCCACCAGGCTCCCCTGTCCCTGGGATTCTCCAGGCAAGAACACTGGAGTGGGTTGCCATTTCCTTCTCCAATGCATGAAAGTGAAAAATGAAAAGTGAAGTTGCTCAGCCGTGTCCGACTCTTAGTGACCCCATGGACTGCAGCCCACCAGGCTCCTCTGTCCATAGGATTGTCCGGGCAAGGGTACTGGAGTGGGGTGCCATTGCCTTCTCTGAGACTTTGGGCTAGTACCTACTTAAAGATATTTCACGGGTTTGGAGCACTGGAGGGGTGACTTTCCTACGCTCCGGTCACATCAGCACCCCTCACCTCCACCACTAAAGGTGCTCAGTCGTGTCCAACTCTGCAGCCGCAGCCCACCAGGCTCCTCTGTCCACATGGGCTTTTTCAGGCAAGAAGACAAGGGGGTTGCCATTTCTTCCTCCCCACCATGATGCCCCTCCCCCCCAAAAAAAACCTTGGTAGCATTAAGGAGGAAGAGCTTCGAGAACAATTGCCCCTCAAGAACCACTGGGTTATTTTGTGTTCCCCTTGGTGCTGTCTTCCCAATCACTGAAGATGGTAAAAAGAGGAGCAGGGAGGGGGACGTTTCGTTTATTCCAGCCCCTTCTATTCCACCTCTCCCTACCCTTTGTGCTTCTGGTTTTGTCAAAAATCCTTCAAACCTAGGAAAGGCTTTTCCTCTTCAGTAATTCTAGTATACATTTTAGGGGCTTTCCTGGTGACTCAGTGGTAAAAAATCCTCCTTCGAGGAGGCGAGGGTTCGATTCCTGACAGGATCCCACCTGCTTCAGGGCAACTAAGCCCATGCAGCACGACTACTGAGCCTGGGAGAGC
Source organism: Bubalus bubalis (assembly GCF_019923935.1). Lineage (NCBI taxonomy): Eukaryota > Metazoa > Chordata > Mammalia > Artiodactyla > Bovidae > Bubalus > Bubalus bubalis. The sequence continues at coordinate 1,268,291 of NC_059167.1, forward strand.
CTGGGAGCCACAACCGCTGAGCCCATGCACCCTAGACCCTGGGCTCTGCAAGAAAGGAAGCCATGGTAATGAGAAGCCCGAACGCTGTAGCCAGAGGGTAGCCCCTGCTTGCTACAGCTAGAGAGAGCCCGGAAAGCTATGAAGACCCAGCATGGCCAAAAATAAATTAATAAAATTAAAAAAATAATTCTAGTATACATTTTATAATACCCTGGCTACCTTTTCCCCTTTGCTAATATTCTTGCCTAATTTGTGTGTTTTTATCATTCTGATTAGATTATAAATTCATTAAAAACTGAAAGTACCTTAAAAAAACTCCCTCGACCTGCACCGTTGTCCTGCATATAGTAGTCACTCAACCTTGATTCATCATCTTTCTTCTTGTTTTTGCTGATTTTTCTAGTCAACACATCTCTGATGATAGCATTAAAAATTCAGTGATACTCTAGAAAAAGGTTATTCATTCAAAATTCATTCAACTCTTTATTAAATTCATTCTATATGTCAGATCCCCCTGAGTGTGAATGCTGATTACTCTCTCCTGCGGTCATGGTTATTAATGGTTTTCGGGTCATCAACACCTTTGAGAGTCTAATAAAAGCCATAGAAACCTCCCAGTAAAACATATAAAATAATTCTGCAACTCCTGTCAGAGTCTAGACTTTCAGACTTGAAGTCTGAAAATCCTGCTCAGTGTGATATGTTTAGACTTTACCACTGTATGATAACATATGATGTATCTGTGTGGGCGTTCATGTGTAGTTTAGTTGACTAAATGTATAAGTAGCACTAAGGGAACTATTTTCAATACTTGAATTGTTGGTTTTTAATCATAAAACTTTAAAGCAAAAGATGGCTATCTTTTGCTACTGAAATTTGGGAGGCAAAATACATCATAGCCTCACTTTTTTCATTAAGGCAAAAGTTCTGATTTGTCGCTGGTACAAGCATTTTCCAAATTATAGTATGCCATATTGGTAAACCTAGTCTTTGACGTTTTTAAGGTCTGGTCTCTCCCTTGTTTTAAATTCTGCGTAACCCGAAATATATATAATTAAGTCAGGTAAGCACTGGAGTACATAAATGAGATATTTCACAGAGCATTTTTGCATGAGATTTAAAACAGTTGATGTTTTGATCAATGTTTATTATCTTGAAAAAATATTTTAATTGACGAGAATGAGTAGTGATTGCATGAGTTATTTGCAGAACAGTTTACCAGTGGGTTTTTTGGTACTCCCTCGTGCTGCTCTTCCTAATTAGCATCAGGTTTGCTAAATTTTGTTACAGAAAGACTGATAAAGAGAGTCTGTCATCTGGAACCTGAAATTTATGAATTTGTGTAAAACTCGCGTGTGTAAATGGTGCAGCGAGGGAATACAAGCTGTAACTTGAGAAATTCTTCTCTGGGTGGATTATTAATGGTGGTATAACTGGATACCAAGCCAAGTTTACAAACATCTACAACCCTACTTCTACCAGAAAACCTGTTGCTGTGATTATTATTTCAGCAAGACAAGGATGTTGAGATTTCCCAAAAGGATGCAATTTCCAGCGGCCTTTAGGAACCCAGTGTGACAAATCTCTTTACTGCTGGATGAAGTCTATTTTAAATGGTAACACGATCTAATTACAACATAAAGAATCTTCTCCCCATCAAAAGGGTCTATAGCTGGTGCAAACATCACCAATGTCATCAGTGAATATTATAGAGGTTTTGCTTGGGCAAAGCATTCTGATAGTACTGAACTTGCAAAGAATTTCACATAGCTCTGCCCTGGTTCTCACAGCTAAACTGTAACCTGCAGGCAGGGACCATGGTTTTCTTTCTTTCTTTAGTTACATTTATGTGTGCTTACACCCTGGATACTTACAACAGTCTGGCATATAATAGTTGCTAAATAAAGGTTGAACATCTGAATCAACAACTATTAAAATAGTTGCAGAGAAAAGAAAGAGAAAAATTCTATTTTGTAATGTAACTTTTAAAAGGGAAAATGCTATATATGTTCTTTTAAAACATCTTTATTATGTGATATTTGATAAATGTAAAATAGTATATAGTAAATGTAAACTTTTAAGCATATTAAAATAAGCCCCAGTGAATGCACTGCCTACTCAGATAACTAGAAAGTCACCAATAGCATCCTCCTGCCTCCCCCTCAGCCCAAACTGCAGTCTCAATTCAGGGGCATTTTACCTTTGGGATGTATGAATCATAAATAAGGATTTACAGAAGACAAAATCTATGTAATTCTTCACTAAGAATTACACATTTGGTGATTGAAAAATACATTTGTTAATAATCATATGGAAAATCATTTATTACCAGAGTCTTTGAATTCCTTAACATATAGTAAGCAGGGTTATTTAAATGTGCTAAATCCTGGGGACATCAGAATAGGCTACCTGTGCACTCGGAAGGCACATATTAGAGTTCATTTTTTTGTTTGTTTTGTTTTGCTTTTCCTCCCCTCTTTTGGTGTAAAATAATTTTTGAAATGTCATTTTTTGGGGGAAATTGCTTTTCTATTTGTTTTCTATTTGTGTGTGTTTTCTATTTCATAGTCTCAAAATTGTCTTTAATTATTTGGGGTGTGTTTTTACCTAACATCTTAGTGAAACTTCCTGTGAATTGTCTGTGAAGAGATTTTAAGTTATAACACTGGCTATTGGTAAAGATTTGCTAAAGCAGAACATAAAAATAAAGATGCAAGCCACAAACAGAATGACAGCATAGCTATATTTATGTTCTCAAATAAGAATTCCTCTACAAATGTTTGCTAGGAGCATGTTTTTCTACAGTACATAGAATACTATATTATGTCTAGTATCATAAACTCAAATTCCAGAGAAATATAGTACTGTCAGTGAATAGGCTTCCTTTCCAGGGCAATTTTGCCTTTCCCATTAATCTTTCTACTTCTGGTTTCCATTGTAGTTCTACATGTAGCCATCAAAAAAGTTGTCTTTCTGATTTCTTTCTTTTAATTTTTTATTTTGACATAATTTCAGACTTACAGAAAAGTTCCATGAGTAGTGCAAAGAATCCTCATTTACCCTTTATTTCCCAAATGTTAACATTTGCCACATTGGCACATTCGTATGTGTTCTCCTGTGCTCGCTCTTTCTTGTGGCAGACACAATAACTTTGTCCCTAAACACTTCAGTGTATAATTCCAAAACTAAGGTCATTCTATCACATAACTATAGTGCAATGATCCAAATCAGAAAGAGGATGTCATAACATAACGTTCAGCGCACGGTCTTCTCTCAGCATCCGCAGGCTGTCCCAGCGCAGGCGGCTACAGCACAGTGAAGGCCCAGCTCACGCGTTGCGTTATTCTCAGGTAACCTCAAGTCCCTCCTCGGTCTGTGTTTTTCATGACACTGATTCATTTACAGATTTCTAGCCAATCAATATGCTGAGAATTTTTAAGGAAATAAGTATATTTAAAGTAGCTATCACTGTCAGGATATCTAGAAAAAAGTTTAGGCTTTAATTATTTTAGGCTACATTCATTAAAAGGGCTTCCCTGGTGGCTCAGATGGTAAAGAATCTGCCTGCAATGCAGGAGACCTGGGTTCAATTTGGGTTGGGAAGATCCCCTGGAGAAGGGCATGGCAACCCACTCCAGTATTCTGGCCTGGAGAACCCCATGGACAGAGGAGCCTACAGTCCATGGGGTTGCAAAGAGTGGGACACGACTGAGCGACTTTCACTTCACATTCATTAAAAAATTATGAATTATGCCTTCCCTGCTGGTCCAGTGGTTAAGGATCTGCCCTGCAACGCAGGTGACGTGGGTTTGATCTCTGGTCGAGGAACTAAGACCCCACAGGCCTCAGAGCAACTGAGCCCACACCCTGCCACTGCTGCACATGTGCCCCCACAAAAGACACCACACGACATGAGGAAGATGCCGAGGGCTGCCGCCGAGACCCCACGCAGCCAAAGAAACAAACAGAATTTAAGAAAATTATGCCAGAGATGGGAGGGCAAAAGATGAGGAAAAGCAATTTAAAATCCTCTCTCTGCTGACCCTGGGCAAAGCACTGGAATCTAGACTCTGGTTTCCTTATATGAAGAAAGGCAAGACTAAACTAGGTGATGGTAAGATTCTGGCTGTAGTATTTTGTGATTCGTTATGAACTAACAGAATGTAGTCGCTCGTTAACAGTTCCCTTGCTTCTTAATTTACAAATTTAATCTGATGGATACCTTAATACTATTACTAGCCACACACTGCTGATAATATGCAATATATATTTCAAGGCAACCAGTATTCACACACTTCTAAGACTATCACTATGAAATGTAGGCCTGCCATCTTATGGATCCTAAATGGTACTACCGAAATACAGGGTAGTTAGTGTCAGGAGGTGATTTTTGAACTAATCAAGAGAATACCTACTTATGTTTATGTAGCTTACTTCCAAAGGAGTTTAAACAGTATTTTGAAATTTATGTTCTTTGATAATTCTTAATTTAGCTTTCTAGGAAAGAATCCAAGTAAATCTAAGAACATTCTGCCTCCAGTTTTTTTTGACTTCTCAATCTATTTTATATTTTATTCATTTGTTTTTGGCTGTGCTGGGTCTTCATTGTTGCAGCAAGCAGGGACTGCTCTTCATGGCAGCGAGCAGGCTTCTCATTGTGGTCTGTGGCTTCTCTTGCTGCGGAGCACAGGCTCCAGGTGCTTGGGTTCAGTAGCTGCGGTGCATGGGTTTAGCTGCTCCGTGGCAATGTGGAATCTTCCCAGACCAGGGATCGAACCCATGTCCCCCGCATTGGCAGGCAAATTCTTGCCAATTTTAATTGTTTATTGATCCCAATAATTATTTTCTAGGCAGCATTTAATTTCATTTTCAAAGTTTAATTTTCCTAAATAGCTATACCTTTGCTTTTGAAATTGTTTGGAACGAGAGAATGGCTCTTTGAAGTGGTTGTGGGCAAGTGCTGGCATGCATATTTCATGAAGGCTGTTCATCAGCTACTCATCCATAGTTTTAAAGTGTAACAGGCTTCCTGTTTCCTTTTTATATAGCTATACATTTTGAGAGTTGATGGTTTCCCACTGCAACGAGGATGAGTGTTGGGATTCGCTCCTTCCGTCTCCCCCTAGTATTTATCTCCTATCATGTAAAGGATCCAAAACACAGAACTTTTGTCCACAATGAACATGGGAGAGTTAGTAGGAAACAATTTTCAACTCTTTCAAAGCTGTAACTTTAAAATATTGCAAATAAAATGACCAAGGAAAAGAGACTCTGCTTCCTAAGTAAATTATACAATTTATCTCTAATTGAATTTTGTTTTGTCCCAAACAGACCCAAATAAAACTGTTATGCTCCCCCCTTCCCACTAATATAATTTGAGACACTGAAATGACCTAAGGATTGCTTTTGAAGACTGTTCTGAAATTTTCCGTGGGCATGAGTGGTCATCGTCTTGGTTAAGGTGGCTGCTTTCATGAAGCTTCTTAAACCATGCTCTATTTGCCACTGGTTTTCCATTTATTTTCAATATCCTTCAGTATTTGTGGAGCTTCTAATCGCTTTCAAGTTGAAACGTGATTATTATGGTGTAGTAGACGGCGGTGTTTGGACGAGGCTGACAGTGTAAGCACTTGCTATAACTGCTTGTCATCAGTATGGAGCCTTAAAACCCGAATCGAACAGCAGCAGCCGCTATCAGTCACACAGACAGTGGGGGAGGTCTAGCCAAACCCTTGTGGCTTCTCGGGGCCCCTTTTTTGCTGAATAGAGATGTTGGCTGAGATTGCCTTCTTCCTGCTGCCTCTTGGAAGGTAAATGCTTTTGCTAATCATCTCATATTTAATTATCAGATCCCCTTTCTTTAGAATTTTCTGTCTTGTTTTGACTAAGTCCTATCAGTGAATTTCAGGAAATAGTGTGAAGTGTTATTTTCACATTGAACCCAATTGGAAGCCTGTGACCTCTGTATTTTTCTGTTTATTTTGGTTATGTATTTTCAGATTGTTATGGACATTTAAAATGTTTTAAAATTCTGATCAGAGTTAAAAGTTTTCTTTTTAGTTCACTTAAAACATATTTGAGAAAGCTTTTGGTTTTTACTTCTAGATGCTCATTCATGTTCCAGAATTTCAGAATCATCTATATTTGCTTTTACTCTTAAAATACACTGTCATTATAAAACTAAATGACTATACCATGTGCCAACAATATATTTTATAGAAATGAGATTGTTCATAAAAATGAGTCACTGTAGGAAAAATAGCTCACAAATAAGTGTTCTGTGAAGTAAAAGTTTCACTAAAAAAGGTGAAGATTGACATAACTCTAATGCTTAAACCTGGTTTTGGGGAAAGAATGCAACTGTGTAATTCACATGTTGAAACTTAAGTGTGTAGCTATCTATTACCTTGCAAAGTGTAGCTTAATTTTACTCTTGCCACAGGAATATTCCAGAGGCCAGGAGTCCAAGATAAAATCATTGCCGATTTTGTTCCTTTTGCTTAAATATGCAATTAAGTAATTCTTTAGGGAATTACTGCTGGAAGAATAAGTTACCAGTCAAATTTAAATGGAGCCAACTGGTTTTATAGGGCTTCCCTGGTGGCTCAGATGGTAAATTTTTGCCTGCAATGTGGGAGACCCAAGTTGTGTCCCTGGGTTGGGAAGATCCCCTGGATAAGGGAATAGCTACCCACTCTAGTATTCTGGCCCAGAGAGTCCCATGGACAGAGGAGCCTAGCGGGCTACAGTCCATGGGGTCCCAAAGAGTCAGACACGACTGAGTGACTGACACTTTCACCTGGTTTTACAGAGCTCCACGGGCTTCCCAGGTGGGGCAGTGGTAAAGAATCTGCCTGCCAATGCGATGCTAGAGATACGGGTTGGATCCTTGGGTTAGGAAGATTTCCTGGAGGAGGAAATGGCAACCCACTCCAGTACTCTTGCCTGGAAAATTTTAAGGACAGAGGAGCCTGGAGGTTACAGTTCATGGAGTCACAAACAGTTGGACACGACTGAACATACACACACAAGAAATAAGATGTATATATATTTTGAAAATCTTGAGTATAATTGCTTAATAAGGGAATAATTTGGCTATAAAAGAAGCAACTAGATCATTGCTCCTGTGAAAACTCAAGCGTAAGTGGAGGTCACTGCTGGACATTTTGTAGAATGTGTTTTTTCACTGGATATGCTTAGAAATCCCTTCTAACTCTAAAAGTCTAAGATTTTAGTAAACTGTAGACCAGTCCTTTAAATGATTAACCATAACAATTTCAGAGACTATGAATGGGAGGCATTTCGGGGATATTTAACCATTATTCTGGAACTATATCCTGAGTTGGGGCAGTGAAGAAAAGTCCTTTTCCCTTTCTCTTGCCATTGAAGTCATGTCGACAGTAGAGAAAAAGAAGTTGAACTCCTGCAGCTCTACAAATGCTTTATAAAAGAACTTACTCATTTCAACATTCTCTGCTATTTCTGCTGATCTTCAGCAAGTCCTTTTTAATAAAACATAAGGATCATTTCCTGTCATTGTTGGGTTCTGAAGACTGACCTCCCCCAAAAGATGACTGGCCTTTATTAACTGGGTGTGCACGGTGGCCTGTGCCTTGTGGGATCTGGATGTTGATCAGTGATGAAGATTTTTCCATTTTAACTTCAGCAGAAGTACCTTGTGCTCAGAACTGAAGGGCTTGATTCTTCCCGTCTGGGTGGGTGCCAGCTACATGCCCTCTCACCATCCTCCAGCATCGTCTCAGTTCAGTTCAGTTCAGTCGCTCAGTCGTGTCCGACTCTTTGCCACCCCATGGACTGCAGCACGCCAGGCCTCCCTGTCCATCACCAACTCCCGGAGTTCACTCAAACTCATGTCCATTGAGTCGGTGATGCCATCCAACCATCTCATCCTCTGTCGTCTCCTTCTCCTCCCGCCTTCAATCTTTCCCAGCATCGGGGTCTTTTCAAATCAATCAGTTCTTCGCATCAGGTGGCCAGAGTATTGAAGTTTCAGCTTCAGCAATGAATATTCAAGGCTTATTTCCTTTAGGATGGACTAGTTAGATCTCCTTTCAGTCCAAGGGACTCTCAAGAGTCTTCTCCAACACCACAGTTCAAAAGCATCAATTCTTTGGCACCCAGCTTTCTTTATAGTCCAACTCTCACATCCATACATGACTACTGGAAAAACCATAGCTTTGACTAGACAGACCTTTGTTGGCAAAGTAATGTCTCTGCTTTTGAATATGCTGTCTAGCTTGGTCATAACTTTCCTTCCAAGGAGCAAGCGTGACTGCAGATGCAGTCACCATCTGCAGTCATTTTGAAGCCCAGAAAAATAAAGTCAGCCACTGTTTCCATTGCTTCCCCATCTGTTTGCCATGAAGTGATGGGACCAGATGCCATGATCTTCGTTTTCTGAATGTTGAGCTTTAAGGCAACTTTTTCAGTCTCCTCTTTCACTTTCATCAAGAGACTCTTTAGTTCTTCACTTTCTGCCATAAGGGTGGTGTCATCTGCATATCTGAGGTTAATAATATTTCTCCCAGCAATCTTGATTCCAGCTTGTGCTTCATCCAGCCCAGCATTTCTCATGATGTACTCTGCATAGAAGTTAAACAAGTGGGCTGACAATATATAGCCTTGACATACTCCTTTCTCTATTTGGAACCAGTCTGTTGTTCCATGTCCAGTTCTAACTGTTGCTTCCTGACCTGCATACAGATTTCTCAGGAGGCAGATAAAGTGGTCTGGTATTCCCATCTCTTTCAGAATTTTCCACAGTTTGTTGTGATCCACACAGTCAAAGGCTTTGGCATAGTGAATAAACCAAAAGTAGATGTCTCTCTGGAACTCTCTTGCTTTTTCAATGATCCAACTGATGTTTGCAATTTGATCTCTGGTTCCTCTGCCTTTTCTTAATCCAGCTTGAACATTTGGAAGTTCATGGTTCACATACTGTTGAAGCCTGGCTTGGAGAATTTTGAGCATTACTTTGCTAGCATGTGAGATGAGTGCAACTGTGCAGTTAAAACATTCTTTGGCATTGTCTTTCTTTGGGATTGGAATGAAAACTGACCTTTTCCAGTCCTGTGGCCACTGCTGAGTTTTTTAAATTTGCTGGCATATTGAGTGCAGCCCTTTCACAGCATCATCTTTCAGGATTTGGAATAGCTCAACTGGAATTCCATCACCTCCACCAGCTTTGTTCGTAGTGATGCTTCTTAAGGCCCACTTGACTTCATATTCCAGGATGTCTGGCTCTAGGTGAGTGATCACACCATTGTGATTAGCTGGGTCATGAAGATCTTTTTTGTATAGTTCTTCTGTGTATTCTTGCCATCTCTTCTTAATATCTTCTGCATCTGTTAGGTCCATACCATTTCTATCCTTTATTGAGCCCATCTTTGCATGAAATGTTCCCTTGGTATCTCTCATATTCTTGAAGAGATCTTTAGTCTTTCGCATTCTGTTGTTTTCTTCTATTTCTTTGCATTGATTGCTGAGGAAGGCTTTCTTATCTCTTCTTGCTATTCTTTGGAACTCTGCATTCAGATGCTTATATCTTTCATTTTCTCCTTTCTTTTCGCTTCTCTTCTTTTCACAGCTATTTGTAAGGCCTCCCCAGACAGCCATTTTGCTTTTTTTGTATTTCTTTTCCACGGGGATGGTCTTGATCCCTGTCTCCTGTACAATGCCATGAACCTCATTCCATAGTCCATCAGGCACTCTATCTATCAGATCTAGTCCCTTAAGTCTATTTCTCACTTCTACTGTATAATCATAAGGGATTTGATTTAGGTCATACCTGAATGGTCTAGTGGTTTCCCTACTTTCTTCAATTTCAGTCTGAATTTGGCAATAAGGAGTTCATGATCTGAGCCACAGTCAGCTCCCGATCTTGTTTTTGCTGACTGTATAGAGCTTCTCCATCTTTGGCTGCAAAGAATATAATCAATCTGATTCCGGTGTTGACCATCTGGTGATGTCCATCTATAGAGTCTTCTCTTGTGTTGTTGGAAGAGGGTGTTTGCTATGACCAGTGCATTTTCTTGGCAAAATTCTATTAGTCTTTGCCCTGCTTCATTCCGTATTCCAAGGCCAAATTTGCCTGTTACTCCAGGGGTTTCTTGACTTCCTACTTTTGCATTCCAGTCCCCTATAATGAAAAGGACATCTTTTGGGGGTGTTAGTTCTAAAAGGTCTTGTAGGTCTTCATAGAACTGTTCAACTTCAGCTTCTTCAGCGTTACTGGTTGGGGAATAGACTTGGATTACTGTGACTTTGAATGGTTTGCCTTGGAAACAAACAGAGATCATTCTGTCATTTTTGAGATTGCATCCAAGTACTACATTTCAGACTCTTTTGTTGACCATTATGGCTACTCCATTTCATCTAAGGGATTCTTGCCCACACTAGTAGATATAATGGTCATCTGGATTAAATTCACCCATTCCAGTCCATTTTAGTTCGCTGATTCCTAGAATGTCAATGTTCACTCTTGCCATCTCCTGTTTGACCACTTCCAATTTGCCTTGATTCATGGACCTGACATTCCAGGTTCCTATGCAATATTGCTCTTTACAGCATCGGACCTTGCTTCTATCACCAGTCATATCCACAACTGGGTATTGTTTTTGCTTTGGCTCCATCCCTTCATTCTTTCTGGAGTTATTTCTCCACTGATCTCCAGTAGCATATTGGGCCCCTACCAACCTGGGGAGTTCCTCTTTCAGTATCCTATCATTTTGCCTTTTCATACTGTTCATGGGGTTCTCAAGGCAGGAATACGAAAGTGGTATACAGTCCATGAAATTCTCCAGGCCAGAATACTGGAGTGGGTGTCTGTACCCTTGTCCAGGGGATCTTTCCAACCCAGGGATTGAACCCAGGTCTCCTGCCTTGCAAGCAGATTCTTTACCAGCTGAGCCCCAAGGAAGCCCCAGCGTCATCTAGTTGAATAGAAATAGTTCCCTGGCTGCCCGTGCATGCCAGGTGTCAGTCAGGCATGTGTTAGAATTCTCTGGGAAGGGCGCTTCAGTGGTGTCTGACTCTTTGCAACCCTATGGACCATAGCCTGCCAGGCTCCTCTGTCCATGGGATTCTCCAGGCGAGAGCACTGGAGTGGGCTGCCATGCCCTCCTCTAGGTGATCTTCTCAACCCAGGGATCAATCCCCAGTCTCTTATGTCTCCTGCGTTGGCAGGCAGGTTTTTACCACTGGTGCCACCTGGGAAGCCCCTTGTTGACACTTGGTAATCTTGCAGTTTATTTTTGGCCAATGGTAAGCTGACTCTTAACAAAACTGTGACGTAAGAAAGGTAATTTTTTACACCATTCACCCTGGCTCCCATCATCAAGTCACACCTTCCATCTTCAGACATTCAGAGTCATTATTTAGTGTTTCTCCACACCTTCTTCTCCAGCTTACCTTCTGGGAAGAGTGTTATTAATATGCTAATGAAAATTTAGGCCAGTGTCTTATCTCTCTCGGGGATATGTGCATTTCAAGCTTTTCTTCTTACGAACGGATAGTATCAGCTGACAGCAAAGGTATTTGGGGACGCTTCTGGAAATTACTTCTTGTTAAACTGTCTCCCTGATTGTCTGTTAAGGTCTTAGTCTCTAGTCCGAACTCCAGCATGACCCTCTGATTTCTTTCTCTGGTTCATTTATTCAGCAAATGTTTATATGTGTGATGTGCTAGGCTGGGCACAGGGCGTACCGCAGGAAAGTAAAGAAAGGCACAGTTGGTATTGCGGTGGCCTTTATCCTCTAATGAGAGGTTCTGTCAAGTAATTGTATAAATAGATGTCAAGTTAAAACTGTAGGACGTGCTAGGAAGGGGAGAACAGAGTGCCCTGTACATATAATAAGGGCTCCAGCCAGGAGATCCAGGACATATTTCCTGGGAAAGTCTGATTGAACCGAGCGGGAGTTAATGAGGCACAAGAATTGACAGGATACATTGTTTTCCTAGGATTGCCATGAGAAATCTGTGGTGACCCAAGGACAAAAGAGCAGATAAAACCAAGGAGGGCGTTGGAACCTCAGGAAAAACCAGACCCTTATCGCCTTTCCCTGCCCCGTGTTGTAACTATTAAGGGAACAGTATCACCCGTCTCCCCTCCTACCCCACAGGGAGGAGGTATTTGCCCTACTCTTCCCCCACCCGCCTCATCCAGTCAGCAAAAGACCCGCAAGACCCCGCCCCACTCCTTGTACACTGGCTATAAAAGTGGACTAAGGACCCCTTTCAACGTCAGTTCTCCCTTGAGCTGGCCCGCTGTTCTAACAGCATCTCCCACTCTAATAAACTTTATTTCCCTCCTTTTCCTTTATTTCTGTCTCATGTCTGGAAATTCTTTTCCAACCCACACCCGGACCACGACAAGTACCAAAAATTGGGTTGTTTAAAACTCCAGACATGTATCATTTTGTGCCTCTGGAGGCTGGAAGCCTGAAATCCAGGTGTCAGCAGGGCTGCACGCTCTCTGATAGTACTGGGGGAAGCCTTCTCTGTCCCTGCCAGCTCCTGGTGTGCGGGCAGCCGCAGGCGTTCTTTGGCTTGTGGGTGCAGAGCTCTAGGCGCACGGCCGTCTTCTCTTGTCGTGTCTTCGTGCTGCCGTCCCTCTGGCCTTGTCTGTCTCTGCCCAGATGGCCCCTCTGGAATAAGAACACCGGTCCTATGGGATTAGGACCCACCCTAACGACCTCACTTTAAACGTGATCACCTCTCTAATAGCTTCCCTGGTGGTTCAGAGAGTGAAGCGTCTGCCTGCAATGCAGGAGACCCGGGTTCGATCCCTGGGTCGGGAAGATCCCCTGGAGGAGGAAATGGCAACCCACTCCAGTACTCTTGCCTGGAGAATCCCATGGACGGAGGAGCCTGGTGGGCTACAGTCCATGGAGTTGCAAAGAGTCAGACATGACTGAGTGACATCACTTTCAGTTTCACCTCTGTAAAGACCCTGTGTTCAAACCAGGTCACATTCTGAGGACCTGGGGGTTGGAGCTTCATCGTGTCTCTTCAGGGGCCATGGTTCAACCCATAACAGGCCTTGGAGTAGAGCGACAGAAGAATGCTGTAGGCAAGGGACGCAGTACACACCAAGAAGAAGCGTGGCCTCCGAGTTTCAGAGAGCAAGGGGGCGTGTGGTCTGAGAAGAAGCTGGAATGAAATAGAGAGTAGTGGTTAGGCCGGCCTTAGGGACTGTGGTCATAATGTGAGAGCAGTGAAACTGCACTGGAGCACTGGGGAGGAGTGAGACACGACCCACTGGAGCACTGAGGAGGAGTGAGGCACGATCAGATCTGCACTTGGAGAGAGGCGCCCTGGCTGCAGTGTGCAGAGTGTGTTGGTGACCCCAGGAATAGACGCAGGTGCACCAGTTAGGAAGCTTCTGCAATGCAGCTGGTGAGAGGAGGAGGGGTGAAGAGGGAAGTGGTTGCAGAAAGGGAAATTCGTGAGCCTCCATGATCAATTGGATGGACGATGGAGGAGGCGATGGTCAAGGATGATTCAGTCCTAGATTTCTGACTCATTTGCCTAAATGCACTAATGAAGCAGGTTAGGGGCAAAATTGTGAGATCAGTTTGGGTATGTTAGGCCCGGGGTGCCCCTCTTGGAATCGTCAGCATTTATAGATGTGGGGCTGACAGGGAAGGTCCCAGCTGAAGATGAAAATCCGAATCACTGGCATGTACGTGATAACTGAAGGTGAGCACCCTGGTCGAGAGAGCCGACAGGGGGGTGAGAAGAGGGCTGAGAGCAAGAGCCCACAGAGGAAATTAAGGCAGAGCAGCCAGAGAGGGGAGGGGAAAACCAGGGAGCCTGTGGCTTCAGAGAAGCCAGGGGAAGAGGAAGGGAGGGGTCAAACAGAGCCCAGAGAGTCAAAGATGTCCCGTGGAGGCAGCAATGCGGAAGTGACCGGTGACCTTCCGGAAAGACGGTCTGGGGCAGTGAGAGGGAGCCAGGCTGGAAGGGTCTGAGGAGTGGGAGGAAGGGGTGGAGGCGGTCTGCACACACACCGCCGCACTTTGGGGCTTCCCCGTGGGCCGCTGGTTAGGAATCCATCTGCCAATGCAGGGGACACAGGTTTCATCCTCGACGGGAGAACTGAGATCCCGCATGCCAGCGGGGCGGCTCAGTCCAGGGGCCGCGACTAGAGAGGCCAGCCTGCCGTCGCTGCTGTGCCCACTCTCGTGTCTGGAGCCCAGCCCTGCTGTGTAGAAGCGGGGCAGGCTGCCAGGGTCTAGGTTTTCATACAAGAGTCCATGCAAATCATTTTTTCCTCCTGTCAGCCCTGGGCAAGGGGAGGGTGGCAAGTGGGAAGTACAGTGACATTTTCTGGGCACAGGACCTATAAAAGGTGGCGGCGGCAGCGGTGTTCACCCACTGCTTGCGCGCCCCGCTCCCGTTTCCTGTGTGTTTCCCTCATGGACAGAAGTCAGCCTCCAAGGAGCAGGGTCCCTCCAAGTGCTCTCCTTATGACCTCTAACGGAGGGGCGCCCACATCTTCCCTCCCGGGGGCTTCCCCATGCCTCTCTCTCTCAGGGGGCCCTGGGAACTGGGCTGATGCTGCAGGCCAGGGCAGGTGTTTCCTGCTCCAGTTTAATGGACTCTAATCTGGCACCTGCTATAAATATAGGAAGACCCAAAGGCCAGGTCTTTAGTCAATCAGTTTGCTAAGATGCACCCCAGTGGCAAAAGTGAAAGTCGCTCAGTCATGTCCAGCTCTGTGACCCTGTGGACTTAGCCCGCCAGGCTCCTCTGTCCATGGGATTCTCCAGGCAAGAGTACTGGAGTGAACAGCCCTTCCCTTCTCCAGGGGATCTTCCTGACCCAGGGATCAAACCCAGGTCTCCCACATTGCAGGCGGATTCTTTACCATCTTAGCCACCAGGGAAGCTAATCATTTCCACTTTGAAAAATAAAACTGTGATTTTCAGTCACGTCAAGGCACATCTTTTGTATTTTTATTCTGAGGCAATAAAAAAAGTTTTTTATGTACATATATATATATATATATTTTTTTTTTTTTCCATGCCATGGTCTAATTATGCCCAACCCAGAACAAAATCCACCTAGTTCTCTCCATGAGGGTGATGATTCTTTTTGTTGTATTCACCATGTCTGGCTCCTTCTATCTTTTGAGATTCTGAGTTGACTTGGTCCTTAATATAAGTGGTCTTGGGGCTCCTCTGTGTTTCCTGGTCTCCTGTGCTCCATCCTGCACTTCATGGATTAGGCTTCACGTCATGGGCGTGAACCTGTGCGCCGGCCTTCGGCCTCACCTGCTGGTAAAGACTGAACCCACACTGGAGGCATGTCAGGATCATGCTGGTTCACACTGGCGTAAATGGGCTTAAGGTTTCTGCGAAAGTCTTCCTTGCTTATACTTTTATTTTTCTCTTTTGAAAATATTGCATAAGCATTTTGTGTATTTCTTTTTACTATAAAGGATTTTTTAACATATTAAGTGTTTAAAGCAAGATGTAAGAAAAATGTATCTGCTGTCTCTCTTTCCAGCACTCCCCTTATCAGCTCCATTTGTGATTTCCTTAGTGGGATTTACATCTTTTCAAAATCATTTCTGGGTACAAACACCTAAATGTTCTAAAGGTATACTATATATTATATATGTAAGTCTGATTATATTTATTTTACATATCTTTATATATGTGTACAGCCACACGGGAAGATGACTCAGTGATGAAGAGTCCGCCTGCCAGTGCAGGAGACCCCAGAGACACGGGTTTGCTCCCTGGGTCAGGAAAGTGCCCTGGAGGAGGAAATGGCAACCAGTTCCAGTATCCTTGCCTGGGGAATCCCATGGACAGTGGAGCCTGTTGGGCTACACTCTATGGGGTCACAAAGAGTCAGACTTGACTTAACAACTGAGCGTGAATGCATATGTGTATATATATACATATGTTATATATTTATCATATTATATTTTATGTATAATACGTATATAAATGTGTATATATGTATATTACATATATATATACATTTATGATGGTTCTTTTTACATAAGCAAGATCAAATAATACATGTCATTCTATGACTTGGTTTTCATTAATATATTTTTGCGGACATCTCTCCCTCCCTCTCTGCAAAGTGTTTCATAATATACATGTATCATTCTGTAACCAGCTTCCTATTGATATTTTTGCTGTAATTGATAATACTGCAGTGGTCAGGGTTTCTCTTACTTTTTGTCCATACGCGGAAGTATTTCTTTCAGTTACATTTAAAGATGTCGTATGCTGGGCACATGCATTCGGATTTTTGGAAGATGTCCGTAGCACCCTTTCTCCTCCACTTGTTCCCTCACCTGGTGCTGGCCTGGAACTCCGCATCCTGGCTGGACTAATCCTCCCAGCTTCTCAAGGAAGGAGCCAGCGTGGCCCCACTGCTGGAGCGTTTCCTTCAGGCAGAGAGCAGAGGACGCTTGGAAGCGGCAAAAGCAAAGACCAGGGAGAGCTGCCAACACAGGCAGAGTCTTGCTTTGCTTTTGTGTAAATTAACTTCTTCTAAGCTTTACCCAACGGTATAAGTTGAGATAACTGGCTAAACTGTATTCACGAAAAAAAAAATAAAGTTTGATTTCTATTCTACACCATACATTGTGTGCAATTTCAGATAAATTTAAAAAAACTAGTAGTTATCTGTTTGGAGAGTAATTCTGACTGATTTTCATTTTATTATTCTTGATTGTCTATAGCTTCTGAATATTTCATGTATTATTAAAGTTATTTTTAAATAATCGAATATCTTCCATGTACTATTTCTAATTCATCAACCTCTCTTTCAGTTCAGTTCAGTTCAGTCACTCAGTCATGTCCGACTCTTTGCGACCCCATGAATCGCAGCACGCCAGGCCTCCCTGTCCATCACCAACTCCCGGAGTTCACTCAAACTCACGTCCATTGAGTCAGTGATGCCATCCAGCCATCTCATCCTCTGTCATCCCCTTCTCCTCCTGCCCCCAATCCCTCCCAGCATCAGAGTCTTTTCCAATGAGTCAACTCTTCACATGAGGTGGCCAAAGTACTGGAGTTTCAGCTTTAGCACCATTCCTTCCAAAGAACACCCAGGGCTGATCTCCTTCAGAATGGACTGGTTGGATCTCTTTGCAGTCCAAGGGACTCTCAAGAGTCTTCTCCAACACCACAGTTCAAAAGCATCAATTCTTCGGCACTCAGCTTTCTTCACAGTCCAACTCTCACATCCATACATGACCACTGGAAAAACCATAGCCTTGACTAGATGAACCTTTGTTGGCAAAGTAATGTCTCTGCTTTTTAATATGCTATCTAGGTTGGTCATAACTTTCCTTCCAAGGAGTAAGCATCTTTTAATTTCATGGCTGCAGTCAGCTTCTGCAGTGATTTTGGAGCCCCAAAAAATAAAGTCTGACACTGTTTCCACTGTTGCCCCATCTATTTGCCATGAAGTGATGGAACAAGATGCCATGATCTTCGTTTTCTGAATGTTGAGCGTTAAGCCAACTTTTTCACTTTCCTCTTTCACTTTCATCAAGAGGCTTTTTTATCTCTACATTTTTAGAACACTACCCTCTCTTGTAGAGTCTCCTATTTGAGGGTCATTTTTTGGAAATCTTTGGTAAATAGAGGTGATAAGTCTTGCCTTAAAAATGTGAAAAGTATATACCTAGACAAAAGAAAACCTTTGTAACAAAATTGTATTACGATTTATGACATGAGACAGATTGTATAATGTAAATGGATCCTAGAAATACAAACATGCTCCTAGAAATACATTGTGAATATATTTCTTGCTCATTATTTATTATATGTAGGTAAATACTGTTGTTGATGCTCATTAATGTAAGAAATATTAACACTACTATTTTAACTCCCCCAAATATTTACAGATTATATTGTGAATTAAGAAAAACCATATCACTTTAATTTGTTAGCCCTTCTTGAACTGGAAATTAGTTCACTCATGCAATTTACTTTTAATTTACTTGGCTTTACTCAAAATTATTTTTCTGCAAATTAAAACGGAGCTCTCCTTGCAGAAGGGTATTCCTCAGATGCCCTGAACACGATGATTTGTTCCACCTCTTGTTCTCATCTTTGATCATGGCTGCAGGACATGGTTTCCAGTGAAGATGGTTTTGCTTATCAAATCCTCAAAGAAAAAGTGCTGTTTCCATGCAGATGAATAGTCAGTTTTAATTAGTTTATTATTTGGGGTTTGATGAAAGAATTTCATGGATATTCGACATACCTAAGTGGAGGAGGATTGTTGGATAGCCATGTACTCCATTCTGTACACTTTATGTGGACCCTAACGGGTGCCAGACCCCGTGGGGCGCCCCACTCCACCCAGTCCTCTGTACCTTCACGCCGACTGGGTGTTGAGTGTGGTGGCAGACCCTGAGGACCAGTCCTGAGAGAGGAACACTCCTGAGAGGACCAGGCCTGAGAGGGGATCAGTCCTGAGGGGACCTATTCTGAGAGGAGACCTGTCCTGGGAGGGGATCATTCCTGAAAGGGGATAAGTCCTGAGAGGAGACCTATCCTGAGAGGGGAGCTGTCCTGAGAGAGGACCAGTCCTGAGAGGGGACCAGTCCTGAGAGGAGACCTATCCTAGGGGACCTGTCCTGAGAGGGGACCAGTCCTGAGAGGAGACCTGTCCTGAGAGGGGACCAGTCCTGAGAGGAGACCTATCCTGAGAGGGGACCCAGTCCGGAGAGGGGACCTGTGCTGAGAGGGGACCTGTCCTGAGCTGAGACCTAATCTGAGAGGGGACCTGTCAGGAGAGGAGACTTGTCCTGAGAGGGGACATGTCCTGAGAGGGGACCCAGTCCTGAGAGCAGACCCAGTCCTGAGAGGAGACCTGTCCTGAGAGGGGACCAGTCCTGAGAGGAGACCTGTCCTGAGAGGGGACCAGTCCTGAGAGGAGACGTGTCTTGAGAGGGGACCAGTCCTGAGAGGAGCCTATCCTGAGAGGGGACCCAGTCTGGAGAGGAGACCTATCCTGAGAGGAGACCTGTCCTGAGAGGGGACCCAGTCCTGAGAGGGGACCTGTCCTGAGAGGGGACCCTGTCCTGAGAGGGGACCAGTCCTGAGAGGGGACCAGTCCTGAAAGGAGACCTATCCTGAGAGGGGACCTGTCCTGAGAGGAGACCTATCCTGAGAGGGGACCTAATCTGAGAGGGGACCTAATCTGAGAGGGGATCTGTCCTGAGAGGGGACCCTGTCCTGAGAGGGGACCTGTCCTGAGAGGGGACCCTGTCCTGAGAGGGGACCAGTCCTGAGAGGAGACCTATCCTGAGAGGGGACCTAATCTGAGAGGGGACCTGTCCTGAGAGGAGACCTATCCTGAGAGGGGACCTAATCTGAGAGGGGACCTGTCTGGAGAGGAGACCTGTCCTCAGAGGGGACATGTCCTGAGTGGGGACAGAGTCCTGAGGGGACCTGTCCTCGGAGGGGATCAGTCCTGAGAAGGGACCTGTGCTGAGAGGGGATGGAGACCTATCCTGAGAGGGGATCTGGACTGAGAAGGGACCCAGTCCTGAGAGGAGACCTATCCTGAGAGGGGACCCAGTTCTGAGAGGGGACCCAGTCCTGAGGGGACCTGTCCTCGGAGGGGATCAGTCCTGAGAAGGGACCTGTCCTGAGAGGGGACGGAGACCTATCCTGAGAGGGGATCGGGACTGAGAAGGGACCCAGTCCTGAGAGGAGACCTGTCCTGAGAGGGGACTGTCCTGAGAGGGGACCAGTCCTGAGAGGAGACCTGTCCTGAGAGGGGACCAGTCCTGAGAGGGGACCAGTCCTGAGAGGAGACCTGTCCTGAGAGGAGACCAGTCCTGAGAGAAGACCTATACTGAGAGGGGACCTGTCCTGAGAGGGGACCAGTCCTGAGATACCTATCCTGAGTGGGGACCTGTCCTGAGAGGGGACCTGTCCTGAGAGGGATCCCAGTCCTGAGAGGGGACCAGTCCTGAGAGGAGACCTATCCTGAGAGGGGACCTGTCCTGAAAGAGGACCAGTCCTGAGAGGGGACCAGTCCTGAGAGGAGACCTATCCTAGGGGACCTGTCCTGAGAGGGGACCAGTCCTGAGAGAGACCTATCCTGAGAGGAGACCTGTCCTGAGAGGGGACCAGTCCTGAGAGAAGATCTATCCTGAGAGGGGACTCAGTCCTGAGAGGGGACCTGTCCTGAGAGGGGACCTGTCCTGAGAGGAGACCTAATCTGAGAGGGGACCTGTCCGGAGAGGAGACCTGTCCTGAGAGGGGACAGAGTCCTGAGAGGAGACCTATCTTGAGAGGGGACACAGTCCTGAGAGGAGACCCGGTCCTGAGGGGACCTGTCCTCAGAGGGGATCAGTCCTGAGAAGGGACCTGTCCTGAGAGAGGACGGAGACCTATCCTGAGAGGGGATATGGACTGAGAAGGGACCCAGTCCTGAGAGGAGACCTATCCTGAGAGGGAACTGTCCTGAGAGGGGAACAGTCCTGAGAGGAGACCTGTCCTGAGAGGGAACCAGTCCTGAGGGGACCTGTCCTGAGAGGGGACCAAGTCCGGAGAGGGGACGAAGTCCTGAGAGGGGACCTAGTCCTGAGAGGACCAGTCCTGAGGGGACCTGTCCTGAGAGGGGACCCAGTCCTGAGAGGGGACCCGTCCTGAGAGGGGACCCAGTCCTGAGAGGATACCTGTCCTGAGAGGGGACCTGTCCTGAGAGGAGACCTATCCTGAGAGGGGACCTGTCCTGAGAGGCGACCTGTCCTGAGAGGGACCAGTCCTGAGAGGAGACCTATCCTGAGAGGAGACCTGTCCTGAGAGGGGACACTGTCCTGAGAGGAGGCCTATCATGAGTGGGCACCCAGTCCTGAGAAGGGACCCAGTCCTGAGAGGGGACCCAGTCCTGAGAGGGAAATCAGTCCTGAGGGGACCTGTCCTGAGAGGGGACCGGTCCTGAGAGGAGACCTGTTCTGAGAGGGGATGAGTCCTGAGAGGGGACCGGTCCTGAGAGGAGACCTGTTCTGAGAGGGGATGAGTCCTGAGAGGGGACCTGTCCAGAAAGGGGACCAGTCCTGAGAGGAGACCTATCCTGAGAGGGGACTGTCCGAGAGGGGACCAGTCCTGAGGAGACCTGTCCTGAGAGGGGACCCAGTTCTGAGAGGAGACCTATCCTGAGAGGGGACCTATCCTGAGAAGGGACCTGTCCTGAGAGGGGACCAGTCCTGAGAGGGGACCTGTCCTGATAGGAGACCTATCCTGAGAGGGGACTGTCCGAGAGGGGACCAGTCCTGAGGAGACCTGTCCTGAGAGGGGACCCAGTTCTGAGAGGAGACCTATCCTGAGAGGGGACCTATCCTGAGAAGGGACCTGTCCTGAGAGGGGACCAGTCCTGAGAGGGGACCTGTCCTGAGAGGGGACCCAGTCCTGAGAGGAGACCTATCCTGAGAGGGGACGTATCCTGAGAGGGGAACTGTCCTGAGAGATGACCAGTCCTGAGAGGGGACCAGTCCTGAGAGACATATCCTGAGAGGAGACATGTCCTGAGAGGGGATCAGTCCTGAGAGGGGACCTGTCCTGAGAGGGGACCCAGTCCTGAGAGGGGACCCGTCCTGAGAGGGGACCCAGTCCTGAGAGGATACCTGTCCTGAGAGGGGACCTGTCCTGAGAGGAGACCTATCCTGAGAGGGGACCTGTCCTGAGAGGCGACCTGTCCTGAGAGGGACCAGTCCTGAGAGGAGACCTATCCTGAGAGGAGACCTGTCCTGAGAGGGGACACTGTCCTGAGAGGAGGCCTATCATGAGTGGGCACCCAGTCCTGAGAAGGGACCCAGTCCTGAGAGGGGACCCAGTCCTGAGAGGGAAATCAGTCCTGAGGGGACCTGTCCTGAGAGGGGACCGGTCCTGAGAGGAGACCTGTTCTGAGAGGGGATGAGTCCTGAGAGGGGACCGGTCCTGAGAGGAGACCTGTTCTGAGAGGGGATGAGTGCTGAGAGGGGACCAGTCCTGAGAGACATATCCTGAGAGGAGACATGTCCTGAGAGGGGATCAGTCCTGAGAGGGGACCTGTCCTGAGAGGGGACCCAGTCCTGAGAGGAGGCCTATCCTGAGCGGGGACCTCTCCTGACAGGGGACCTGTCCTGACAGGAGACCTGTCCTGAGAGGGGACCAGTCCTGAGAGACATATCCTGAGAGGAGACATGTCCTGAGAGGGGATCAGTCCTGAGAGGGACCTATCCTGAGAGGGTACTTGTCCTGAGAGGAGACCTATCCTCAGAGGGGACCTGTCCTGAGAGGGGACCTGTCCTTGATGGGACCAAGTCCAGAGAGGGGACCTAGTCCTGAGAGGGGACCCAGTCCTGAGAGGAGACCTGTCCTGAGAGTGGACCCAGTCCTGAGAGGAGACCTATCCTGAGAGGGGACCTGTCCTGAGAGGGGACCCAGTTCTGAGAGGAGACCTATCCTGAGAGGGGACATATCCTGAGAAGGGACCTGTCCTGAGAGGGGACCAGTCCTGAGAGGAGACCTATCCTGAAAGGAGACCTGTACTGAGAGGGGACCAGTCCTGAGAGGAGACCCAGTCCTGAGAGGAGACCTATCCTGAGAGGCGACCTGTCCTAGGAGGGGACCTGTCCTGAGAGGGGACCAAGTCCTGAGAGGGGACCTAATCCTGAGAGGGGACCCAGTCCTGAGTGGAGACCTGTCCTGAGAGTGGACGCAGTCCTGAGAGAAGACCTGTCCTGAGAGGGGACTTGTCCTGAGAGGGGACCAGTCCTGAGAGGAGACCTAACCTGAGAGGGGACCCAGTCCTGAGAGGGAATCCAGACCTGAGGGGACCTGTCCTGAGAGGGGACCTGTCCCTAGAGGGGACCAGGCCTGAGAAACTGATCCTGAGAGGAGACCTGTCCTGAGAGGGGATCTGTCCTGAGAGGGGACCTATCCTGAGAGGCGACCTGTCCTGTGAGGGGACCTGTCCTGAGAGGGGACCTGTCCTGAGAGGCGATCATTTCTTAGAGGGGACCTGTCCTGAGAGGGGACCAGTCCTGAGAGGAGACCCAGTCCTGAGAGGAGACCTATCCTGAGAGGGGACCTATCCTGAGAGGATACCTGTCCTGAGAGGGGCCAGTCCTGAGAGGAGACCCAGTCCTGAGAGGAGACCTATCCTGAGAGGGGACCTGTCCTGAGAGGAGACCTATCCTGAGAGGGGACCTGTCCATAGAGGGGACCAGTCCTGAGAAACCTATCCTGAGAGGACAACTGTCCTCAGAAGGGACCAGTCCTGAGAGGGGACCTATCCTGAGAGGGGACCTAATCTGAGAGGGGACCTGTCCTGAGAGGAGACCTATCCTGAGAGGGGACCTAATCTGAGAGGGGACCTGTCTGGAGAGGAGACCTGTCCTCAGAGGGGACATGTCCTGAGTGGGGACAGAGTCCTGAGGGGACCTGTCCTCGGAGGGGATCAGTCCTGAGAAGGGACCTGTGCTGAGAGGGGACCTAATCTGAGAGGGGACCTGTCCTGAGAGGAGACCTATCCTGAGAGGGGACCTAATCTGAGAGGGGACCTGTCCTGAGAGGAGACCTGTCCTGAGAGGGGACCAGTCCTGAGAGAAGATCTATCCTGAGAGGGGACTCAGTCCTGAGAGGGGACCTGTCCTGAGAGGGGACCTGTCCTGAGAGGAGACCTAATCTGAGAGGGGACCTGTCCGGAGAGGAGACCTGTCCTGAGAGGGGACAGAGTCCTGAGAGGAGACCTATCTTGAGAGGGGACACAGTCCTGAGAGGAGACCCGGTCCTGAGGGGACCTGTCCTCAGAGGGGATCAGTCCTGAGAAGGGACCTGTCCTGAGAGAGGACGGAGACCTATCCTGAGAGGGGATATGGACTGAGAAGGGACCCAGTCCTGAGAGGAGACCTATCCTGAGAGGGGACTGTCCTGAGAGGGGAACAGTCCTGAGAGGAGACCTGTCCTGAGAGGGAACCAGTCCTGAGGGGACCTGTCCTGAGAGGGGACCAAGTCCGGAGAGGGGACGAAGTCCTGAGAGGGGACCTAGTCCTGAGAGGACCAGTCCTGAGGGGACCTGTCCTGAGAGGGGACCCAGTCCTGAGAGGGGACCCGTCCTGAGAGGGGACCCAGTCCTGAGAGGATACCTGTCCTGAGAGGGGACCTGTCCTGAGAGGAGACCTATCCTGAGAGGGGACCTGTCCTGAGAGGCGACCTGTCCTGAGAGGGACCAGTCCTGAGAGGAGACCTATCCTGAGTGGGGACCTGTCTTGAAATGGACCTGTCCTGAGAGGGGACCCAGTCCTGAGAGGAGACCTATCCTGAGAGGAGACCTGTCCTGAGAGGGGACACTGTCCTGAGAGGAGGCCTATCATGAGTGGGCACCCAGTCCTGAGAAGGGACCCAGTCCTGAGAGGGGACCCAGTCCTGAGAGGGAAATCAGTCCTGAGGGGACCTGTCCTGAGAGGGGACCGGTCCTGAGAGGAGACCTGTTCTGAGAGGGGATGAGTCCTGAGAGGGGACCTGTCCAGAAAGGGGACCAGTCCTGAGAGGAGACCTATCCTGAGAGGGGACTGTCCGAGAGGGGACCAGTCCTGAGGAGACCTGTCCTGAGAGGGGACCCAGTTCTGAGAGGAGACCTATCCTGAGAGGGGACCTATCCTGAGAAGGGACCTGTCCTGAGAGGGGACCAGTCCTGAGAGGGGACCTGTCCTGATAGGAGACCTATCCTGAGAGGGGACTGTCCGAGAGGGGACCAGTCCTGAGGAGACCTGTCCTGAGAGGGGACCCAGTTCTGAGAGGAGACCTATCCTGAGAGGGGACATATCCTGAGAAGGGACCTGTCCTGAGAGGGGACCAGTCCTGAGAGGGGACCTGTCCTGAGAGGGGACCCAGTCCTGAGAGGAGACCTATCCTGAGAGGGGACGTATCCTGAGAGGGGAACTGTCCTGAGAGATGACCAGTCCTGAGACACCTAACCTGAGAGGAGACCTATCCTGAGCGGGGACCTCTCCTGACAGGGGACCTGTCCTGAGAGGTGACCAGTCCTGAGAGACATATCCTGAGAGGAGACATGTCCTGAGAGGGGATCAGTCCTGAGAGGGGACCTGTCCTGAGAGGGGACCCAGTCCTGAGAGGAGACCTATCCTGAGCGGGGACCTCTCCTGACAGGGGACCTGTCCTGACAGGAGACCTGTCCTGAGAGGGGACCAGTCCTGAGAGACATATCCTGAGAGGAGACATGTCCTGAGAGGGGATCAGTCCTGAGAGGGACCTATCCTGAGAGGGTACTTGTCCTGAGAGGAGACCTATCCTCAGAGGGGACCTGTCCTGAGAGGGGACCTGTCCTTGATGGGACCAAGTCCAGAGAGGGGACCTAGTCCTGAGAGGGGACCCAGTCCTGAGAGGAGACCTGTCCTGAGAGTGGACCCAGTCCTGAGAGGAGACCTATCCTGAGAGGGGACCTGTCCTGAGAGGGGACCTGTCCTGAGAGGGGACCAGTCCTGAGAGGAGACCTATCCTGAAAGGAGACCTGTACTGAGAGGGGACCAGTCCTGAGAGGAGACCCAGTCCTGAGAGGAGACCTATCCTGAGAGGCGACCTGTCCTAGGAGGGGACCTGTCCTGAGAGGGGACCAAGTCCTGAGAGGGGACCTAATCCTGAGAGGGGACCCAGTCCTGAGTGGAGACCTGTCCTGAGAGTGGACGCAGTCCTGAGAGAAGACCTGTCCTGAGAGGGGACTTGTCCTGAGAGGGGACCAGTCCTGAGAGGAGACCTAACCTGAGAGGGGACCCAGTCCTGAGAGGGAATCCAGACCTGAGGGGACCTGTCCTGAGAGGGGACCTGTCCCTAGAGGGGACCAGGCCTGAGAAACTGATCCTGAGAGGAGACCTGTCCTGAGAGGGGATCTGTCCTGAGAGGGGACCTATCCTGAGAGGCGACCTGTCCTGTGAGGGGACCTGTCCTGAGAGGGGACCTGTCCTGAGAGGCGATCATTTCTTAGAGGGGACCTGTCCTGAGAGGGGACCAGTCCTGAGAGGAGACCCAGTCCTGAGAGGAGACCTATCCTGAGAGGGGACCTATCCTGAGAGGATACCTGTCCTGAGAGGGGCCAGTCCTGAGAGGAGACCCAGTCCTGAGAGGAGACCTATCCTGAGAGGGGACCTGTCCTGAGAGGAGACCTGTCCTGAGAGGGGACCTGTCCATAGAGGGGACCAGTCCTGAGAAACCTATCCTGAGAGGACAACTGTCCTCAGAAGGGACCAGTCCTGAGAGGGGACCTATCCTGAGAGGCGACCTGTCCTGTGAGGGGACCTGTCCTGAGAGGAGACCTATCCTGAGAGGATACCTGTCCTGGGAGGGGCCAGTCCTGAGAGGAGACCCAGTCCTGAGAGGAGACCTATCCTGAGAGGGGACCTGTCCTGAGAGGGGACCAGTCCTGAGAGGAGACCTATCCTGAAAGGAGACCTGTACTGAGAGGGGACCAGTCCTGAGAGGGGACCTGTCCTGAGAGGGGACCAGTCCTGAGAGGGGACCCAGTCCTGAGAGGGGATCAGCACTGAGGGGACCTGTCCTGAGAGGGGACTGGTCCTGAGACGAGACCTGTCCTGAGAGGGGATCAGTCCTGAGAGGGGGCCTGTCCTGAGAGGGGACCAGTCCTGAGAGGGGACCTGTCCTGAGAGGCGATCATTTCTTAGAGGGGACCTGTCCTGAGAGGGGACGTGTCATGAGAGGGGATCAGTCCTGTGAGTGGACCTTTCTTGAGAGGGGACCAGTCCTGAGAGGAGACCTATCCTGATAGGGGACCTGTCCTGAGAGGGGACCAGTCCTGAGAGGAGACCTATCCTGACTGGGGACCTGTTCTGAGAGGAGACTTGTACTGAGAGGGGACCTGTCCTGGGAGGAGACCCAGTCCTGAGAGGAGACCTATCCTGAGAGAGGACCCAGTCCTGACAGGAGACCTATCCTGATAGGGAACCTATCCTGAGGGGATCAGTCCTTAGAGGGGACCTGTCCTTAGAGGGGACCAGTCCTGAGAGGTGACCTCTCCTGAGGTGGGACCTGTGCTGTGAGGGGACCTGTCCCGAGAGGGGACCAGTCCTGAGAGGATACCTATCCTGAGAGGAGACCTGTCCTGAGAGGGGACCAGTACTGAGAGA
Organism: Bubalus bubalis; assembly: GCF_019923935.1. Lineage (NCBI taxonomy): Eukaryota > Metazoa > Chordata > Mammalia > Artiodactyla > Bovidae > Bubalus > Bubalus bubalis. The sequence goes on from NC_059167.1 coordinate 1,295,451, forward strand.
GGACCCAGTCCTGAGAGGAGACCTATCCTGTGATGGGACTTATCCTGAGAGGGGATAAGTCCTGAGAGGGGACCTGTCCTGATAGGGGACCAGTCCTGAGAGGAGACCTGTCCTGAGAGGGGATAAGTCCTGAGAGGGGATCAGTCCTGAGAGGGACCCAGTCCTGAGAGGAGACCTATCCTGTGATGGGACTTATCCTGAGAGGGGATAAGTCCTGAGAGGGGACCTGTCCTGATAGGGGACCAGTCCTGAGAGGAGACCTGTCCTGAGAGGGGATAAGTCCTGAGAGGGGATCAGTCCTGAGAGGGACCCAGTCCTGAGAGGGGACCTGTCCTGATAGGGGACCAGTCCTGAGAGGAGACCTGTCCTGAGGGGGGATCAGTCCTGAGAGGGGACCTGTCCTTAGAGGGGACCAGTCCTGAGAGGTGACCTCTCCTGAGGGGGGACCTGTGCTGAGAGGGGACCAGTCCTGAGAGGAGACCAGTCCTGAGAGGAGACCTATCCTGAGAGGCGACCTGTCCTGAGAGTGGACCAGTCCTGAGTGGAGACCAGTCCTGAGAGGAGACCTATCCTGAGAGGCGACCTGTCCTGAGAGGGGACCAGTCCTCAGAGGGGACCAGTATGAGAGGGGACCTAATCTGTGTAGGGACCTTCCTGAGAGGAGACCTGTCCTGAGAGGGGACCTGTCCTGAGAGGGGACCTGTCCAGAGAGGAGACCAATCCTGAGAGGGGACCTATCCTGAGAGGAGACCTGTCCTGAGAGGGGACCTATCCTGAAAGGAGACCTGTGCTGAGAGGGTACCCAGCCCTGAGAGGATACCTATCCTGAGAGGGGATCTGTCCAGAGAGGGGACCAGTCCTAAGAAGGGACCTATCCTGAGAGGAGATCTGTCCTGAGAGGGGACCAGTCCTGAGAGGAGACCCAGTCCTGAGAGGAGACCTATCCTGAGAGGGGACCTGTCCTGAGAGGGGATCAGACCTGAATGGGGACCTATCCTGAAAGGGGACCAATTCTGAGAGGGGACCTGTCCTGAGTGGGGATCATTTCTGAGAGCGGACCTGTCCTGAGAGGGGACCTGTCCTGAGACGGGATCAGTCCTGAGAGCGGACCTGTCCTGAGGGGGTCCTGTCCTTTGAGGAGACCAGTCCTGAGAGGAGACCTATCCTGAGTGGGGACCTGTCCTGAGAAGAGACCTGTCCTGAGAGGGGACCCAGTCCTGAGAGGAGACCTATCCTGAGAGGGGACCTGTCCTGAGAGGTGATACTCCTGAGAGGAGACCTATCCTGAGAGTAGACCTTTCCTGAGAGGGGACCCAGTCCTGAGAGGAGACCTATCCTAAGAGGGGACCTGTCCTGAGAGGGGATATTCCTGAGAGGAGACCTATCATGAGAAGAGACCTGTCCTGAAAGGGGACCAGTCCTGAGAGGAGACCTGTCCTGAGAGGGGACCAATTCTGAGAGGAGACCCAGTCCTGAGAGGAGACCCAGTCCTGAGAGGATACCTATCCTGAGAGGGGACCTGTCCAGAGAGGGGACCAGTCCTGAGAGGGGACCTATCCTGAGAGGAGACCTGTCCTGAGAGGGGACCAGTCCTGAGAGGAGACCCAGTCCTAAGGGGAGACCCAGTCCTGAGAGGAGACCTATCCTGAGAGGGGACCTGTCCTGAGAGGGGACCCAGTCCTGAGAGGAGACCTATTCTGAGAGGAGACCCAGTCCTGAGAGGGGACCCAGTTCTGAGAAGGGACCCAGTCCTGAGCGCACGTGTCCTGAGAGGGGACCAGTCCTGAGAGTGGACCAGTCCTGAGAGGGGACCCAGTACTGAAAGGAGACCCAGTCCTGAAGGGACATGTCCTGAGAGGAGACCTATCCTGAGAGGGGACCCAGTCCTGAGAGAGGATCAGTCCTGAAGGGACCTCTCCTGAGAGGGGTCCGGTCCTGAGAGGAGACCTGTCCTGAGAGGGGATCATTTCTGAGAGGGGACCTGTCCTGAGAGGGGACCTGTCCTGAGACGGGATCAGTCCTGAGAGGGGACCTGTCCTGAGAGGGGATCATTTCTGAGAGGGGACCTGTCCTGAGAGGGGACCTGTCCTGAGACGGGATCAGTCCTGAGAGGGGACCAGTCCTGAGGGGACCTCTCCTGAGAGGCGCGGGCTGCTGTCCACCCTTGTGGGGCTGCCAGTGCCCCAGATGCAGAGGAGCCCTAGGGGACAGTGCTGGGGGGAGTTGGCTCCAAAAGACTGAGGCGTTGAGGGGAGTCTTCTGAGTCCCACAGAGTGAGAACAGGCTTGTGGTGAAGGCGAGGTCATCACCCTGAGGGCAATGCCAGAGAAGAAGCTGGAGCTGGGCAGAGGGACCATGGATGGAGGAAGGGAGGGGACAGCACAGTGTGTGCTGAAGGGCAGACACGCAGTCCTGGTCCCTGCCTTTGGGACGTCAGAAAAACAGAAAAGCCCACATCCCTGGGGGTCCAGTGGCTTCGACTCTGCACTCCCATTGTAGGAGCCCAGGTTCAATCCCTGATCAGGGAACTAGATTCCACATGCTGCAATTAAAGATCGCGTAGGCCTCGACTGAGACCCAGTGCAGCCAAATAAATAAATGAATATTAAAAAATAAATAGAGGGCTTTGCTGGTGGCTCAGTGGTGAAGAGTCCACCCTCCAACGCAGGAGACACGGGCTTTATCCCTGGTCCGAGAAGATCCCTCAGGCCGCGGAGCACCGAGCCCAGGACCGCAATGACTGAGCCCAGAGCTGCAACGACCGAGCCTTTTGCCGCAACTGCTGAAGCCTGTGTGCCCTGGCACTTGTGCTCTGCAACAGGAGAGGTCCCTGCAAAGGGAAGCCTGAAAACCGCAGCTGGGGTCTGCCCCTCACCCTGCCCCCTGCTCACTGCAACTAGAGAAAAGCCCGAGCAGCAATGAAGACCCAGCACAGCCAAAAATAAAAAATAAATATAATTTTAAAATAAATAACAATTAAAAATATATTTAAAATAATATAATAACTTCCTTAACTTTTCCTGTGTGTGTGTGTTTAATAATTTTATTTACAGGAATAGTTAAGGAAGAGGAAAAGGAAAAGTTCAGGAAGACCCCCAAGTCACAAAGCCTTGGAATTTCCCTGGGAGGGTGGGTATCGGTAATGTCCCAGGACATGGGGACAGGCTTGGTAAAAATGAACACTTTGAGGTTTGTAAGAACCTGGCTGAGTATACAACAGTTTGAAGGCAGTGGAGATAGAGGCGACTGTGCCTAAGAGCTTCACTTACATAAGAGCTAGAAAGGAGCCTAATGTCTTAGACTCTCAGACTCTCATTCTAATTACTAGACTGACAGAGCCGCTCTCTCATTTCCATTGTTTCAAATTACTCATCCGTAAAGGAACACTGCCAGCAGCAGGTAATCACAGCCCTGTAACTTTGAATTCTGTCATCTGGGGAGTTCAAAAGTATAGTGTCCTAGATCCTAACCCTGGAGAAGATTCAGTGAGTAAGACAGAGACATTTCCTGTTCACCTGATATCCAGCCTCCTCACCTTTCTTCTCAGCTCTCGGCAGTGGATGGGGTCCTGCGACAGGTTCTGGCCGACAGACGGTGAGTCGATGTGCCAGGAGTCACCCTGACGGGTTTCACCTGCCACATCAACATCAAGAGGCTTCGTCTCCACGGTGGAGCTACCAGAGAAGAACACCCTGCGTCCCTGAGCCCTGGTGAGCATGAGACGCCCCGGAGGACACTCAGACCCAGAGGTAAACCTTTCAAGGTGGACTCGCTGACCATCTAGTTTCTGTCTGTTTCTGCACCATGGTCTGGCCAGTCCTGACCAGCACAGCCTGACTTCTGCCCGCCAGAAACCAGTTTTACAAACATACATTATCTGTGATCCTGGGGCAGTGGCCTGCTGACCACACTTTGTGACGAGTGACCACACTGACCTATTGTGATAGCATAAGTCACATGGGTGCCTTAGACTCTTCCTCAACACCCAGAGTGTTAGATCTCCCATAAAGGAGGTTTGGCTGGCAAAGGGTGCACCCTTTGAAATGTTAATAATGTATGTCATTGAAGGATGCATGATTCATTGGAGTGATTAATGTATTGGTCACAGTTTGTTGAGCATTTACTATGTGCCAAAGTAGATAGGATTGTACACAGGCAGAAAGTGGTACGGTAGGATTTGAGCCCAGTTCTGTCTGATTCCAAACATTTGCTTTGACTCATATGCTCATAATTTGCAAACTCTACTCCCCTAATGATTTAGAGCTAGGGCCCTGTGATTGAGGGTGACTTTAGTGCCACTTTGTGGATTGCGGCTCAGACGGTAAAGAATCTGCCTGCAATGCGGGAGACCTGAGTTCGATCCCTAGGTCGGGAAGATCCCCTAGAGGAGGGCATGGCAACCCACTCCAGTATTCTTTCCTGGAGAATCCCATGGACAGAGGAGCCTGGTGGGCTGCAGTCCGTAGGATCACAAAGAATCAGACACGACTGAGCGACTTGACTTTCTTTGGTGCCCCCATCAGAGTGACTGGCAAGGGTTATGGTAATACTCAGTGTTGTGCAACATTAAATAATAACCATTTTCTTAAACCTTCTTTATGATTTTCAGCTAAGCATTTTCCAGGCTTTGAAGACAGTTATTTAGCATCCTTTCAACTTCCCTAACAGTAAATGAAGGTTTTTGATTTCTGAGAGCTGCAAAGGAAGTTTGGTGTGGGCTTAGAATTCCTTCTATGGGGATCCCAAACTCTAATGAACTTGTGTATCAATAAACCAAACTGATAGCAAAAAATTCCTGGATCCCTAACAGGTCTCTATGCATTGATCATATGTCAAAAAGTCCCAAAAACAGTCTCCACAGAGAAAGACAAATAAGAAATGATTTCACTTATACATGGAACCTGAACAGGCCAAACTCAAAGAAACAGAGCAGAGCAGTGTCTGCCAGGAACTGGGTTGTTGTGGGGGGCGAGATGCTGGTCGAAGGGTGCAGCCTCCCAGTCGTAAATATGAATGAGCTCCAGGGACTGCTGTGCAGCACAGAGACTACGGGCTAGTGCGCAGCACCGTATTCCTAGGCTTCCCTGGCGGCTCAGCTGGTAAAGAATCTGCCTACGATGCAGAAGACCTGGGTTCCGCCCCTGGATTGGGAAGGTCCCCTGGAGAAGGGAATGGCAACCCACTCCAGTATGCTTGCCCAGAGAATTCCATGGACAGATGATGAGGTCACAAAGAGTTGGACACGATTGAGTGACTCACACGCACACTGTATATTTGAAAGTTACTAAGAGGGTAGGTTTGCTTTTAAGTTACTAAAAGCAAAATGGCTGTCTGAGGAGGCCTTACAAATAGCTGTGAAAAGAAGAGAAGTGAAAAGCAAAGGAGAAAAGGAAAGATATAAGCATCGGAATGCAGAGTTCCAAAGAATAGCAAGAAGAGATAAGAAAGCCTTCCTCAGCGATCAATGCAAAGAAATAGAGGTAAACAACAGAATGGGAAAGACTCGATATCTCTTCAAGAAAATTAGAGATACCAAGGGAACATTTCATGCAAAGATGGGCTCGATAAAGGACAGAAATGGTATGGACCTAACAGAAGCAGAAGATATTAAGAAGAGGTGGCAGGAGTACACAGAAGAACTATACAAAAAAGATTTTCACAACCCAGATAATCACGATGGTGTGATCACTGACCTAGAGCCAGACATCCTGGAATTCAAAGTCAAGTGGGCCTTAGAAAGCATCACTGCGAACAAAGCTAGTGGAGGTGATGGAATTCCAGTTGAGCTATTTCAATCCTGAAAGATGATGCTGTGAAAGTGCTGCACTCAATATGCCAGCAAATTTGGAAAACTCAGCAGTGGCCACAGGACTGGAAAAGGTCAGTTTTCATTCCAATCCCAAAGAAAGGCAATGCCAAAGAATGCTCAAACTACCACACAATTGCACTCATCTCACACGCTAGTAAAGTAATGCTCAAAATTCTCCAAGCCAGGCTTCAGCAATATGTGAACTGTGAACTTCCAGATGTTTAAGCTGGTTTTAGAAAAGGCAGAGGAACCAGAGATCAAATTGCAAACATCCGCTGGATCATCGAAAAAGCAAGAGAGCTCCAGAAAAACATCTATTTCTGCTTTATTGACTATGCCAAAGCCTTTGACTGTGTGGATCACAATAAACTGTGGAAAATTCTTCAAGAGATGGGAATACCAGACCACCTGACCTGCCTCTTGAGAAACCTATATGCAGGTCAGGAAGCAACAGTTAGAACTGGACATGGAACAACAGACTGGTTCCAAATAGGAAAAGGAGTACATCAAGGCTGTATATTGTCACCCTGCTTATTTAACTTCTATGCAGAGTACATCATGAGAAACGCTGGGCTGGAAGAAGCACAAGCTGGAATCAAGATTGCCGGGAGAAATACCAATAACCTCAGATATGCAGATGACACCACCCTTATGGCAGAAAGTGAAGAGGAACTCAAAAGCCTCTTGATGAAAGTGAAAGAGGAGAGTGAAAAAGTTGGCTTAAAGCTCAACATTCAGAAAACGAAAATCATGGCATCCGATCCCATCACTTCATGGGAAATAGAAGGGGAAACAGTGGAAACAGTGTCAGACTTTATTTTTGGGGGCTCCAAAATCACTGCAGATGGTGACTGCAGCCATGAAATTAAAAGACACTTACTCCTTGGAAGAAAAGTTATGACCAACCTAGATAGCATATTGAAAAGCAGAGACGTTACTTTGCCAACAAAGATCCGTCTAGTCAAGGCTATGGTTTTCCCAGTGGTCATGCATGGCTATGAGATTTGGACTGTGAAGAAAGCTGAGCACCGAAGAACTGATGCTTTTGAAGAATTGATGCTTTTGAAGAATTGATGCTTTTGAACTGTGGTGTTGGAGAAGACTCTTGAAAGTCCCTTGGCCTGCAAGGAGATCCAACCAGTCCATTCTGAAGGAGATCAGCCCTGGGATTTCTTTGGAAGGAATGATGCTAAAGCTGAAACTCCAGGACTTTGGCCACCTCATGCGAAGAGTTGACTCATTGGAAAAGACTCTGATGCTGGGAGGGATTGGGGGCAGGAGGAGAATGGGACGACAGAGGATGAGATGGCTGGATGGCATCACTGACTCGATGGATGTGAGTGTGAGTGAACTCCGGGAGTTGGTGATGGACAGGGAGGCCTGGTGTGCTTCAGTTCATGGGGTCGCAAAGAGTCGGACACGACTGAGTGACTGAACTGAACTGAATTGACTGAAGAGGGTAGGTCTTAAATGTCCTTACCATAAACACACACACACACACACAAATGGTAATTATGTGAGATGATTAAGCTTACTGTGGCAAGCATTTTGCAATATGAATGTGTATCAGTGCTCTTTCCTGGAAAATCCCATGGACAGAGGACCCTGGTAGGCTACAGTCCATGGGGCTGCAAAGAGTTGGACACGACTGAGCAACTTCACTTCACTTCACATTCTCATATTATACACCTTAAACTTATACATATTATATGTCAATTATCTTTTGTATTTATTTTATTGATTTTGGCTGGGTTGGGACTTTGTTGCTGCGAGCGGGCTTTCTCTAGTTGTGGTGAGCAGGGGCTCCTCTCTAGCGGGGGCTTCTCGTTGCAGGGGCTTCTCTCTGTGGAAGCGTGGGCTCTATGGCGCCCAGGCTCAGTAGCTGTGGCACCCGGGCTTAGCTCCCCTGTGGCCCGTGGGATCTTCCCAGTCCAGGGATCGAACCTGTGTCCTCTGCATTGGCAGATATATTCTTAACCACTGGACGACCAGGGAAGTCCAATTATCTTCTAATAAAGCTGAAAAAGGCCTCCAGATGAACAGTCTATATAGTTTATCCTCTCTCGATTCTCCACAACTCAGTGTTCTCATCTACTTAAAAGTAGAAATGTCTCTCCTTGTGATACTAGACTTCAGTCTTCTCCCAAGCCATATAGTTTTGCGTTTTGCTCCTTCTCCTGGGCAGGTGCCAGGACAACCTGAGTTGTGGGCGCACGGAGAACAGCCACGCCACTCAGAAGCAGAGCTCAGCTAGTCAGTGGACAGCAAATCAGGAAGTGGCGATGTTTAAGTCACAACAACAGCAGCGAAAAATACCTTGAATGTCGTCTCAGTAAAAGAAACTGTTGTCCCATCAGACCACGGATGTGCTTTTTAAACTCGGTTAAATGTCAGATCAGCTGCTAGGGTCCAATGTTGCCAAGCATTCTAAGGGAATTTTCTTACCAATAGAGAACCTTGTTGCAAAATCATTGTCTACAGTTGTTGGCACTCTTGTTAGAAACCTTGACTAAAAGGCCCTCTGGGTTTATTTTTCCCTTAACTTTCCTTCAGAAATGGGTAGCATGGAGGGAGAAGTTACCATGGGATACCACACCAGGGAAAATTATGTACCCTGCTATTGCTACAAAACTTGGCTAGTTGGTTGACATAATTTAATGCCAACTCCCAGAGTAATTAAAAATTAGAAGAATGATTTAGTGCCGGCTGATTTTATTTTCTAGGTCTCCAAAATCACTGCAGACGGTGACTGCAGCCATGAAATTAAAAGATGCTTGTTCCTCAGAAGGAAAGCTATGACAAACCTAGACAGCATATTAAAATGCAGAGAGAACACTTTGCTGACAAAGGTCCATATAGTCAAACCTGTGGTTTTTCCAGTAGTCATGTACGAATGTGAAAATTGGACCATGAAGAGGGCTGAGCGCTGAAAAACTGATCCTTTCAAATTGTGCTGGAGAAGACCCTTGAGAGTCCCCTGGGCTGCAAGGAGATCAAACCAGTCAATCCTAAAGGAGATCAGTTGTGAATATTCATTGGAAGGCCTGATGCAAGGCTGACACACCAATTCTTTGGCCACCTGATGCAAAGAGTCAACTCACTGGAAAAGACCCTGATGCTGGGAAAGACTGAAGGCAGGAGGAGAAGGGGACGACAGAGGATGAGATGGTTGAATGGCATCATTGACTCAATGGACACAAGTTTGAGCAAGCTCCAGGAGATAGTGAAGGACAGGAAAGCCTGGTGTGCTGCAGTCCATGGGATCGAAAAGAGTTGGATACAACATGAACAACAACATGAAGCATCAGGGCTTCTTAGGCAGCACTAAGGTTAAAGGCAATGGCACCCCACTCCAGTACTCTTGCCTGGAAAATCCCATGGATGGAGGAGCCTGGTGGGCTGCAGTCCATGGGGTTGCCAAGAGTTGGACACTACTGAGCGACTTCACTTTCACTTTTCACTTTCATGCATTGGAGAAGGAACTGGCAACCCACTCCAGTGTTCTTGCCTGGAGAACCCCAGGGACGGGGAAGCCTAGTGGGCTGCCGTCTATGGGGTCACACAGAGTCGGACACAACTGAAGTGACTTAGCAGCAGCAGCAGCTGCCAATGCAGAAGACGAAAGAGACATGGGTTTGACCCCTGGGTTGGGAATATGCCCTGGAGAAGGGAATGGCAACCCACTGCCGTACTCTTGCCTGGAAAATCCCATGGACAGAGGAGCCTGGTAGGCTACATTTTATGGGGTCGCAAAGAGTCAGCCACGACTTAGCGACTAAACAAAACAAACATAAAATGTCTCTAAGTATGATTTGCTCAAGTTCCATTATCAAACAAATGGTCCTGGAAGAAAATTACTCCTGCTGTTCCAAAGGGTCCCATCCAGGAGCCCACATCTTGCCTGCCGTGAGAAGCCACAGAGGCAGGAATTTATCCTGGGTGGAAAGTTCACTGAACATGCTGTGCTGACTATTTGAAAATTACTTGTTCCAAAAGCCCTTCAGAAACCAGTAATTCTATTAGCTTGGCTTCTGGAACGGTTTCCTACCTGCAGTAAAATGTAATTACGACTGTCAGCCAGCAAATAATTGCTCCAATGTCTAAATGAATGGCGAGTCTTCTCTGGAAGGAATAACTGTTCCTCAGTGAGTCAGCTCAGCCCATGTCTCCGCTTCAGTTGCTGATGACCTGGGCCATCTGCCTGAACCAATGAGGAGAGAGGAGAGGGCTTCGGGAGCTCTAATTGGTGGAAACAAGGCAGGATGGGGACTCTCCACAGCCTATGAGCTGCCAGGCTTTTGTGAGCCAGCCAAAGCCCTTCATGAAGACAGGGCACTCGAGGCAGCTTTCAGGTCAAGGACTTGGTCACTGACAGGGAAACCGAGTCCCATAAAACTGAGCTCCCTTACGGAGTTTATGATTAACCTCTCCATTCAAAACCTTAGTCCCGTGCCTGTCCCCTCTGACCTCAGTCCTTTGCCCACGGAACACTTCATCAGAGGCAGATGATGAAGATCGCTGTGGTCACTCATACTAACATAGTAAGGTTGCTGTTATACAGATCATCGCTTACGGAAAGGCTCAGGGCAAGATGAGCTCACGGATGCCTGAGCCATAGATCATCTGGCCAGAGAATCGCAAACAGGGACATCCTGACTCTCGAAACGAAGATTAGGAAATGTCACAGAAATGTCACAAGAAGATGATTAATTCCAGGTTCTTTGTTCTTCCCCTTGAAAACAGTCCTAACTCAGAGACCAAGATGGAGTTGATCTGAGATTGATTTCCTACTCCCTTGCTTGGTGGTGGTTTAGTCACTCAGTCGTGTCCGACTTCTTTGTGACCCCCTGGACTGTAGCCCACCAAACTCCTCTGTCCATGGGATTTCCCGGACAAGAATACTGGAGTGGGTTGATATTTCCTTATCCAGGGGATCTTCCTGACCCAGGGGTCAAACCTGGATCTCCTACCTTGCAGGCGGATTCTTTACTGACTGAGCCACCACAGAAGCCCTTGCTGCAAATAAATGCTGATGTTGCGGCAAACGCGTGCTGTCGGAGTTTGGCTTTCTGTGCCGTGGGCCTTGCTCTAGAACAGCATCAAAAACTGCTGTAGCTCTGGCCTCCTCCTCCCACCCTTTGCCAGCGCTCACTGCATTTTCAAGGGAGTCTAGTAGACAGGAGTCCCTGTGTCCACATCTGGGTGAGGAGGCAAGGGGCATCCAAGACTGTTTCCAGAGTAAAGGAATGTAAAGGTTTGGCAAGGGCAGGAGGTGACTTTGTGAAAGGAAAACTTCCAGCCGTTTGGAACCGGGCTTTTCTGATCTCCTCAAAGGTCCAGGTGCTCAGCAGTCCTGAGGCACCGCACTCTCACTTCCCGAGCAGCCAGCTCCCCCACGTCACTGTCAGCTGGCCGCACAGGGATTTGGCACTCATCCTCTGGACTGGGGGTAGATCAGCCTGCAGGCCCCGGTCTTGGATCTTCCAGGCGTCTGTTTCGTCATGTGTACGAAGAGAAGAGCTGTGATGGCCGAGGGCTCCTACTTGGAATTTCTCTAGATTTGGGGCAGAGTTGAGCAGTGTTGTCTGAACACTGATGGGCTGCCGTGGGAAGCCAGCTTTGGGGCTGAGGGTGTTTCAAGGACTCCTGGGACTTCCCAATGGTCCAGAGGCTAAGGGTCTGTGCTCCCAGTGTTGGGGGCCCAGGTTCCCTCTCTCGTCAAGGAACTAGACCTCGCCTGTCACAAGTAAGAGTTTGCATGCCGCAACTAAAAGGTCCCGCTTGCCTCAAGTAAGACCTGGCGCAGCCAAATACATAGATATTTGTTAAAAAATAAATAAATAAAAATAAAGAGCTCGAACTTCCCTGGTGGTACAGTGGCTGAGACTCTGCCTGCCAATGCAGAGGATGTGAGTTTGATCCCCGGTGTGGGAAGATCCCACCTGCCACACAGCACCTGCGCCTGTGAGTCACAGCCGCTGACCCTGCGCTCTTGGAGCCCGGGAATCCCACCTCCTGAGCCCCCAAGCCACGACTACTGGAGCCTGAGCTGCCAGAGCCGGCGCTCCACAGCAAGAGGAGACACCGCAGCGAGAAGCCCGGGAACCGCAACTAGGGAAAGCCTGTGCACAGCAACCAAGACCCAGAGCCGCCAAGTCAATAAATAAATACGTTTAAAAAAATAAATAAATGAAAATCAGGGGCTCCAAAGAGCTCGGAGAAGCCCTGGGAGAGGGGGCAGGGAATTCCGAAACCGCTGTCAAGTTGGTGGGGACCAGGGAGAAGCCAGGCTCTCGTAGCTCTGTGCCTAAGGCTGGGACCGCGCTCGGCTGCAGCCGGCCAGACTCGCCCAGCCCTGACTCCGCCCGCTGTGCTCTGCGCAGGTGGAACGCTGTGTGGCCCAGGGCCTTCAGGCGGCACGGGCCTGCCTGCCGCAACGCCGGCCTCCTGCTTGCTCCGCGGGCGCGGTAACTCCTAGTTGCGCCGCGCCCAGTTGCCCGCCTCAGGAGCAGCGTGGTTCTTCCGCTGCGCACCACCGCCGGTTTTTTGTTCTCTCTGCAGCCCTAGTTTAATATTAATACTGACTCATAACGTTAGACACCTAACCTAACTGCGGACACAGTTTCTCCTTAGAGACCAACAGTAATGGTTTAGAATGTGTTGCTAGGAAGACGTGAATTCTTTCCTAAATAATTATGCCTCGGGTGAGTGGCGTAGGTTACAGTAATTAAGGAAACGCCTGCGTTACTGAGTTACTGATCATTAACGCAGAGTGTACTCTCCCTCTCTCTACCGTAGATTGACTTTGTCATCATATCCCTGAAAAATGTTAATAGAAAGATGTATATTTAATAGGCACCTATTAAGGATGTCATTCGACTTTCTGTTCGCCGCTTTAAACCACTTTCAACGCCAGTGCTTTTCTAAATTACAATTTTTGAGGCAAAGACTAGGGAAATAATTCACCTATTTTTTGCAAAGTACTTTGTTTACAATATTTTGCAGGCAAATTTTAACCTTATGAAGCTCCCACGCCCATCAGATGTTTTGTGTTGAACGTAACATTCCACATTTGTTCTGTACGTGTTCAAGTGGGCTCTCTGCAGAGCCCTGGGTCTGGCACCTAAGTGCTGTAGACACTCAGCATAAACACTTGACTATTTTCGCTTTTGTTTACCTTGGAGAGCTCTTTCATTCTCAAGGTTGAAACCTTGGAGAGCTCACCCTTTTTCAAGGTTTTCAACTCCATGCAGATGTTTCCAGTCCTGTAGACCCCAGGGCCCACATCCCCACTCAGGTATCCTGTCATCTGAAACTAAACTCCACCTCTGGGCTGGTCTTGGTCTGGGATGTTGTGTCTTTGGCTGGTCCTTGAACTGTGGGGTGGGGATGGGTGTGGGGAGAGACAAGGGATGAGTTCTAGGTAGGGAAGCAGCTAATAAGGAATAAAAGGGGTGGGTGGAACCACTGAGTGGCTCCTGTGGGCTAGGGGATGGGAGAGATTTAAGGACGGTGACCCTCGTGTTCCCCTGATGGTCAGTGGAGTGGCGTTAGTGAGCAGAACGGACCGGAAGGACAGTGAAGTCAGGAGGTCAGCCCAGAGGCTGCCTGACTGTTGCAAGTATAACTTAATGAGAGTATTGATTAAAATGACAGGCCATTTCCACCCTTATGGATCAAAGGGTCATGGACCCTTTGAGAATATAACGAAAACCATGGGTGATTCCCAGAAACATATTCACACATGTACCAAGTGTCATGTGTGATCTTGGAGGGCTGGTTCATGGATTACAGTAGGTGATGTGGGATTCCCAAAGAATACAGGGATGTTTGTGGTGTAATTGGTCAGAGTCAGTAGGGAGACTCTGGGAAAGAAGGAAACACATTTTCAGGCAACAGGACAGGTGAGTGAGGTGTGCTCGGGACACCTGGACACCTGTCTGGGCTGTAAGGAAAGGCCGGGCAGCCTGGCTGGAGGCGAAGACCTGAGTCATTTGATTCAACTGCAAAGAATTTACATTTTAAGAATGAACGGGTTCCCTGAATTAACCATAAGCAGAAAGTAATCGAGTATTTCCCAATATAAATGCTAGAGGCAATATTTATGCAGATGATCCTCCTAGAGGAGTTTGTGATCGCTGTGATAAAAGCCACACGCAAAGAAATAGACACTAAGTGAATCCTTACGTAAGTGCGTTCATTCATATTCATTATGAAGCTTAAAAATTAAATGTAAGATGAAGGCTAAAGATCAGGATAAAAGCTGACCATCTAAAACCACAGTTACTAAGACGAGCTTAAAGTGAGCGGGTGCATCAAGAGGTCTCAGACTGTCAACGCTGCTTTCGCAGCGTCTGCAAGGGAAGGGGCGGCAGGTCAGCGCAGCAGGCCTCTGCCGTCCCGGCTTCTCTGCCGACGTCACCCCCAGCTGCTGGGGCAGCAGCGTCTTTTGACCCCGTCTCCTGCAGTCCAGGTGGGGGCATTTTGGGGACTGATCTCTTGGGAGCAGACGTGTAGCAGTAAGCTGCTCTCCTGGAAGAGATAAGTGGAAATGATGTGGTTAGTTCCCCAAATATCCAGGGCTGCTGTCCACTCTGCATCACAACTCTGACATTTGGTTGGGGGAATTCACCACTTCTCCTAACTGGGGCCAAAGTGACCCACCTGTCTCGGAGACTAAGGGTGGGACGATCCCTGAATCTTCCCTTGGTCACCCTCCCAGGCTGTTGCCACCTTCTCACAGGGTCTGGAGGTCACCAAGCAGGCTGTGCAGGGCCCTGAGTGGGTCTAGGTTGCGGCTGACCACAGTATATCCACAAGTCACCCGAGCTGGAGATGAAAGAGTTATGACTTTCTAGGAACATTTTACCTCCATTCACTGCAACCTATGCTGGGTTTCTTCATCCAGGCTCTTCACATAACCCTAAAGCAGAGCCTTTAAAATGAATTTCCTGGGTACTTCTGGGCAGGGATTTACTCGCCAAAATACTCGTGCCACTTTCCAGGGGCTGCATCGCTTTTAGGACCACTTTGGTGGTTATGGCACAGAAAGTCTAAAAGCTCTTCTGCTCCTTAGAGCTTGCAACACCTGGGTCCTGAGGCTTATTTGTTTTTACAGCACTTGTCTCTGACCAGAGAACACCGAATGACAAGAGACGTGACTCAAGCCAGGACTCCAGGGTCTGGTCCTGTTTGTGGTGAGCCATCTTATCGGATGGACTGTAACTGTGCAACCTTCATTTGAAAAGACCCTGATGCTGGGAGAGATTGGGGGCGGGAGGAGAAGGGGACGTCGGAGGCTGAGATGGTTGGAGGGCATCACCGACTCGATGGACATGAGTTTGAGCAAACTCCGGGAGTTGGTGATGGGCAGGGAGGCCTGGCGTGCTGCAGTCCATGGGGTCGCAAAGAATTAGACATGAATCAGCGACTGAACTGAACTGAACTGAATGTTTGGAGTAATGACTCTAAGATACCTACCATCCCGCTTTACTGAGGACGGGATCAGGCAAGAAATCCACCAGGTCTTACAAACGTTATTTACAAGAGTTGATGTAGGGCTTCCCTGGTGGTCCAGTGAGTAAGAGTCTGCCTTGCAATGTACGGTACACTGGTTCACTCTCTCGGCCAGGAAGGTCCTGCATGTGGTGGGGCAACTAAGCCCGTGGGCCACAACACATGAGCCTGCGCTTTGGAGCCTGCGAGCCATGGTCGCTGACGGCTTCATGCCCGAGAGCCTGCACTCTGCGAAAAGAGAAGCTCCTGCCACAAGAAGCCCGGTAACCAGAGAGTCGCCCCTGCAGTCCCCAATGAGAGCACGCCCCTGTCAGCAACGAAGACCCAGAGCAGCCAAAAGACACATTTATAATAGATATATATTTTTAAAAGAATTGATATAAAATAAGATTTCCTTCTTTGTTGGGGGCCGGCGTGAGGCACTCTGCCCGTGGCAAAGGTTATGAGGAAGGAGGCTCGACATATGCAAAGGCGGGATCAAGCCTCAGGAGTCCCCCTGGAAATCCTCGAGCATCTACCCCCATAACCAGAGCCTGCCTCCTTTACTACTTTGTGCTCTCACCTACACCTCTGACTTTACGGGGGGCTGTCCCCCACCACCTCTTTCAGAGAAGGAGTTAACTTAGAGCTCCAGTTAATAATAATTCCTGGGCGTGATAGGAGTGTTTCAACTTACAAACTCCTCTGAAGGTTCTCTAGCCTGCCTGACAGGCTTGTCCGGCCACATGTGATTGCTCACAGCCTCCCAACCGTGAGAGGCATGAGAAGCTTTAAACCTTCTAAAAACAGGTTCTTTAGAGAAGTTAGAAAACTACTAGTATAATTATAGTGGGCTGATTAGAAATTGTATTGGTGAAGGGTTTTCCATTTGTTGAGCCAATGCTTACTGCTAAGTCTCCACATCCCCTGCCTTATACACATTAATGAATATATAGAAGAAATAAGTATTAACCTTTGATATTAATCACGTTAGACTTTAGGCTAAGCAAATTCTTTCCTTAATTAAAACCCACTACACCCTCACCCTATAGGAATGTACCTTTATCTGGTACCTTCGGAAGGTGGCGTCTGTTTCAAGAATAATCACCCCTGGAGAAATAAGTGTCCTGGTTGACTGACCGTTGTCACAAGGAGAGGGTCATAAATTGTCAGCAGGCCCCCTGGCCCGAAGATGATGTAACACCCCTAAGACCTCTGTATACATTTGTATGAAGCACCTGACTTTAATAAAAGTCAGGACTGCTGATCCCGCGTGACTTTTGTATAACATCTCAGTGTATAAAAGTAGACCACGGAAAATAAAGAATTGGGATCAGTTCCTCGAAAGACTGGTCTTCCCATGTCTCTCTCTCTCTCAAACTCTGGCTGGGTCTCCATCTGGAGCGCAGAGCCCGCCATGCTTACTAATTATGCCTGGGCTTCTAAGATGCGACCGGGGAGGCCTCAGTGTCTCCCCTCCTTCGGGAGAATGGAAGGACGCCTGCGGCCTACGTTAAGTGGTGCAAGCTTCTTGTCTTGAAGTTTTATTGGTTTCCCACGTAAACCAAGATATTCAGCCTCTTTTCTCCACTGAATTTTCCTACTGAGCTATCCTCATTCTATTACTCTTTATATCTCTAATTAATATCTAATTGAAGCTATTGTATCCTGATCCTCGCCGACGCCGTCTCCCCTTCAAATACCCTGGATCAGCCGGGGCTGGACCCCAGCACTTCTTGACTCTCAAAAGCAAAATTTCATGAACTGCCTTGCTCTTCTCAGCTGGAGGAAGCAGGGCCCACATGGTGCAGACCTGTCCCGGGTACGGAGCTCCAGGAGGGGCTGATACAGGTCTCATCAAAAGGCTGGTTCAAATCAAGGAGGAGGTGGAAGACAGTGTGACGATCAGAGAGGCCACCCTGAGCGTCCGGTGCAAGGGTGCGTACTCTGCTCAGTCGCTCAGTCGTGTCTGACTCTCTGTGACCCCCTGGACTGTAGCCCGCCAGGCGCCCCTGTCCATGGGATTCTCCAGGCAAGAACACTGGAGTAGGTTGCCCTGCCCACCTCCAGGGGATCTTCCCCACCCAGGGACCGAACCTGGGTCAGGAAAGGTTGTAAGCAGGGAACAGGACTGGGGAAAAGAAACGGGTCATGAGACTTCCCTGGCAGCCTGGTGGTTAAGATGTTACACCCCCAGTGCAGGGGGCATAGGTTCAATCCCTAGCTGGGAAACTGAGAGCCTGAATGTAGCAGAGCACAGCCTGCAGAAAAGCGGCAGACGGTGGGGCAGGAGGTGGCCAGGCCAGGTGGATGCTTGTGTGCCAGAGAGTGACGGGAGCAGCCTTGTGCCCAAGGAGGCAATGGCTTCGCAGGGGCACCTGTTCTAATTGGAGGTGACCAAAGGACTGAGGGAAGATTCACCAGCTAAGAGATGCCAGAACAGAATGAGGAAAATTCTAGAAAACGGAGGTTATGTTTTTGAGACAGGAATAAAATTTTTAAAACTAGAGCTTGAAGTCTCTTGTGTGAGTTGGATCTTTGCATCAGGTAGCCAGAGTATTGAAGCTTGAGCTTCAGTATCAGTCCTTCCAATGAATATTCAGGACTGATTTCCTTTAGGATTGATTGGTTTGATCTCCTTGCAGTCCAAGAGACTCTCAAGAGTCTTCTCCAACACCACAGTTCAAAAGCATCAATTCTTCGATGCTCAGCTTTCTTTATAGTCCAACTCTCACATCCATACATGACCACTGGAAAAACCATAGCCTTGACTAGACAGACCTTTGTTGGCAAAGTAATGTCTCTGCTTTTCAATATGCTATCTAGGTTGGTCATAACTTTCCTTCCAAGGAATAAGCGTCTTTTAATTTCATGGCTGCAGTCACCATCTACAGTGATTTTGGAGCCCCCAAAAATAAAGCCTGACACTGTTTCCACTGTTTCCCCATCTATTTGCCATGAAGTGATGGGACCAGATGCCATGATCTTCGTTTTCTGAATGTTGAGCTTTAAGCCAACTTTTTCACTCTCCTCTTTCACCTTCATCAAGAGGCTCTTTAGTTCCTCTTTGCTTTCTGTCATAAGGGTGGTGTCATCTGCATATCTGAGGTTATTGATATTTCTGCCAGCAATCGTGATTCCAGCTTGTGCTTCATCCAGCCCAGCGTTTCTCATGATGTACTCTGTGTAAGTTAAATAAGTAGGGTGACAATATACAGCCTTGATGTACTCCTTTTCCTATTTGGAACCAGACGTTGTTCTATGTCTGGTTCTAACTTTGCTTCTTCACCTGCATACAGATTTCTCAGGAGGCCAGTAAGATTATCTCATATTCCCATCTCTTGAAGAATTTTCCACAGTTTGTTGTGATCCACACAGTCAAAGGCTTTAGCAGATAGTCAATGAAGCCCTAGAAGATGCTTTTCTGGAACTCTCTTGCTTTCTCTATGATCCAACGGATGTTGGCAATTTAATCTCTGGTTCCTCTGCCTTTTCTAAATCCAGCTTGAACATCTGGAGGTTCTCGGTTCATGTACTATTGAAGCCTGGCTTGGAGAATTTTGAACATTATTTTGCTAGCATGTGAGATGAGTGCAATTGTACAGTAGTTTGAGCATTCTTTGGCATTGCCTTTCTTTGGGATTGCCTTTCTTTGGGATTGGAATGAAAACTGACCTTTTCCAGTCCTGTGGCCACTGCTGAGTTTTCCAAATTTGCTGGCATATTGAGTGCAGCACTTTCACAGCATCATCTTTTAGGATTTGAAATAGCTCAACTGGAATTCCATCACCTCCACTTGCTTTGTTTGTAGTGATGCTTCCTAAGGCCCACTTGACCTCACACTCCAGGATGTCTGGCTCTAGGTGAGTGATCACACCATTGTGATTATCTGGGTTGTGAAAATCTTTTTTGTATAGTTCTTCTGTGTATTCTTGCCACCTCTTCTTAATATCTTCTGCTTCTGTTAGGCCCATACCATTTCTGTCCTTTATCGAGCCCATTTTTGCATGAAATGTTCCCTTGGTATCTCTAGTTTTCTTGAAGAGATCTCTGTGTGCTGTGCTTAGTCGCTCAGTCCTGTCTGACTCTGTGACCCCATGGGCTGCAGCCTGCCAGGCTCCTCTGTCCATGGGGATTCTCCAGGCCAGAATGGAGTGGGTTCCCATGCCCTCCTCCAGGGGATCTTCCCAATCCAGGGATCGAACCCAGGTCTCCTGCATTGCAGGCGGATTCTTTACTGTCTGAGACATCAGGGAAGCCCCGAAGACATCTCTAGTGAAGGTTTATTAATGTGAGCTGATCCACAGCTGCCCCCTCGTCTCGTGTACAGGCTTCCTCCTGGTGTTTCGTGTGGTTTGGTCTCAGGTTGCCTGAGTAACTGAGGGCAGCCCGGCCTTGTAGGGTATTCAGGGTGCCTGCAGCACCTTGTCATCAGGCTTGTTTTTTCTGAGGCATTAACAGGTCTGTCTTTCCTGCCTGTGCTCCTCCTTTTGAAGTGAACCCTTCACCCCAGATGAAGAGCTTCCCTTTCTATTGGCACATGCGAAGTTCCTGTGGGTTTGAGAAGCCTGGGTGAGTGGGCCAAGCTGGCTGAGAAGGCTGGCCCCCTGTGGTTGTGGGTCCATCAGGGAGGTGGCTTGTTGGGGCTCCGTCTGGACTCTCACCGAGCCCGTCTGCTGCTTCTGTCACCTCGCCAACAGCTTCTCTGGGTTCCCCACTGGGCATCTCAGTCTTCTGTGATCATGGAAGCCTCTCCTCCCCTCGCCTAACCTCCCTGTGAGTTTCCTCGCTGGGGCCATGTTCTACACGGATGCTCCTCCTGGCAATGACACAGAACTTTCAAGAGACTAAAAAAAAAAAAAACCAAGCCGAGCTCTGGGGGAGTGTCCTCTCTGTGTCCTGTCCCCTCAGCTGCTGGAGCCCAGGGCAGAGCTTACTGAGAGAAACACTGAGAGGAGTCCAATGCGCGGTCACGGTTGGCGTGGTGCAGAGCACAGCCACCGCTCCTGCAGCCCCGAACACCGATAAGAAGATACGACGCGTCGGGACTTTCAGAATCTCGGCTGCCACTTGCTCATACGCTGGAGCCTCGAAATTCCTGCTTCTTAGTACTGTGGACGACAACGGTTCGGCATGAACGTTTGCGGTGACTCAAGGGTGGGAGATCAGGCTTTCCTGAACCTTCTGCTTCTCAAAGGCTCACTTCTGCAAGGTCGTTCACAAGCCGACCAACACGGAGTTCAGTGTTCCTGGCTGGCATATTAAGGATGTTAATTTAGTCTTCTGTCTTTATTACATAATCCCATTTAAAAGGAAAACTCCCCTAGTACCTTTCATCTGATTGCTCAGGGTCTCATGCCGTGATGTATAAAGTTTTACAGTAATTGAAAAATCAATGAACAACACCCCAGGCAGTAAATAAATCACAAACTTCATTAATTCAAAACACTAAATGTCAACTTGTAGAACACTATAGCACAGTGTAAAATAACATTACCTAAAGTGTAAGAATGGGAAGGTGGGAATTAATTTTATTTTAATTTTTAATGCACTTTCGACTGCTCAAAAGATATTAAACATTAACATAATTCAGTATATGTACTGGCATTTATTAAACCACTGATTCATGAACAAATTAAGCAACATATATTTTTTTAAGTATTAAAGATTCAATAGTGATAATTAACTTGAATGTCAAAGTGGAAAACATTATCAGCACATTCTGCAGAATTCCCCAAAGATTATGCAACCCATATGCTGAAGGATTGTGAAAGCTACTTGATAATCGCAAGAGAGGTTGAAACACATTATGCTTTCGTTTGTTCCAATAAATCAGTTAGTTAAATATTTGAGGATGGTAAAAAATCAGGACATGAATTTCGATCCTTGATGCCACCTTTCAACCTAACAGAGAAAGAACTGTTTCTTCTGTTTGGGCAAATCAAGCTGCATTGTGGAGGCTACAACATAAGCATCAACCATGCGGGAGCCACACTAGAGCGCTGCTTAGTCTGCAGGGCCGTCACACGAGGTGACATTTCCTGGCTGAGGTCTTTGAATTTGAGGGACCTTCCTTGAATTTTGGTTCTTTAAGTACAAAAACTACCTCAAAATTAGCAGCAAACTGGGATGATTTTTTCACTAAAAGGAAAGAATTGTCACTCTGGGGACTGAATTAGTGGATAAACCAAACAGGGATTGAACTAACATATGCTGCTATGTTGGTTCTTTGTCCTGGTTGTGAGAGTGCCTTTATTTGTGAAACCCCATGTAGTCGGTGTTGGAATTGTGTACAGGAATCCACGTTACTAAAAAAAGAATCTACTGTCTTTGAAGTCTGTCAGCATATTTGTCTATTCTAACAGGGCTTTTTGGTTTAAACTGTTTAGTTTGGCAGGCTACAGTAATCAAATTAACCAAATGATTTCCAGTGTCAACTAAACACACCTATAAGTTCCAATGGTTAACTAACTTTTTAAAGATTTATTTATTTTTCGCTGCACTAGGTCTTCATTGCTGCACAAAGGCTTTCTCTAGTTGCAGCCAACGGGGCTACTCGTGAGTTTTGGTGGCTTCTCTTGTTGCGGAGCAGACTCCAGGCGCGCAGGCTTCAGTGATTGCAGCCCGTGGGCCCAGTAGGTGCAGCCCACGGGCTCAGTTGTTCCGAGGCATATGGGATCTGCCCGGACCAGGGATCAACCCTGAGTCCTCTGCATTGACAGGCAGACACCCCACCACTGGACCACCAGGCAAGCCCTAATGGACTCTTTTTATGTTCATAATTTTTCTGCAAATGAATCACTTCCACTCAAGGTTGTAATCTGCCTCACATCAGTGACCTCTGTGTGCGTGCACCCTGTAGAGTCACTTCGGCTCACAATTCGCAATTATTTATGCAAAAAATTAGCAATCAGAATTTGCCATTTCTTTAAATAATCCTGGAAGAAATAAATTTAGGACTGATCTGTTCTTTCGAAAATAACTTTTTTTCTCCTTTATCATAAAGGTTAAGATATTCATTATATATTATTCATAAAAATATAAAATTGAATATGTATTTTTTCAGAACTCCACTCTCCAGATGTCACTTTATTTACCTTGGCATGCATAGGCTTTATTTTTCAAATACACACAGATATTTTTGCATAAGTGTGATCATACTATGCCTATTGTTTTAAAACTTGTTAAGGAACAAGTTCTAGGGAATTCCCTGGTGGTCCGGTGGGTAAGACTTCCAGATTTCACTGCCGAGGGCTTTGGTTCAATCCCTGTTTGGGAACCTAAGATCCTACAAGCTGCAGGGTGTGGCCAAAAAAATAACCAAAAAACAACCATGTCATATATCATGGCAGCTTTCCATGTTAATAAATATAAACTGACTTCATGACTTCTGCAGCTGTGTAATAGTTTATATTCTGTACCATTAGGTTCTTTCCGCTTTTTCACCATTTGGCTCAGATGGTGAAGAATCCACCTGCAATGCAGGAGACCCGAGTTCAATCTCTGGGTGAAGATCTCCTGGAGAAGGGCATGGCAACTTGCTACGGTATTCTTGCCTGGACAGACCATGGGGTCACAAAGAGTCAGAGGCAACACTTTCACACTTTTCAAATCCATATGTTGAAGTCTTAACCCTCAATATGACTGTATTTGGAAACAGGGCTTTAAGAGTAATTCAGATTAAATAACGGTGGGCCTTAATCTAATGACTGGTGTCCTTGTAGGAAGAGGAGACAATGTCAGAGCAAAGCCACTTGAGGACAGGGAGAAGGTGGCTGTCTGCGGGCCCAGGAGGTCTCTAGAGAAAGCCGCCCTGCTGCAACCGTGACCTGAAGCATACATTAGATAAATTATAAGATACATTTCTTGAAAAGGGCTAGTTCAAAAATATTCCCTTCAGCATCTCCTCTTCTCATCAACCTGCCTCTATTTTCTTTTCTCCTTTTACTCTTTTACACGTATTACCAAATTCCCATCTAGAAGATTTCTACCGAGGTATCTTACCACCATCAGCACATAATAATGTCTGCTTTCTGTACAAACTGATATTTTCAGGCTTAATATCTTCACCATCATTTATTGAGATGAAATTTGCATTTCTTTGACTATTAATAAGAACACTATCTTCCCACATGATTATTCACAAAGCTTCTTTTTGTGAATTGCATTTTCATTTTCCCATTTTATCAGGGAAGTCACATTTTTCTTATTCATTTATAAGAGCTCTTCATATGTCTTAAGGACATTAGTCCAGAGGACCTAGGCTTTGTTTTGTCTTGTTGGCTACACCACGAGGCTTGTGGGATGTTAGTTCCCCAAATAGGGATCAAATCCCAGCCCCTGCAGTAGAAGCGTGGAGTCCAAACCACTGGACTGCGGAAGAATTCCCTTAACGTAGGTTGCTTTCTGTTTTGTTGTTGTTTTAATTTTTACCTTTGTTTTTGACAGTTTTCTATAATTCAGAAGTTTAAAATTTTAACCTAACCAAAAATCTATGAGCATTTTCCTTTTAGAATTTCTAACTTTGGTGTCATGTTTGGAAAGATCTCATTTGACTCAAGATTTTTTAAATACTGTTTTCTTATAGTTTTTCATGTGCTTTAAAAATACTTAATCTTTGATCCAACTAGAATTTGTCAATAAGAAAAACTATGGATACGATATAATTTTTCCTCCAAATTAAAATTTATTTCTGATCATTTATTGAATAACCCATACTCTCTTCACTGATTTGGAATACCATACTTAGATCAAATACTGTTTCTGTACTCTATTCTACTTTGTCTATGTAGTTTTAAACCAGTGTTATACCATTTAATTTACAATGGATTACTGTAGATTTATGTGGACTTTTGTGATTATTGTGGATCATTTTAAATGGGCACGTTTACTTGGGTATTTTCATTTAAATGGCATTCTCAGGTCCTTTTACAAGGTTAAAAACAATAGTCTGAATGGGATGAAGAAGGGTCTTTAATTTCATCCCTGCTGCAGTTATACTGAAGAAATCTCTTCCACTGTCCTACCATGTCATCTTATGAGCATTATCTATCTGCTAAGTTTTGTGTTCCCCTTCTGAATTATGAGATCCTTGAAGGCATCTTGAATGATATTTCCCTCACTTGGAATGAAAGTTTATCATCAGCATAGAGCATAGTACTTAGCATGCAGTTAAAAGATATTCTTGCTTTTTTTTTTTTTAAGAAAAAACACGGAGCTATTTTTTGTTCTCCATTTTTTGGTAACTTTTTCATTTCTTTCAGTTGGGGTTTTGTGGTTTTTTTTTTGTATTGAAATATCATTTCAATATGAACTCTGAATTCTCATAAATTATTTGTTACACAAACATTTGTAAATTTTTTGTAAAACTATGATGTGAATTAGAGCATCTTTGCTTAATAAGCCTACTTTAAGTGACCCTATTCCAACAGATATTATTAAACTCATTACATTCTGTAATCAACCATGAATATTCATTGGAAGGACTGATGGTGAGGCTGAAGCTCCAATACTTTGGCCACCTGATGTGAAGAGCTGACTTAATGGAAAAGACCCTGATGCTGGGAAAGATTGAAGGTGGGAGGAGAAGGGGACGACAGAGGATGAGATGGTTGGATGGCATCACTGACTCTGTGGATGTGAGTTTGAGCAAACTCCAGGAGATAGTGAAGGACAGGAAAGTCAGGCACTACAGTCTATGGGGTCACAAAGAGTCAGACAGACTTAGCGACTAAGCAACAACAGGTGTGGCCAGGGGCCACCATGAGTAACAAAGAATCACTCAGGAAATTCCAAGGGTTTAGTGTTTACCACTGAGATAGGATCAGAAACAAGGATCAGGCAAATTCTTTATTGTACAACACACAGCATCAGGGCTCTTTAGAACCTGTCTCCAGCCTCACTTTACTGCAGCCGCACGTCCTGGGTGAGGGTCCTTGAACATACCTTTTTTTTTTTCCTTTCTCTAGTTGCAGCTCTCAGGCTTAGTTGCTCCGCGGTAATGGGATCTCAGTTGCCCAATCAGGGATCACACCATGTCCCCTAGTTGGAAGGTGGATTCTTAACCACCAGACCACCAGGGAAGACCCACCTTGGTTCTAAGACCAGGTTTTAGAACCTGGACTTCTGCACATGCTGTTTCCTCCGCCTACATGTGTTTTCTCCTTTGTCTAGCCCTTGAACTCCTTATTTGTCAAGACCTAGGTGAGCAGCCCTCCCAGGCAGAGTTAATCCCGCCTCCCCAGCGCCGCCAGCACTCCCTGTTTATGTATAGATTACCTCCGCCCTTTGTTCCTTGAGATGTCTGTAGATACTGTTGGCATGTCATGCAGTCACCGCTGAGGGAGTGTTCCATGGAGTTTTGCCTACGTTATTTGAAGTTCTACTTGTCTTTTTAGAAAGCGTCCTCTCGTCCTCCTTGGCTTCCATCTTGGCCACCTCACTCCTCATGTTCCAGCACGTTACCCAGAGCTCAGCTTCTCTGTACACTGATGCTGAACTGAATCTTGGAGACAGTTTTGGGTGAGGGAGGAAAGGACAGCTTGATTACTTAACCAGGAAAAGGGGGATATGGCGGGCTCCTGCCTCCAAAAACTACGCTTCCCTGGTGGTTCAGATGGTGAAGAATCCGCCTGTGATGCAGAAGACTCGGGTTTTATTTCTGGGTTGGGAAGGTCCCCTGATAAGGAAATGGCAGCTCACTCCAGTATGCTTGCCTAGAGAATTCCATGGACAGACCACGGGGTCACAAAGAGTCCACAGGACTAAGTGACTCACACACACAGACCAACCCATGAGGATTTGATGAGAAGTTTTAGAACAATGGTTCCAGGGTTGGGTTGCTGACAAGATTAGGGGGTGAGCAGGTTTGTAATCCCTTAATCTTGTCTCAGGGCTTCCCTGATGGCTCAGTTCAGTTCAGTCTCTCAGTCGTGTCTGACTCTTTGTGACCCCATGAATCGCAGCATGCCAGGCCTCCCTGTCCATCACCAACTCCCCAGAGTTCACTCAGACTCACGTCCATTGAGTCAATGATGCCATCCAGCCATCTCATCCTCTGTCGTCCCCTTCTGCTCCTGCCCCCAATCCCTCCAGCATCAGAGTCTTTTCCAATGAGTCAACTCTTCGCATGGCTCAGAGAAGCCTGATGGCTCAGCCTGCAATAAAGAATCCTCCTGCAATGTGGGAGACCTGGGTTTGATCCCTGGGTTGGGAAGATCCCCTGGAGAAGCAAATGGCTACCCATTCCAGTATTCTGGCCTGGAGAATCCCATGCACTGTATAGCCTATGGGGTCGCAAACAGTCAGACACAATGACTGAGTGACTTTCACTTTGTTTTTTCTCAATCGTATCTCAAATGATTGGTCTCTTAATCTGCTGAGCTCCTCTGGTCCCTTTAATCTTGTTCAGGTGGTTTCTTGGCTGCTGCTGCTGCTGCTGAGTCGCTTCAGTCATGTCCGACTCTGCGCAACCCCATAGACGGCAGCCCACCAGGCTCCCCCGTCCCTGGGATTCTCCAGGCAAGAACGCTGGGGTGGGTTGCCATTTCCTTCTCCAGTGCATGAAAGTGAAAAGTGAAAGTGAAGTTTCTCGGTCATGTCCGACTCGTCACGACCCCATGGACTGCAGCCTACCAGGCTCCTCCGTCCATGGGATTTTCCAGGCAAGAGTCCTGGAGTGGGGTGCCATTGCCTTCTCCGGGGGAGGGGGGGGTTTCTTGGCTGCTCCTCCCTTTATTAGCAACTGTTTGAAAACCTTTGGAATTCAGGGAAGGTCAGGGAAGGCCAGGTTTCCACCACTGTGGCAGTTCCTCATTGCAAACATCCTTCTTGGCTACTGGTAGATGTTGCTCTTGTTCAGTTGCTAAGACGTGTCTGACTTTTTTTGACCCCACGGATGCAGCATGCCAGGCTTCTGTGTCCTTCACTGTCTCCCAGAGTTTGCTCAAACTCATGTCCATTGGGTCGGTGATGCCATACAACCATCTTATCCTCTGCTGCCCTCTTTTCCTTTTGTCTTCAATCTTTCCCAACATCAGGGTCTTTTCCAATGAGTTGGATCTTTGCATCAGGTGGCCGAAGTATTGGAGCTTCAGCTTCAGCATCAGTTCTTCCAATGAATATTCAGGGTTATTTCCTTTAGGATTGATTGGTTTGATCTCCTTGCAGTGCAAGGGCCTCTTGAGAGCCTTTCCCAGCACCGCAGTTCAAAAGCACCAATTTTTTCAGCGCTGAGCTTCGCTCATAGTCCAAACCTCACGTCTGTACACAACTATTGGCAAAACCAGAGCTCTGACCCTGTGGACTCTTGTTGGCAAAGTGATGTCTCTGCTTTTTAATACACTGTCTAGATTTGTCATAGCTTTCCTTCCAAGGAGCGTGTCTTTTAATTTTATGCCTGCAGTCACCATCTGCAGTGATATTGGAACCCAAGAAAATAAATTCTGTCACTACATCATGTGCAATGCCAGGCTGGATGAATCACAATCTGGAATCAAGATTGCCAGAAGAAATATCAACAACTTCTATGCAGATGAATGCCACTCTAATGGCAGAAAGTGAAGAGGAACTAAAGAGCCTCTTGATGAGGGTGAAAGAGGAGAGGGAAAAGGTTGGCTTGAAACTTAACATTCAAACAACTAAGATCATGGCATCCAGTCCCATCACTTCAAGGCAAATAGAAAGGGGAAAAGTGGAAACTGGTGGATGAGCAAACACTTAAGATCTTGTGGCTGACAGTCCTGCCTGTGCATCCGGGTCCTGGAAAACCCATGGGTAACATTGATGAGAAGACACAAGAAGTGAGGTTTGCTAAATATCTAGGAGTAGGAAGTGGTAAGTAGACTATTTCATTGGATGAAACATTATGCATGTAATGGATTTTATGAGGTTTGTAGTAAGCAGACTTGCTTATGTAGAACATTAGGAGGAAAGGTGATCACAACTATGATGAAAAAGTATACTCGTGAACTCAGACCCCAGAAAACAGAAAAGGAAGAAAGGAAGGGCTCTGTAGAAATACTCCAAAATAGTATTTGTCATTGGGTAGTGGAAACATGGGCAATTATCCCCTACATTCTTTGTAATTTCCTGTAAAAGTTTTTTTTGGATCAAATCCTTGGCGGGGTAGCTCCTCTCTGCACTCCTAAAAAGGTGGATGCGATTTAATTTAGATACTTTCATTTGCAACTGGAAACCACTGGTGGAAAAAAATGCACACTTTTGTTCTTTTGGAAATGAGAGGAGGCAGTGAAAAGAGAAGTGCAGAAGGGAATAAGAGGGGAACAGAAAAACCAGCCACACTTGCCCCATACTTAAAAAACAAGACACCACAAGCCTGGAGAATCACTAGGGAGAGAAAAGTCAACGGGATAAAGGAAGGTTTGAATGGAAACTTCCAATTCTTAAAAATGACACTTTCCTAGTCAAAGAAATGTAGCCTGAATATTGGGGATTTAGCTATTTGCTTATTAAACATTATTTAAAAAGAATAAAAGATTTGTGCTGTTTCACTGATCCCTTTCATTATAAGTTTAATTTATAAAACATACCACTTTCTGGAAGAGCTCTACTCATAACAGACTAGAAAACTCTTTCAGGGTATCTTGGGGATAAATCTGATGCGAAGAGCTGACTCATTTGAAAAGACCCTGATGCTGGGAAAGATTGAGGGCAGGAGGAGAAGTGGGCAACAGAGGATGAGATGGTTAGATGGCATCACCGACTCGATGGACGTGGGTTTGGGTAAACCCTTGGAGTTGGTGATGGACAGGGAGGCCTGGAGTGCTGCAATTCACGGGGTCGCAAAGAGTCAGACACGACTTGAGTGACTGAACTGAACCGAACTGAACTGGGGAGCAATGTTAGCTTGAGTGAGCTACCCAGGAAAATTCATATAACCTTTTAAATACATAGTTAGAATCCCTTTTCTCTGAGGCTCTTAGGTAATGCCCTCAGCCTGACCACAGAGCCCCCTTAAAGGAGAGGAAACCTGAGTGTCCTCCTAAGGACCGTTCTAAGCGCTAACATCATTACCAAGTGTTCTTGCTAACGTGTGTGTGCTCGGCTGCTTCATTCGTGTCTGAGTCTGCGACCCCGTCTGCCCGTCGTCGGTCCCGTCCTCTTCGTGTCTGACTCTCTGTGACCCCGTCTCCCCGCCGTCGGTCCCGTCCTCTTCGTGTCTGACTCTGCGACCCCGTCTGCCCGTCGTCGGCCCCGTCCTCTGAACCCCAGTCGCTTTACCTTCACCAGTCGGCTGCCATCTGCTTCCTAACGGTCTGTGTACACGCTCTACCCGGTCAGCGGCGGTGCTGGCTTAGTCACTCAGTCGTGTCTTTGTGACCCCGTGACCCACAAAGAGTCGGGACTCTTTGTGACCCCGTGGACCACAGCCCGCCAGGCTCCTCTGTCCATGGGATTTTCCAGGCAAGAATGCTGGAGTGGGTTGCCATGCCCTCCTCCAGGGGATCTTCCCCACCCAGGGATGAAACCCGAGTCTCCTGTGTCTCCTGCATTGGCAGACGATTCTTTACACACAGGACACAGAAATTAGGGGAGAGAGTCAGCAATAATGGGATTGCCTGGCGGCTCAGTGGTAAAGAGCCCACCTGCAATGGAGGAGACACAGGAGACGCAGGTTCGATCCCTGGGTTGGGAAGATCCCCTAGAGGAGGCAGTGGCTACCACTCCAGTATTCTTACCTGGAGAGTCCCATGGACGGAGGAGGCTGGTGGGCCACAGTCCATGGGGTCACAGAGAGTCAGACAGGACTGAGCTGGACACACACGAGTGACTGAGCGTGATCAGGCGTAAACAGGCCCGTCCAGCTCTGACAGAAGAGCTACTGCTTGGGGCTGCGTCCACATGTTACGCACTCCCACCCAAGACACGCCACCCCTGCTTCCCCGAAAAAAAGCAGATCACAGGCACACGGTGGCTTCGAGCCTTTTATTTCTGTTTCCCAAAGGCACACTGTCTTTCTTTTACCGCATAGGGACTGACAGAAAATTCCTTAAGGCCTTTCTTTTACCGCATAGGCACTGACAGAAAATTCCTTAAGGCTGAAAGAGTTGATCGACTTGTTACTCCAGTTTCCTGAGTTAGTCGGTGAAGATTCCATCCTTCTCAAGATGAAAGAGTTAGTTTTCACATGTTTGGCATAGACCAATGTTGACCTTAAAAATAAGAGTCAGTTAGGGAACTCAAACTGGGGCTCCGTGGCACCCTAGAAGGGCGGGAGATGGGAGGTGGGAGGGGGTCTCAAGAGGGAAGGACATACGGTTAATTCATACTGATGTATGGCAGAAATCAAACCAACACTGTAAAATAATTATCCTTTAATTAAAAATAAATTAAAAGAAATAAAAATAAAAGTCAGTTATTCAATGCTCAAAAAAAGGTTTATTTGGGAATAAAGGAGGAACTGCAATTCGGAACAAGCAAGCTATAGCCAAAGCCATATGTAAGTCCAATAAACAAAGGGGAGGAAGGTTATTTTATAGGGAAAAGGTGGACATTGGGAGGGGTTGATGAGATAGTGAAGGACAGGGAAGCCTGGCTCGCTGCAGTCCATGGGGTTGAAAAGAGCTGGACATGACTTTGTGACTGAACAACAATAATTAGAGAACAGTATGAGTTTGGGGGAAGGACAGTTTCTCACTGGCTGCAGTGCTGGAATATTGGATTTCTTGTCGCAGACACAATGTCTGTCTTCTTCCTATTGGCACATGTAATTGCTGGCTCCTTCTTGATGATTCTTCTATTGGGGTCTCTAGTAGACAGTTCTTCCTGTAATTGAGACTAAGTGGTATGTGCATGAGAGACCCTTCTGGCCTCCCAACTCCATTTTAGTGAGGTTTCCCTTCTGTGATATTCAAACCAGTTTAAAAGTCTCACCATCACTGAAACTAACTGGACACCTCTAGGCTCTGGGGTTATGACCCTGAGTGTGGAAATGTTGCCATGTATTCATTCATTTGCTCATTCACTCTGTATCATTTAGGACTCTTGGTTCTAAGGGACAGAAAGTCACATGGCATCTGCTTAACTGAAACGAGGGATCCGTGATGAGAGAGATACTGTGCTGTTTCCAGAATCCACGCATAGAACCGAGGCTCCAGGAACAACTAGGTTCAGAGTTCTAAAACCTCTGTATCCCTCTTCTTCAACTCATATCTGCTTTTATCCTTCTCTCTCCACAGGTAGCTTTTCTCTGCTTCTCCACCAGCTCCTGGACTATAATACCTTGCAGTCCAGACACACAAAGAGAGACCAGTTTCTCTTTTTCAGTTTTAGCTCCAAAATTCCTAGAAAAGAAGCTTGCTTGGCCTAGCTTGAGTCAGAGCTGGGTTGAGCACCGACCAACTGAAGACATGCCCGAATTGGTCACATCCTTACCCTGGCCAATCAGATGCGGCCAGAACAGCAAGGCTATGTTGTATCAACAGGACCACCCTGTGGGTTCAGAAAAGAGAAGGCAAATGAACTAGAACAAAAAGTGTCCATTACCTTGTTTTTTTCCTAAGGTTTGTTGTTGCTCAGTTGAAAAGTCACGTCCACCTCTTTGAGACCCTATGGACGGCCGCACACCAGGTTCCTCTCTTCTCTGTTATCTCCTGGAATTCACTCAAATTCATATCCACTGAGTCAGTGATGCTATCTAACAATTTTATCCTCTGCCGCCCCTTCTCCTTTTGCCTTCAATCTTTCCCAGCCTCAGAGGGGCTTTTCCAACAAGTTGGCTCTTCGCATCAGGTGGCCAAAGTACTGAAGCTTCAGCTCTAGCATCAGTCCTTCCAGTGAATATTCAGGATTGATTTGCTTCAGGATTGACTGGTTTGATGTCCTTGTTGTGAATTATGTAGGTGCTATTTTACCAGAAAACAAGTACTGCACACACACCTACCTGCTTGGCGTCTAACTGCCTCTTGACAATCTTTCTGTTCATGTTGTGTCTCCAGCAACATTGCTTAAAGACTCTTTTCTATGGTTTTCAGCCCCTGTCTCATGCCGATGTCTTTTTCATTCTTCATGGCCAGTCTGTTCACTTTATTGAGGTCAAGATTTCTGGGGTAGTTTTTCCTGTGCAGAGAAGACATTCAAAAGTTTACTTTTATTTTTGTTTAACAGTAAAAAGCTTGCAAGGGTCCAATGAGCTATCCATGTGGTGTTAGTGGTCAAGAACCTGCTTGCCGGTACAGGAGACT
This sequence comes from Bubalus bubalis, assembly GCF_019923935.1. NCBI lineage: Eukaryota > Metazoa > Chordata > Mammalia > Artiodactyla > Bovidae > Bubalus > Bubalus bubalis. Next base: position 1,327,959 of record NC_059167.1, read on the forward strand.
GAAGAGATGCAGGTTCCATCCCTGGGTTGGGAAGATGCCCTGGAGGAGGGCACGGCTATCCACTCCAGGACTCTTGGAGAATTCCATGGGAGGGGAGACTGGCAGGCTGGGGTCGCACAGAGTTGGACACGACTGAAGTGACTTAGCACGGCCCGGCAGACTATGAGCGTCAGACTGACCCACACTGATTTCCATGACCCATGAGTTAAGAATGGTTTTTACATTTGCAAATCTTGGGGAAAATAGAAAGGAGAATAATATTTTATGACATGTGAAAATTCAAATTTCAGTTGCCATAGAGACCGTATATTCTGGAATGTCTAAAATAATTTCTATGTGACCTTTTTCAGAAAGTTTACTGAGCCCTAGTTTAAAAGATTAGTGTTCAGTTTATTGAAATAACAAATTCAAAACCTTAGTGTAAGGTTTTTCTCGCCTGGAAAGCCCCATGGACGGGGGAGCCTGGTGGGCTGCAGTCCATGGGGTCGCTGAGGGTCGGACACGACTGAACGACTTCACTTTCACTTTTCACTTTCACGCATTGGAGAAGGAAATGGCAACCCACTCCAGTGTTCTTGCCTGGAGAATCACAGGGACGGGTGGGCTGCCGTCTCTGGGGTCGCACAGAGTTGGACACGACTGAAGCGACTTAGCAGCAGCAGCAGTGTAAGGTTTAAGAAAAAAAGCTTTAAGCTTAAAAAACACATGGTTACCTGTGCATGAAACCACAGCGGCCACAATCAGGACACAGGACGTTTCTATCACCCCCACGAGATCCTCCACACCTCCCCCCACATAAAATAGCCTTCCCTCTGCTCTCAGAGCCAGGAAACCACTGATTCTTTTTCTGTCACTATATGTTAATTTGCATTTTCTAGAATTTTACATCAACAGAATCATCCAGTAAGTACTCTTATGTGTCTGGCTTTTCTTACCCAGCACAGATTTTTAGATTCATTCATGTTGCTATATCTATCAGGAGGTTGTTCCTTTTTACTGCTATGCTTTTTTAAAACTAAGCTTTTGAATTTCTAGTTTAAAATTTTTGTATTATGAAACATTTCAATATACCTAACAAAAAAGGCAAAACAGTCTTCCTGCTACGTTCACATCACCCAGCTTGCAGTTCAGTTCAGTCGCTCAGTCATGTCTGACTCTTTGCGACCCCATGGACTGCAGCATGCCAAGCTTCCCTGTCCATCACCAACTTCTGGAGCTTGCTCAAACTCATGTCCATTGAATCGGTGATGCCATCCAACCATCTCATCCTCTGTCGTCCCCTTCTCCTCCCGGCTTCTGTCTTTCCCAGCATCAGTGTCTTTTCTAACGACTCAGTTTTTAGCCAGCTTTCAGTTCAGTTCAGTTCAGTCCCTCAGTCGTGTCTGACTCTTTGCGACCCCATGAATCTCAGCACGCCAGGCCTCCCTGTCCATCACCAACTCCCGGAGTTCACCCAAACTCATGTGCATCGAGTTGGTGATGCCATCCAGCCGTCTCATCCTCTGTTGTCCCTCAACTCTTCGCATGAGGTGGCCAAAGTATTGGAGTGTCAGCCTCAGCACCAGTCTTTCCAATGAACACACGGGACTGGTCTCCTTTAGGATGGACTGGTTGGATCTCCTTGCAGTCCAAGGGACTCTCAAGAGTCTTCTCCAACACCATAGTTCAAAAGCATCAATTCTTTGGCGCTCAGCTTTCTTCACTGTCCAACTCTCACATCCATACATGACCACTGGAAAAACCACAGCCTTGACTAGACGGACCTTTGTTGGCAAAGTCAACTGCTTTTTAATATGCTATGTAGATTGGTCATAACTTGCCTTCCAAGGAGTAAGTGTCTTTTAATTTCATGGCTGCAGTCACCTTCTGCAGTGATTTTGAAGCCCCCCAAAATAAAGTCTGACACTGTTTCCACTGTTTCCCATCTATTTCCCATGAAATATTACCCAGCTTTAACAACTATCAACTCAGGGCCAATGCTCTTTCAACCATTTTCTCACCCATTAACTCCCTCTCATATTTGCCAATCCTAGGCCTAATGCTAGGCCTTGGAGAAGGAAATGGCAACCCACTCCAGTACTCTTGCCTGGAAAATCCCATGGACAGAGGACCCTGGTAGGCTACAATCCATGGGGTCAAAAAGAGTCAGACACGACTGAGCGACTTCACTTTCACTGTTCTTTCAGGCCTCACACTATTTTTCCTGCAAACATTTCAGCATGTATTTCTAAAAGATATGGAGCCTTTAAAAATATATAACTGTAACTCCTTTATCATGTCCATAAAGTCTGAACAATAATCCCTTAATTTTGTCAAATACCCAGTGTTCAAATTCTCAGCTGTTTCATAAATGTCCTCATTTTACTTATACAGTTTGTTTGAATCAGAATCCAAATAAGATCTCAGCATTACTTTTGGTCAGTATGCCCCTCAAATTTCTTTTATTTACTTTAACATTTTTGCTGCTGCTGCTAAGTCGCGTCAGTCATGTCCGACTCTGTGCGACCCCATAGACAGCAGCCCGCCAGGCTCCCCCGTCCCTGGGATTCTCCAGATAAGAACACTGGAGTGGGTTACCATTTCCTTCTCCAATGCATGAAAGTGAAAAGTGAAAGTGAAGTCGCTCAGTCGTGTCTGACTCTTCGCGACCCCATGGACTGCAGCCCACCAGGCTCCCCCGTCCCTGGGATTCTCCAGGCAAGAGTGCTGGAGTGGGGAGCCATTGCCTTCTCCGTTAACATTTTTATTTCCCACTTGTTATTTCTCTCTGGCTGTGCAGGGCTTTCACTGCTGCATGGGACTTTCTCTGGTTGCAGGGCACGGGCTTCTCATCGCGGCGGCTTCCTCTGTGGGGAGCCCAGGCCTTAGGGCAAGCGGGCTCAGCAGCTGCGGCTCCCAGGACCTCGAGCGCAGGCTCAGTGGTGCAGGGGCTTAGTTGACCCGAGGCATGTGGGATCTTCCCAGACCAGGGATCAAATCAGTGTCCCCTCATTGGCAGCTGGACTCTTAACCGCTGGACCACTTGTGAAGTCCTTCAAGTCTCTTTCCCTCCGTATCTCCTTTTGGCTCCTTGCTTTATTATTATTTTTTTTCCTTGTAGTTTATTTGTTGATGAAACCAGGTAGTCCACTCCACGGTTTCCCACCATCAGAGTTGTGCTGATTCTATCCCCTACTGGTGTTTAAGATGTTCCTTTGTCCCTTGATTTCCTGAAAACTGGTTGTTGGGTATAAAGGAATAAATATTTAATTGTAGAACAATGCCTTAAAACGTTCAAGTTCAGATTACATAACTTATTTTTTTAGCAATAATTTTTAGGACACTTGAACAATGTTTGCTCTCAGTTTATAAAGGTTGCAAATGAAACACTTCTCAACAAAATATAGGACCTCTTGGAGTAGGCAAATGACAGTCTGTGGGCTCGCCATTAATTTTTGTAAATAAAGTTTTATTAGAACACAGCCATGCCCATTCATTTATATATTTATTATTTCTGGCTACTTTCCCAATACAGTGGCAGAAACCAGGAGTTGTGGTACAGACCCTCTAGCCCACAAAACCTAAAATATTTACTCTCTGGCCCTTTAAGAAAAAGTTTGCTGACCTCTGCTCAGCATTTATACATTTTACATAAATTTATAAATTTAATACATTTTACTTTCTCTTTGGGTATTTCATTTACCCCAAAATACTCAATCTTCTTCAAGTATTGATTTTTACAAAGCTAATGAATTATACCTAAAAGTATGGCAAACTTTAAATTATTACATCTCTGAAACTTTGCCTAAACTATACAAGATTTCGACTTAGAAGCAGAAGTCTAAAGCAATTACTCATTTACACACTTTTAAATTGTTCTTATAAGGGGTCTCTTAGGTCTCAAATTTTCTCACACATCCATAGTAGAGAAAATATCAAATATGTCCAGATATCTTCTTAGTCTTTCTTACATTTATTTATTTGGCTGCACCAGGCCTTAACTGTGGGCACGTGGGATCTTCAGTTTTCACTAGGGCACGTGGCATCCTTAGTTGAGGCAAGTGGGGTCTGGTTCCCTGACCAGGGATTAAACCTGGGTCCCTGAACTGGGAGCACAGAGTCTGGAACACCAGACCACCAGGGAAGTCCCTACCCAGATCCCTCCTGATGACAGACATTTTACTGGTATGGTCCTGATTCTTCTAAACCTTCCACACACTGTTTTTCTGGAGTGGAAGGATACCAAACAGTGGGGAAGATGGCGACAGAGGGGACCTGCTAAGGGAGAGAGGAGCTGCCCCAATTAATTGAGGTGACTTAGAGCCGGAGATTTTGATAGAACCTCAAAGCAGCAGATTTGCTTCTGTGGTTCTTAATGCATTTCCTAACTAAAGATCTCTGAGCTCCGTGGAATTCTCCTCACCCCCAATATATTTCAGTTCAGTTCAGTGACTCAGTCATGTCTGACTCTTTGCGACCCCATGGACTGCAGCACGCCAGACCTCCCTGTCCATCACCAACTCCTGGACCTTGCTCAAACTCATGTCCATCGAGTTGGTGATGCCATCCAACCATCTAATCTTCTGTCATCCCCTTCTCCTCCTGCCCCCAATCCCTCCCAGCATCAGGGTCTTTTCCAATGAGTCAGTTCTTCACTTCAGATGGCCAAAGTATTGGAGCTTTTCAGTATGTATCTCTAACATATAAGAACTTTAAAATAGTAACCTCAGTGCCATAGTACATTAGTATATCTAACAGATTTAACAAGAATTACTTGATGTCATCTAATACCCCATCCATTTTTAATTTTACCATGTATCTCAAAAAAGGTCCTTTTACAATTTTCCCAACCAGAATCATAATGGGGCCATATATCTCATTTGGTTGATACAAGCCTAACCTCTTTTAATCTATTGCAGTCTCTCATATCCTTAAAGATGCTGATTCATTGAAGAAACTGGGCTGTTTCCTATAATTTCCCACTCTCTAAATATGGCTGATTGCTTCTAGATAGTACAATGAAATGAAATGTTCATCGTTCAGTCATGTCTGCCTCTTTGCAACCCCGTGCACTGTAGCCCACCAGGCTCTTCTGTCCACGGGACTCTCCAGGCAGCAACACTGGAGTGGGTTGCCATTTCCTTCTCCAGGCCATCGTCCTGACCCAGAGCTCGAACCTGGGTCTCCTGCGTTGCAGGCAGACGCCTTACCATCTGAGCCTCCAGGGAGCTCCAGGGGGAGGGGTGCTAGATAGTACGAATTCTAAACTGTTCCTTCACCGTGTACTTCTGGTAGCAGTCTCCATTACTTTCATTTTTTCCCTAAGTCAAGAATAGTTCATAAGTGGGTGAATATATTCTCTAACCAGCAAAAATCTCTGAGCTTGAGAGGACCTTGAATCCTTTTACACCCCTAGCGTATTCGGCATCCACATTGCTTGGAGCTTGGCTCTTTCACACAGCTTTGAGCCAGACTTGCAGTCACAGCTCACGTGATAGCACTTGTATGAAGTGCGTCTGATGAGCCAGGTACAAGTCTAAGCACTTTACCTCTGTGCTCGTTTAACCTTCTAAACATTTTGCAGAGGAAACTGTCCACACATACAAAAATAATCAATAGTCAATCTAGGAAAGAAATGGAAAATTTTGTTTGAGTCCACCTGAGGATTGTAATCCAGGAGATGATCTCCCAGATAACTCTGAGAACTGTTCTGAAGAGGTATAGGAGGAGGCAGCATGTATGTGATTTTGGTGAATGGTTACGTGCAATCAGGCCTTCCCCGGTGGCTCAGACAGTAAGATCCAGGTTCAACTCGTGGGTTGGGAACAGCCCTTGGAGAAGGGAATGGCAACCCACTCCAGTATTCTTGCCTGGAGAGTCCCCATGGACAGAGGAGCCTGCTGGGCTACAGTCCATGGGGTCACAAAGAGTTGGACACGACTGAGTGACTAATACTTTCCCTTTCTTACATGCAATTAACTCTCATCTTGGTAGAAGGTTACTGCTATTTGGGAAGAACAGATATCTTAGTTAATGCTTTTAGTGCTTTTCTAAGTATAAGAAGATGCAAGAAATTGGGTTCATAAAATTTTCTTCTGAAAACCTCTAACTACCTGAGGGTCAGTTCCATCCCGTTCTCCCAGAGCAGTCTCATCCTGATACTTGCCCTGAATTCCTTTCACAAATTCCTTTCAGTGGCTTCAGTGCCTAGGGACTTGATTCTTGTAGAACTGGATGGTGGGCGACATTCTTCATTTTACAATCCCCACCCTCTTGGTACGAATTGTGACCAAGGTTTGGGAGGCATTTCATGACCAGTTTGTCATGAGCTAGGAATGCTCATTCCCAGGTTAGGAAGAGATTTTCCTGATAGTCCACTCAATGTACTGCTACTGGACTAGGCTCCTTTAGTAGTAACCAAAAGCCTCTGGATTGCCTGTCTTTAAGTCTTTTATTTACTGTTAGCTGCACTGGTCTTTCACTTCCTCCAGTTGGGGCAAGCAGGAGTCACTCTTCATTGCGGTGCTCTGGCTCCTCCTTGCAGCGGCCCCTCTTGCTGCGGAGCACAGGCTCCAGGCACGTGGACTTCAGTAGTTGCGGCACACGGGCTCAGTGGTTGTGGCTCTGGGGCTCTAGCGCTTTAACTCACGTAGCTTGGGCACGCAGGCTTGGTTGCTCTGAGATGTGTGGGATCTTTCTGGACCAGGGATAGAACCTATGTCCCCTGCATCAGCAGGAAGATTCTTAACCACTAGACCACCAGGGAAGCCCTGGATGGCCTGTCTTACTAGTCTGCTACAGTTCAGGAAATGGTCCTCTCTTGTTGCTTCTTCCCATATCTAGAATTACACTATTACAATCTTTGATCTTATAGAACTATGTGTTTGATCAATCACTTCAGATCATCTAATCACATTACTTTATCTGAGGCTCAGTCACACATTGTGAAATGCAAGAAATGATCTTATAGATTAGGCAGAATATAAATAAAATAGCTAGTAACACTAATAAAGTCATAAGTATGCATTTAAGCCAAGAATTTCCATAATATGTGACCCAGTATTTTCCCAAGTTCCTCTGACCAGTCTGTTCTGCACCAGTCACCATCTTTAAGGGAAATAGAGTTCACCAAAGAAGTCTGCACTTACAAGCTGTGTGGTGGGTCATCGGTGACTCCCTTACAGAATTGTGAAAGGAATGTTATCTTCTAAGGAATTACCTAGCTGGCATCAAAAAATAAATAAATAAATAAATAAACTGATGGTCATGATTGAGCAGGCATTTCTGTCATTGGAAGAGAGAATAAGACTGTGTGCTTGTATTCAAGTCACTCAGTCGTGTCCGACTCTTTGCAACCCAACAGACTTCAGCCCAACAGGCTCTTCTGTCCCTGGTATTCTCCAGGCAAGAGTACTGGAGTGGGTTGCCATTTCCTTCTCCAGGGGATCTTCCCCACTCAGGGATCAAACCCTGGTCTGCTGCATTGCAGGCAGATTCCTTACCCACTGAGCCTCTTGGGAAGTCCTTCTGTCACTGGGAAGGGCTCCTTAATGCAAAATGCAGATACACAATGCACACTAATGGGGAGGGAGGAGGTACAACGGGTAGAGAAAATTTTCATTTCAATTTCTATCTTGCCTTAAAATATGAATTTTTATTTCATCAAAAAAAAAGCTTGGAAAAAAAAAAAAAGCTTGGGGAATCTGATTAACTTGACTCACTCAGTAAGTCAGGGTGTAAACTCAGGCGCGGAATCAGAATTCCAAATTCCTAGAACTTTCTGCTCTGAAGAACTGGCACCTACACGCTCAGTATTTCCTGGTTCTCAAAGAAGCGAGCAGGTACTGATGACTGGGAGGAGGTCCCTTCCGCCCCGCCCCGCCCCGCCCCGCCCTACCCCGCCCTTTTCGTTCCGCCCCTTTTTTATTCCGCCCCGCCCCCATGGCTGAGGACTAGGCTCAGGGAGCGACAGAGAAAACCACACTTCCCAGAGTGCACCGCCACCGCAACGGCCTCACTGTCGGCCTCGGGCTCCCGGTGCCATCTTTGTGGGGTGAGGAGGCGGCGCGGCCTGTGACCATGGCGCTCTTCCCCGCCTTTGCGGGTGTCGCCGAGGCTCCGGACAGCGGGAGGAAAGGTGAGCCCCCAGGGGGGATGAAGAAGGCGCTCGGCGGGCTTGCAGGGGCCGGCTCTCGGCCATTGCCTTGGGTTTGTTTACCCGCTTGTATCCCAGAGTTCTCCGCGGCGCTGCAGGGCCCTCTGGGAGGACGGGCTCTCGGAGGGCTTCTGGGCCGGAGGTGTAGCATCCAGAGTGGGAGAGAGGCGGGAGGGGCCGCGGGCTGGGGCTTCTGTACAGCCGTGGCTTTGCGCCCCGCTTTTCTCCCGAGGCACGGTTACTTCATCTGTGAAACGGAAGCAGTGGTGTTTTCCCGGGGGAGACTCCTGATTCAAGTGCTGGGTGTGCTTCATTACAGCTTGCTTTCTTCCCCGTTTTACTTATTTCTGAATCGCTGGGTGCCTGTCTTTTGGCCGAACCAGAGCTAGAAAATTAGGGTCCGAAGCCCAAACGTAGTGGGCGCAGCTGCTGGGAATAAGCACTGGCATCTATTTACTGAAGGCTGACTGTAGGCCCGGTAACGGTGTTACATACTTTATTCAAGCCTTGAACATTCCCAGGAGCTCTGCATTGTTAAAAATTGTGGCACACAGTGAGGAAACCGGGTCCTTTGTCCGACAGACGTTTTCCACCAAATCCTTATGGTGTCCTAACATGCTTCTCTACCCTAGTGCCTCAGTCGTGTCCACCTCTGTGACCCCATGGACTGTCGCCCACCAGGCTCCTCTATCCACGGGATTCTCCCGGCAAGAATACTGGAGTGGGCTGCCTAGACCTCCTCCAGGGGATCTTCCCAACCAGGGATCAAACCCACATCTCCAGGCCTCTAGCATTGGCAGGCGGATTCTTTTACCCCTGAGCCACCATGGAAGCCCCCTCTACCCTAGAATTTCCTATCAGTTCAGTTCAATTCAGTCGCTCAGTCGTGACCGACTGCCTGCGGGCCCATGGACTGCAGCACACCAGGCCTCCCAGTCCATCACCAACTTCCAGAGCTTGCTCAAACTCAAGTCCATTGAGTTGGTGATGCCATCCAACCATCTCGTCCTCTGTCGTCTCCTTCTTATCCCGCCTTCAATCTTTCCCAGCATCAAGGTCTTTTCCAATGAGTCAGTTCTTCACATCAGGTGGCCAAAGTATTGGAAGTTCAGCTTCAGCATCAGACCGTCCAATGAATATTCAGGACTGATTTCCTTTAGGATGGATTGGTTGCATTTCCTTGAACTCCAAGGCACTCTCAAGAGTCTTCCTCAACACCACAGTTCAAAAGCATCAATTCTTCAGTGCTCAGCTTTCTTTATGGACCAACTCTCACATCCATACATGACTACTGGAAAAACCATAGCTTTGACTAGATGGACCTTTGTTAGCAAAGTAATGTCTCTGCTTTTTACTATGCTGTCTAGGTTGGCCATAGCTTTTCTTCTAAGTAGCAAGCGTCTTAATTTCATGACTGCAGTCACCCTCTGCAGTGATTTTAGAACTCAAGAAAATAAAATCTGTCACTGTTCCCATTGTTTTCCCATCTCTTTGCCATGAAGTGATGAGGCAGATGCCATGATCTTAGTTTTTTGAATGTTGAGCTTTAAGCCAACTTTTCCACTCCGCTCTTTCACTTTCATCAAGAGGCTCTTTAGTTCCTCTTCACTTTCTGCCATAAGGGTGGTGTCAGCTGCATATCTGAGGTTATTGATATTTCTGCCAGCAGTCTTGATTCCAGCTTGTGCTTCATCCAGCCTGGCTTTTGGCATGATGTACTTTGCATATTGGACTTCCCTGGTGGCTCAGACGGTAAAGCGTCTGTCTACAATGCAGTAGACCTAGGTTCGATCCCTGGGTTGGGAAGATCCACTGGAGAAGGAAATGGCAATCCACTCTAGGACTATTGCCTGGAAAAGCCCATGGACAGAGGAGCCTGGTAGGCTACAGTTCATGGGGTCGCAAAGAGTAAGTTAAATAAGCAGGGTGACAATATACAGCCTTGACATACTCCTTTTCCTATTTGGAACTAATCTGTTCTGTGTCCATTTCTAACTGTTACTTCTTGACCTGCATACAAATTTCTCAGGAGACAAGTCAGGTGGTCTGGTATTGCCATCTCTTGAAGAATTTTCCACAGTTTATTGTGATCCACACAGTCAAAGGCTTTGGCATAGTCAATAAAGCAGAAATAGATGTTTTTCTGGAACTCTCTTGCTTTTTCAGTGACCCAGCGGATGTTGGCAATTTGATCTGTGGTTCCTCTGCCTTTTCTAAATCCAGCTTGAACATATGGAAGTTCACGGTTCAAGTACTGTTGAAGCCTGGCTTGGAGAATTTTGAGCATTACTTTGCTAGCGTGTAGATGAGTGCCATTGTGTGGTAGTTTGAGCATTCTTTGGCATCTCCTTTCTTTGAAATTGGAATGAAAACTGACTTTTTCCAGTCCTTTGGCCACTGCTGAGTTTTCCAAATTTGCTGGCATATTGAGTACAGCACTTTGATGGCATCATCTTTCAGGATTTGAAATAGCTCAACTGGAAATCCATCACCTCCACTAGCTTTGTTCATTGTGATGCTTCCTAAGGCCCACTTGACTTTGAATTCCAGGATGTCTGGCTCTAGGTGAGTGATCACACCATTGTGATTATCTGGGTCATGAAAATCTTTTTTTGTATAGTTCTTCTGTGTATTCTTGCCACCTCTTAATATCTTCTGCTTCTGTTAGGTCCATACCATTTCTGTCTTTTATTGAGCCCATCTTTGCATGAAATGTTTCCTTGGTATCTCTTAATTTCTTGAAGAGCTCTCTAGTCTTTCCCATTCTATTGTTTTCCTCTATTTCTTTGCACTGATCACTGAGGTAGGCTTTCTTATCTCTCCTTGCTATTCTTTGGAACTCTGCATTCAGATGCTTATATCTTTCCTTTTCTCCTTTTCCTTTCGCTTCTCTTTTCACAGCTGTTTGTAAGGCCTCCTCAGACAACCATTTTGAATTTTGCATTTCTTTTTCTTGGAGACGGTCTTGATTCCTGCCTCCTGTAGAATGTTATGAACCTCTGTCCATAGTTCTTCAGGCACTCTGTCTATCAGATTTAATCCCTTGAATCTATTTCTCACTTCCACTGTATAATCATAAGAGATTTGATTTAGGCCATACATGAATGGTCTAGTGGATTTCCCTACTTTCTTCAGTTTCAGTCTGAATTTGGCAATAAGGAGTTCATGATCTGAGCCACAGTCAGCTCCCGGTCTTGTTTTTGCTGACTTAGGGAGCTTCTCCGTCTTTGGTTGCAAAGAATGTAATCAGTCTGATTTCATTATTGACCGTCTGGTGTTGTCCATGTGTAGAGCCTTCTCTTGTGTTGTTGGAAGAGGGTGTTTGCTATGACCAGTGCATTCTCTTGGAAGAACTCTATTAGCCTTTGCCCTGCTTGATTCTGTACTCCAAGGCCAAATTTGCCTGTTACTCCAGGTATTTCTTGACTTCCTACTTTTGCATTCCAGTCCCCTATAATGAAAAGAACATCTTTTTGGGGTGTTAGTTCTAGAAGGTCTTGTAGGTCTTCATAGAACCGTTCAACTTCAGCTTCTTCAGCACTACTTGTCAGGGCATAGACTTGGATTACTGTGCTGTTGAATGGTTTGTTTTGGAAACAACAGAGATCATTCTGTCGTTCTTGAGATTGCATCCAGGTACTGCATTTTGGACTCTCTTGTTGACTATGATGGCTGCTCCATTTCTTCTGAGGGATTCCTGCCCGCAGTAGTAGATACACTATCATCTACTATTTAACCCATTGCAGTCCATTTTAGTTTACTGATTTTTAAAATGTGGACATTCAGTCTTGCCATCTCCTGTTTGACCACTTCCAGTTTGCCTTGATTTATGGACCTGACATTCAAGGTTCCTATGCAGTATTCCTTTTTACAGCATCAGACTTTACTTCCATCACCAGTCACATCCACAACTGAGTGTTATTGCTTTGGCTCTTCATTCTTTCTGGAGTTATTTCTCCACTGATCTCCAGTAGCATATTGGGTACCTACGGACCTGGGGAGTTCATCTTTCAGTGTCCTATCTGTAATAGCACAGCCCCACCCATCAACAGAAAATTGGATTAAAGATTTACTGAGCTTGGCCCTGCCCATCAGAACAAGGCCCAGTGTCCCCTCAGTCAGTCTCTCCCATCAGGCACCTTCCATTAGCCTCTTATCATTCTCCATCAGAGGGCAGACAGACTGACATCCCCAATCACAGAAAACTAACCAATCTGATCACATGGACCACAGCCTTGTCTAACTCAGTGAAACTATGAGCCATGCTGTGTAGGGCCGCCCAAGACGGACGGGTCATGGTGAAGAGTTCTGACAAAATGTGATCCACTGGAGAAGGGAATGGCAAGACACTTCAGTATTCTTGCCTTGAGAACCCCACAAACAGTATGAACAGAATTTCATGGAAGCTGGTGGTTATATCTAGAGAGTTAGGTTCAGTCTGAAAATACCTCATTGGGTTTGCTCTGCACTTGGCATTGATCCAAATCATGAGGCTGAGCTGCCTAATTTCCTCTCCCTTAGTGGTTAAGATGGACCATTGGGTTCCTGGACAGCCTGTTACATCCGTTATGAAGCTGCCCATGGGTCTTTCACCTAAAAAACTTCCATCTCTGTTCTCCAACCTTCTCCTACCGGTTAGAACTTTTATTAGACAGTGATATCCTTCCATTTTTTTTTATCCTTAATATGAGCAACTACATTTCCCTTCCTTTTCTTCTTTAAAGTATAGTTGATTTACCACGTTTGAGGTGTACAGCAGGGTGATTCAGCTATATATATATATATATTCTTTTTCAGGTTTTTTCCATTACAGGTTTTTACAGAATGTGGTTCTCTGTGCTGTACAGTAGGTTCTCGATGTTTCTCTATTTTATATATAGTATGTATCTGTTAATGCCGAGTCCCAAGTTTATCCCCACCCCCCATTTCTGTTTCTTAATTGCAGAGTATTCTGCATTTTGCCTTAAATCCCAGAGATCATTCTACACTGGAGTATATAAATCTTTCTCAGTTCTTTCGGCTGGTACCTAGTGCTCCATCAAGTGACTGTCACTGACTTCATTCTGTCAGTCCCTCTTAAGGACATTAGACTGTTTCTGGTGTTTTGCTGTTAAAAACAGAAGTACTTTATCTTTGGCCTTATACTGTAAAGTGTTATGAAAATGTAAGATGGTATTAGTACTGATGTGTGCAGTTTTAATTAAAAAAAAAACAAAAAAAAACAGCACAACTCTTGGGCAGCAATACCAAAGCTAGTGAGAGAGGCTGTGTCCTCCACTCTCTCAGTTCTGTTAAGAGTTAAGCCAGGATTAAAGTAGGCATCATAGTCAGTAAGCGTTTTGGGGAGGCTGAGTTCAGCAGAATTCATTCTCTCAACAAACAGGTGTCCAGAGCCTCCCTTGTGTTAGGAGCAGCAGAGATCCCCCAGGGTGTGATCCTTCCAGTTCTTGAGCTTTTCTTTCTGCATCATCAGATTGATGAGGATTGTCTACTCTAATAAAACATTGTTGCCTGGGAGTCAGACATCTGGACAGAGTTGGGATGAAAGAGATGAGGCTCATGAATGAATGAATGAGACTGTGCTCTTGCACTCAGTCGCTCAGTCGTGTCTGACTTGGCAACCCAATGGACTTTAGTCTGGCAGGCTCCTCGTCCGTGGGGTTCTCTAGGCAGGAATACTGGAGTGGGCTGCCATTTCCTTCTCCAGAGGATCTTCCCAACCCAAGGGTTGAACTTGGCTGTTCTGCATTGCAGGCAGATTCTTTACCCACTGAGCCACCTGGGAAGTTCATGTGTTTCTGACATGAAAGTGAAAGTCACTCAGTCATGTCCGACTCTTTGCAACCCTAGGGACTATACAGTCCGTGGAATTCTCCAGGCCAGAATACTGGAGTGATTAGTCTTTTCCCTTCTCCAGGGGATCTTCCCAACCCAGGGATTGAACCCAGGTCTCCCGCATTGCAGGCGGATTCTTTACCAGCTGAGCCACAAGGGAAGCCCAGAAATACTGGAGTGGGTAGCCTGTCCCTTCTCCAGCGGATCTTCCCGACCCAGGAATCGAACCGGTGTCTCCAGCTTTGCAGGCAGATTCTTTACCAACTGAGTCATCAGGGAAGCCGTCTCTGACATAGATGTTACCAGTGTTTTCTTAGGCAGTCTCCCAAGGCAATAGAAATAAACAGAAAACAAATGGGACCTAATTAAACATACAGGCTTTTGCACAGCAAAGGAAACCATAGACAAAGGAAAAGACAGTCCACAGAATGAAAGAAAATACTTGCTAATGACACAGCTGACAATGGCTTAATTTCCAGAACATACAAATAGCTCATATGTAATTCAACAACAGAAGCTAAAGGACCCAGTTGAAAAGTGGTCAGAAGACCTAAGTAGACGTTTCTCTAAAGAAGACATACTGATGGCCAATAGGCACAATGAAGAGATGCTCAGCATTGCTAATGATTAGAGAAAAGCAAATCAAAATTACAATCAGGTACCAACTCAAACGGGTCAGAATAGCCATCATCAAAAAGTCCTCAAATAACAAATGCTGGAGAGGGTATGGAGGAAAGGGAACCCTCCTACTCTGCAGGTGGGAATGTCAGTTTGCGAGGCCACCATGGAGAATACTGTGGCTGCTGCTGCTGCTGCTGAGTCACTTCAGTCGTGTCCGACGCTGTGCGACCCCATAGACGGCAGCCCACCAGGCTCCCCCGTCCCTGGGATGCTCCAGGCAAGAACACTGGAGTGGGTTGCCATTTCCTTCTCCAATGCATGAAAGTGAAAAGTGAAAGTGAAGTCGCTCAGGCGTGTCCGACTCTTAGCGACCCCATGGACTGTAGCCTACCAGGCTCCTCCGTCCATGGGATTTTCCAGGCAAGAGTTCTGGAGTGGGGTGCCATCGCCTTCTCTGATGGAGAACACTGTGGAGGCTCCTTAAAAAACTAAAAGCAGAGCTACCATATGAGCAGTAGCCCCACTCGCAGGCATGTATCTGGAGAAGACAGTACTTTGAAAAGATAGGTGTACCCCAGTGTTCGTTTCAGCACTGTTACAATAGCCGAGACGTGGAGACAGCTTGGCTGCTCATCAGCAGGTGAAGGGCCGAGGGAGGCGCAGCACAGACGCACAGCGGGCGCTGCTCAGCCAGAGCGCGAGAACGCCGCCTGCAGCCGTGCGAGCGATGGACAGACACCATGTTGTGTCGCTCACATGTGGAGTCTGAACTGTGGCACGGACGAGCCTGTCTGTGAGATAGAAACAGCCTCGGGGGTAGAGAACAGATGCGTGGTGCCACAGGGGAAGGGGCTGGGGGCGGGTGGGCTGGGAGTGTGCGGTTAGTAGATA
The DNA here is from genome assembly GCF_019923935.1 of Bubalus bubalis. NCBI lineage: Eukaryota > Metazoa > Chordata > Mammalia > Artiodactyla > Bovidae > Bubalus > Bubalus bubalis. The sequence goes on from NC_059167.1 coordinate 1,343,440, forward strand.
CAGACTGTTGTGTACAGAGTGGACAAACAGCAAGGTCCACTGAGCGTCTCAGGGACTGGGTTCAGAACCCTGGGGGAAACTCGAATGGAAGAGAATATAAAGCAGAACACGCATTATGTGGGCTTCCCAGGTGGCGCTAGTGGTAAAGAACCTGCCGGCCAGGGCAGGAGACATGAGATGTGGGTTCAGTCCCTGGGTCAGGAAGATCCCCTGGAGAAGGCCTTGGCATTCAGTCCAGTCTTCTTGCCTGGAGAATTCCATGCACTGAGGAGCCTGGCGGGCTGCAGTCCATAGGGTTGCAAAGAGCGACTGAAGGGATTTCACACACACGTGTGTATAATGGAGTTACTTTGCTGTACAACACAAATCAGCACATTTTAAATCAAGTACACTTTGGTAAATAAACTATATGCGATTCACTAGTCTAAATGTTTACAAATACGTATGAAGTCATTGAATCCTCATAACAACTCTGTGAAGTCAGTACTATCGGCAGCATTTTTCAGGAGAAGGAAGCAGAAACACAGAGCCCAGGATTTGGGCTTTGACCTGGGCTCAAGCAATACGGCTTCAAAATCATGGACTCTTTTTAAAAAAAAAAATTTTGCATATTTTAATTTCAGAACTAAAAAACCACAACACACACATTGAAACCCTCCTGCTGTCTCTGGCTTCTCACTTGAGGAGCCCCAGGCCTACTCCACCACACCCATGCCAGGATCGAGGTGGGCCTGGGCGTTGATGGAGATGAAGCGTGTGTTCTCGTAAACATGACTCTTTGCTGCTGAGCTTTTGAACCATAGGCCTGACTCTGTTGCTCTGGGTAAACACAAACACCATCACGGCCTTTTAAGGCCCCTGAGCCTCTCTGGCTCCATTTTGCTCCCACTTCCTCTCACCCCCAGAGGTTCAGCCATAAACAGCGCCTGCTGCGTGACAGTCACGCCGTCTCCCTTTCAGGCCTCTGTGTAAGCCGTCCGCCCTGCCTTGATGCCTCCTAGAAGCGCGTGTGCCTACTGTTTTCTCACCGTTTCGGTCTCACTGAGCTGTCCTCACGGGCAGCTGTCTCTCACCCTGCCTAGTTTGGACTGGGGGACCTACCTGTGCTGCCACGGTCCTGTGGGTTTTCTCTTCACTGGCCTGCGTCTCACCACACGTGACCCAGTGCCCCTGTGTCAGCCCCCTGAGGGCCATCCTGGGCATGTCCTGCTCACTGACCATCTCCAGAACTCAGAACGGTGGCTGGCCCTCAGTGAAGACGTGCTGATGACAGGAGAGCCTGGGAGAGACGAGGGGTTAGTGTTTGGTTCAGAGTTGCGCAGCGAGCAGACGAAGAAGACGGTGTTTGAACGCAGGTCCTTCTGATACCAGGAAATGGACTGTGAGCTGCGCTGTGATAATGCGGCGCTGGGGTGTGGTTGCTCACGTTTTCCCCTTGGATCCTGGGGTCTCTTCCAAGTGTGTTAACTCTGGGAAGGCTGGCCTTGCGGAGGTCCTCTGTACTTACTGTCTTCCGTGCAGTTCTTAGCCACGTTTCCAGGTGCTTTCTGCATGAAAACTTGTGCTCTTAGACTCTGTCAGGAGCCAGACGGAGAGCTTGGCGCACTGTTCTTTGAAGGAGCAGCGCCCTTCCCTAAGTGAAGTCGCTCAGTCGTGTCCGACTCTTTGCAACCCCGTGGACTGTAGCCTATCAGGCTCCTCCGTCCATGGGATTCTCCAGGCAAGAATACTGGAGTGGGTTGCCATTTCCTGCTCCAGAGGATCTTTCCAGCCCAGGGATTGAGCCCAGGTCTCCCACATTGCAGGCAGACACTTTAACCTCTGAGCCACCAGGGAAGCACTGCCCTTCCCTAATGCACATGTTATAGAGCCCTGGACTCCTTTGGAATTAGCGTCCCTGGAGGGTGGTGCTCGCTTCTGTTCATGGGAGCTGTTGGTGCTCCTACGTACACCGGTCTCCTCCTCTCCTGGAAGGCAGAGCTTTCCTGTGACACCTCCCCTAAGTGAAGAAATGATTACCTTAGGACGCACCTTGTTGAGGGATGCACAGAGTAAATCCAGATAAAGCAGAGATGGTTCCACGCTGTGGCGGCTCGGTGCTGAGATGCTGAGCCTGGTTCCTGGGGAGCGAGTGTGGCGGGGCCCCTGTCTGCCTGGGGTGCTCGCTGCAACACGAATGCTGAATGCTCCTTTTGCTTTTTGCCTTTTTTTTTTTCCGTGTAAGCACTAAAATCCTCTTTGGATTTCTTTAGGTTAGCAAAAATAGTTACTCATGTAGGCCTTTTGGGAAAGAAAAGTGGCGTAAAGTGAACTGTAGAAAAGCGGAGGATACCCATAACACGATGAGAAGTGGCTGCAGAACAAGGGCATTGTATCCAATCGTGACTCAACATCTGTGTCTAAAGTTTACATCTGTGACAGTTCCTTATTTCCTTTATCTGTGTGTGTGAGTTGCTTTAGTCGTGTCTGACTCTTTGCGACCCCGTGGACTGTAGCCCGCCAGGCTTCTCCGTCAATGGGATTTCCCAGACAAGAACACTGGAGTGGGATGCCATTTCCTTTTCCAGGGGATTTTCCCAACCCAGGGATCAAACCTGTGTCTCCTGTATTGGAGGCAGATTCTTTACTGTCTGAGCCACCAGGGAAGCCTCCTTTATCTATAATGGAATTGAATCAAAGCATTTTCCCTGGTGATGGAGAAATAAAATTATATAAGAAACTTACATAAAGTTCAAATCAACTTATTCAAATCACAAAAAGATTTGCACTTGAAGTATTCACGATGATTCGTATTGTTTTGTGTAAAGTCTCAGATAATGTGGTTCTTCCAGTTCCTGCCTGGTTTTGTTAGGCATCGGATCTAAAGCTGTTTTTCTGCCTGGCACCTTCCCCTTCTTCCTTTCTTAGACACGTGTATGGGTGTAGCAGGGCGCTAACTTCCAGGTAAGTTTCAACCTGTGATTTACTTACCTGCAGGGACAGAAGGTTTATCAGCCAGTCAGCTTTTCTGCCTTAAACCCTAGTGGTATTCTGCCAGTCTTCTCTGAGACACTTTACATCCTGCTTGGTCGTAGCATGATTATCTAAATACATAATCAGCATTTGCAAATTATTTGAGGATGTAAGTAAATATAGAAAAGGACTTTGCAATCTGATTTATAATTATCTTTTGATCTCAGATAGCTTTCCAGGATTCTGTGTAATTAAAATTTGACAATGCAAATGTATCATGTGAAGTGTTAGGATTAAACGTAAGTACCAGGAGAGCAGGGACTTGTTCGCCACTGTGCCTCCAAAGCCTGGAGCTGTGTCTGTACACGCAGTCACGCAGTGGGTGTTCCGTTTTTTAATGATTACATCTGCATGTACAGTGAAGACCAGAGAAATTGCAAAGTTGAGCTTCATACCCAGATAATGGCATCCTTTTGACAATCTCGGATTCTTCCAGTTCTGTAAACCAGGTGCTGGAGTACAAGGATGCAAAGAGATGATTCAGAGCCTCATTCATTTTATTTATTCAACAAATACTGACTGACTCCACCTACTTCGTCCCGAGGCACTGTGCCTGGAGAAGAGAACGCAGGAGGGAACCGTGAGGCTCCTGTCCTCCTGTGCTCTTGGTTTGGGAGGAAGGAAGTGGGAGGAGTGGAGGCAAGCTGGAACCTTGGCAGCAGGAGCTGTAGAGCGGTCGGTGTGGTTGTCTGGCTGGCAGAGTATTTCCGTTTGTCGTTTCTTTCTTCTTTTGCCACTCTCGGTGGTGTCAGAGTAGTCTACTCATCTGCTCCCTGTAAGGACCTGAGCTGTTGACCTTTGGCTTAGGATCTGATTCGAAGACTTGACATGCAGATGAGATTACAGCAGGAAAATTGTCGAAATAGCCGCCTATGCCACCTGCAAAGAGACTTAGGAAAAACAGCGCCTTTGTTGAGGTGAATAGTTAGCTGTGGCTGGGTGGAGGGTTGAGACCCAGGGTTGGGGACTGCTGATCTGTAGAAGAGGGAGGGTCATCAAGGCTCTGCTCCCTGGGAGCTCTCCGCAGCAGTATCCTGCTTCTCTCCTTCATCTTGGACTTCTTTGAAAGGCTGCGTATCAACAGTGAGTTCCTTGGTAAAAAATTTGAAAAGTTCTGGACTAGGTGATCTCCCCAATTTTCCAGGCCTGACATCAGTGAATATTAAACATTCCACGTGTGTTCACTGCTGATATGCTAGCTGCCTCGCTGCCCACCTGCAGAAACAGCAACTTCTTATCAGGTCAAAGATGCTTTCTTCCTACAAAAGGTCATTTGATTGAGATGAAGGTCACTTAGAGGGTCAGTGATGGCTTGAGTTCAAAACCCAAGCGTTTTAGTTCTTTATAAGCTACTTTTTTCCTCTCCACAGTGGCCCCATATGGCAAAATCTTAAATGCAGCCTTGTGCTCAGTCTCTCTGTCGTGTCCAACTCAGTGACCCCATGGACTGTAGGAGCCCCGACTCCAGGGGCCCGCCAGGCTCCTCTGTCCAGGCACGAATCCTGGAGTGGGTGGCCGTTCCTTCTGGAAAGCTTCCTTAATGCCTCCTGAAGGGCTCTGGAGGGCCACGCACTCTGTGGCTCTGCCGCGTTTGCCTTTCCTCCAGGCTGTCTCCACCATCTGAATGTTTACGGAGGGTCTAAGAGCCTCTGAGAGCATCTCTCCCTGCGTGTTGTTTGTCCCATCTTCCCCACTTTTCCTTTGTGCGTGATTGTTTTTGCTCAGTTGTGTCTGACCCTTTGCGACTCCATGGACTGCAGCATGCCAGGCTCCCCTGCCCTTCACTGTGGTAGAATCCAGTTATTGTGAAAATAATTGGATCTCAGTGAGCAACAGGAACTGTTTTCACATACCTCTTGCCAGTCAGGCCCAAAGGAAGGGAACCACCAGAGAAGCAGAAAGGAGACAGGGGAGGAAAGCCTGCGTGAGCAGCAGTCTCGGCGCTCCCTCGGTCAGGCCGCACCGCTTACTCCCTCCCTTGAGTCTCCTCTGTGCAGTGGAGATTGTGGTTCCTCCTGCAGAGGGGTGTTGTGGGGATTAAAACATGTAAGTTGCTTAGTCTGTTGCTTGGCCTGCAGTCAGGCCCTCCGTAGCTAGATCCCCTCTCTTCTTTCCCTTTTTTCCTGTGCTCTTTCTCTTTTCTCTGCAGGAGCTTTCCTTCCTTCCTCCACCCCCTCTTTTCCACAGATATTTATTAAACTCCTACTGATGTGTGCCAGGCATCGGTCTCAGTGCTGGGGATACAGCAGCAAGTGAAACGTTGGAACGTGCATTCCATTATCTCCTCCTCACTACGATGCACTTAGCATCAGGGACTAGAATACAGAATATATAAAGAAGTCTTACAACTCAATAGTAAAAACACATCCTGATTAAAAAATGGGCCAAAGATTTGAATAACTGTTTCTCCTGAATTACGGAGGGCCAACAAACACATGAAAAGATTCTCAACACTGTAAGTCACCAGGGAGATGGAAATCAAAAGCACAGTGAGAAACACAGCACAGCCCGTGGGTGACCGGAGCCTGCAAGACAGAGGGACGGGCCGGCAGCGACGCGGAGAAACTGCAATCCTCGTGCATGCCTTGTTCACGGGAGTATACAACGGTGCAGCCAGTTGGGAAAGCAGTCTGGCAGTTCCTCAAAGTGCTGAACGTGGGTTCCGATAGGACCCAGCAGTTCTGCTTCTAGATGGCTGCCCAAGATGACTGAAAACATGTGTCCACATAAAAACCGGTGCCTGAATGCTTTTAGCAGGGTTTGTTACAGCAGCCAAAAAGTGGAAGCAACCCAGGTGTCCTTCAACTGACAGTGGATAAGATGTCCCCTAACTGAAGATGGATATCCATAAACTAAAATTACTGTTGTTGTTCAGTCCTAAGTCGTGGTCAACTCTTTGTAACCCCATGAACTGCAGCACGCCAGGCTTCCCCGTCCTTCACCATCTCCTGGAGCTTGCTCGAACTCACGTCCACTGAACTGGTGATGCCATCCAGCCATCTCATCCTCCGCTGCCCCTTCTCCTCTTGCCTTCAATCTTTCTAAGCATCAAGGTCCTTTCCAATGAGATTATTCTGCAATAAAATGAAGTGAAATAGTGACACAGGCTACAGCGTAGACGAACCTTGGAAACATTACGTCAAGTGAAAGAAGCCAGTTATAAAAGAACATGTGTTGAATGATCCTGTTTATATTAAAATACTCAAAAGAGGCAAATGACTAGAAAGTAGATCAGTGCTTGCTTAGGGCTCGTGGGGGGCGGTGTGGGAGAGCAGGAGGCGGGTGCTGGAGCGTGGCCGCAGCGGGTGACGGTTTCTTTGGGGAGGGTGGAGACGTCCTAAACTTGCGGTGAGGGTGGCGGAATTCTGGACGCAGGAGAGGCCGGTGGCCGGCGCGCTGTAAACGGTGAGCCTGCGCGTTACGTCCCGCTGCAACTGTCAGGCGGCTAATTCACCCTGCTCGCCCCCTCTTCCCCGTTCCGTGCGTTCTTTCTCCTGAGCGTGGCGTTGTGCCCTGGCTCCCACACAGAGCGGGACGAGGTCCCTGCCCTCCGTGGGCCGCTTGCTGCGACCCCGCGCTTCCCCTTCCTTCCCAGCCAAGACTGCTAAAGGTCAGAAGGTAGGTAATTTAGAAATTGTAAATTGTAGAAGAGTCAGAAACGAATGGATAAGCAGGAAGAGGAAATGTTTTGGGCATTTAACCTCACCGCCCAGAGATAATCATTATTCATATCTTGTATAATTTTAGCATTCATTTAAAAACTTGACACCTTCCATTTTTGTTTTCACCAAGTACTGTTATAAGGGAAAGCTTATGTTACGCTACTCTACTAAGATTGTTGTTGTTTACTTGCTGAGTTATGTCCAACTCTTTTGTGTCCCCATGGACTGAGCCTGCAAGGCTCCTCTGCTCAAGGGATTTCTCAGGCAAGATACTGGAGTGGGCTGCCATTTCCTATTCCAGGGAATATTCCCGACCCAGAGGTTGAACCCACGTCTTCTGCCCTTGGCAGGTGGATTCTTGACCACTGAGTTACCTGGGAAGTCCAAAGTTAGTGTATAACAGGTCAAAGTAACCTATACTAGGCTAGAACATTGTAATTTTTTTTTTAATAAAAATACCTGAATCTTCTGTAATACTGTTAAGTATGGTAAGTTTTTATGCTTTTTTTTTTTAACTTTTCAGAATTGTCTAAATCAAATTTGGGGGTCAGGAAAACCTGATGCTTTGGGAGGTTTATGCTCATTAGCGTGTGGATGGAACACATACAGTCTCGTTGCATTTTAAGCCACACTTGTTATGTGGCTTTTGCTTAAGCCGCAGCCTGATATCACAAGAGGATTTCAGTCTTAAGTATTTTAGAGTGCATTAAAGCCCCATGCCCTGTGAAATAGGAATTTCATGCATTCCCTTCAGTCTCTGTGGACTGTTCAGAATGTCTGGCTTATGTTGGTTGTGAATTAGAATGTCAGTTGGTAAGATAGATTGCCAGTGTGAGAAAGCCCATTGAACTGATTTCACTCATCTTTTCTCCCTTTTCCCCGTGTGCAGAATTAGACTGGCTGAGTAACCCAAGCTTCCGTGTTGGAGCCATAACATCTCTGAGCCGACAGACTCAAGAGGCCACTGCAGCCCCTGTTTCTGAAGGGTCACCACTGACAAGGTAGTTTTTGTTTAATGATTTTATTTATTCCTGTTTTACTTTTGGCTGTGCTGGGTCTTCATTACTGTGCAGGTTTCTCTAGTTGGGGAGGGTGGGAGCCACTCTCCAGGGACGGTGCCGGCAGCTCACTGCGGTGGCCTCTCTGGTCGTGGAGCAGCGGCTGTGGGCCCGTGGGCTCGGGAGTGGCGTCTCCCGGCTCTGGAGTGTGGGCTTGGGGGTTGTGGTGTCTCCTGGCTGTGGAGCGTGGGCTCGGGGGTCGCATCTCCTGGCTCTGGAGCTTGGGCTCGGGGATTGAGTCTCCCGGCTCTGGAGTGTGGGCTCGGGGGTTGTGGCATCTCCCGGCTCTGAAGTGTGGGCTCAGGGGTTGCGTCTCCCGGCTCTGGAGCGTGGGCTCGGGGGTCGTGGTGTCTCCCAGCTCTGGAGCGTGGGCTCGGGGGTCGCGTCTCCCGGCTCTGGAGCGTGGGCTCGGGGGTCGTGGTGTCTCCCAGCTCTGGAGCGTGGGCTCGGGGGTCGCGTCTCCTGGCTCTGGAGCGTGGGTTCGGGGGTCGTGGTGTCTCCCAGCTCTGGAGCGTGGGCTCGGGGGTCGTGTCTCCTGGCTCTGGAGCATGGGCTCGGGGGTAGTGGTGTCTCCCAGCTCTGGAGCGTGGGCTCGGGGGTCGTGTCTCCTGGCTCTGGAGCATGGGCTCGGGGGTAGTGGTGTCTCCCAGCTCTGGAGCGTGGGCTCGGGGGTCGCGTCTCCTGGCTCTGGAGCGTGGGTTCGGGGGTCGTGGTGTCTCCCAGCTCTGGAGTGTGGGCTTGGGGGTCGTGGTGTCTCTCAGCTCTGGAGCGTGGGCTTGGGGGTCGCGTCTCCTGGCTCTGGAGCGTGGGCTGGGGGGGCGGGTCTCCTGGCTCTGGAGCGTAGGCTCGGGGGTTGAGTCTCCCAGCTCTGGAGCGTGGGCTCGGGGGTCACGTCTCCCAGCTCTGGAATGTGGGCTCGGGGGTTGTGGTGTCTCCCAGCTCTGGAGCGTGGGCTCGGGGGTCGCGTCTCCTGGCTCTGGAGCATGGGCTTGGGGGTTGCGTCTCCTGGCTCTGGAGCGTGGGCTCAGGAGTCGCATCTCCCAGCTCTGGAGTGTGGGCTCGGGGATTGTGGTGTCTTCCGGCTCTGGAGCATGGAGCATGGGCTCGGGGGTCGCGTCTCCTGGCTCTGGAGCATGGGCTCGGGGGTCACGTCTCCTGGCTCTGAAGCGTGAGCTCGGGAGTCGCATCTCCTGGCTCTGGAGTGTGAGATCGGGGATTGTGATGCACAGGCTTAGTTGATCCGTGGCAGTGGGATTTTCGCTGTTGGACCAGCGATTGAACCCGTGTCTCCTGCATTGATGGGCAGATTCTGCAGCACTGAGCCACCAGGGAAGCCCATGGTAGGTTTTTGATAGGCGGATTTTTAGTCTTTGTCAGCGTACCATCTCTAGCTTAGCTTGAGGAGTGAACCTTAGAAAACCTTGTGAGGAAAGAGTTAAGGAAAAGCTCTTTCTTTTACCAAACGTAATGAGGTGATCTTTGACTGTTTTCCCTTACCTCACTCTTTACAGATCACCCTTTTTTTTTTTCCCTCTTTGCATTGCAGTGGCAAGAACATGACACAGTTACTGCCAATAATTAGGCCACGAGGGAAATGGCATCATTGTGATTCTTAAGTAACTTTATTAACCTCATTAGTAACCTTTAGAATATTGTAATTCAGATATTTCTTTAGTTGCATAAAGATAGAAGTTACATGCAAAAATAGGAGGAGGTTTTGTTATAACATAGGATAAAAATCTCATGAAAACTTTGGGGAAAGCAAAGTGGCACACATCTCTACCCAGCTTTGAAAGAATTTTGTTATAGATCACTGGATTGAGAAATGAGCTCGCTCACCAATGTAGACCAAATGGTGTCATTAATATGAGGTACCGTAAAAATGTGGGAAGCCTTCAGAAATTGAGACTAGTTCGTGCACGAGAAGAGTAATGAGAAAGAGCTCATTCTAACTTTCAAAAACAAGGACCAGCGTTAAACCTTTTTTTTTTTTCTTTTCCTTTTTGGCATTAAGGACATCCTGGCATAATATATAGGACTGAAAATAAACCTTTTAGAGATTTTTAAAATACTGTATTTGATAACTGCTAGATTAACTTAAGAATATATAGCTATGAAAATAAAGGTTTAGAAGCTATAAAGATTAGAGTCTCTTCAGCCATGTCATTTTAGGTCCAACTCTTAAATCCTGAAGGTAAATTTATAAGCCAACTTTTAAATCTCCACGATAAGCATGCGCCGGGAAGGTACTGTGTGATGAACGAGCAAATAGTGAGCCTGTGGGTGATCATAGAGAATTGCCTTCTGCATGTTGGTCTACTTCTTACTTATTTGCATATTATTTCCCTAATTCTCTTTTGAAAATAATTCTAATGCTGACCTCCCCAAACAGGAGCCCTGTGAAATCAGAGCCTGCAGATGAAAGCGACACTAACAGAAAGCCCCAAGAAACAAGCAGGAAAAAGAAGAAAGAGAAAAAGAAGAAAAGGAAGCTTCAGCGCCACAAGAGAACCAGGAGGAAGCGCGGGCCCTCGGGTAGCAGTGAGTCTGAGTCAGACACTGATTCTGAAAAGGACAGCCCTTCCAGAAGCGTCAGAGACAGTAAAAGGGAATCAGAGAAACCGAAGTAGGTTTTCTGTTCTCAGATGTCTATGGTTTTTCAAATCTTGAATTTTTCTCCCTTCATTGTTGCCACAAGTGAGACATTTGAATGGTGATTTAGCCACTCAGTCAAAATGGAGTGAATACATTTGTCAGTAAAGCTGGGAAAAAACCAGAAAGGGCTGTGTCATTAGGTCAGCGAAAGAAAAGGAAAAAAAAGAAAACTTTCATTAAAAAAATAGGGCCATGATTTTATTTGAGAAATGTTAACTGGGCGCAGCAATGATTGTGTCAAAATCTGATTCAGACAAAAAGCCTGCAGGGCTCTTAAAGATGACAGACAGGCCTCACAGTGGCGTGTGGGCCAGCTGGCTCCTTAGTTCTATGCTTTTATCAAGAGTAAGAAACTTGCCTTAGCTTTCTCTTTCTCGATACACCTTTCTTTCAGTCACTCACATCACACCCCCCTCTGCAGGCACAGAGGACAGACTCGTGGCTGCCGTGCGGCCGGTGCCGGCGGGGCGGACGTGGAGGGAGGGTCAGCAGGTGGGCGCTGCCGTGTGGGGGACGGGCAGCAAGGCCCTGCTGCACCGCACAGGGAGCTGTCCAGGATCCTGAGACAGACGTCATGGAAAGGAGTGTAGAAGCAAAACCCTGTGTGTATACCAGACACACGCTCTCTCTCTGGCTGAGGTTGGCAGAGCTCTGGAAATGATCATTGCTTTTGTCCTGCTCACGTTTGTGTAGAACCACTGTGTTGAGGTGCGGAGTGGCTCCCGACCGCAGCGCTTCCTCCCCGTGGGGCCTTGTTCCTCCCTGCCGTCTCCCTGCCGTCTCCCCTGAGCACGGTGTGCCAGGCGTGCTGCAGACAGCCTCCGTCACGGCTTTTCCTCTCTGCTTAGGCTAGCATCCCCCTGCATGAGGGCACTTGCCCACACATGAGACAGGCGGCCTGTGGTGAAGCCACTTGAATTATTCCTCGTCTACCTTGCTTTTTCTTTTCTTTGTTCGTGTGCTCTAGATGAGAGAAAATGTTAAGTCCTACCCAAGGCATACTTAAAAATATTTAGTGCTGTTAAGGTTTTTGCAGCTCTTCAGGGATTATCTGTTCTTGCTGTGTACTTAGATGTCCCCGTGATGTCAGTGAGAGCTCTGGTTGGAGCGAGTCTGGAATCTGGTCTGTGGTTTCTATCAGAGACACAAACACCGTGCCTTCCAGGGTCCTCTGTCGTCAGGTCAGCGTTGAAGAACGCTTCAGGCCTCGGGGCTCAGAGGGGCAATGTTTATTTAGCTCACTCTGTCTCAGGTGGTGCACCTGTAACCCTAGAGAGGAAGAGATAAAGGAGTCCAGCAACAAGGTTCCAAATCGAGCTGGATTTCTGGGGGCAGGAGGGCATCCCTGGGGGCTCAGTGGTCAAGAATCTGCCTGCAGTGCAGGAGAGGCAGGTTTGATCCCTGGTCGGGAAGATCCCCTGGAGAAGGACATGGCAACCCACTCCAGTGTTCTTGCCTGGAGAATCCCATGGACAGAGGAGCCTGGTGGGCTACAGTCCACAGGGTCGCAGAGTCGGACACGACTGAGCGACGGAACAGCAGCAGCAGCATGTGGCTGGAAAGCACCCCTGCCTGGCCTCCATCGAGTCCCCCCGCAGCGGGCACAGGGCCTGGTGCGTAGAAAACACTTGGGTACATGTTTGCTAGCGTGAATGGGTGAGTGAATGAATCCCTGGCGCTCTTGCTTTTTAGTGCGTCTTCAAAGCAAAATACAGTAGTTGCTGTGTGTTCCAAAGACTCATCTGTAACTATTTGTCTTTTTTTTTCTTTATATGACTGAGGAAGATGAGTTTTAAAGGATTTCCTGAAATGGTACAGAAGCAACCATAAGAAATTTGAAAGATAGTTATTTTCAGCCTGTGCCTAACCACATCAGAAGTGATCTTTACAGCCTCTTGGCAGCTATATGATCCAGATAGCGCTTTTAAGTCTGTTGGTATTTTGTACAACGTCCCCATGAAGGTCAGAGCGGGCTGTCCTTGTCTTTTTTGTTCTTCCTACTCACTTGTGTAGTCTCTTCCTGGGAAGACGACCAGGAAGAGGTCTTGTTTCCATTTAGACAGGGGCTAAGATGTTCGTGAGTCGTGAGTGTCTCTCCGTGATGTCAGGAAAGCAGCCTGGGGGCCGGTGGGGGCGTGTGGGCTGTGTGGGACTCTGATTCCGGGGTCATCAGGGGCAGCCTCCGCACAGCTTCCGTGACCTCTGTTTCCCGGGGTGAGCTCCTCCTCACCTCCAGGTGGTGCCGCTCCCTCTTGTGTGCACAGCCCAGACCGCGCTGCTCCCGACTGTGGGCCCAGGAGGGCACTGCTCCCCAGGCGCGGTCTGCAGCCAGCCCTTCCCACCCCCAGCTGGCTTTCCATCTCTTTCCAGAACGCATCGATCTCTTTCTATCCCTTTAGCTGCTGCTTTTGGTTTCTGTCATCAGAAAACCCTCCACAGTTGTTCTGGAGGGGCGTGAGTTAAAACTCACCGTGTATTTTAACCCGAGACGCATCATCCTGTAAGTATTTATTGAGCAGCTGCTTTGCATCCCGGGAATATCATGCCCTTGCATTCCCAGCCAGAAGTGGTTTAGAAGCCTGGCGAGCCCTGGTTTCTATGGCCCAGCACTTAGTGGATGCTGTGACTCCTTGGGCAGCCTCTTGTGTCCGCAGCATCTTGAAGGATTTTCTTTAGAGGAAGAAAGATGTTAGATGCCAGAAAAACCTTTTCCCTCCTCTTAGTTGACTCCTAGGGAACTGGTTCTTTTGTGTCTGCCACGTCACAAATTGGTTCAAAGCGATAAATAAGGGTCTTGTCTTACAGTGGCCTCTCTGCCCTTTAGGTCAAGGTCCGTGCGTATAGGCAGAGCAGCCCGCACGGAGCCCAGGCTGTAAAAAGGAGACTGAGACCACGTCTGAGCGGCACCGGAGACTGAAGCGTTCAGAACCATGGCTTTGTTTTGTTGTTAAGTTTTGAGTTGAAATTAATTATCTGGCACTTTCAAATAAATTAGGCAAAGTAAGGGCAGCCTTATTTTCCCTCCTTCCTTTATTTCTTCCTTTCTTTCTTCCTCTTTCTTCCTTCCTTTCAAGAAAAAACCTTGTGTGTAAATATGTTTGAAAGTCAAGTTATAATCATTTAAATGAATTATTACTGTTATTTTTTAAAGATATCTATATCTCTCACGTTTATTTTAGGGATAAGTTGACTTCTCTTCTTGGTAAAGTGTCACTTAAGACAGTCTTCGCTTTGTATTTTAACACGTTCTCCAGAGCAGGAGCCTGGCCCCGTCTTTATGGCGGGTGCACATTGTCTGCACGGAGCTGTGCGCGAGGCCGTATGGGTCTGACGTGTCTCACTTTCGTATTTCTGAGCCGTGACGTATGTAACTGGGGTATTTCTAAGCGCCTCTCCCGTTTTCTTCTTCACCCTCCTCTGTCCCACAGTCAAGGAAATAATGCCGCCGCGGATACCGGACGTCACTGTGTTTGGCTTGAGGACATCCAGGCTCTGTCAGGAGAAACCTTCCGAATGGATAAGAAACCAGATCCTGCCAACTGGGAGTACAAGTCTCTTTACCGAGGAGACATTGCCAGGTGTGTGTCGCGATGTGTTTCTCTGGTCGTCACTGGCTCTGAGTTTTAGGCACGCACGGGAGACGGTGAGCGATCTCACGCTGCACACTCACGGTTTAAAGCTGGAGATCAGGACGAGGCTGGGCTGGTCCTGCTCAGCCACGGCGCTTGGCGTGGCGTGTGGCACAGTAGGTGTTCATTGGATGTCTGTAGACGGAATGCGTCTAAAAACTCCTTGACCTGACTGTGACTGTCCATGAACCATTTGGCTTAATCTATATGCCTTTCTTAAAAGTTACAGAAGCCTTTTATTTATCCAAACTGCCCCCCCCCCCACGCATGCCATTTAAAAAAATGACATTAAATGATAATGACTTTTTCAAAATGTTTCCAGCATGTGTCACCAGATAGTCATAAAAACAGGTGATGGTATTTGCTTCAGTGATGAGTTTAAGCTTTTTTCTCTATCGTATATCAACGCATATATGTGGAATGAAGAAAAAAATGGTATAGATGATCTTATTTGCAAAGCAGAAACAGAGACACAGACATGGAGAGCAAACATACGGACACCACGGGGAGGGGGTGGGGGGAGGAACCGGGAGATCGGACTGACGCGTATGCCCGTCGATCCTGAGTCTGAGCAGACAGCTGTGGCGAGCCCGCTGTCCAGCACAGACAGCCCTGCGCAGCGCGCTCTGCTGCCCTAAAGCGACGGGCTCCGCCAAGGGCCGGGCACGCGTGCAGGCAGGGCCGGCTCGCTCTGTGTGACAGAAACCGGCACAGCAGGGTGCAGCGGCTGTACTCCAGTGGAAAGGAGCTCTTTCAAAAAAGAGGAGCTTTTCTCCTTTAATCTGGCAATCAAAAATAGTTGAATCCCCAATAAGCTCTTCACACATTTAGTACTTCGTATGACGTAGTGAACAGTAATACACAGTCTCTTGCTCCCAGACAGCTAGTTGGTAATGAAAACGGAAGGTAGAGAATCGTGGAATATACAGCCAAGAGGAGGCCTTGAAGTTGGTGATCATTCTTCATGGGCTGATTACCTTTCAAACTAAATTTTCGCTCCCGCCCCTTTGCCGCCCCTCCACCTTTTAATCAGGGTGTCACTCAGCGTGACAGTGTTGCTCCCCACATACGCAGCTCCAGCTGTGATTCCCTTCATGAGCTGATGTCAGTTATTTTTGCTGCGTGTTTGCATCTGCATACCGTCTCCTGAAACCTCATGGCGAGGGGTTAATGACACTCTTAGTGCATCTGTGTATTTTGGAGTGATAGTAACGCTCCCTGAAGTCCTCTGGTCTTCCGTGCCTCAGTGTGGGGAGACCCGGCAAACGCTGGCAGGAACGGAGCAGGCAGCACCAGCTTGCGCTTCTCTCCCCTTGGAGTCGGCCTGCCGACTCGCAGCTGCTCCAGGAGGAGGGCGCACTGATCTTACCCAGCGAGGGAGAGGACTCTCAGGGATGAAGGACCGTCGGAAGGTCACACACCAGGAAGTGAGAGAGTTGGGATTTACACCCGTACTTCTCTGGTGCTCTTCCTCCATCCCCAAAGAAGACATGGGTTCTGTGGTAGGACATTTTCTAGTTTGGGAAACAGAAGATGCTGGTTCTCCTTCTGACTTTGCCATTGACTAGTACCATAATCCCAAGCAAGTCACTTAACCCAGGGGGCCCCAGCCCCCAGGTCGGTGACTGGCATCCTGTTGGGAACCCCACCACACAGCCAGAGGTGGGGCGCAAGTGAGCAAGCGTCATCTGCTGCTCCTCAGTGCTGACCCATCCCTCCTGTCGATGGGAAAAAAGTCTTCCAGGAGACAGGTCCTTGGTGCCAAAAACGGGACTGCTGGCTTAACCTTTCTGAGCCCCTGTGTCTTCATTTGTAAACTGGAAATTGTAACTCCTACGTGCCTCACACAAATATCAGAAATATTTGATATGGAATTAGAAATTGGTGTGCAAAGATAAAGGCTTACTATCACAGTACTAGATTAAAAAAAGGAAGCAATATTAACAGAGAGTGGCTCTTGAACCTCTGCTAGTGAATGGCCCAGAGCTGAGGAAGAGAGTGACTAGAGACAACTTTATTCATCTAAACTTGCAAAGAGACTATGCCAAAGGGTGCAGGGCATTGGTGAGATTTCCTAGTAATTTGCTAAAGCTCAAGTCAGGTAAAGTCTTGCTCAGATTAATAGCTATACAACTGTTAGTATCAGGATCTGGGAAGGTGGTGGTCCCGTGGCACACTGAGCTGGTCAGGACGGTGGGAATACGGTGTCAGGTCCTGAATTTTCACACTTGTTAGGAGAGATCCTGACAAACTACGAGCATTGGCAAGACATCGAGCAGACACTTGGCTACACTGTCACGCGAGGCCTGGGTGAGGGCTGTGGGTACCAGCCTGTGTCAGGGGCACGCCACTGTCCTGTGGGCTTGCTGCACTTGGGAAGGTCGTTGGCAGCGTCCTGTGTAACTTGGCAAGCGGCACCAGGGCTGGCGAGTGGAAGTTTGGCTCGGCATGAAAGCGGATCTGAGAGTGAGCACCCCAGCGATGGCGTGTGGTGTGCTCGGCATGAAAGCAGACCTGAGAGTGTGAGCACCCCAGCAATGGCGTGTGGTGTGCTGGAGCGCTGTGGTAAACAGGGCTCAGATTCTAAAGTTAGTGTGGAACAGGTCCAGGCTACCTTCGGAAAGTTCCCTAGGACTAATACATTGTCTGTCAGGGAAGTTCAGCTTTTTTTTTTTTTTTTTTTTTGGCCATTTTTGGAAGAGTTTATTGTTTCTTTGGCTATCCACCAGCTGAAATAGTTGGCTCTTGTTTAGGAGCCAAGTTGTACGAAATGATAATGATATTTTAAACTCATCTAGTCCTTACTGTATGGCTTAGCCTTTACACATATAAACTTTTTTGATCATCCTGGCACTTCTGCAACATAAGTTACTGTTACAGTTCCTGTTTTGCAGACGAGGAAACTGAGGCACAGTTTGTTTGTTTTTTAAAACTTGATTACGGTCACCCAGCTTAGTAAATGAAGAAGCTGGAATTTGGACCAAGGCAGTCATGACTCTGAGAAGGCCTGTGTGAACTGAATTCTCCAAAGGAAAGGCAGGTTTATGTTGCCCAGCCCAGCTCACTCCGGGACCCAGCCCCGCTGAGTGGGTTCAGGGCAGATTGGGTGCTTGATTTAAACATATTCTCTTCCCAAGCTTGCCCTCTTGTGTTCTTGTTTCTTTTCTCTCTCTTTTTTCCTCTGGTGACTAAATGCCTGATGTGTGTGCTTAGTTGCTGGTCGTGTCTGACTCTCTTGCAGCCCTAAGGACTGTGACTTACAGGCTTCTCTGACCATGGAATTTTCCAGGCAAGAATACTGCAGTGGGTTGCCATGCCCTCCTCTAGGGAACCTTCCCGACCTAGGGATCGAACCCACGTCTCTTGCCTCTCCTGCGTTGGCAGGTGGATTCTTTACCACTAGCGCCATCTAGGAAGCCCCTAAGTGCCTATGTCTGATTTTATAATAGATATATTTGATATCATTCACTGAACCTCCAAACAAAATGCGTGTCCCTACCTCTGGAATTATTCAAGTGAAGACTAGCTGATTATTTGATAAGGATTTTATAGGAAAAGTGCTTTTATTTGGGGGAACTATTGCATTAAATTACATCCGAGGTCCGGTCCAGTACTTAAGATTTTGTGATAAGTGATAAATTGGGTAGAACCTAAATGTCCAACAATAGGGAAATGGTTAAATAAATTATGGGACACTTCCAGTGAGCCAGTTTGAAGTCAATAAAAATAGTTGTTTCTAAAACTAATGGCATGAAGAAATGCTTAAAAGTAGGGAGAAACGCATGAAGCTCTATATCAGCTATTTAAAATCAGGATATGTAAATGAATGTACATAATACATATGCACATTATCTGAGTGTTGATACTTAATAGTTGCATTCTCTTTTCTCCTGTATCATCTTCATCTGCTGCTGCTGCTGCTAAGTCACGTCAGGCGTGTCTGACTCTGTGCAACCCCATGGACTGCAGCCCACCAGGCTCCCCTGTCCCTGGGATTCTCCAGGCAAGAACACTGGAGTGGGGTGCCATTGCCTTCTCCCATCATCTTCATCTAGTTTGCTATAAAAGGAAGCTATAAAATCACCTTTACAAAATACAGTTTTAAAGTCAGAAAAGTCAGCAAACATTTTTTGAGATTGCTTGAATATCTAAAACACTGTTGACTTTTAGTGAAAATAGTTGTTCAGTTCAGTCGCTCAGTCGTGTCCGACTCTTTGCCACGCCATGAATTGCAGCAGGCCAGGCCTCCCTGTCCATCTCCAACTCCTGGAGTTAACCCAAACTCATGTCCATCGAGTCGGTGATGCCATCCAGCCATCTCATCCTCTGCCGTCCCCTTCTCCTCCTGCCCTCAATCCCTCCCAGCATCAGGGTCTTTTCCAATGAGTCAACTCTTCACATAAGGTGGCCAAAGTATTGGAGTTTCAGCTTCAAAATCAGTCTTTCCAATGAACACCCAGGACTGATCTCCTTTAGGATGGACTGATTGGATCTTCTTGCATTCTGAGGGACTCTCAAGAGTCTTCTCCAACACCACAGTTCAAAAGCATCAATTCTTCAGCACTCAGCTTTCTTCACAGTCCAACTCTCACATCCATACATGACCACAGGAAAAACCATAGCCTTGACCGGATGGAACTTTATTGGCAAAGTCATGTCTCTGCTTTTGAATATGCTACTAGGTTGGTCATAACTTTCCTTCCAAGGAGTAAGCGCCTTTTAATTTCATGGCTGCAATCACCATCTGCAGTGATTTTGGAGTCCAGAAAAATAAAGTCTGACACTGTTTCCACTGTTTCCCCATCTATTTCCCATGAAGTGATGGGACTGGATGCCATGATCTTTGTTTTTTGAATGTTGAGCTTTAAGCTAACTTTTTCACTGTCCTCTTTCACTGTCATTAAGAGGCTCTTTAGTTCATCTTCACTTTCTGCCATAAGGGTGGTGTCGTCTGCATATCTGAGGTTATTGATGTTTCTCCCGGCAATCTTGATTACAGCTTGTGCTTCTTCCAGTCCAGCGTTTCTCATGATGTACTCTGCATATAAGTTAAATAAGCAGGGTGACAATATACAGCCTTGACGTACTCCTTTTCCTGTTTGGAACCAGTCTGTTGTTCCATGTCATAGTAATTAGGGAGAACAAAACTCGTTTTTAACTTAACGTTTGTTTCTTAGGGCAGCGGTCCCCAATCTTTTTGGCACCGGGGTCCAGTTTCTGCAGACAGAGGTGTGGTGAAGGGAGTGGTTTTGGGCTGACGCGTGCATGTTGGGGTCCACACACCCCCGAGGGTCTCATGTCCTGCCGCTGCTGGTCTGACCGCAGGCGGAGCTCAGCAGGGATGCGAGCGGTGGGCAGCGGCTGGAAACGGCGCACGGCACTCGTCCGCCCGCCGCTCAGCCTCCCGCAGCCTCCTCAGGCTCCTTTCCACTCTGTCCACACCCCTCCTCCCAGAGAAGATCGCTGTCCTGAGTTTTTCCGCCAGCGAGCATTTTGTCTGTCAGGGTTTCTTGTAAACGGACTCGGGTGGCGTGTGCTCGTCTGAGTCCGACTCCTTTCTCCCGGCGTCGCGTTTCCAAGTTTCGTCCGCCGGGGGCCTGTCAGCGGCTCGTGCCTCTGTCTCGTGGGGGTGTCCATCCGCGGCCACACCGCCGTCTGCTTATCCGTTCTTCTGTGGGTGGGCACCTGGGCCTTCTCCAGTGTTTGCTGTTACGAGTAAAGCTGCGAGAACGCTTGTGCACAGCCCTTTGTGTAGGGTTGTGGTTTCCCTTTTCTTGGGTAAATCCCTGGGAATAGAATTGCTGGTCACGGGGCGAGGTCTGTGTTCAGGTTTTCTTTGTTTTTAAACTGCCAGACCTGGTCCCACCAGCGGCCCGTGAGCCCCGGCTCCCCTCCAGGTCGCTGGCCGGGGCGCGGTGTCGCCAGGCCTTTCCCTCATCTTGGCTGTCCTGGTGGGCCTGCGCTCGGGGCACCGTGGTTCTCACTGGCCTTTCCTTGGTGACTCACGATGCTGACCATCACGTGTTTACCGGCCGCGCGTGTCTTTTGTGCCATTTCTCCTCACATCTTTTGCTGATGTTTGAATTGGGTTGTTTGTGTAGCACACACATGGAAAAAGGCACAGTTTTCCTTAGCTTTCGTACAGATACTCAGTAGTCATGTGTTTGCAGCTCTGGGGACGCCTACATGATCCATAAAAGCATTTTAGAACCCAGCCTCTTTTCCTGTAGAGTAGAAAATAGCCAAATGTAATTTTATTTGACACACTTTGTCTCGGGATTAAAAAAAGAAGCTTAGACCTCTCTATTACCTTCTGAAGTGGACAGCACGGAGGAGAAGGGACTGGTCTAGGAGACGGAGGGCCTGGTGTCACCTGAGGCCTCAGCGTCCTTACTGAAGAACACCGTCGAGGGGGAGGCGATGGTTTCCCCTTGCCTGTCGCACGCGGGGCGGCCTGAGGCGGCGTGATGGCGGTGCCCTGCAGAGCTTGGGGGCGGGTAGGTACTGAGGTCTGGAAGACAGCGTGATCTGAAATTCGTGAGACGCAGACCAAACAGCAGGATAGAGGAAAAGTCCTCGCACTTCTCTGAGTAGAAACAGTTTGGAGGGAAGGTGAGTTTGAATACATGAACTTAACTGGCGGAACCAGAGTGCCTGCTGGGCCTTTGGTCCGTGGAGCCAGTGCGTGCGTTCTCTCGGTAACCTGTTTTCTTTTTCAAACATTAGATACAAGAGGAAAGGAGACTCCTGCCTCGGCCTCAACCCGAAGAAGCAATGTATATCTTGGGAGGGGACTTCCACAGAAAAGAAGCGTTCCCACAAGCATATTGAGCGCTACTTTA
The DNA here is from genome assembly GCF_019923935.1 of Bubalus bubalis. Lineage (NCBI taxonomy): Eukaryota > Metazoa > Chordata > Mammalia > Artiodactyla > Bovidae > Bubalus > Bubalus bubalis. The sequence continues at coordinate 1,364,298 of NC_059167.1, forward strand.
CAAAGAAGAGCGTGGGGTTGATGAACGTGGACGGCCTCGCGGTCAGCAGTCAGCCCGAAGCTCGGTCGTTGGAGCCGCTCTCCTTCATCCCGGTGAAGGGCGTGGACGACGCGGCTCCCCCTGCTACCAGCTGGCTGAACCCTCTGGGGATTTACGATCAAGCCACTACGCAGTGGTTACAGGGACAGGGTCCTTCAGAGCAGGAGTCCAGGCCACCAGACTCACAGCCCGACAGAGAGAGTGCGCTCCTCAAGGCCAGGGTGGAGGAGTTTAACAGGAAGGTTCGCGAGAACCCTCGGGACACGGAGCTGTGGATGGCCTTTGTTGCTTTCCAGGTAAGCGTCGCGGTCCCAGGTCTCCCACCTGGGAATGGCGGCCCTAGCGTTGGGCACTGGTTTATCCTGCAGTGACTCTTGAGCTCCTGTGAGGAACCCTGGTGCCAGGCCTCTAAAGATTAGAATAGAGCCCTTGCCCTGAGTTTGCTCAAAGCCCAGTGATGAAGACTGATGTGTGAGGGCTTACTGCAGTCTGGGGTAGGACATGCTATGACACAGAAGCGGGGGATGGAATGAGGGGGTGACTGCCACTCAGGAGTAAGAAATGGCCTCCAAGAGATGGTGAGCCATGAACAGAACCGGGGTGGGTGCACGCCATGCAGCGGGGAGGCGCTCCTGAAGTGCCAAGAGAACGTGCGGGGTGCCCGGGGCAGTCTGCAGGGACGGGGTTGGAGTTACCGGCTCCCTTTCTGAAATATGCGCATCTGTCTTTGTCCCACTTATTTTTGGAACCACTTATGTAATTACCACATTTGTCCCACATTTGGCTGTGTTATTGGTAAAATCAGCTTTTCAGAAAAGGTTTTCAAGACACTGCATGCTAGTTATTGATACAGAAATCTAAGTTTAAAATGACAGGGACTCTCCAAGTGTCCAGTAGCTAAGTCTCCATGCTCCACATGCAGAGGGCTCGGGTTCAATCCCTGGCCAGGGAACTAGATCCCGCAAGCTGCAGCTGAGACCTGGTGCAGCCAGGTAAATAAATAAATAAGTAAATCAGTCCAGTTCAGTCGCTCGGTCATGTCTGACTCTTTGTGACCCCATGGACTGCAGCACGCCAGGCCTTCTTGTCCATCACCAACTCCCAGAATTTACCCAGAGTCATGTCCATCGAGTTGGTGATGTCATCCAGCTATCTCATCCTCTGGTATCCCCTTTTCCTCCTGCCTTCAATCTTTCCCAGCATCAGGGTCTTTTCCAAGGAGTCAGTTCTTTGCATCAGGTGGCCAAAGTATTGGAGTTTCAGCTTCATCATCAGTCCTTCCAGTGAATATTCAGGACTGGTTTCCTTTAGGAGGGACTGGTTGGATCTCCTTGCGTCCAAGGGACTCTCAGGAGATAGTGGATAGGGCTTCCCAGGTGGTGCCAGTGGTAAAGAACCTGCCTGCCAGTGCAGGAGACCTAAGAGATGGGGTTCGATCCCCAGGTCAGGAAGATCCCCTGAAGGAGGAAATGGCAACTCACTTCAGAATTTTTGCCTGGAGAGTCCCATGGACAGGGGCATCTGGTGGGCTACAGTCCATGGGGTCTCAGGGAGCTGGACATGTCTTACCGACTAAACTCCCAACCCCAAACACAAGACCAGAGCTACCGACCCGAAGAGCACTTCACCGTGGAATGAGCAGCCCTGTGGGCCTTGTAAGTCACTCCACGAGCAGCGCCGACACCCCCGGTCCCCCGGTTCCACTTGCCCATATGAGTGGGTGTTTTTGTTGTTGAGGACGAGCTCATGAGAAGTCCGGGCCTCTACGCCGTGGAGGAAGGAGAGCCGGAGATGCGGAAGCGGTCCCTGCGGCTGGTCCTGGAGAAGAAGCTGGCCATCCTGGAGCGGGCCATCGAGAGCAACCCAAGCAGCGTGGACCTGAAGCTCGCCAAGCTGAAGCTCTGTGCCGAGTTCTGGGAGCCCGCCACTCTGCTCAAAGAGTGGCAGAAACTGATCTTCTTACATCCCAACAACACAGCCCTCTGGCAGAAATACCTGTTGTTTTGCCAGAGCCAGTTCAGCACCTTCTCCGTATCAAAAATTCAGAGTCTGTACGGGAAGTGCTTGAGCACCCTGTCCGCCGTGAGGGACGGCAGCATCGTCTCCCACCCCGAGCTGCCCGGCACCGAGGAGGCCATGTTTGGTAAGGAGACAGCGACCCAGTCCAATGACGCGGGAGGGGCCGTTCTTTCTTTTGGCTTCATTGAAAATAGTTTATCTTTGATTTATTTTAGGAAAGTCTAAGTCGATAAAACTGATGCTTAAAAAAGGGTATTTTGACTCCTTTTGACAATGGGTACCCCCCTCCCCCCCCACCTTCTGGGCAGCGGGAGGCATTATTAAGCCAGTACAGTTCAGAAAATATCGCCAGACTAGAAGTTCCAACTTTTCCAGTTGTTATTCAGGTAAACGCAGTCTCTTAACTGCTTTGGCTGTTGGTGGCCCTGTCTGTGGAGATGCCTGCGTCTCACCCATTGTGGGGGCGTGGGCGGTCACGCGTGCAGGGCACCCTGGCTGGCTGGAATTCACTTGCAGATACAGGTTCCTGGCGTCATTATACTGGTAACGTTTTCAGTAGGTCCCGAAGGACACTAGACTATATTACACATTTTGTCCAATAATGAGGTCCAGAGATGGCCTGTTATACTGGAGTGTATCACTCCTGACCTGAATGCTGGGTTTGCCCTTCATGGGCTCCTGTGTGACCTTGGGTAGGTTCCTTAACCTGTTTGACCTGTTGTTTCTCCCCCAGCAGCAGCAGCCCAATGCCTGCTTCCCAGGAGGGCTGTGCCTGCCAGCTGGGATGGTATATGGGGAGCCTCGCGCAGGGTTTTACTCAAATCCCTTTGATTTGATCAAAGGGATCAAATTTCTTTGATCAAATCCCTGCTATTGAATATTGCTACTAATTTCTAAAGAGAGAAGAAACACGTCGCTCCAGAAATAACAGGCAGCTGTGTCACTGCCCTGAAGGGCCTCAGACTTGGTGTTATGGGTTGGTTGGTTGCTCAAACAGCTTAATGGTATCTCAGAGAGAGAACTGTACCACAGTTTAAATGAAAATTTCAAACATGGAACCCAGATTTGTTTACAGCAGGACTGAGTCTGTGATGGAAATTGCTGGTGAATAATGCCATCTAGTGATCAACTGAGTACAGGGCTTGGCTCTGATTAAAAAAAAAAAAATCTACTGTGCCATCCTTTCCCCAGAGTTTTTCTTGTAATAGTGAGCTCTGAGTACTTGATAACCAATATTCAGACCATCCCCTGGTCTTGTTTTATTGTTACTGTTTGTACTCTGTGGCCGTTTGCTTTAAAAGTGAGAATGCACGTACCATGGTTGCAGCGCTGTTACATGGGTCCTTTAAGCTCAGGACTCGCTCGTCTGCCTTGAAGCCGTAACAGCCGCTGGTTTTGGGGGGAAGACGGCCTGGGTGCTGAGCTGCTCGTCTGTGGGGGCTGCTGTCTCCTGCCCAGGCGCTCACCAGGGCTCGTCCGCTTTGCTCTCCCGCCTGCAGCCCTCTTCCTCCAGCAGTGCCACTTCCTGCGGCAGGCTGGCCACTCCGAGAAGGCCGTGTCTCTGTTCCAGGCCATGGTGGACTTCACGTTCTTCAAGCCGGACAGTGTGAAGGGCCTGCCCACCAAAGGCCAGGTGCGTGTCCCGCCTGAGTTCCCTGCTCCCGTCTCAGCCTCTCACTCTTCTGGGGAAGGGTGTGGGTAATAGGAGTTGATGGTAGTCTTTTCAAAATATTTACATCCTCCTTATATCAGTTGAGGGTTGTCTCTCAGAAATATCCTCGCAATCCAAGGAAAATTCCGTCACAAAAGTAGTAAAGCATTGAGAGCGGAAAGACGATCCCTCCACCTCCCAGCTATAGACTCACTGATGTCCTTTATTTCCCCCTTACTTTCACCCCTGTTTAAATGCTAGTTACCACCCACCTCCAGGGAAGCAGTTACCATGCCTTTTTTTTTTTTTAATTTTTCATAATTTCATTTATTTATTTGACTAGGCCTCTGTATCTGTGCAGGCTGTTCTGTAGGTGTGGTGCTTGGGCTTCTCATTGCGGTGGTTTCTCTTTGTGGAGCAGGGGCTCTAGAGTGTTTCAGCTTCAGTACTTAGAACCCCCGGGCTCTGGGGCGCAGACTCTGGAGCCGTGACCCCTGGGCTCCAGACCGCAGACTCAGGAGTCATGAACCCCCCCGCCCCCTGGGCTCTGGAGCGCAGACTCAGGAGTCGTGATCCCTCGGGCTCTAAGGCGCAGACTCAGGAGTCGTGACCCCGGGCTCTAAGGTGCAGACTCAGGAGCCGTGATCCCGCGGGCTCTAAGGTGCAGACTCAGGAGTCGTGATTCCCTCGGGCTCTAAGGCGCAGACTCAGGAGCCGTGATCCCGCGGGCTCTGCGGCGCAGACTCAGTAGCTGTCGTGCACGGGCTTAGTTGTCCCTCCGTGGGATCTTCTTGGACCTGGGATCCAACTTGAGTCCCCTGCATTGGCAGGCGAATTCTTTACCAATGAGCCACCAGGGAAGTCCATAATGTAGCTTTTAAACCACAGGCCCTCTTTCCTGCTTCTGCATTCTAACCTGCATCTCATGTCTCTCCCCTGGTTAACCTTTCCTCCACCTAAAACCTTGGCTGAAGTTGCAGTGAAATCACACGTTGGTGCTTGTAAACACTGATCCTGATTTGGACGGGGGCGGGGAGCGCGAAGGATATAACAAAACCTTTTTCCTTTTTCCACTTAAGAAAAGTCAGTTTTCTACCTGACGAAGAGGGTCTGGTAGGAGATGGACAGGGTAGCTCAATTCATGGTGAACTTTCCGAGGTCTTTCGTGACAGGCTAAGGTCTCCATCTTGTAGAGCTTTCATGAACTGCCTGTAAAAACTATTTTTAATCATCATTATTTTTAACCTTTCTTTTCTGGACAAAATTGGGGTCAGGAACGTTGGTTAGTATTGACAGAACTGATTGTTAGTATAGTAAGCCAGGTAGCACAGTTATTTTAAGACACGTTTTGCTGTTTTAAGAACCTGCTGTGCTACGGAAGTGACTCAGTCTCTCTGCAGAGCCTGGGGTGTGGCCAGAGCTGGCCTCATCCCCACCCCTTGACTGACAGGCTCTGTGATGGGAGGCCCCTGGGCTAAAGCCTGGCCCAGGACCAGTCCACGCGCTTGAGGCTTCGCGTACTCTGGAGCGCATGACCAAACCTCAATACATCTTCCCAGCACACAGCAGGGGCTCGGTGCTTGTTGGCACAGAGCTGAACGTGGCGGCAACCTCCGTGTTTTACACCTCGACAGGTGGAGTTCTTTGAGCCCTTCTGGGACAGCGGCGAGCCCCGGGCCGGGGAGAAGGGCGCCCGAGGCTGGCGAGCCTGGATGCACCAGCAGGAGTGGGGCGGCTGGGTGGCCGTCGGCGCAGGTGAGGCGCCTCTCGGGGGAGGGCCCGCTGCCTCTTCCTCGGGGGTTTTCCGTTTTCCTGGCTTGTTGGTGTGTGCTGGCCGTTCCTCAGGAGCTCAGGAACGTTGTGCAGATCCCGCGAATGGCCTGGGAGCGCAGGCTGTTCTTCCTCTGAGACACCCTGAAGCAGCCCCCACCGCCCCTGCCAAGAGGTCGGGGAAGAGTACACAGGGGGCTTCTGTGCGCCCTTCGCCCCGCCGCCCCGGCGGTGGAGGTCGCTGCTGGTCGTCCGCAGAGTCCGCTCAGATTTCGCCCGTGCTGCAGGCGCTCATTTCCGCCTGTGTCTGCCCAGCACTCTGCATTTATCCCTGTGCGGCTTCAGGCCGCCCGCCGCGGTCTCCCTGCAGAGCGCTGCCTCCCTCGAGGCCCCTGTGCGCCCGCTTCTGGCTCCACACCCCCCTACCCGCCCCCGGCCCACCCCCAGCCCACCGCGAGTCCCTTCTCCATTTCCGTTCCACTGCGGTCTTCTCTCACCTGTTTATGTAAGTGGAATTGTATGTAACTCTTTGCAGCATTTCTAATTGTAAAACACACACACACAATTACCATTCTAGCCATTTTTAAGTGTGCAGTTGGTGACATAGGTTGCATTCGGATGCTGTCACCCATCGTCAGCTGCATCCCCCTCAGCTCCGTCTCCCCCAGCGCCCCGGCCCCGTCCAGCTCACTGCCCATCCCTCCTCGGCGCGTGGAGCACGTGTGCGTCAGTGCCGCTTGGCTCACGCAGCGTGGTGTCCTCGAGGCTTACGCGGCGCGGAGCACGCGCCAGTATTTCTTCCCAGAGGCTGAATGATTTCCCACCGGGTGCGTATCTCACACACACACGGCGCATCGCTTCCCCTTTCTGCGGTTGTGAATATACCGCTAGGACCGTGGATGTGCAGATACCTGTTTGAGTCCTTGAGCCCCAGCTTTTGGTTCTTTGGGAAGTGCACCCAGGGGTGAACTGCCAGCTCACGCAGTGGTTCTGTCTGATTCTTTGCGGAGCTCTCACATGGCATCTCCACAGCAGCTGCACCATCTCGCATGCTCAGCACCGGCGCAGCAGGGTCCTGAGCTCCTCGCATCCTCACTGGCAGGCGCTTTGTGTGTAGCGTTTGAAGACCGGCTTTCCTCGTTTGCCAGAACCCCCGAGGTCTGCCACACCGCGCGTGCCGGCAGGTGTGTCGTGTTTTTTGCTCAGTGGTGCCCGCAGCATAGCTGTGCCGTAGTTTCTCTAGGCACCTAGTGTAGGATTCTTGCCTCATTGCCAGTTTTGGGCTTTTATGAATAAACTGCTGTGGGCATTAGTGTAAAGGTTTTTGTGGGAACATCGGTTTTCATTTTTCTGGGATCAGCACCCAAGAATACAATTTCTAGGTGTCATGGCCAGTGCGTTTAGTTTCCTAAGAAACCGCCAGACTGTTTTCTGGGCAGCCACACCGTTGTACGTGCTGTGTTTATTTTTAAGTTTGTTGACTTCAGTGGAAGACTCAGACTTTTTTCCTTTTTTATTCTGCATGTTCAGAGTTAGGAAACAAAGTGAAATAAAATATAGGCTATCTTGAATTGCCCCTTTCTTTAAAAAAAAGTGAACATGGATGATAATCATAGGGCCGCTGATGGCCTAAGACAATCGGAAGCAGGGCTATCACTAAATGTCCTCCAGCATTCTGGAACTGTGTGTGCGACACAGGGGCTGCTAGCAACACAAGGCTGTTTCAATTAAAATTAGTTGAAATAAAATTTGAAATTGAGTTATTCTACCAGCTACAATTCACATGCCCAGCAGGTCACATGTGGCTAGCATATCACACAGAGTTAGGACATTCTCATCGTCACAGAAAGCCCTCCTGGACCGCTCTCTTCTACAACGCGTGTCATCCCCATGTCTGGTGGCCGTGACAGCATGAGGAGTCACCTGATTTCATCAGGTCGCCTTCCTTTCCTGGGAACCTGACTGGTCACGGGCGAGTCCGTAAACGCCGCTGAGCGGCCGGGAAGGCCGGGCCTGGGTCACGCTCATCTCGGCCTTCAGGCGTCCGCCCCGCCCCTGGCCCGAGCAGGGGGGTTTGAGGGTTGAGGGTGCTGCTGTCTGCTGGTTCGGTCGCTGGAGCTTTCATTCTCGCCTAGATGACGACGACGAGGAGCCAGAGGACGAAGACCAGGAGATTGGAGACAAGACTCTGCCCCGGTGGCAGATCTGGCTGGCTGCCGAGCGGTCCCGAGACCACAGGCACTGGCGGCCGTGGCGCCCGGACAAGGCCAGGAAGCAGACGGAGGAAGACTGCGAGGACCCCGAGAGACAGGTGAGGCCCCTCCCCGGCCCCCAGCAGCGGGTTGTTGCTCTCTCCCGTTCCCGCTGGGTTTCCGTTCCCAGAAGGAACCCCCTGTGCTTGCTGAGCCCGCGCCTGGCTCAGGAGAGGCTGACCTGCTCCCACTCTCATCTTCAGAAACATCCTCTCCCGGGAAAGCTGCAGGGCTGCGTTGCCTGCTGGTGATGGAGGAGGCTCGGGGCTCTCGCCCTGACGGTCCCTGTGCCCGAGGAGGCGGTTGGGTCTGGTGGTCAGCCCTCCGGAGACTGTCTTCCAAGGCTGGAAACCATGGAGTCACTGTCCTAGCTTCTTCCTCTGTGTCCACTTTCCCCGCTTTTGATCCTTGAAGATGCGTGTGTGCGTGTGACTCAGGAGACGGGGGCAGGAGGTGCAGGCTGTGGGGACGGGGTGTCCAGGCCCGTCCTCCTGGGGAGGAAGTAGCATTTATTGAGCGCTGGTGCTCGCCAGGTGCTCAGGCTGCCTCCCTCACGGCCTGGTGCCTTGCTGTATGGTTGGCAGCTCGGCAGCTTTCTGTCGTTGTTGTTCAGTCGCTAAGTCTTGTCCAATTCTTTGTGACCCTGTGAACTGCAGCATGCCAGGCTCCTCTGTCCTCCACTATCTCCTGGAGTTTGCACAAATTCATGTCCATTGACCTGGTGATGCCATCCAGCCATCTCATTCTCTGTTTTCCCTTTCTTCTCCTGCCTTCAGTCTTTCCCACATCAGGGTCTTTTCCAGTGAGTTGGCTCTTCACATCAGGTGGCTAGAGTATTGCAGCTTCAACATCAGTCCTTCTAATGAATACTCAGGGTTGATTACCTCTAGGACTGACTAGTTTGATCTCCGTGCAGTCCAGGGGACTCTCAAGAGTCTTCTCCAAAACCACAATTCGAAAGCATCAATTCTTTGGGGCTCAGTCGTCTTTATAGTTCAGCTCTCACATCCATACATGAGTGCTGGAAAAACCATAGCTTTGGTTATATGGATTTGTCAGCAAAGTGAAGTCTCTGCTTTTTAATACACTGTCTAGGTTTGTCATAGCTTTTCTTCCAAGAAGCAAGCATCTTTTAATTTCATGGCTGCAGTCACCTCCACAGTGATTTTGGAACCCAATAAGTTTTACATTAAAATAAATGAAGAAATTCTATTTCAATACCTGGAATTGAGCCACTTTGACAAAATACCAACTACAGTCTACCCCAAACAATGAGGGGGTTAGGGTCATCAGCCCCCAGCAGGTGAAAATCTCAGTATAACTTTGTAGTCAGCCCTTTGCATCCAAGGTTCCATAGCCTCATATTCAACCAGTCGTGGGTCATGTAGTCCCGGGGGGACATGTTTAGTGAAAAAACCCATGTGCAAGTTAGAGTCTGGGTCCCCGGCGTGCCTGGCCTGTGACAGTCACAGGTACAGACCGAGAGGCCTTACAGCAGCGAGGCTCCCGCGCTCGGACACAGCACGAGCCTCGAGGGCAGAGGCTCCTCCTGTTCGCATCTGCGTCCCCAGCATCTGGACAGAGGTTGCCCCGTGACAAGGCCTCCGGCAGTCCTGGATGTTGAGCGAGCATCTGTTTGATCTGGGAGCTTGCACTCCAGCAGAGGGATCGGCATGACTGAAGGCCCTGGAGGGCCTGGGGTGTCCCAGGAGAGGCGAACGGGGTGGCCAGAGTGGAGTTAAGAAACCAGGATCGGGGAGAAGGAGAGAGGTGCTCTCTGGGCCGGAGGGAGCGGCCAGGGAATCGAGTCTGTTTGCGAGGTCCCCGGCCTGGCTGAGTCCAAGTTTTCAGAAGGCGGGTGGGGTTTGTCTTTGGTGTGTGAGGGTTTTACAGAGTTCATGGCTGACCTCCAGAAGTTAGTTCTCAAGGCTCAGCAATTTGACAGTTTCCCGGAAGCTCATTCCTGGAGCCAGGTAGTGCTGTGAGTGATTTCTTAGATTTCTCTGCTTTAGTGAAAACCTGGAGGAGAAAAGCTTTCTGATGAATTGGTGGTTCTGATGGGTCGAGTCCCAGGAGTCCAGTCTTACTGTGCTCGTGTTTTGATTTCCTCTTTGCTGACGGCCACAGAGGCCAGGCGGGCAGGCAGGGCGGCAGGCGGAGCGCAGTGCCCGTGGCCTCGCGGTTTAAAGCTGTACATGAAGCCAGCGGTGAACACGGTTAGCATGAGGTCCTTATGATTGCTCCCAGCACGGCTGGTTGCTCCCGCAGTGTCCTTTTTCCTTTGCTGCTGTTTATATATTTTGGAACATATTTTTCATTTCCTGAAGTAATTTGGTACAAAGAAACCACAAAATAGTAATGTTCTTCTATCTTGAAATAAAAAGTTTTTCCAACTGTAATTTATGAAAGTAACTACAAAAGCAACGATGTGTGTTCTCAGAAGTGAATGCGATTCTGGATTTCCTGTGAATCCATTAGGCGACTTTGAAAGTCCCTGCTGTGGTATCCCCTCCCGTGGAGGGTGCCCAGGAGGTGTGAGACGCTGCCCCCAGCGCCCACCCGCCCGCCCTCAGCTTGCCTCATTTTACAGAAATCCTAGCTCCTGTGCGTTTAAAATTGAGTAGTGTTGGCACATATCCATATAAAAAGAATTGCTGAGGGTGGTGAGGGGCTACCCTGGTGGCTCAGTGGTAGAGAATCCACCTGCCAAGCAGGAGACATGGGCTCGGTCCCTGGTCGGGGAGAGCCCACATACGTGGAGCAGCGAAGCCCATGTGCCCTGGGGCGCGGGCTCCGCAACAAGAGATGCGTCTGCAGGGAGAGCCTGGCACCGCGGCTCGAGAAGAGCCCCGTTCACGGCGACAGGAGAGGAGCCCACACAGCAGCAAGGACCACGCACAGCCAAACAAACACAGTTTACACAGAACCGTGGGAAGACTTGTGGAGGCTCTTGTTTGTTCGCTGCGTTCGGTCACTGGGTTTTTGTCTTCCCTGCAGGTGTTGTTTGACGATCTCGGGCAGTCTCTGATCCAACTGTCCAGCCCGGATCTCCAGTTTCAGATGATGGCGGCCTTCCTGCAGTTCCTGGGGGTGCCTTCTGGCTTCAGCCCCCCCACCCCCTGCCTCTATCTGGCCATGGACGAGAACAGCATCTTCGACAGCGAACTTTATGATGAAAAGCCTTTGACTTTCCTCGACCTCTGCTGCTCCGGTGTCGGCTGTGTGGGCCGCATGGAGCCTCTGGGCGGCCGGCACTGGCCCCGGGGTCCCAGTCGAGAGGGCGAGGAGTTTATCCGCAATGTCTTCCACCTGGCACTGCCTCTGTTTGCAGGCAGGGAACGGTCTCAGCTCTGCGTCTCCTGGCTACGGTACGAGATCACCAAGGTAACGCTGGGCCCCCCTCCCATGGGTGGGGACCTCGGCTCCTGTCTCGGGGTGTCGGTGGGGCGGCCGAGCTCGTTCTGCAGGGTGCTGGGCCACGGCACCTCCCCCTTCAGGGACCCTAGGGCACTGCGTGTGTGGCTGCCCCTTCTGAGGGGCCGCAGGGAGCGGGGGGCAGGAGGCTGAGCCCAGCTCGTCAGTGACCGGAGCTGCCGTTGTGGTGACTGTTAGCAGATGTCTGTGATTGTGTGAGCAGTTAGTGTTAAGGTCCATGCTTAAGCTGGGCTAGAGGATTTAAGGACTTATTAAAATAGATAAGCTACTTACCCTGCTTTTTAGTATCTATTACCTGCTAGAAATTTGTCTAGGATTGACTCTTCTGCCCTGTGGTGGCCACCAGCTAGAATTAAATTTTCATGTCCAGAGTTCTGATCCTTTAATTGCAAATGGCACACACCAGGCTGTGTTATTAAAACAGTGTCTGGTAAAATCTGATGGGGCTTCCCTGGTGGCTCAGTGGTAGAGAATCTACCTGCCAATGCAGGAGATGGGGTTTGATCCTTGGCTCAGGAAGAGTCCACTGGAGGAAGTAATGGCAACCCACTCCAGTGCTCTTGCTGGGAAATCCCATGGACAGAGGAGCCTGGTGGGCTACAGTCCGTGGGGTGGCAGAGAGTTGGACACAACTGAGTGACTAAACAACATTTGTTGATCGCCTGTCTTTGAAGAAAGACGTTTGGAGTGTCTAAGCCTTGTTTACAGGAGTGTAAGATGGCAGCCTGGATATGTTAGTTTCAGGGCTCCCGTGGCCTTGGTAGAACCCTGATCTGTTTCTCAGGGAGCCTACGAGTTTACCAGATACGTGAATGGAGGCAGGCAGTGTAGACACCTCGTGTGGCTTCCTGCAGCTGACAGTACAGAGAAAGAAGGAAAGTGATGTCGCTCAGTCGTGTCTGACTCTCTGTCATGGACTGCAGCCCGCCAGGCTCCTCCGTCCATGGGATTCTCCAGGCAAGAACACTGGAGTGGGGTGCCATTCCCTTCTCCAGGGGATCTTCCTGACCCAGGGATGGATCCCAGGTCTCCTGCATTGCAGGCAGATTCTTTACTGTCTGAGCCACCGGGGGACTCGACAGTACAAAGGGATGTCTATAAGTCCCGGAGCATTTCAAGTAATTCTTTTCCTTTTTACCTTTAGGTCATTTGGTGTCTGCACACTAAAAACAAGAAGAGATTAAAGTCACAAGGAAAGAACTGCAAAAAACTAGCCAAGAATCTCCTCAAGGAGCCGGACAACCGCAACAGCTTTTGCCTCTGGCAGCAGTATGCGCATCTGGAGTGGTTGCTGGGCAACACAGAGGATGCCCGGAAGGTCTTCGACGCGGCCCTGGGCGCCGCGGGGAGCCGGGGCCTGGGGGACCCGGAGCTCTGTGAGCTCGGCCTGCTCTACGCAGCGCTGGAGGCGGAGCTGTCGCCGCCCGTGGGCGGGGCCGCCCCAGCCCGCGCCGTGCACGTGCTGAGCGGGCTGACGGAGCGCCGCCCCTACGGGCCGTGCACGGGACAGGTGTCGGCCGTGCACGTTTTGAAGGCTCGGAGGGCGTACGAACACGCATTGCAGGACTGGCTGGGGGAGCGCCGCGGCCCCGACCCGGGCCCCCCCGACCGCTTCAGCCGCCTGGTCAGCCTGGCGAAGTGCTTCATGCTCTTCCAGTACCTGACCGTGGGGGTCGACGCCGCTGGGCGCGTCTACGAGCAGGTGTTTGCGGGGCTCAGGGGCTCTGTCTCCGCCGAGGCTGCCGGCCTGGAGGGCGCCCTGGAGGCCGTCACCCTGATGCACACCAGCCTGCTCAGGTTCCACGGCAGGGTTGCCGCCCACCCGCTGGCTCCCCTGCGACAGGCGCTCTCAGAGGCTTTACGGTTGTACCCGGGCAACCAGCTTCTCTGGAGGGCGTACGTGCAGATTCAGAGCAAGTCGCACAGTGCCAGCAGGACCAGAAGATTCTTCCATGCCATCACCAGGTCCGCTAAACTCCTGGAGCCCTGGCTGTTTGCGATTGAAGCGGAGAGGATGCGGAAGAGGCTGGTGGACGCCGTGCAGAGGTAATCACAGCGCGCCTCGGCCGCAGGTCCGCAGGCCTCTCACGCGGTCAGGCCTAGCCCACCAGCCTCTAGAAGACAGAAATGCACGCGGCCCAGGGCCTGGAACGCCTGCGGGGTGGAGGGGAGCGGTGCCCTCTCTTGTGTTACGGGAAGATGCATTGAGAAAGGAAACAGATCCGCAGGGATTCAGGAAAGTGTGTTAGAGGAGGGCAGAGAGCGGCCCCTTTGTCGGGGCTCCCGTGGTGTCTCCCCAGGCCTCGCTCCTGCACATCCTGGGCTCTGTTGATGGCGCCTGAGTGCTGACTCCCCGCTTTCGGGGGTCTGAGACCTTGTAGAGAAATTGTGGGGCGGGCACTTGGGCCTGGAGTCAAATCCCAGCGCTTCCACTCTGCAGCTGTGTGACCCTGGGCAGGGCAGTTCATGGCTCTGGTCGGTTACCTTTCTGTAAAATGGGCATAATTAAAGAGGGTTGCTGGGAAGAGTGAGTGCTGGGCACAAAGAGCCCAGAGTAATTACTAGCCTGTGTTACTATCGCGGGTGAGAACAGGGTGGTGCTTTAAATGTCTCTTTTTAGGTAACACTATTTTATGTCTGAAGGTTAAGCAGTAGGCTTGGGCTACTCACACTGTGAGCTGAGGCATCGTTGTTGCTTCTAGAACCTTCGTTGTTTTACTCTGACCTGAGAAAGCCGGGGTTCAGGATTGCCTGTGTTTCGCGCCTTCCATTCGAATTTTATTCCCTCTTTCAACTGAAAGGTCTCAGGGTAACTGCACTCTGCTGCAGAAGGGGCAGGTTCTCCTGAGAAGAGGAGTCTGTGTGCCCTCAGGGTGGACTCCGCGGGGTGAAGACACCGCAGAGCCCTGGACGCTGCGCTCCGCCGGCCCCGGAGGAGCCACGTCTCACCTGCAGCCCACGCTCCCGCGCCCGCAGACCCGGGGCAGCAATGCCTGCGCCACGCGCCCACCCCCGTCGCTGACCCTGCTGCGGCGTCAGCCTGAGCGCTTGTCCCGGACTCACCTGAGCCTCTGTCCTGCAGGGTGGACGGTAGAGAGGTGCACGCCACCCTTCCTGAGACCGGCCTGACGCACCGGATCAGAGCCCTGTTTGAGAGCGCCGTGCGGAGCGACCACGGCAGCCAGTGCCCCTTGCTGTGGAGGATGTACCTGAACTTCCTGGTAGGAAAGATGCAGGGTTTCTGTTCCTGTGCAGAGCGCTGTTTCCTCTTCCAGAAGAGCAGGGCAGGGGCCCTGAGGACCCGGGAGGGGCCTGGTAGACTGAGGAGGAGGGCCCTCAGGACCCGGGAGGAGGTCTGGTAGTCTGAGAAGGGGGATGCTCAGGACCCGGGATGTAGACTGACTGAGGGGGGCCCTCAGGACCCGGGAGGGGCCTGGTAGAGTGAGGAGGGGGCTCAGGACCCGGGAGGGGCCTGGTAGAGTGAGGAGGGGGCTCAGGACCCGGGAGGGGCCTGGTAGAGTGAGGAGGGGGCTCAGGACCCGGGAGGGGGCCTGGTAGACTGAGGAGGGCCACCTGGCAGCCCCAGAATATCTGTGTTTCTCTGAATTAACTTCGTTGAGGCAACAACTTGGAAATTGGTCTAAGAGCGTTCATTCAAAAGAGACCTAAATGTGTTGCTATTCTGCTTCTAAGAATTTCCAGGTCCTGATTCTGTTTGTTACTAAAAGGTTTTGTAAGACTCAGTCTGGACTGTGGTTTTAAGAGAGGCGCTTCCAGAGCGGCTGTGTTTCACTGGAGGCGCCACGGCCGTTCAGTTTCGTCAGCGGGCTCTGCGGGCCGACAGGCGGGTCCTGGGCTTCGGGGCCTGCGTTGCTTTGTCTTTGGTTAAAGGTCTGACGGCGGGCTGGGCTTCCTATATTATAAAATGTCTACTGCCGAGTTTCGTGGTTTTTAGAAACAGTCTTCCAGCCACTTGAGTGTCTAGACAGGGCTCACGTCTGTTCAGTCGCATCAAAGTGCCCTCCACTGACTACCTTTCAGAAGCCCTGAGTGGCCTTCCTGTTATGTACATATGTGTATCTCTGATTATTTCCATAGGGTAATTTCTCAGAAGTGGATCAAAGTATTTGAACATTCCCCGTTGACATTTGACAGAGAGGGATGTAAAGAGACACAGAGGAAGGTAGGGGCTAGGAGAAGTTCGGGGTTAGACGTCTGGGCCTCCCCCAGCCTCTGAGAGTCCGGAACTTATCTGGGAGTGCCTCCCTCGAGGTCTGAATGGCCTAGACAGCTCGTCTCAAGACAGCAGCTCGCGGGCACACTCCCAGCGCGGACGGGCACCAGGTGGCCCCAGGATGAGTTACCACCGAAGTTTCTGTGGTTTTAACGTTTATTCTTCACTCTCAAAAGCGTAGATTTCATGTGTTGCCTCATTGGTGTGGGATGGGAGCCTCCAGAAGTCCAGACGCCCGTGTGGTGTCCCTGCCCCGGGTGGCCGGGACACGGCCCACCCGCTGACCTGGGGTCACAGCACTGGGCGGCCGTCGGGGTTCGCTCGTCGCCAGGCCCCTTGGCTGAAGGAGCGTGTCGGACGCTCTCTCGGTTCCAGAGCCGACGCCCTGTGAGTCTAGCTGCTGAAAGACCTTTCCACTTATGAAGAGGGAGGCCAGCTTAACTTCTTCCAGGCTTTTCCAGGTGGAGACAGGGTGATGGGCAGGCTTGGAGTGTTTCTACTGAGGAGCTGCCATGATCTGGTTGGACTGTAGACAGAAAAGTGCTTGTTGACTTGGAAAAAAAAGATTGAGGCCGTTAGGGAATGTCTTATCTTTTTGGAAAGATGAGCATCAGACCAAGAATTAACTGTGCAGTGATTTCCCCCACCAGTTCCTGAGGCGTCTGGGTGGGCTCCTAACACTTTGGCAAAAGCAGTGAGAAAAATCAAATTAGAGCCAAAATGTGAGGCGTCGGCTGGGAGGGCCTGGCTGGCAGGTGCCGTGGGGCCCTGGAGAGGCTGTGGCTCTGCTCCCCGGAGGAACAGTCACCGTCTCGGTTTCACCTGGCGTTTACCATGTGACGCCTGATACAGCAAAGGCCTTTTCCAGGGGCCAGCAGATGGAGGATCCAGCAGAGGGCAGTTCTTGTGTGAGGCTTGGGCAGCTTCTGTCTGGATTTGCTGGATTCCAGGGTTATCTGAGCGTCTCACAAAGGCAGTGGTGGAGAAAGTCCACTAACACGATATTTCAAGAACAAACCAAGCCTTCAGTGTGGTCACTGTTCTGGCAGCAGACACCGCAGGGCCCTGGCATTGCGGGCGGGCAGCCCACAGTGGCTCTCAGGGCTCCCTTCCGAGTCCAGCCTCAGAACAGCCTGGGAGGGAGCCGGGAGTCCCGGGGTAAGGGGTGAGCCCTGTCTGGAGCTGACCAGGGATGCTGGTACAGCCCAAGGGGATGGGCTCCCCGACAGGGTGTCCACCTGGAGGATCTGCGTGGGAGGCGAGGCCAGCCTTGCTGGATGGAGGCCCTGAGCCATGGGGGGAGCTGCTGAAGCCATCAGCCATGCTTCCAGGGAGTCGGTCACAGCCCTGCCTGCTCCCTGCCCGCTGGGCGGCCACTCACACACACTCCTGTGGGAACAGGACGTCTCAGGGAGGCAGGTGGGCAGCCCTAGGAGCAGACTTCAGCTCCGTGAGCTCAGCTTGTGCCCACTCACGGCTGTGAGCGCCCACCCAGGGAGCTGCCTGGGAGGCTGTGACTCCCGGGGAAGGGGCTGGCCCCTTCCTGGGACTTGGGAGAGGCTGGCGGGGGAGGGGGTGGACGGAGACTGCCTGCCGCGCCAGCATCCGCAGCAGGTGTGGGAAGAGCGCCTCTGAGTTGAGACCAAGACTTCATAGCTTAGTGCTGTGTGAACACTTCCCAGGCGGCACCAGCGGTGAACCGGCCTGCCAGGCAGGAGGGACGAGACAGGGGCCCGTCCCTGGGCGGGGAGACCCCCTGGAGGAGAGCATGGAAGCCCGCTCCAGTGTTCTTGGCTGGAGAATCCCGTGGACAGTGGAGCCTGAAGGCTACAGTCCATGGGGTCACAGTCAGACACAACTGAAGCTACTTAGCACACACGCATTGTATAAAAACGTGCTTAGAGTAGAAATGTGGAGAAGGCAATGGCACCCCCCTCCAGTACTCGTGCCTGGAAAATCCCATGGACAGAGGAGCCTGGTGGGCTGCAGTCCATGGGGTCGCTAAGAGTCAGACACGACTGAGCGACTTCACTTTCACTTTTCTCTTTCATGCATTGGAGAAGGAAATGGCAACCCACTCAAGTGTTCTTGCGTGGAGAATCCCAGGGATGGGAGAGCCTGGTGGGCTGCCATCTATGGGGTCGCACAGAGTCGGACACGACTGAAGTGACTTAGCAGCAGAGTAGAAATGTGAATATTTGCACACTCTCAGACTGAAATTCCTGATCAAAAATTTGCTCTTGACAAGGTTATTGATTCAGTTAATCCTGGTTATCTCATTTCTGTAAGACAGTTTTCAGAAAATGGCTAGTGTTAAAGCAAGCCTTTTCTCTGTCACCACCCTCATTCTCCGCACGCTTGGGAACACCAGGTGTGATGGCCCGCGGAAAAGGAGGAGATGAAGACAGGTCATCAGTGTTCAAGGTCCAGTCCAGGCCCGCGGGACACAGCAGAGGCCCCGAGGGCGCCCCTAGGCACGTGGATGCCCCGCAGCCCGTGTACTGGGGCCCCGTGCGGGTCAGTGGCCTTAGATGAATGTTTCAGCCCCTCAGTTTTTTATTTTTCCCCCTTGCTTTAGGTTTCCTTAGGAAATAAAGAAAGAAGCAAAGGCGTGTTCTACAAAGCACTGCAGAATTGTCCTTGGGCAAAGGTGAGTTCTGCAGGCCCCGGTCTCTGGATTCTCAGGGACCTTCCTGCCAGGCCTCATCCGGTCTGTGCCTGGGCCCGGCCCCCCAGGGCTTCCTCTGGCCCCCTGCAGCCCGAGGGTCTTGTTTCCTGTCCTGGGGGCGCGACTGGGGGCAGCTGGTTCCCAGC
The DNA here is from genome assembly GCF_019923935.1 of Bubalus bubalis. Classification (NCBI taxonomy): domain Eukaryota; kingdom Metazoa; phylum Chordata; class Mammalia; order Artiodactyla; family Bovidae; genus Bubalus; species Bubalus bubalis. Next base: position 1,382,512 of record NC_059167.1, read on the forward strand.
AGTTGCCAAAGCCCAGCCCAGAGGCCAAGCGCGTCGGGACCCACGTCCAACTCGGCCTGCAGCGCCTGGGTCTGGGGACACTCAGCAGACAGGTGGGGACCACCGCAGCTTCCCGCCCCACCTTGGAGAGAGGCCCCGCTCCCGTGACCCCTGGGGCTCACTAAGGTGCCCCCGAGTTAGGGCGGGAAGGGGGCGGGGCCAGGGAGGCGCCCGCTGACCGGCGTCGCCCCGCTCAGGCGCTGTACATGGACGCCGTGGAGTACTTCCCCGACGAGATGCAGGAGGTCGTGGACCTGATGACGGAGAAGGAGCTGCGGGTGCGCCTGCCGCTGGAGGAGCTGGAGCTGCTGCTGGAGGACTAGACGCCGCTCTGGGGGCAGGGACCAGCCCCGGGACACGGGCACGCGCGTGCCCAGACCTGTGCCCTGAAGGGTCCTCCCTGACGCGCGTGTCTGGGCTGTCAGTCTCACCTCTTGCACAGTTTTGCACGTGCAAATGACACAAAGCTGTTCTGCACACGATACATGTGAGTGTGTGTGTATGCGTGCACAGTCAAGGATCATGCCAAAGCTGTCATGGCTCATGTGGGTCCTTCTGGTCCACTCTCCCCTGCCCATCCCGGGTGAAGGTTCTTCTGTGGGCGTCCTTGGGGATCCTGCCAAGTCTCCTGGCTCTTGCAGTCCAACGAAAGGTCTGGTTACTCACCAGGCCCTCCGCCCTGTGGCTGGTGAGCCCATTCTGCCCGTTTCTTCAGACTAGAGCAGCTGGGAGTCGTGTAAAGCTTGGAGTTCTCAGCTGCGTCACACGTGTCCTTCCTGTTCCCCGAGCTCCACTCGCGGACGTTTCGCCTGCGGACCCGGCAGCCAGCGTCGCCGGAAGCTCGTGCGCCTGGAGACCCTGGGCCCACCCGGCCCTGCTGAGTCAGATGGGCTCTAGGAGGACTGAGTCAGGGGACTGAACAAACAAGGACCCCGCTGCAGGGGAGCGCGGCCTGCTCCTCCCCAGCAAACTCGTCTCTGCCTCAGAGACGGCGAACGTTCGCTTCCGGCCGCGTCAGCTGCGCTCGTCCGATTTCCAGGAGCGGTGATCAACACCCGACGGAGCGGAAATGCTTTTTCTTCTCCGAGGTCCTGCTTTTTTAAACACAGCGAACTTCTCTGCATTGCGTTTCTTATTAAATCATGCTCTCTAGAACTGCTGAAAAGTGAATTTCCTTGGCCCCTCATCCAGAAAAGCGGGTGTTGTGGAACCTGGGCTAGAAATGGACAGACACCGGCAGGGGAGAAGGGGCGCATTCTGCAGCGGGTCTCGGGGCTCTGAGGCTGAACGGAGGAGAGCGCAGGGCAGAGGGAGCCAGGCGAGGGGCGGCGCAGGTGCTTCTTTAGTCTCATGGTGGGTGGGGGGGCGCGCTGACCTCCACAGGGCTGCCCTGGGGGTCTTCAGCCCTGCCCCTTTGAAATTCTGTTGGGAACCCCCTGTCTCAGCAGCACCAGCCCCTCCTTCCTGCCCTGGACCCTCCAAGGGCAGCCCTGGCCGGGAGGTAGCAGCCTTTGTTGGCTCCACAGCAGAGGTGGTTGGCCATGTGCTCACGAGCAAGCAGCCGCTGTTTTAGAGCTGCTGCCGGCTAGGCGCAGTGCCTTGGGGGCAGCAGGGACCCAGTCTGCAGTGCCCGGGTCCCCAGAGGCTTCCCCACACCTGGGCCCACCCACTCCTCCGGCCGAGCACCCAGCGTGTGGACAGGACTCCGTGTTAGAGAAAGCACGCTTTATTGGGGCGCAGGCAGCCTGCCAGGCCCCTACACGCTGCGCTCGGGAGGGACACGAAACGCTCTGCCAACCGTGGCCAGTGAGCACACGGGCACCCAGGCAGGCAGCCTCCCTCCCAACCCCACCCCTCCAGCGGCCAGGGCCCTCCCAGCCTCTCCTGGAAGGCAACTCTGGTCTACTAGAGATAGAGCCCCTCTGGGGTGCCCTCCTGTTTTTTATAAAGAACATTTTCCTTCGACTTTTTGAAGTCTTCATTTGTTACTTTCATTCTGCGCTCTCTCAAGGCCATCAGACCAGCTTCTGTACAGATTGCCTGTAGGAAAGAACAATGCATTCAGAGCGGAAAATACTTTTTATTCTAACAGTTAAGACAGCACTATTTTGAAATCTGGTGTTGGCATCCAGGCCAAACACAAATTTTTATCAAACTTGAATGTTTCAAGCATTCTAATTATTTTCTCCAAGGACCTGAGGTGGCTTAACCTGGGAGTATTTCATTAAGGAAGAGGCCTGTCTTAGGTTCTAACTAGCTGTATAGCCTGGCAGGTCAGTAAATCCTCAACGCTCCGCTTTGGTTAAAGGGAATAATCCTAAGAAAGAGAAAAAATGATATCCATAAACTTAGCGGCCACATACAGTGACATCCATTTCATTTACCTACAGTCTTGAGAACATGTATTCTGGTTAAATATTTACAAGTTTCAGACAGTATATATTCAAATATATTCACTTTTTCAATAATCACTTGCCAAAAGTAAAACAAGAACCCAAGCAACGTGATGTGAGAGAAACACGGTCCTGGCTCTGCAGACTCTCTCTGGCTATGGCCTCTAGCACCTCTACTTGGAGTGATGTGGAGCAGTGTGTTTCTGCCCATGAAAGACGAGTCGAAGGTGACACCTAGGAAGTGAGGGGAGGAGCGTACGGGGTTCACCACGTTGCAACTTTTCTGAAGGCTTGAAAAATCTTTCTAAATAAAAAGTTAAGATCTTAAATAATTTTACCTTCCTCCCCCGGTGAGACCAGCCTAGTTCCACAGATGCCAATGAGACGCAGTTCAGCGCAGGCAGCGGGACCAATATCGGTGCCCGTGCAGGGAGCAGGCTGTGCCCAGTCACGGCTGCTGCGCCCGGCCCCCTCGGCGTCTGGGAACATGGGATAAAACAGGTAAAACCCAGCCCAGCTCCTCACCTTGATGTCGGCACCAGAGAGGTCGTCTTTAGCCATGATCAAGTCGTCCAGGGTCACGTCGTCGGCCAGCGTCATCCTGCTCGTGTGGATCTGGAAGATGCGCTTCTTGGTCTTTTCGTCGGGCAGGGGGAACTCAATCTTCCTGTCGATGCGGCCTGTGGGCACACAAGGTTTGCAGTTACGGCCTGGCGCCCGGCCCTGGCTGAGAGGCCTCCGTCTCACATGAGTGATCTCAGTCACACAGCATCCTGTGCCAAATCTTAAAAAGCGTCTTGAGGCTAAAAAAGGTCAGGCTACACAGAGTACATCACAATCCACTTAGCATTCTCTAAGTGGACACAGTTTGGTAAGTTCCTCAAGGTTCAAGGCGGTATTTACCTTTGCACCCATCACCTGGTAACCATCCTCCCCAAAGTGCCCTTTAGAAACACAAATCCACTGAGCGCGTTCGCTCCCCGCGATGGGGCCGGTGCAGCGTGACCTGGTCTGATGAGGGCGGGGTCCAGCGTCTCTATCCGGTTTGTGGCCATGATGACTTTCACGTCTCCCCTTGAGTCAAAGCCGTCCAGCTGGTTCAGCAGCTCCAGCATCGTTCGCTGAATCTCCCTCTCCCCGCCTGAGTTGGAGTCGTACCTGGAGAAGAAGCCAGGGGGACATGAGGACCCCACGGCCTGGCTGGTGGAGGCACTCGGGACACGGCTGTCTCCACCCGTGGGTCCCACCTGCCCAGAGCCCAAGCTGCACCCCACAGTATCTTCTCTGTGGCCATTTTCATGCCTGAAATTGTATCCTTTTTATTCAGTCTCCACATGTGAGCTCCTCGAGGCAGAGACCCATCTTTACCGCTCTCTCCAGAGTCCAGAGGGTGCCGGGCTCTGAGCTGGCACTCACGGCACGGCTGCGGACGGACCGAATCCACTGACGGGGAGTCGTTGCCCGGTACGTGGGGAGCGGCACAGGGACCGCGGCAAGCCAGCACGCAGCCCCTGCGGGGCCTGCCCACGGTCCTCGTTCTCAGAGCAGAGCGGCACCGTGCCTACCCCTTAGTGACACAGAAGAGGGAAGGGAAAGTCTACCTTTTCGTCCCAATAGCATCAATTTCATCAATAAAGACGATGGATGGTGCGTGTTCTTCAGCGACTCGAAACAGTTCCCGAACGAGCTTGGGGCCGTCGCCCAGGTACTTCTGAATGAGTTCAGAGCCGACCACTCGCAGGAAGGTGGCCGAGGTCTGGTTCGCCACTGCTTTGGCTAATAAGGTTTTCCCTATTTTAGATTGAAAAAGAAAGGGGAAAAAACCTGAAGTGCTGTTTTAACTTTAGAACTCTCATTACCACCTTAAAAGACATGAAGAATGGGTGGATCCCTCTATGAAAAGCATGTTCTCAAAGCAGACAAGGAAATTAAAAAAAATTGAAATACATATTTTGATTATTTTTAACTGTCATCATGATAATGTCAGAAAATACTTTTACTGCAAGGTACTCAAAGTTGCATATAATATTCACCTGACCCCATTCAACTAGGGTTAGAGAACCAAATTCAATTCCTACGAAACTATCAGTGCTGAAAAAAGGCCGGGGAGCACCAGGCTTGACCGGAGGACAAAGCGCGCTCCTGAGCAGGCCTGCTGTGCCCCGGGGCCACCTGCGGGCGTCCCCAGGCTCTGGGCGCCGAGCCAGGACCAGCTCCTGACGAAGCCCACGACTGAGCGCTGCCGGAAGCTCCCTGTCTGTGCTGCGCCCTCGTGGGACGCTCCTCACTGCTCTCAGGGCAGCCCTGACACTTCTCTCTCAAGTCGAGAACCAGAGTCAGCAAGGGCACCCACCCCGAGAACGTCAGAGCGTGAGACCTCGGCCCTGGGATGGCGAGAGCTGGAGAGGGCCACCCTCGGGCCCGTGTGGGGGAGGGGGCTGGCCAGGGACACACGGGATTCTGGGCCAGTGGTGAGGGGGACAGAGATCTAAGCTCTGCGACAAGGCGAGGCAGTGAGCTCCTCTGTCGGGCAGAAGCTTCAGATGCTTATGAAAGGGCTGGACTACTCCCCGAGGGCGTCCGCTAAGGGCGGCAGGCAGAGACCAGAAGGACCTCCTAAGTGGACGAGACCTTCTGGTCCAGACGCAGCCAAGCATGGCTGCCAGGATGTTCAGCGAGCAGGGGGACCCCCAAGTGTCGCTGGCCTCTCCTGAAACCTCCTTTCCTGGGCAAAGAGGCTGCAGCAGCTCCCCGCCTCAGCACAGCGTCGCCCTGTCCCTGCCCGTGGGCGGTCCTCAATACAGATCCTCCTGGGAACACGGCTCAGTTCACTCCATCAAACGACCTCCCTTCCTCTGGAGTTCACAGAGCAGTGAATTTACTAAGCCCTGAACTACACAACTTACTGAGGTCAGCCCAGTGCCTAATGAACCAAGGACGTACGTGCGTTTTTATCTTTGCCCATTCACTCATCCGACGTGATCCTCAGTCGCCAACAGCCTGGGAGAGTGCACTGATCTCAGCGGCACAGGAGCGCGGTCACCGTGGGCCCGCACCTCTGCCGAGACCGGCCACGCTCCGCACGTGGTCGGGGTCCTCAGGGAAGGGAGCAGACATCGGCGCCCTCTAAAGCTCCCACGGGGATGCCAATACATGGCCAAGGTGGAGCACTGTTTCCAGTTTTTCTTACAAACTATTTTCAGTGGACTTACGTTACTCTTGGTACTGAAAAGCACTATTTTGCAACATGGGCATCTCGCACGTCTGAGTACACCACAGGAGTGCTGGGGGTCTGGACGTGCGCTCACACTGAGCAGGCACTTTTGGGGGGTGTCTCCTGGGGTCTCCTTTCTAGTGTGACTCCTACGATCGTCAACATATTAACCCCGTGAGGCCCGCAGTCACGAGCCGAGACAGCTCAGCTCTCAGCACGACAGCACGACGCCTTCACGTGACAAGCGCGCTTCCAACGGGGCTGCTCACCCACACGTCCAGGGTCACTCGGAGCACATCTTTAAACTAAGGACTTGAGGCCCCCTCGCTCAACGGCCAAGTGGTTATAACCAGCTAATGCTGCCACTCAAGGAACGAGCTCAGTGCCTGGAAAGCGACCAACGCAGAGCACACACACCTGTGCCGGGCGGACCATAGAGAATGACCCCCTTAGGGGGCTTGATCCCCATCTCTTCGTAGTATTCAGGATGAGTGAGAGGAAGCTCCACGGATTCCTACAAAACAAACACAGGGTAGAGATGACAGGCTTTCCTGCTGAAACGTGTCCTGTCCACTCACTGGCGTCAAGGGTGTGTCTCAGTTGCAACAAAAACAAGCTAACATTTCCACTGTTGTTGTTAGAGACAATGCTCACCCCAGCGGCAGCCAGGCCACGGCGCAGAGGACCTCGGTCCCACGGGGCTCCCGGTGCCCTCCCGTCTCCCTGACACACCCAATTTCCCGAGAGTCGGCCGAGTGACATGTAACAGGGACACTCGCCCTTGCCGAGGGAAGGACTATAAAGCGTGGATCCACACTTCCAATGGGACTGCAGCGAGCGAGGCTTCCTGCTGCTGTCCCACCTCAAGACAGGACGGCTCCTCCCCGCTGCCTGAGCCCCTGGGGCGCTGTGACGGCTCTGAAGGCCGAAAAGCCCGCAGAGGGCCGCCCCGTGCGCCCCCGCCCAGGGCCGGGACCACGGTCTAGCCGAGCGCCGTGCGCCCCCGCCCAGGGCCGGGACCACGGTCTAGCCGAGCACTGTGCGCCGCCCTGCCCCAGACACCACCTGGGCTTTCTGTGTAGCCGCAGCTGGAGTCAACCAACTGGAAACATATTCACACAGATGGTCACTGAGTGTTACATATGAAGTGTGTTACTGAGTGTTACATATGAAGTGTGTTACTGAGTGTTACATATGAAGTGTGTTACTGAGTGTTACATATGAAGTGTGTTACTGAGTGTTACATATGAAGTGTGTTACTGAGTGTTACATATGAAGTGTGTTACTGAGTGTTACATATGAAGTGTGTTACTGAGTGTTACATATGAAGTGTGTTACTGAGTGTTACATATGAAGTGTGTTACTGAGTGTTACATATGAAGTGTGTTACTGAGTGTTACATATGAAGTGTGTTACTGAGTGTTACATATGAAGTGTGTTACTGAGTGTTACATATGAAGGAGTGTTACATATGAAGTGTGTTACTGAGTGTTACATATGAAGTGTGTTAAGCTGCAGCTGCTGTAAGAACTATCATACAATTTATTCTTACTTCTGTTACCTAACTCAGTATTAGCAACACAAAATACCGCCGTTGGCCAGCTCTGGGTCAGTTACTGGTCTGATCAATAAAGAAAAAACAGGACTTCCCTGGTGGCCCAGTGGTTAAGAACCTGCCTGCCAACGCAGAGGGCACAAGTTCGATCCCTGCTCCAGTAAGATTCCACGTGCTAAGGGGCAACCAAGCCCACGTGTCACAGATACTGCAGCCCGCCCGCTCCAGGGCCCTCGCCAGGAGCAGCCACCACAGTGAGAGGCCCCCGCGCCGCCACGGAGCAGCCGTGTTTGCCACAATGAGAGAGCCCTGCCTGGCACAGCAGCAAAGATCCAAGGCAGCCCAGAACAAAGCAAAAGCAGAAAACACGCGAGACGCCCGCACGAGGCGGCAGGGAGCAGCGAGGGCTAACCCAGGGCGGGTTCCCGGACGTACCTTGATTTCCTGGATTTGGTTGTCCAGCCCCCCGATGTCGGCGTAGGTCTCTTGGGGCGCCTTTTCCACCTTCATCACCGTGACCAAGGGGTCCGTGTCGTCCATCAGCACCCCGATCACCGCGTGCACCTGCGAGGGAGCAGGGTTCTCACCGCCGGGTCCTGACGTGCGCCGCCTCTGTTCGCACTGGGGTGGCAGCCACAGAACCCGCCCTGCCCGCAGCCGTGCTCCGGCGCCGGCTCCACGGGAGGGGAAGCGGGGAAGCGCCCTTCCCCTTCTGAGGGGAAGCGCCCCACGCAACGCCTGACCTTGTGGTTGAGCAGCACAGAGCAGCCGGGCTCCAGCAGGTCCTTGTCTACGAACGAGAGGATGCTGACGTAGTGCTCCGAGCCCACAGATGTGGACACGATGGCGTGGTTGTCATCGATGATCTCCTCCAGGGTCCCCACCGACATCGGCGTCCCCCGCAGGTCATCCACCTTTGACCTCTCCTCCTACGTGAGAGCAGCCCAAGAAAGAGTGGCTCAGACTAAAAAGCAGACGGCGCGGACAGTTCATTTGACTTAAACGCAGTTGGTGCTTTTAAAAGACAGCTAAATAATAATTCATTAAAGCCTGAAAGGTTCAGCTATTTAGTTCTCAGTTCTAAATAGAATTTGTAAAAGAAACAAGTTATAATAATTTGTCGATTTACCTCTTGCTTTTCTTCTAAGGGCTTCATCTGCTCCTGGTTTCTAATGAACTCCTCCTCCATGAGAAGATAGTCTTTAATTCTCTCCAGCTTCAGCAGCTTTAACCGGCACTGAGTGTGAGGCGTCACTGTAATGGAAAAAACAGTCTCGTTATACTTGGAGCCTGAAGTTTGCAGTTAATTCAGTTCACCCTTGGAGGGGGGAAGTTAACAGTTAAAATAAGCTTATTTTTAGTTGGACAGACTCTGAGAAATGCAGTTTAGTGACCTTAAGTAAGCACGTGCAGAAAGGCAGAGGGGAGAGCGATGAACAGACAGAAACGCCACCTTCACCACATGCTAATTACCCGTAACTCGACTCTGGTTTTGAACTTTATATGCTCTTCTGCTGGTCTGATGACCTTTTCTTTATCAATACCATACTGATTCACTACAACAGGTCAATGGCACATTTAAGCTGCCTGACTCAACTATTAACTGAGCACTGCTTTAAAAATCAGTTTACTGCACTTAAGCTGGAAGAGGCTCGTCCAGGCTGCAGATGAGGGCGGTGGAGGCGTCTGAGCTGACGTCTCCAGGGACGAGGCGCAGGCGGCCGTGGAAGGACTGCAGAAGGACGTGTTAAGCGGAGGGAAGCAGAGCCCCGAAGCTCGAGGCAGAGCATGAACCACATGCAGGGGGTGAGAGGCCGAGGCCGGAGAGGCGGGCTGAGTCTGCCGCCTGTTCTGCGTCTTACTCCTTATTTAGCAGGAAGACTTGAAAAATTTTATGTTCGGGCATAAACTCATGCTGTGAGTTCCAATACAGTGGCATTCCATTTTTTCATGAAATAAGTGTATCTCTAAGGTAACCAAGCTCAACCTGAGTTTTCTACCCTAACCCTGTACTCTAATACCCTAGAGAAGCTGCTTATTTAAAGGAAATTAATGGACTTTTCTGAAGTGAGACACAGTTGTATCCTCTGTATACTGTTAAAACTAAAACATAGCGTTTATTCCAACCGAGAGAATGCCACACACAGTCACAGGCCTGGAGCTTCAACCACGCGCTACTTCCTGTCTGTCCGCACTCAGCCCTCTACGCTGAGCAGAGGCGGCGCCCCGGGAACTGGAGCCACATCATTACCCAGGGGCAGTCTGCTGGCAGCATCTGGTCCTTTTGTCTTCTTCTTCTTTTTCCCAACTCGAGTTGGTACAGGAGGTTCGTATTTCTTTTTCTTGTCCTTGGGTTTTCAGAACGGCATAGGAAAAAAAAAAATCAGAGAGATCATATTAAAACCCAAACGTAGTTCTGCAGGACCGTCATCTATTTACAGGTGATATAATTTTCCCTTTTAGGATGTTATTAAAAACTGTCCTTAAAAAAAAAATAAACAAGAAAATCTGTTTTTCATTCTTTCAATTTTTATGTGTGAACATAATTATCTTTTTTTTTTTATATAAAATACACACTAATAGACTATTCAGCAGAGATATTACTCTGCTGACCACTCTCTGTCTAGTCAAAGCTATGGTTTTTCCAGTAGTCCTGCATGGATGTGAGCGTTGAACTATAAAGAAAGCTGAGTGCCGAAGAATTGATGCTTTTGACCTGTGGTGTTGGAGAAGACTCTTGAGAGTCCCTTGGACTTCAAGGAGAGCCAACCAGTCCATCCTAAAGGAAATCAGTCCTGAATATTCACTGGAAGGACTGATGCTGAGGCTGAAACTCCCGTACTTTGGCCACCTGATGTGAAGAACTGACTCATTGGAAAAGACCCTGATGCTGGGAAAGATTGAAGGCAGGAGGAGAAACGGTCTATAGAGGATAAGATGGTTGGATGGCATCACTGACTTGATGGACACGAGTTTGAACAAGCTCTGGGAGTCGGTGATGGACAAGGACCCTGGCGTACTGCAGTCCATGGTGTCACAGAGTCAGACACGACTGAGCGGCTGAACTGAATAGATCATTCAATAAGGAACAGAGGCCAGAGTTCAAAGTTACATGCCAGAAGCCGGAGTTAAATAATTTGACACAACTTTTCACACCTAAAGACGTTAAACACTAAAATCACAGACAGTTTAACACTTCTGGAATGTTATTACTTTTACATCTCTAAAAATTATTAATTCAATACCTATTAATAATCTTTTGTAAAACATGAAAAGGGTGTTTGAATTCCCAAAGAACTTCTCAGCTGAGAGCTGACATTTTCCACAATTTACTCACATCACAGACATCTGGCTTCACATTTATTTACCTTGTCATCCTTCTTGCCGCCTCCAGGACCGTGACCACCACTCTGACTTTGACCCTGAAAAAAAAAAATTTAAGCAGAGCATTAAAAAAATTCAGGGGGGTTTCCCTGGTGGCTCAGCGGTAAATAATCCACCTGTAATGCAGGAGACGCATGTCTAACTCCTAAGTCAGGAAGATCCCCTGGAGAAGGAAATAACAACCCACTACAGTATTCATGACTGGGAAATCCCAAGGACAGAAGATGCTAGTGGGCTACAGTCCACAGGATCTGAGAGAGTCAGACATGACTTAGTGACTAAGCAGCAACAACATAAATTTAGAACACCATCATTTCAAAAAACCCTCATTCTCCTGTGATTCTAAGACACCAACACTCCCCCTCATTTTAACATTTCTGAACTCAAGGTACACCTTGCAGTCAATGTGTAAATTTAACGTGGCAAAATTTTTTTCCTGAAAAGCTGTTAGTAGATCAGTGCTGCACTTTGCTACAGACTGCACCTTAAATCGAGGACAACTCTATTAAGAAAAGGGTGTAATATGTTATAAGGGCTTCACAGATGGAGCTGATAGTAAAGAGCCTGCCTGCCAATGCAGGAGACAGGTTCGATCCCTGGGTTGGGAAGATCCCCTGGAGGAGGGCACAGCAACCCACTCCATGGAGAATGCCTGGGAAATCCAATGGCCAGAGGACTCTGGCAGCCTACAGTCCATGGGGTCGCAAAGAGCTGGACACAAGTGAAGTGACTCAGCGTGTACGCACAATGTGTCATGAGACCATCCCTTCCTGAGGGGAAGGTATAGAGCTGGACAGTTTCTAATATAAAACTACCCAGCTGAGGCCACCAAGAGTATGTAACTGGGCCATGATGAGAGCTCCGTCATTAAACCTACTCAACAATCGTGTGTCAATCACTGACTCCTTACTAAGGACACACCAAGATCCAAGAGACTCTCCTTTCCATGGCAGCTTAAATAGCACCCATCCCTAAAGTCTGGGGCACTCAGGCAGGTCCTTCTTCCCAATTTAAAAAGCTGAATCACCTTAAGCTATCAAGAGCTTAGTGTATTAGTAAGTTCAGGAGGATTTCTGATTTTAAAACAGACCCTTCAGTTATAGGACAATGTCTTACACAGAGCAAGGTCTCAGAAACAACAGCATTTTAAATAAGCAATAGTGAATTTACTTCATTAGAGGGCCCTCTGCTGCTAAGTCACTTCAGTTGTGTCCGACTCTGTGCGACCCCATAGACGGCAGCCCACCAGGCTCCCCCGTCCCTGGGATTCTCCAGGCAAGAACACTGGAGTGGGTTGCCATTTCCTTCTCCAATGCATGCAAGTGAAAAGTGAAAGTGAAGTCACTCAGTCATGTCCGACTCTTAGCGACCCCATGGACTGCAGCCTACCAGGCTCCTCTGTGCATGGGATTTTCCAGGCAAGAGTACTGGAGTGGGGTGCCATCGCCTTCTCCGAGAGGGCCCTCTAAGCCCCCTCAAATCACTTCCACATAGGCACCTGTAAGTTAAATCACCAGCTTCACTATCAAGACAAAACAACCCCCTAAAGGAATTAAGGTCGAATCTATTTCCCCATTTGCAAGATTCTAAAAACTTTGCACTTTCTTCTGAAGAAGGTAATTAAGGGCTCTGAGAAATTTGGGGAAACACAATTAGTTTTATTGCAATAAGCCGTCCAAGTTACAGGCCTTTAACAATTTGGCTCCGAGGTTAAAGCGTCTGCCTCCAATGCGGGAGACCCGGGTTCGATCCCTGGGTTGAGAAGATCCCCTGGAGAAGGAAATGGTAACCCACTCCAGTATTCTTGCCTGGAGAATCCCATGGACAGAGGAGCCTGGCGGGCTACAGTCCACGGGGTCGCAAAGAGCTGGACACGACTGCACAACGCGATTTCACTTCACTTCACTTCACACCCCTCAGGACACGTGCTGTTGACCGGGGCAGCTAGTGTCTGTGGTGTGTTTATTACGTGCCTAAGTCTGAACAAGACATTTTCCTTCACTATCACATTTACACCAGACAATTCTTCCAGGCAGGTTTCACTATTACTACTTTCTAGATGAGGGACTGCAATGCCCTAAGAACACGGGCTGTGGAAATAAACGCATCCAGGTCTGAATTCTGCCTTCATTCCTAACAGTCTCTGTGACCTCAGGGAAGCAGCGTCACCTCTCTGAGCCTTAGCGTCCTAACTGGAAAGCAGGGATGACATCAGCTCCTCTATGTTGCTGCAAGTGTTTAACGGACGAAAACCACTTCGGCACGACTCACAGTACTACTCACCAACACAATGTTATTGCCGAATAAGAAATGTTAGGGTCAGGACCTCCTCGGGCTGTTTAACAAGTCTGGGCTCCGAAATCCCTTCTGGTTCAGGTCTCCGCCCCTCCCCATCTCTGTTTAAAATCCATCCTGGTTCAGGTCTCCCCTCTCCTGTCCCCCCCATCTCTGGCTCTGTCCAGGCTGCCTTATCTTATTGGACAAGATTGTCTCCCAACTGAGGTTTCCAGGTCTAGTCTCTTCCCTCACCCTTTCGGATATTACCTTCTACAACAAAAAGCTGACCCTCTGAATCGCCTCAAAAACCTTCAACTGCTCCCTAGCATTTATGGCGTAATGTCCAAACTCTAGCTTGGCATGCCTGGCCCTTGCAAACTGGCTTCAATTAACCTTTCCCAGGTGCCTGTCCCATGACCCTCCACGTCTGGCCCCTCTGGAGGACACTTCCCCGAGGCAGTCCCAAACGCCTCCATGTCGGGGGCATTTACACGACGTTTCTCAGCCTCGAGTGACTACATGCATTATACTAAACAGTAAGCGCTGTGCTGAGCAAACAGATCCTACGGGGCTGCCACCATCATTACCCTGGTTTACAGATAAGGAACCGAGGCTGAGGGCTCAGTGACTTGGCAGCTGTCACAAAGCTGGTGGGAGAGACAGCACAGTCCTGGCCACTGGACACCTGTATCCGTGCTTCTCTACTGCATGGGTCACTAGCGCATCGCAGCACACGCCCAGGCCCTGAGGTAGTAACAGTGGCCTCCAGGCACTGCTGAGAAGGGTAACGAGCAAAGGCTGGGAAAGTACTTGCCATGTGCTTGTCAGGCCTAGAATACTGCTACCCAAAAGTCCTTCCAGGACCTGCTTGCGTCTGCGGCGGGACCTGCTGCTGCTCACTATACAGACCAAACGTACACCCGCTCAGGCCTTTTGCCCTTCCAGTCCTACTAGGACCAGTCTTGCTCGGGTACCTGCACAGGCTCCCCCTCACTGGACTCAGGCCTCCCCTCCTCACCGAGGCTCGCTGACACCCTGTGTAAAACGGCCACCTCTCCCGCCCTTACAGAGCTGCCGCAAGCAAAGGCCACTCGCCCGTCCCCATCCCGCCCCGACATAGCATCACATACTCCTTCCTCTCTCTCTGTTTAACCTGCCTTCTAGAGAATGCAAGCTTCAAGAGACAAAGACTGGCTCAGTCATGCCCGTCCTCTGTATATGCAGCGCCTAGAGCACAGCCTGGACACCCCCCCCCGCACCCCCAAACCCCTCAATGAGCGGCATCAGCCCGGGAACAAAGAAACCAACGCGAGCTAAGCGAGGCACCGAGGGGCCGTCCGCTCGAGCGCCCCGAGGCGCCTGTCCACCGCCCCCTGGCCGCGCGGCCCCTACGACCCGCTCCCACCGTCCCCTCTGCCGCGCGGCCCCGAGGCGCTTGGCCCGGTGACTCGAGGAGGCTTCGGCCGAAACGCCCCGCGCCGAGGGGCAGCGCCCGGCTGGAAAGGGACAAAGCCAGCCCACTCCGCCGCCCCGCCGCCCCAGGGGCCCGCCCGGCGCCGAGCCCCGGGCCCGGGGAAAGGCCGGCCGGCCCGCCGTGGTCCTCAACGCGCTCCGCAGGCGCCTTCAGGCCTCCCCGGAGACCGGGGCAGGCAGACCCGGTGCCTCCAGCGGCGGCCGGCTTCTCTTGCCGTGGGCCGCCTGCACCCATCGCCACGGCCAGCCGAAGCCCTTAGTCACTCACCATCCTGCTCCGGCCGCTCCAGCCGCCGCCGCCGGAAGTGCGCCGCCAGGGCGGTGCGTCAGGGCGGAAGTTGCCGGGGGCGCCACGGAAGCCGACAGGGGCCAAATCTCGCGAGGACCGGGTTGCGCCCTCCGGGCCTGCGCGAGCGGACGGACGGGCGGTGATGCTCTCTCACGAGCGAGACGCGGGCCTTGTTGAACTTTCACTTGGAAAAAATGTTTAAATCGCAGTTATTAGGTTATTGTCAACAAGTTAAGACAATGACCTCTACTGTCAAAGGCAATTGTGAAGATGTAAACAAGTTTAAATAGGCCAAAATCAAACTGAGACCTTGCCTTAACTTCTCCAGGAACCGGAGTAGTCTTTGGAACCGCGAGGTTGACATACACTTTTGCACCGGCATTTCACGTCTAATTTGGTCTCTGGAGTTAATCTGCTCATCTGAGACGTTGTCTCATGAAGCATCTAAATCTGGTGGTTTGTTTTTTTCCTGATGACTTGTGACATCTGGTCAAAATGCCGAATGTTGTCTTTAAAGTCCTCATCTTGCACCGCGTTTGTAGCCTCATGTATTACATCCATCAGGACATCAGAAAGAAACAAAGCTGGGACTTCCCCGGCTGTCCAGGGGCTAAGACCCCCTTCCAATGCTGGGGAGATAAGATCCCACATTCAGTTCAGTTCAGTCGCTCAGTCGTGTCCGACTCTTTGCGACCCCATGGGCTGCAGCACGCCAGGCCTCCCTGTCCATCACCAGCTCCCAGAGTTCCCTCAATCTCATGTCCATCTCATTGGTGATGCCATCCAACCATCTCATCCTCTGTCGTCCGCTTCTCCTCCCACCTTCAGTCTTTACCAGCATCAGCGTCTTTTCCAATGAGTCAGCTCTTCGCATCAGGTGGCCCAAGTATTGGAGTTTCAGCTTCAGCATCAGATCCCACATGCCACCCTGCCAAAAATATCGAAAACATAAAACAGAAGCAGTGTTGTAACATTCAAAACAGCCTTAAAAAAAAAAAAAAAAGATGGCAAGCACCCTTTTAGTCTCCAGAAACTTCCATAGTAGGTGTTCAAAACACTGAACTGGAGAGATGGATTTGTCTGATTTGTCCCGCAACCCCCTGCCCAATTTTGAAACACTAAAAATATTTATCTAACACACAACAGGAAATGACTCTTTCCATTCATCACCACTAAAATGGTGTAATGGAAAGCGTTGATACTGTCTGGCTCCACTAGCAAATCGGGCATCTACTTCATGCATGAAATGATGTGATAGGTTAGGGGCAAGACAGCTCTCCCTTAATGACTGCTGAAAACAATTCCAGAGTTGTACAGAATGTCTAGGCAATCTGTGTGTAATCTGAAGAAGTGTTGTGTTCCTGAGATGGCATCATGTTTGAAGAACATGGGCTAATAGTCTCAACGTAAGTTATTCTGGAGGATATTCACTAAGAGGTACTTCTTAACACAGAGCAAACTTGGTCCTCTCTTTTCTCCCCGTCACAGACCCCCGTATTCACTCAGCTGACAGCCAGCAACGTATAGGAAGAAACCAACAGCTGAGAATATCTCTCCGCAATACACTACATCTTTTATTTAAAAAAGAACAGTTGAAGAGGCAGTCAGCTCAGGGGTGAAGAGTGTGGGCTGCCACTTCCAATCTCCTTCCTGGCCTTCTCCCCGAGGAGCTGTGTGGTCTTGGTGAGCTATTTTAAGTCCCTTTGTGACTCAGTTTTGCTTTTGTGAAACTCAAATCTTTGCATTCGATAAATTAGGAGCTTGGGATTAACATACACACACTATCATTAATGTGTGTATCTATCTATCTATATATAAAATAGATAATCAATAAGGACCTATTGTATATATGGGGAAAGAATCTAAAAAAAGAATGAATATGTGTGTATATACATGTTGTTATATATGTACACACACAACTGAATCACCATGAGGTACACCTGAAATTAACACAACATTGTAAATCAACTGTACTCCAATAAAAGTTTTTAAAAACTATTACTCCTTCACAGAGTCCTTGTTTCAGGACGAAAGTGCCTAGAATTTTAAGCATCAGCTACAATTAGTAGTAGTAGTATTTTTAATATACAAGTTTCTCCTGGTTTCCTCATTCTGTTCTACATCAGATGGTCACATGTTGCTCACAAAATTTATAATCTGTTGGTGCAAAGCAGAGAAAAATGAGCTTCTGCTTCCTAAGCCAAGATCAGAAACTAGCTTCACAGGGGCAAGGAAAGATCCCAGGACCTAGAACATAGACTCGATAGAGTCCATGTATTATAGTGAGGAAGGAAGCTTCTCCCCAGACCTAGAGGGGCGGGATAGTGGGAATGAGAGAGAGGCTTACGAGGGAGGGATACATGTATGCACGTGGCTGACGCACTTCACTCTGCAGCAGAAACTGGCACAGCACTGAGAGGCAGCTGTACCCAATTAAACAAAGAGCACATAACGCGTACACGTGAAGCTGAGGCGCTCTGCTGCCCACCTGAAACCATCGCAGCACTGTTAATCAACTACACTCCAACACAGAACGTTCTTCTTGTTGGTGCTGAGTTGCTTAGTTGCATCCACCTTTTTGTGACCCCATGGACAGCAGCACGCCAGGCTTCGCTCTGTCCCTCACCATCTCCCGGAGCTGGCTCAAACTCATGTCCATCTCGTCAGTGATGCCATCCAACCATCTCTTCCTCTATCGTCCCCTTCTCCTCCCGCCTTCAATCTTTCCCAGCATCAGGGTCTTTTCCAGGGAGTCAATTCTTCGCATCAGGTGGCCAAAGTATTGGAGTTTCAGCTTCGGCATCAGTCCTTCCAATGAACATTCAGGACTGATCTCCTCTAGGCTGGACTGGTTGGATCTCCTTGCAGTCCAAGGGACTCTCAAGAGTCTTCTCCAACACCACAGTTCAAAGGTATCATTTCTTTGGCGCTAAGCTTTCTTTATGGTCCGACTCTCACATCCATACATGACTACTGGAAAAACCATAGCCTTGACTAGATGGACCTTTGTTGGCAAAATAATTTATCTGCTTTTCAATATGCTGTCTAGGTTGGTCATAGCTTTTCTTCCACAGAGCAAGCATCTTTTAATTTCATGGCTACAGTCACCATCTGCAGTGATTTTGGAGCCCCCAAAATAAAGTCTCTCACTGTTTCCACTGTTTCCCCATCTATTTGCCATGACGTGATGGGACCAGATGCCATGATCTTAGTTTTCTGAATGTTGAGTTTTAAACCAACTTTTTCACTCACAGAACTACTTGGTACTAAAACAGTACCTGGCCTGGAGTAATCACTGTCTGTATTTATGTGAAACTGTTTTTTTAAATAAATGGTGTAGGTAAAATGAGTGGAAGTTTCATAACCTGCTATGCCCGTGGGTGTGTTTCCTGAAGTTGGGTGACAAGGAGGCCTGGGAGGTGACCAGCACCTGCAGTTTAGGAACTCACCAGCAGGGGGTGCCATTGGTCGGATTATTAATAGATTTTCCTTGTAATTTTAATTATGATTAAATAGATTATTATTAATATTTACTTTGCCTTTGGAGGTGCTGCTCCTCCGAAGCGCCCGAGCTGCCCCCGCTCCCTCTCCAGCACTTCTTGCTCACCCACTCCTCACTTGTGCCCGCTTTGGGCACTTGATCCCAAGATACATGAGATAAAGCTAAAGAGTTTGGATTCCACTTGCTCTTACCAGTGCCCACTGGCCACCTTCTTAGGGGCTCAGATGACCCACAGGATGTTTTAAGTTTATCCGATTACCCCTCAACATGCAGATGAGAAGCTGGGGCTCAGAGACTAAATGAGGTGCTCGAGACCACATCACTAATGTGCAGTCAGGTCCAACCTAGACATGCTGGCTCTCAAACTTATTTTCATCTTTTTTTCAGAGGAAAATACAGAGGGTTTTAGAACTGGGAGGCAGCGTCAAGTTCACATTCTACACTTTCCAGACGGTTGCTTAGTGTCTCAGCCAGGCTCTGGGGGACCCACGACCTCTGCCTGGGGACATCTCTGCCCGACTTCCTCCTACTTAGCTTTCAGGTCTCGGCTTAGACGCTGCGGGGAGCTAGCCAGAACTGCGGAGCTGCTACAAAGAGTATTTAGAAGCTGAAAACGTGTGAGAGTCAGCAGAGACAGTAAGAAACCGTGGAGCTGCCTTAACTGACTGAGAGCAGCAACTAGTGGGAAGTGGGCCTTCCCAGGCAGCGCTAGCGGTAATGAACCTGCCTGCCAGTGCAGGAGACGCAAGAGATGCAGGTTCAGTCCCTAGTTCGGGAAGATCCCCTGGAGGAGGAATCGGCAACCCACTCCAGTGCTCTTGCTTGAGAATCCCGTGGACGAGCACAAGCACCAAGCCCCTAACTGACCATTTATTGGGTTACCTACTTCTTTAGCCTCCATATGCGTATGAATAAACCCGTTTCTCCTGTTAATATGTCTCTTTTCAGTTTAATTCGCTTGTGCCCACAAACTGAACCGAAGCGGGTAGAGGAGAATCTTTCCCTCTCTTGTAATGCCATCCACCCCAGGGCGTCTTCTGCCTGGCTCTCAGAGCTGATCTTTACCCCAGCTGTGTCTCCTCACCCTTCTTTTCTCTGAGAATCCCACCAGAGTTGGGTGATTATTGCTAGAAGCAATGATGTCATGTTGACAGTTCTCAGACACTGTCTTCCAAGTGCCGCCTCTGCAGTCCCTGCCCCCCCCAATCCCCTGCACCCTGGGCCCTGCCCGGCCTGCCGCGGCCCTCCTCCCCGCTCACTGACTGAGGACAGAAAGCCACTCCGCGGGGGCAGCTCTGCTCTTCTGCAGCGACGGGCCACATAGACACCTTTATCCTGAAGACGGGCCACACAGACACCTTTATCTTGAAGCCTTTCCTACTTTCCTCCAGGGTGTTCGAGCTTGGCTCCTTGGGCTTCTTTCCGTCTTGCTTTCAGGCAGGTTTGAGACTCTCACCACCTGGAAGTCTCAACTCCCAGCTGCCCTTTCTGCCCCTGCCTGATGTCTCTCATTTTCGCAGTAGGGCCGCTGGGACCAGTTTTGGGCCCCTGGATTCCTTGCTCCTGAAAGTTGGATCTGCCATGTGGCTTCCGTGACCTTCATTCTCCTCTTATTGCTGTTTAGCCGCTAAGTCACGTCCAACTCTTTTGCAACCCCACGGCTCCTCTGTCGGTGGGATTTCCCAGGCAAGAAAATGAACTGGTTGCCATTTCCTTCTCCAGAGGATTGTCCTGACCCAGCGATTGGGCATAAAGAAGCTGAACCCATGTCTCCTGCGCTGGCAGCGGATTCTTTACCACTGAGTCAGCAGGAAGACCGAACTCTTCTGACCCTGCTCATACTGTTTTCCCTAACTCTGAAGTGACAGATATTCATTACATGATATTCAAAAATAAAGAAGACAGTGTAACTGAGAAAATACAAGCCAGTCACACTGTTCTGTCATGCATATACATTCCATCACGCATACACAACCCCATTAACATTTTGATGTGTTTCCTTAAGCTGTTTTTTCTCTATGTACAATAAAAAATTAAGCAAAATTTGGACTGTACTATATATTTCTCCTTTTTACTTAAAAAATGTTATCACAGTCATTTATCAGTAATATTTCCCTTATGTCATTAATTACTCTTTGAAAAAATAATTTTTAATGACCTTTAATATTCCATTATTGGAGAAGGAAATGGCAACCCACTCCAGTATTCTTGCCTGGGAAATCCCATGAAAAGAGGAGCCTGGCAGGCTACAGTCCATGGGGTTGGAAAGAGCTGGACATGACTTAGCAACTAAACAAGAAAATATTCCATTATATAGGCTTATTCCTTCACTAATTTTATGACTGTATCTTATGAACAAATATGAAATAAATGCATTTATTCAGTTCAGTTCAGTTCAGTCGCCCAGTTGTGTCCGACTCTTTGTGACCCCATGGATTGCAGGACGCCAGGCTCCCTGTCCATCACCAACTCCCAGAGTTTACCCAAACCCATGTCCATTGAGTCGGTGATGCCATTCAACCATCTCATCCTCTGTTGTCCCCTTCTCCTCCTGCCCTCAATCTTAAATGCATTTATTGAACATCTGGTATGTATCAGGTACTGTCTTAGGCTTTGAGGAACAAGTCAGATGAAGACCCCACCCTCATGGAGCTGACCTTCTCGGGGGAAAGAGATTTACAATAGAGTGGTACTTTGATTGTTGGAGACACCATCATTTATGCCAAGCCAGTATTTTCCAATATTTATGCTGATTTCACATCTGAGAGCAGGAGCTCTGTCAGAAAGACCTGAGCTTTCCCACATATTATGTGCTTTTGTTAAGTTACTCAACTTCTTTACACCTCAGTTTCCTCATCTGTAAAATGGGCATAAGAACGGCATTTGCCTCAATGAGGTAAATAAGATACTAGAAGCAGGGCACTCAGCACCTGGTAATCACTTAACACAAGTCAGCTGTCCTAAGTATCGCCATGAATGTGCAGAAGCCTGGGGCGCCACACTCAGAAATCTCTGTAGGATAAATTCCTAGAAGTAGAATGAGTGAGCCAACGTTAGCATTTCTAAACGTTTGTTATTCTCCCAGACTGCCCGCGAGCAAGGCTGCGCCAGATGGGCGTCCCGGCAGGAGGGTGAGGGCGCTGGCAGAGTGCCCTGCAGATGTGATGACCGCCCCCGGTGGTTTCAGGCCCCTTGTCTTTAATTCCGCGGGGCTCCGTGCAACCAACGGCACTGCCCTCTTGAGAACGTCTCCTCCTCGCTCCCGTCGGGCGGGCTTCGCCCTCCTACCGCGCCTGCTCCAGCCCCTGGAACAGCCGCTCCCTTGGCCCCGCTGCTTTCCCAAGGGGAGCCCAGGGCTCCAGCCAGCGCCTCTGTGCAGACGCCCCGCCTCCCTTCACCTTCCCTCCTACAGTGGTTATTTTTTAATAAACTTTTTCTCTTTTTTTTTGGCTGTGCTGTGTGGCATGTGGAATCCTTAATTCCCCGACCAGGGATTGAACCAGTGCCGTCTGCAGTGGAAACGTGGAGTCTTAATCGCTGGACCACCAGGAAGGTACCCCTATGCCTTTCATTTTACCTGGAGTTCATGAAACTTCTTGGATCTGTAAGTTGATCCCTTTAAGATGGTAGCAGCAATTTATTTTTCAAAAAAATTTTCTGCCTCATTTTTTCCTTTTCTTTCTAGTACTGTGATTACTTTCATGTTGTTAAACTTGATATTGTCCTAAATCGCACAGGCTCCTTCTTTCCTCCCCGACTCCCGCCCCCGTGCGGCCACCCGCCCCCCACCCCCCCCCCCCCAGCTTTTAGATGGTTAATTTCTATTTCTCTTTGTTTAAATACACTGATTCTTTCTTCTGCCCATGGAACTTGCTGAGTTTTAAGATCTGGAAGTTCTTTTTTCTTTTTACAATTTGCATTGATCTGTCAATATTCTATATTGTTGACTCATTATTAACACATTTTCCTTTAATTATTTGAATACATTATCATGACTGCTCTGGAGCCTTGTTCTGCTCAATTGCACATTGCCTGAGCTTAGGTCACACTGCCCTGTCTCTTTGTGGTCTAATAATATTTCTTTATCGAAACTGAACATTGTGCGTAATACGTGATATCATGGTAACGTTTTGGGTTCTGTTTTGTTCTTCTGAGGGTTTTGAGGTTTTGTTTTGTTGTTTGTTTTTAGGTAACTAATTCAAATTGCAAAATCTGAACCTCAGGATATGCAGCTGCTGCTGTATCTATTCAAGACTTTGGGTTTTGTCTTTAGAACCTGGATCCCTAGGAGGTCTCCCTTGCAGCTGCATATTCTCAGTGGTCAGCAGAGGTCTTGCTCAAGCACTTGAAGCCAGTGAGGCTCCTGCCTTCTGCAGCCAAGCTGCTGGGATTGGGCTGTTCGTTGCTGTTGGTATTCAGCCGCTCAGTCGTGTCCGACTCTCTGTGACCCCATGAACCGCAGCTCACCAGGACTCCCTGTCCTTCACCAACTCCCAGAGCTTGCTCAAACCCATGTCCATTGAGTCGGTGATGCCCTCCAACTGTCTCATCCTCTGTCGTCCCCACCTTCAATCTTTCCTAGCATCAGGGTCTTTTCTAGCTCTTCGCATCAGGCGGCCAAAGGACTGGAGCTCCAGCTTCAGCCTCTCTCCTTCCACTGAATATTCAGCGGGTGGGGAAATGCATTCAACAGTGCGGTATTCGGGACTTCCCTGGTGGTCCAGCGGCTAAGACTCCCCGCTCCCAATGCAGGGGGCCTGGGTTCCATCCCTGGGCAGGGAACTAGACCCCACATGCAGCAACTAAGCGTTCACAACCGTGACTCAAGCTCCTGCTGCCGCAGCGAGGACCCAGAGCAGCCATGGAAGCAACTGGCTCCATCTGAGTGCCTGAGGGCAGGGCTCCACGACCTCTTCAGCCCTTGCGTTTTCTCCAGGTTCTGGGGTCCCCCACTCATGCGTGCAGTTGGGCAGCCAGCCAGGGGCATGGAGTTTGGGGTCAGCCTTCCCATGACTCTCACTTCACTCTTGCTGTGTTAGGCTTACAGCTGTTTGGTCACCGACCTGTTGAGACACCACATCCGGCAAAGAAAACTACAGGTTTTGCGCCTGCGCTGGGGACAGGGGTGGGAGGGCCCGAACACGGAGGAAAGGGAACCTCGTCCCTGTGGGTGAGGATGTAATCTGGTGCAGTCAGCATTGAAAACAGTATGGAGGTTCCTCAGAAAACTAAAAATAGAACTACCATATGACTCAGCAATTCCAAGTCTAAGTATACCATGCTAAGTCACTTCAGTCGTGTCCGACTGTGTGCGACCCCATAGACGGCAGCCCACCAGGCTCCCCCGTCCCTGGGATGCTCCAGGCAAGAACACTGGAGTGGGTTGCCATGTCCTTCTCCAATGCATGAAAGTGAAAAGTGAAAGGGAAGTCGCTCAGTCGTGTCCGACTCTTAGCGACCCCATGGATTGCAGCCTAACAGGCTCCTCCGTCCATGGGATTTTCCAGGCAAGAGTACTGGAGTGGGGTGCCATTGCCTTCTCCGAAGTCTAAGTATACATCCGGAAAAAAAACAAGAACACTAATTCGAAAAGATAAATGCTTCCCTGTGTTCATAGCAGCACTGTTTACAACAGCCAAGACATGGAAGCAGCCTGAGCGTCCGTCAACAAAGGAATGGAAAAAGAAGGTGTGGTGTGTGTATATATATATATATATATATATATATATATATATATACTCAATCACAAAAAAAGAATGAAATATTGCCATCTGTGGCAACATGGATGGACTTAGGTGGTATTATACTAAGCAAATAAGTCAGAGAAAGATAAATAGTATATGATACCTTTTATATGTGGAATATAAAAAAATAAGCTAGTGAATATAACAAAAAAGAAGCTGACTCACAATTAGAACAAACTAGTGATTACCAGTGGTTAGAGAGATGAAGCAATCTAGGTCCATTGAAGGATGAATAGATAAAGAACGTGTGGCATCTATATACAACGGAATATTTTCTAGCCATGAAAAAAGAAATCTTGTCATTTCTGATAACACGAATGGGTCAACTAAGATCATGGCATCCAGTCTCGTCACTTCATGTCAAACAGATGGGGAAACAGTGGAAACAGTGACAGACTTTATTTTTTGGGCTCCAAAATCACTGCAGATGGTGACTGCAGCCATGGAATTAAAAGACACTTGCTCCTTGGAAGGAAAGCTGTGACCAACCAAGACAGCATATTACAAAGCAAAGACATTACTTTGCTAACAAAGGTCCATCTAGTGAAGGCTATGGTTTTTTCAGTGGTCATGTATGGATGTGAGAGTTGGACTATAAAGAAAGCTGAGTGCTGAAGAATTGATGCTTTTCAAACTGTGGTGTTGGAGAAGACTCTTGAGAGTCCCTTGGACTGCAAGGAGAGCCAACCAGTCCAACCTAAAGGAGATCAGTCCTGGGTGTTCATTGGAAGGACTGATGCTGAAGCTGAAGCTCCAATACTTTGGACACCTGATGTGAAGAGCTGACTCATTGGAAAAGACCCTAATGCTGGGAAAGATTGAGAGCAGGAGGAGAAGGGGACAACAGAGGATGAGGTGGCTGGATGGCATCACTGACTCGATGGACATGAGTTTGAGCAAGCTCCAGGAGTTGGTGATGGACAGGGAGGCCTGGTGTGCTGCAGTCCATGGGTTGCAAAGAGTCAGACAGGACCGAGCGACTGAGCTGAACTGAATGGGCCATGAGGACACTACGTAAATGAAATAAATCAGACAGGGAAAGGCAAATACTGTATAATGTCATTTATCTGTGCAGTCTTAGCCGCACCTCCCGTTCCAAGTTCATTCAGAGGACAGGTCGGTTGCAAGAGGGAGGGGTGAGTGTGTGTGTGAAATGGGTGAACGGGGTCGGAAGACACGAACCTCCAGTTACAAAACAAGTGAGTCCCGGGAGTGAGCTGCGCAGCTCGATGACTATAGGTGGTCCTACCGTACTGTAGGCTCGAGTGCTGCTGAAAGGGTCGATCTTAAGTGTTCTCATCATGAGAAAAAGCCTGTAACTGTGTGCGGTGATGGATGCTAAGTAGACTTACTGGGGTGACCATCGTGCCGGGCACACACACAGAGTCATGATGCTGTGTGCTATACAGCAACCATTTCTCAACTTGAAACGTAACAAAATGAGCGTGCTGCACTGAGGCACGCAGTCAGGGCACGAGACTCCTGTGTCGTGCGCCTCCTCCCCACGCACCCACCCTGGGAGTGTCAGGGCCGCAGAGGAAGGTGGGGGGCCTGATTGGAGAGGCGCCCACCCTCCCCACTGTGGGTGTTGAGCCACGAGCTGGGTCTGAGCTGGGGGGGGTGGAAGATGCTTCAGACTGAACTAGCCTTTTTCATGAGTGAATCTTCCTAAAATGTGACTGCTATGTCCCCAGCACCTCAATTGAAAGCATGCATTGAATTAGCCCACAGGGGCTTCCGTGGTGGCTCAGCTGGTGAAGAATCCACCTGCAGTGCGGGAGACCTGGGTTGGGAAGATCCCCCGGAGAAGGGAAAGGCTACATTCTCCAGTGTCCGTGCCTGGAGAATCCCCCGGTCGCAGAGTCGGACACGGCTGAGCAACTTTCACTTTCACTATCTTCATTGAATTATTAAAGAAAGCCTTGAAATCACTGGAAAAATAAAATCTGCCTTCTTTAATCCACCATGTTTTCAGCACTTGACACGGTGAGAGCCTGAGCACACTGTTCTCCATCTGGACACTCGGCCTCACATGTCACATCTGTGAAGTGGGCTTCCGATCCCTGCATCCTTAGGATGGAAGGTGCGAGGCGGACCCCGTCCTGGGCACCGGGCTGGGGGCACTCCCTCTCTGCGGGTGTCCTGGCCACGGCACTGAGGGACCGTTGCAGAGCAATCGATATGCTTTTGCATCATCCGTCTCATTGCAAAATCAGGACTCCGCGGAGCTTGCAGGCGTTTCCTGCTTGTAGACTTTTGGACTGACTCCTCAGAGGGGATGTTACCGTAACTATCTAACTCTCTGGTCGCTTCTCCCATCCTTGCCTGCTTTTCAGCCAAGTTCTTTCTCAAACAGGCCCTGGGATTCCCACACCCCTGCCCTGACTCATACTTCCACCTCTGCCGCTAGCTGCTAACTCTTACTCAACTTTCAAAAGTCAAGTGAAAGTGTTAGTCGCTCAGTCGTGTCCGACTCTTTGTGACCCCACGGACTGTAGCCCGCCAGGCTCCTCTGTCCATGGGATTCTCCAGGCAAGAATACTGCAGTGGGTTGCCGTGCCCTTTTCCAGGGGATCTTCCCGACCCAGGGATGGAACCCCCGTCTCCTTCATTGCAGGCAGATTCTTTACCATCTGTGCCACCAGAGAAGCCCCACGCAACCTTCCAGACCCACTCAAATGCCATCTGTCAGGGATGCTTTTCCTAATCCCCTGCCCCACCCCAGCCCGCTCCAGAAGTTGGGCCCCCGGCCCCTTCTCAGCGCCTTTTCATTCACTGACTTAATTAAGGGGGTGATGCCTGTCTCATCCCCTTTCTGACCCTGGAAGCTCGCAGAGCAGGGACCATTTCTGCTTTGTTTCTGTGTCCTGGGAGTGGCATCTGACTCAGTCTTGTCTGTGTGTATGTGGAGGGGAGGAGCACAAGGGACTTCCCAAAAAACAGGGCTGAGGTCATGGAGGTAGGTCCTGAGACAGAAGCCCCGCAGTCCCGCGCCTGGGCTGATGCCGCCTCCATCAGAGTCTGCCAGGCTCTGCCCGAATCACGCCAGCAGAGTCACCCGCCGGTGTGTGCCCATCCACTCCATCGGCCGGCTTTCCCGACTCCTGAGAGAGATCCGCTGCACCCCAGGGAAGGCCCCGTGGAGGTAAGATTAGCTGCAGTTTGTTAACAAGCGTGTTCATCAAATGTCAAAACTCGGCATCCTCTGTCTCCGCAAAGCCTTTGTGAGAGAGCACGGTCCTGGGGTAAATGCAGCCAGCATGTCCCCGGGGTTTGCACAGCTGCCAGCCAGCCGCCAGCAGGATTCCAGCCAAGTGCCGCCAGCAGGGGACTGACTGATGCATGGAATCCGATCTGCAATACTAACGGTAAGCATCATCACCCAGGTGTGTCTGCTGGCCCCTCGAGGCAGGGGGCATGGATGAGAGTGGATTGTAGAGGCGGCTGATGGCACCTCCCTGGGGGCCCGGGGTCAGGACCCCATGCTTCTCCTGCAGGGGCCACAGGGTGGACCCTGTCAGGGAACTAAGACCCCGAAAGCCGTGTGGCCAAAAGCAAACAAGCAAGCAACCACAAAGACAGCCGAGAGCTGGGAGGGAGCCTGGGAGGGTGGCGGAGAACGCCTCACAGAGGGCCTGGAGCCAGGCCTGCCAGGGTCCTCTCCTGCCCTCCCGGGGGGTCCTGGAGCTCCACGACTGTGCGTGTGGATTCCAGGCTGTGGGCATGGAGCCTTTATTGAGCGTCTGCTGTATGCACGGTGCACTAGCTCAGGAGTTGGGGAACCTGGCTCAGCTGTTTATAGGATGACAGCCAGCCTTGCCTGCAGACCTTGGTGTGCCAGGCTCTGTGCGCAGCTTCCCAGCCATCGCTTATCCGATGCCCACAGCAATCCTATAACACGGAGCCTACTAACAGCACCATTTTATGGATGGAAAAGAAAAGATGAGGCTTAGAGGGTGTACTGGGTTGGACGGTGTCCCTCCTCCCACGTTTATGTCCTTCTGGGACCCTCAGAGTGTGACCTTATTTGGTTATTTGGAGACAGGGTTATTGGAGATGTGACTAGTCAAGCTGTGTGGATTAATACTGGAGTTAGCACTGGGGTGGCATGGGCCCTTACTCCAGTATGCCTGGGGTCCTTATAAAAAGAGGCCTTCTAGCCTTTAGAACTGTGAGAGAATATATTTCTGTTGTTTTAAGCCACCTCAGTTCAGTTCAGTTCAGTCTCCCAGTCGTGTCCGACTCTCTGTGACCCCATGGACTGCAGCACGCCAGGCCTCCCTGTCCATCACCTACTCCCAGAGCTCACTCAAGCTCGTGCCCATGGAGTCAGCGACGCCATCCAGCCATCCCATCCTCCGTAATAAGTACACGAGTACTAATAATAGCTGCTCCCTGTGTCCAGGGCCTCCTCTATGTTGGGTCTCAGGCTCACAACAATTTAGAAGGTAGGTCTTCTCCCCACTGCTCGCAGGTGAGGAAATTGAAGCACAGACAGTTGTGTGATGGCGGAAGAGACACAGCAGTGAGGACCTGGACCTCAGCTCGTGCCTCCCGATCCTTAGAAAGCGCTGACAGCAGGTGCTCAGAGTTTGAGCCGCTGGACGGGCCCCACTTCCGGCCCCCCTGCCACGCTCCTTGGGGCCCCGGGTCATGCTCCCATCCGGCCCCCCTGCCACGCTCCTTGGGGCCCCGAGTCACGGTCCCATCCGGCCCCCCTGCCACGCTCCTTGGGGCCCCGAGTCACGGTCCCATCCGGCCCCCCTGCCACGCTCCTTGGGGCCCCGGGTCATGCTCCCATCAGTGCTGTCTGGGCGGGACTCCCAGCTCCCTGGGCAGTGGCCGGGGGCCCGCAAGGATCCCAGGAAGGTGCAGCAGGCCCTGCTCCGTGTGCAGGCGCTGGGGTGCACTGTGCCCCTGCCACTGCCCTCACCCACCCGCAGGGCGCCCAGCTGCCTCCTTCCTGCTCCACGGCTGGACATGTCTCTGGAGCTTTAACTGCAGATGGAGCTGAGCCGCAGTCACTGTCCTGCTCTGAGTGTAATTAAATTAATTCACTTATTAAAGCCCCTGTAACAGGCTTTGTGGCATTCCTAAACCAACCAAGCATCCACCCATCCATTCATCTATCTGTCCATTCACCTGTCCATCCACCTACCCATCCACCCGTCCATTCATGTATCCATCCATTAACCTATCCACTCACCCCCCATCCATTCATCTCTCCGTCCATTCACCTATCTGTCCACCCCGCCATCCACCCATCCGTTCATCCACCTGTCCATTCACTTATCCATCCGCCCACCCGTCTTACGTATGTTTATGGAGCATGAACTGTGTGGCAGGCACACTGTGGGAGTCAACATGACCATGAGCCCATCTTTTGGATACTTTTCTGTAAATCTAAGATTATTCCAAAATATAAGATTTATTTTTAAAATATCAAAACATCCATTAGCAGGACATTTTTTTATAACCTTAGATTCTGTCCTTTCCAAAAGGAGTGTTGTGAACCAAAAGTTCGTCTTGTAACTGAAGGTGTTTCTTTTGACCACTCTGGGAAGCTTCTGGTGTTTGGAGGCAGGAAAAAAGCTGTGCGTCCACTTCCCCACGACCACCACCAGTGGCATGTGACAAAGAAATCAAGTCCCATTCCAGAGTCTGCCGAACACAGACATTTATTAGTTAACTGCCCAGATCCGACTCTTTGCGACCCCGTGGACTGTAGCCCACCAGCCTCCTCTGTCCATGGGATTCTCCAGTAAGAATACACTGGAGCGGGTTGCCATTTCCTCCTCCAGGGCATCTTCCCCACCCAGGGATCAAACCCAGGTCTCCTGCATTGCAGGCAGATTCTTTACCGTCTGAGCTGCCAGGGAAACCGATAGCCTCATGGTTGGAATTTCAGAAAAGATGTCTCTCTCCGTCTCAGGGACGCACATCTACCCCATGCATGAAAGCGCTGAGTGACAACATGGCTCACAGGAAAGCACTGTGGTCAGACTAGACTTCCAGAAGTTTCCCCATCAGAAAGGCTCTCCAGTGTTCCTGCTTCATCATGCGGTGGGTCCTAAAGCTTCACCTGTAATTCCACCAACCAAAGGATGCTCTGTCATTCCTTACGCTGATTAGGCAATCCCTGGAGGTGGCCCAGTTTTGGATTATCTTGTGGACGCAGCCTTCCCCACTACACATCTCATACTGAAGTTTTGACAGACGTAACAGGGAGGGAAAAGTCTGCAAAGAAAACATGACGTACATAGGCTGAAACCTGCTTTGCCTTTTTCTCTGCCACCAGCAGGACAGGGGAGTGACAGCAATGGAGCGCTAAACAGTGTCCCCAGGGCGGGAGGGTGAGCATGAACCCTGGGGAGTGTGTACGGGACAGACACGGAAGAGGCGAGGCCGTGCTCAGAGAAGCAGGGAAAGAGCCGCCAGCCGGGCCAGCGAAGGCGCAGTTGCAGGGAGGTCGTGGGCCGCTGAGCCAGATGCGCCAGGGGCTCCTGCCGAAGCGCCCGTTGGCCCTGGAAACTTGGGGCAGTGCCGAAGCGCCTGTTGCCCTGGCAACGCGGAGGCGGCGGGACCGGCTCTCGCGGGGAGGAGGCGCAGCCTGTGCCGCAGCTGGAGCGAGACGGGTGGAGGACAGCGAGTGGCGGAAAGAGAAAATCAGTGTCGGGTATGAACCGGCACACGTGGAATCTGAGACCGTGGTGCGGACGCACTTCTTCACAAAGCAGAAATAGAGACATCAGACGTGGAGAGCAAACCTCCGGACACCAACGGGGAAGGGGAGGGGGATGGCTTGGGAGGTTGGCCTGGAGGGCCAGCAAGCGTCTGGACTAGAGGCGACCGTCGGGGCTGCCCTGCACGGAGCCGACAGGCTCACTCAGAGGTCGGCTTGGGAGGCTGGGACTGACGTGCACACACTTCTATGTGTACAGCAGGTGACTACTGAGAACCTGCTGCCCGGCGCAGGGAACTCTCCCCGGTGCTCTGCGGTGACCTAGAGGGGAAGGAAGTCCGAAACAGAGGGCCTGTGTGTACACGGAGAGCTGGTGCACGCTGCTGTACTGTAGAGACTAACGCATCCTAAACACCCTCAAGCAACTATGCGCCCATAAAACGTTTTTAAATCCAATTCGGAGGTGGGGGGAGAGCGGGACAGGAAATGGCAGCTTCCACACTCGCTTGGGGACGTGTGGCCCTGGAGGGTGGGAGAAAGACCCAACGGCAAATCAAAGGCTTTTTTTTTGTTGGTTGGTTGGTTTTGCTTTTACTTTGTCTCCCTGAGAGGGACTCAACCACACCGCGGTGGTTAAATGCCGCCTGTAGTTAAATGGTTACAGCTTTGGCACCAGCCAGGCCTCCCTCTTTATTCTTCTGTGGGCGCCATTAACTCCTGTAACCTTGGACGAGTCACTTCTCCGAGCTCCACTCTTTTCGTTGTAAAACAGGGATTCAAATTCTTTCTAGGTCATATGGTTATTATGGGGACCGCATAAAACAACACCTACAAGGTACTTTGGCCATCTGATGTGAAGGGCCGACTCACTGGAAAAGACCCTGATGCTGGGAAAGACTGAGGGCAGAAGGAGAAGGGGCCAGCAGAGGATGAGATGGTTGTGAGAGAATCAATTCCTAGGCAGGTTGATAAGAAGTCCAGGGGTTCCCAAGGAGAGAGGGGTCTGGAATTCTCAAGGAGGAGGAAAAGACAAACTTTTTTTCCTTTACATTCCTTAGGATTATATAACAATAATGTATCCTGCTTGAAGACAGTGGAAAAAACCTTCTGGCTAATCCTGTTATCTTAAGGTGTAAAATGTGGGAGTGGGTCTAGTGAGGACTTTACAACCTCCAGACAGTTTTTTGATTCACTGTAATAACTAATTAAGAGCATATAATTCCTTTGCTAACACTAGTTAGGGGGGCTCTTTCTGCCCCCTTCTGATGCCTATGTCAGAAGCCTTCTCTATCTCCTTTGTACTTTAATAAAACTCTATTACACAAAAGCTCTGAGTGATCAAGCCTCTTCTCTGGCCCCAGATTGAATTCTTCCCTTCTGGAGGCCAAGAATCCCCACATCTTTCATGGTTCAGCAACAACCTTTCAGCTGGATGGCATCACTGACTCAACGGACATGAGTTTGAGCAAACTCTGGGAGATAGTAAAGGACAGGGAAGCCTGGCATGCTGCAGTCCATGGGGTCACAAAGAGTCAGACACAACTGAGCAACTGAACAACAAGGTGCTTGGCACAGCAAGAACTCAGCAAGTGTAAGCTGTCCTCACAGCGGGCGTCAGTGGGAAAGACGAAGTGTGCAGAAGGGAAGCGGTGATGACTGAGCCGAGTCTCGAAGCGTCCCATGTCTAATGCAGAGACAAGAGAGCTGGTTCTGATGCCGGCACCTGGTCCGACTGCCCTGATGGATGTTCTATGTGGACTGTGGTCAGAGGATGTACAAAGACAGGGGCTGGGCCTCCACCAAGTTCATGGGACACCAGCAGGCTGATCGTCATTTAAGACATGTCTGCAGACTTCCCTGGCTGTCGAGAGGTTGAGACTTGGGCTTTCAAGGCAGGGGGCACGGGTTCAATCCCTGGGTGGGGAGCTGAGGCCCCACACGCTTCATGGTCAAAAACTCTAAAACAGAAGCAATTTTGTAACAAATTCAATAAAGACTTTAAAAAGTGGTCCACATCAAAAAAATCTTAAGGGGCTTC
The DNA here is from genome assembly GCF_019923935.1 of Bubalus bubalis. Lineage (NCBI taxonomy): Eukaryota > Metazoa > Chordata > Mammalia > Artiodactyla > Bovidae > Bubalus > Bubalus bubalis. The sequence continues at coordinate 1,415,102 of NC_059167.1, forward strand.
CCTGGTGGCTCAGTGGTAAAGAACACGGCCGCCAGTGCTGGAGACGTGGGTTCAATCCCTGGTCTGGGAAGGTCGCACATGCCGTGGGGCAAGTAAGCCCTGAACCCCCTGCGTCGAGAGCCTTGGCTGCACAAGAGAAGCCTCCGCAGTGAGAGACCCGAGCACCACAGCTAGGGGGGCCCCCGTGGCGAGGAAGACACATCACATCCAAAAAGCAAATAAAATTATTTTTTAAAGTCTTTAAAAAAAGAAAGACATGTCTATATGTAGGGTGCAATTTGGTCTAAGACTTGAAAAAAGAAAGTGAAAGTGAAGTTGCTCAGTTGTGCCCAACTCTTTGCGACCCCATGGACTGCAGCCCACCAGGCACCTCCATCCATGGGATTTTCTAGGCAACGGTACTGGAGTGGGGTGCCATTACTTTCATCTTTTCCTGGCAGCAGAGTTTGGAGGGGATTGCAAACTCTCTTTCCTCTCAGTTTTTGGTGGTCTCCGTCATCTAGCACAGAGAAAATTAGAATCGGAAGTGACCAGTGGCTCAGGTCGGGCTTCACAGATGGTGCTAGTGGTAGAGAACCCACCTGCTAATGCAGGAGACGTAAGAGACGTGGGTTTGACCCCTGGGTTGGGAAGATCCCCTGGAGGAGGGCACCTCAACCCACTCCAGTATTCTTGCCTGGAGAATCCTGTGGACAGAGGAGCCTGGCGGGCTACAGTCCACAGGGTTGCAAAGAGTCGGACACAACTGAAGTGACTTAGCAAAGCACAGCACAGTGACTCGGGTCAGGTCATAGGAGACACCAGAAATGGACTTTTGAAATGAGGACCAGGAAAATAAGAAAACTGGAGAAGTAAAGGATCACAGGGGCTCAGTCGAGTAAGACAGTGGAGACTTCAAGGCGGAAAGGTTGTAACGTTTGCAGGCCGGTCTCTTCATCTCCGCGGAAGCTGCAGCCGAAGACGGCTCAGTGCCTGGAAGGCCAGCAAGCGTCTGGACTAGAAGCAACCATCAGGGCTGCCCTGCACGGAGCCGACAGGCTCACTCAGAGGTCAGCTCAGGGGTTCCCTGGTGGCCCAACAGTAAGACTCTGAACTCCCAGCACAGGGGCGTGGGTTTGATCCTTGGTGGGGGAGCTAGATCCCATGTGCTGCAACTGAGACCAGCGCATCTAATTTAAAAAGGACGTTGGCTCAGAAACGTATCAAGTGACTTAATTACAACTGTCTGGTGAATATCACGCACTATACTGAGGGTTCTGATTGAGGATTGCTCTAAGTAAGGCTTTGAAAATGGCACTGATGGAGGAATGTGCCGGGAGCCAGTGTGAGGAACTCTGCCCATGGCAAAGGTCATGAGGAAGGAGGCTCGGCATACGCAAAGGCGGGATTGAGCCTCAGGAGTCCCCCTGGAAATTCTCAAGCATCTACCCCCAAAACCAGAGTCTGCCTACTTTCTGCTTTGTGCTCTCACCTACACCTCTGACTTTACAGGGGGCTGTCCCCCACTACCTCTCTCTGAAAAAAAGAGTTAACTTACAGCTCCAGTTAATAAAGTTCCTGGGTGTGATAGTGTTTCAACCTACAAATTCCTTTGGAAGTCCTCTAGCCTGCCTGAATAGGTTTTTCCTGCCACATGTGATTGTTCAGAGCCTCCCAACTGTGAGAGGCATGAGATGTTCTAAACTGTCTGAATACAGATTCCTTTGAGCAGTTAAAAGATTGATTAGAAATTGTATTGGTGAAGGGTTTTTCACTTGTTGGGCCAATGTTTGCTGCTAAGTCTCCATATCCCTTACCTGCTGTGTCCCTGGCAGTGTATTGATTAATATAATTGGTGTAAGTAGTAGCTTTAATGTTTGTAACCTTGGACCCTTGAGTTAAGTCTTTTTCTTGTTATAGCCCACCACACCTTTTCCCTGTAGGAATGCAACTTTATCTAATGCTTTTGGAGGGTGGAGCCTGACTAATCACCTTTAGAGAAAAATACGTTTTCTGAAGAAAGGGTCTTAAAATGTTAACAGGCCTCCGGGCCAGAAGATGATGCAGATCACCTAAACTTTTGCATATGGTAAGTTTGCAGGAAGAAAGCCTGGCTTACTGCATGACTCTACCCTTTCCCCCATTATCCTCTATGCATAACTTAAGGTGTAAAAACTACTTTGGAAAATAAAGTGCGGGCCTTGTTCACTGAAGCTTGGTCTCCCCATGTCGTTCTTTCTCTCACCTTCTGGCTGAATTATTCAGCCTCTTTTCTCCACCGAATTTCCTCACTGAGCTATCCTTATTTAACCACTCTTTATATCCTTAATTAACGTTTAATTAAGCAATTGTTTCCTGATCCTTGCCGACGCCGTCTCTGCTTGGAATTCCCTGGGTCCACCGGCACTGGACCCCGGCAGGAATGTTTCTTAAATTTTTCTCCGAGAGCCTCTGAGTAAGAGGCCATTCCTGGAGATGAAGAACAATTGTACCAGCGCCCTTGGCACAGAGAATAGATCCTCGGAACATTCCACAGGAAGAAGCTGACTGCCTCACACAGGGCTTCAAACCATGTTGGTTCAACCCTCCAACACCTACTGCTAATCTGAGAAAAAAGTAAAATGAAACAGTAAAATGAAAAATAAATGAAACAGGAAGTGATCTGGATCAAAAAACAAATAGACAATGGTAACTGGTTATTCCCGCCTCCCAACAAAGTACAGAAAGATATTAGAGAAAGAGCTTTGACTGCACTGTATAATGGTACCCTTCTCAGCAATAATTCAAAATAATTCTTCTCCTTTCTGAAGCTAATTAGAGATATTTATCAGATTCAACAAGAGGCCCTTTTCACACTGAAGGTGCGTAATTCAAAAGAGGAGGACAGTGAAGAAAAGGAAATAAGGTAATTCCTCATAAATGGTGAAAAAAATTGGTAGTTTCCAGAATAATCCATGAGAGGGTGAGGTGGGGCAGGGAGGCGTAGTTGGGGTGCCCCAGATAAACAGAACCAATTGGAGACATGATGGATGAAGATAGAGATACAGATACAGGTGTGTGTGCTAGGCGCTCAGTCGCGTCCCTGTGGACTGTAGCCCACCAGGCTCCTCTGTCCTTGGGATTCTTCAGGCAAGAATACTGGAGTGGGTACCTATTCCTGTCTCCAGGGAGTCTTCCCTAACCAGGGATCCAACCTGGGTCTCCTGTATTGCAGGCAGATTTTTTTTTTTAACCATCTGAGCCACCAGGGAAGCTCTATAGATATAAAGAGATTTATTATGAGGAATTGGTTCATGGGACTATGGAGGCTGAGAGATCCCGTGATCTCCTGTCTGCAAGCTGGACAAGCAGGAAAGCTGGTGGTGTAGTTCAGAGGCCTGATAACCAGGCATCTGGTGGCCCAGCCAAGCTGACACATAAAATTAACCGTCACAAAGGAGAGAGGGGAGAGAGAATCCGAAAGAATGGTGCCTGTGTGCTTGTCAGGGCCCACCCGACAGGAGCCACGCTGGTGCTCATACAGGAAGGCCCCTAAGGACCTATTTTTTAAGTCAGACCACTAAGAATCCCAGAGCCAGTGATGACCACCAAAGCCATGGCTCCCCTGGAATTCACAGCAGTCTTGGGAGAAGGGAGGGGAGGGCTTTGAACTGACCTTACCCAGCTCTTCGGGGGCAGGGTAAACACCTTAACATCCATTTCAGCATCAGACACCAATCCTCTGACAAGTTCCAAAATGAAGCGGGGCAAAGGTTAACTGAATTCTGCATAAAGAATGCACTCATCATAGCAAATTCCCTTTTTCAACAACACAGGAGACGACTTTACACATGGACATCACCAAGTGGTCAGTGCCAGAGGGACAACTTCCAGCCTGTGGACGAGGGTCTGAAGTCTGTAGATCTCCTAAGGGTGGGCTGGGCCTTTTTCACCTTTCTGCCTCTAATGCCCAGATCAGCACCTAACCGGGGGTAGAGGCTCAGTCTTTGTTTGCTAAATGAATGGATGATTGAATGAACAGAACTTTGGCCCTAAAATGCCATAAACGCTAGAGTAAAGCCAGTCATTCCCTTAGATTCTCTTTCAGCTTTAGTAACTCACATTCAGTAATTTAAAGCTCATTTAGAGGTCTCTTTTGGGAGTGTTAGCTAGGAGAGGCAGTGCAGAATGGCTAGCCAAGTAGGCACAGTAGTAGCTGAAAAAGAGATAGCTGTCAGGATGGCTCTCAAAGAGGAGAGAGATTGTAACACGTCAAGAACGGAGTCAAAGTTGGTTCCTTTAGGAGCTTACTCTGAGCCAGGCACTTCTGGTCATTTTATAGACATTAAATCTTTTAAGCTGTGCAACTCAGCTGTGAGATTGGCATAATTATTCTGTTTCACTGAAGGGGAAGCTGAAAGCCAGAAGAATTAACAAACTTGCCACTATTCAAATAGAAATCTGATTTTCCCACTACATGTTACTGAATTGATTTTGTTTTCTATTTTAATTATTGAATATTTAAAAGCAATAGAAAGCCACCAGGAAGCAATCAAGAGTCAGCCACAGTAAAACACAGAATTACTTACTGCGAGCTTCTTAAGTCCGTGTGTTTCCAGGTTTACGTCTGAACAAAATTTCAGACATCTTTTTAGGCATTGGAATATGATATATAAATAGATAGGTAAATAGCTGTAGAAATAAAAGCTATTGAAAAAATGGGATAAATCTGTATATGACATTTAGAAAACTAATTACATTTTTACTTGAATTTTGTAGGAAAAATAATTGACAAAGAATAGAAGAGATCATTACATTTCAAATAAATGTTTCTCTTTTTTCAAGAGGTATTTGTCAAAAGATCCATGTAAAATTAAGCAACAAAAAGTATTGAGGTTGAAAAAATGACCTCCCTCTCTTCCTTCCTTCCTCCCCCGCCTCCCTCTCTTTTCTCCTTTTTAAACTAGATGTTTCTCTCATAGATTCTTTGTCTTGTCTGATTGCTCTGGATACAGCGTCCAATAATATGTTGAATAGAAGTGGCTGAAGTGGGCATTCTTGTCTTGTTCTTGATTTTAGAGTAGAAGTGTTCAGTCATTCATTACCGAGCATGATACGGGCTGTGGGTTTTTCATATTTGGCCTTTATTATGTGGAGCTGTTTCCTTATATTCCGAGTTTGTTGAATGTTTTCCTTATGAAACGATGTTGCGTTTTGCCAAACACTTTTTCTGCATCGATTCAGATGATTGTGTGTTTCTCCCTTTCATTCTGCTGATGTGGTGAGTTACAGTGACCGCTTTCCGTGTGTTGTATCATCCTTGCTCTACTGGAATAAATTCTGCTTGGTCACGGTGCATAACCCTTTCAGGACGCTGTTCAATTCAGTTTGCTAGTTTTTTTTTTGAGGACTTTCACGTTGGTGTTCATAAGGGATGTCATTCTATAGTTCTCTTGTCCTGCTCTTTTTTGGGTTTTGGTATCTGAGTGATGCAGTGTCATAGAGTGAGTTCAAAGTGTTACCTCTGCTTCAGTTTTTGGAAAGAACTTGGCATTATTTAAAAATGCTTAGTAGATTCCTCTAGGGGGGCCATCTGGTCCAGGGCTTTTCTTTGTTGGGAGGTTTTTGATTATGCATTCCATCTCTATGCAGACCTTATATTTTTTTGTGATTCAGTCTTGGTAAATTGCATGCTTCTAGACAGTTCTACACTTCACCTGGGTTATCCAGTTTGTTATACAAGTGCTCATAGTATTCTCTTATAATCTTATTTCTGTAAAATCAATAGTAATGCTCCCAGTTTAATTTTTAAATTTTAGTTATTTGAATCTTCTTTCATTTTTTCTTAGTCAACCTAGCTAAATGTTTGTCAGTATTTTGATCTTTTTTAAAGAACACATTCTTGGTTTTGCTTATTTTTTCCTATTGTTGTATTATCTATTTTATTTAGCTCTGTTATTTCCGTCCTCTGCTAACTTTGAGTTTACTTTGTTCATATTCTAATACCTTGCGGTGCAAAATTGGGTTGTGGGTTTGAGATCTTGCTTCTCTTTAATGTAATCGTTTATAGCCATAAATGTTCCTCTTCTGCTGCGTCTGCCGCTTTCCGAGAGTTTCCGTATGCTCTGCTTTCATTACCGTTTGTCTCAAGATGTTTGCTGATTTCCCTTGTGATTTCTTCTCTGACTTATTGGCTGTATAAGAGTTATTTAATTTACACAGATTTTGGAATTTTCTCCTTCTGCTGTTGGTTTCTAGTTTCATTCTGTTGTGATTGGAAAAGACACTCAGTGTGATTTCAGCTTTCTATTAAGACTTATTTTGTGGCCTAACATATGGCGTATCCTGGAGACTGGTCCATGTGCATTTGGAAAAAATGTGTGTTCTGCTCTTGTTTGGTGAAGTGTTCTGTACAAACGTTAGGGTTAACCTGTTCTGTAACTAACTTAGCGGTCTTATTCCAGCATCCTTCTGTATAAACGTTAGGGTTAACCTGCCCTGTAGCTAACTTAGCGGTCTTATTCCAGCATCCTTCTGTATAAACGTCAGGGTTAACCTGCCCTGTAGCTAACTTAGCGGTCTTATTCCAGCATCCGTCTTTCACCGTGCGTGTACATACATATGCATGATGCATCTCCGATCGTCCTTTGAACGATTTTCCATCTCTCATTTTTTCTTTCCTTTTTGTTCCTTCACTGAGTTAAAGATATCTTCTATTTAAAAATCTATTTTTGCTCACTGTATATTTGAGAATTATTACTTTAACTTTTTGAAAATTGTGGTTTGACATGTGGCTCCAACAAAGAAGAGCCCATTCTGCAGCCACCCTTCAGGGGGCCGGGATGACCGTCTGATCTGACCCTCCTGCTCATGGTCTTCTCTCGAGGCTGACTAAGGGAACAAACCACCTCTCCCCTGAGCCGCACTAAAAATTTCAAAACAAATCTTACAAAATATAGCTCAGGGAAAATAAAAAACACACAGACACACAGATTTTATATAGCAGTTTATACAGCATAAACTTAGTGCTTCAGGCAAGCCTCTCTTGTAACAACCATGGAAGCTACTGAATAACACTCATGAGCAAGCATCATCCCAGACTCCCGGAGCCAGAAGCCCGGGAGAGAGGGGCGGGCATTGTGTATTGTTCACGGTTCTCGAGTGACACAAGTGTACAATGAGAGAAAAGGGTGCCTGCTGAAGGAAAAAGACCAGAGAGGGATCTACAGACGGCAGCCTCCACCTTCAGAGGAGGACAGAATCGTCCCTTCCTCAGTCTAAGCTGAACTAGGTAAGAGGCTCTCATCTTGGGGCTCCCCCTCACGGGATGGGACCCTTGGAGATGGGAACCACCCTGGCAATTGGAGCAGGGAAAACTGAACACAGAGAGTGGTTGCCTGGGGAAATACGTCGACTGCGTGAAGGGAGGAGCAGAACTCCAGGGGTGCAGGTGTAGCTGTGCCCCGGGGGTGCAGAAAGCAGCCACCAGCTGCTCCTTGAGCGGAGGGAAAGTGGCAGGGGGTCCCGGACACTCAAGAGGAGTGCCGCCCCTCCCTCGGAGCTGAGAGGCATCCTCCTTGAAGCCCAACTGGAGGGCATTTCAGGGCTTTGGAGAGTTTCTGATTTTCTTCTGCTTTAGGCTCTGAGGGATTTAGTGGATGTGATGATGGTTAACATTATGTCAACTTGGTTTGGACAAGGTACCCAAATATTTGGTCAAGTACCAGTCTGGATGTTGCTATGGAGGTATTTTGAGATGAGATGAACAATTAAATTGGTAGACCTTGCGTCAAGCCGGTGATCTTTCAAAATGTGGGTGAGCCTCCTCCAATCAGTTGAAGACGTCAACAGGAAAGACTGAGGTCCCTGGAGGAGGAGAGTCTTCAGCCCGGGACTCTCTTTGGACTGGAGCCACACTGTCAGTCCTTCCTGGGCCCAGAGCCGGCCTGCTCTGCAGACGTGGATGAGCCAGCCTCCACATTCGCATGGCAGCCCCTTAAAACAGATTCCTGTGTCTGCACAACCTGTGGGCTCTGTTTCTCCGCAGAACCCCGGCAAACACACGGGCTGTTGCCTGCCCATCCTCCCCAGATGGTGCCTCTCACTTAGTGTTCTCCTCTGTCCCAGGTCCCCTCTCCAGGAGTGAGAGGCATTGATGCTGGTCGCTACCTTCCATTCCCAGGAGATCAAGTCTAAGCAACGCACGGAGAATGTAAAAGGTCCTTGCAGTTAGTGTAAAACTCCAGAGGACCCAGGATGACCAAGAAGGGAAGGGATTCTAGTAAATGAAAGAGAAGAGTCAGAGCAGACTCCCCTTCAGTATCAGTATCAGTCAGTTCAGTCGCTCAGTCGTGTCCGACTCTTTGTGACCCCCATGAATCTTAGCACCCCAGGCCTCCCTGTCCATCCCCAACTCCCAGAGTTCACCCAAACTCATGTGCATTGAGTCGGTGATGCCATCCAGCCATCTCATCCTCTGTCATCCCCTTCTCCTCCTGCCCTCAATCCCTCCCAGCATCAGGGTCTTTTCAAATGAGTCAGCTCTTCCCATTAGGTGGCCAAAATATTGGAGTTTCAGCCTCAGCATCAGTCCTTCCAATGAACACTCAGGACTGATCTCCTTTAGGATAGACTGGTTGGGTCTCCTTGCAGTCCAAGGGACTCTCAAGAGTCTTCTCCAACACCACAGTTCAAAAGCATCAATTCTTCAGCATTCAGCTTTCTTCACAGTCCAACTCTCACATCCATACATGACCACTGGAAAAACCATAGCCTTGACTAGATGGACCTTTGTTGGCAGAGTAATGTCTCTGCTTTTTAATATGCTGTCTAGGTGGGTCACAGCTATCCTTCCAAGGAGCAAGCATCTTTTAATTTCCTGGCTAGCAGTCACCATCTGACTTTCCGTAGAGGAGGGAAGAAAGAATTCCGGAAAAAGATGAGCAAGCAGGTTCCTCTGCCTTCAAGCTCGCTTCCAATCCCGACCTCCCTGGGCAGGGGAGGTGCTCATCGCCTTGGCTCTGATGCAGACACACCCTGCCTGCAGCCATGACCCTCCCTCCCCTCGTCGCCTGCCCCGCCTTCTGCACGGAGCTCCCCACTGCGCATGCCCGTTCTCCCAGCCCTTGCTTCCCGCCCACTTTTCCACGCAGACCTCCCTGACTTTCTCAGTCTACACGGACTCTCACTTCTCTCTGGTCATCGTGGAAATGTTTCGGATGCTTTGTTTCCAACCCTTGGTCACATGATGTGCTTTCAGTGTGCCCCTGAAGTTCGGGGCTCCCTGAGATTCGCGCTGTACCTTCAAAGCAGCTCACCGGGGCGGGTCTTGAGCCGTGCTAAACATTGAGCTGACTTTCAAGGACCCACGAGAAAGCAGCGATGAATGTTTCCAACGCACGTGGAGAAGCAGATGAGGTGGTGCCCATGTTCACGTTTGGGTTAGACAAAGTCAAGAAGGTATCATGGGAATAGGTGCACCATGTGGGTTTTTGATCATCTCAACAGCCATCAGCCCAACCGACCTGAATGCACAATGCTCTGCTATAATTTACAGTCTCGGGTGTTCATGAATCCTTCTCATCAAAGGGAGACAGGTCCTTTTCTCCCCCCCACCTCACCCTGCCAGGCAGTGGTTCTGAAATATTAATATGCCAAAGGACTGATTTTTATGGGGAGGGTGGATGCATATTAAAATTTAAAATGTAGATTCCTTAGCCCCACCCATAGAGGTTCTGACGGAGAAGGTCTGGGCAAAGTCCTGGAAATCGGCATTAAAAACAACCTCCCTAGGGGACTATGGTGATTTTGAGGAAGGTAGTACATACTGTGGAGAAGGCAATGGCACCCCACTCCAGTACTCCTGCCTGGAAAATCCCATGGGCGGAGGAGCCTGGTAGGCCGCAGTCCATGGGGTTGCTAAGAGTCGGGCACGACTGAGCGACTTCACTTTCACTTTTCACTTTCATGCATTGGAGAAGGAAATGGCAACCCACTCCAGTGTTCTTGCCTGGAGAATCCCAGGGACGGAGGACAGCCTGGTGGGCTGCCGTCTATGGGGTCGCACAGAGTCGGACACGACTGACGCGACTTAGCAGCAGCAGCAGATACTGCGGGCTTCCCAGGCTGCGCTGGTGAAGAACCCGCCTGCCAGTGCAGGAGTTGTGGAAGATGCGGGTTTGATCCCTGGGTCAGGGGGATCCCCTGGAGGAGGGCATGGCCACCCACTCCAGAATTCTTGCCTGGAGAATCTCATGGACAGAGGAGCCGTGGGCTATGGTCCATAGGGTCACAAAGAGCTGGAACCAACTGGAGTGACTTAGCGCGCACACGTGCGCGGACTGGATGCATGGCCCCTGACGGCAGGGAATTCTGGAATGACTTAAATTCCAAGGCCTGCTGCTGGGAAGAGTAAACAAAATTCAATCAGCAAATGCTCAAGGGATACACAGAACTCTTCTACCAAAGGACAACTATGAGATGATGTATTTTTAAAAACAATTCCCTTGGAAACAGGAAAGCACTGCCTTCTGCCTAAATCCAGAAGGCTAAAGCATCACTTGCATCTAGTAACTTTCAGAGAGCATAGATCCCCAAGGAGTTATCCTCGTGCCTGGGAAATTCAAGGTGATTAGCAATGGCTCTGAGGTGTAGAGGATGCTAATTTCTGGGAGGCTCTGGGATCCAGCCACAGGGGCACAGCCTGAGGGGTTGCAGGCTAGGCCCCAAGGAGGGTCTCTTTCCTGTCCTTTATAGCTCACGCTCAGGAAAGCTTTCTTTATTGGGGAATAAAAATGCCTGGAAAATTTGTTAAAGATTTCTGGGCCCTACCCTCAGAGCTTCTGATTCCTTTTCTTAGTTTTTAGTTGAAGGACATTTGCCTCACAGAATTTTGCTGTTTCCTGCCAACCCTCAGCATGACTCAGCCATAGGTTTACGTGTGTCCTCCCTTTGGAACCCCCTCCTGTCTCCCTTCCCTCCAGGTTGGTGCAGAGCCCCTATCTGAGTTCCCTGAGCCACACAGCACACTCCCCTTGACTACTATTTTACATATGGTAGTGTAAGTTTCCATGTTACTCTCTCCACGCATCTCACACTCTCCTCCCCTCTCCCCATGAGAGCTGATTCCTGAAGTCAGGTGTGTGGCCGGAGAGTTTTCATTCCCACCCAGTGCCCCGTTTCTGCTGTTGCTGCTGATCTGGAGTGCACACTCACAAAACTACTGCTTTATTTTTTTAATTAATTAATTTTTGGCCTCGTAGCATGTGGGTTCCTAGTTCCCCAACCAGGGATTGAACCCACATCTCCTGTGTTGGAAGGACAGTGTCTTAGTCAGTGGATTGCCAGGGAAGCCTTACTGCTTTCGAGCAAGGCCAAAACCTACAAGGACTTGAGGACCAAACTGTAGTCTCAGTTCTCAGGTTGCACTCAAGTCACAGCCCACACCCTGGTGTGACTGCTTGTGTGCAAACTCGAGACAGTCTTGGGTGTTTTCTTTTTAACTTGAGATCATTTTAGACTTACAAATTGTAAAATAATGCAGAGTTTCCATATACCTTTTATCCAACTTCTTAACATCTTACATAACCACAGAACAATTATCAAAACTAAGACTGTAACATAGGTATAATACTATTAAGTAGACTATAGAATTTACTGAATGTCACCTTGGTTTGTCCACTAACATTTGTTTTATATTCCAGGATCCAATGAAGGATCCCACACGGCGTTCAGTCGCCATGCCTCCTGAGGCTTGTCTTTCACTGGCTTGAGACTTTTGAAGAATAGCTGTCAATAATTGGGTAGAGCATCCCTCAATTTAAGTCTGTGCATGAGATTAGACTGATGTCATTGGCAAGGATGCCTCAGATGCTACCCCCATCTCAACGCGTCATTTCAGATGTCGGTATGCACAACTGGTAACATTAGCTCTGCTCACTTGATTAAAGTGGTGTCTGCCAGAATTCTCCACTTCAAAGTTACTAAAATTCTCCACCGTCAAGTTCTTTTTGTAATGCCTAAATATTTCGGTAGTTGGTGGAGGTCCTTTGAGACTGCACATACCCTGGTTCTGCTTAAATTTTTACATCACTAGTTTTGGTATTTGTCCATAGGTCTCGCCCGCAGCAATTACCACTTTGGGGTTCTAATGATAATTTGCTATTTCACTACTTTTTTCTACTTTCACTAATTAGAATTCTTCTATGCTCTTTATCTCTCATTGTTTTAAAATATTAAAGAACTTTAAAAAACATTTCTTGAAAGGTAGATTTGCTGGCAATGAATTCGCTAGATTTTTGTTTGAGAAAGTATTTGCTTCTCCTCCCCGTTTGAAGGATTTTTGATGGATATAGAATTCTAGATTGACAGGGCTTCTTTTTAAAATTTCAGTGTTTTAAATATGTCATACTATTTTCTTATTATATGCATGGTTTCTGATGAGATCTAATTCTTATCTTGCGCCTGTGAATGTACCTATTTTTCTAGCTGTCTCCAAGATTCTTTGTCTTTTGTTTTCTGCAGTTTGATTATATGCCTAGATATATCCAGTGTGTGTTTGTGTATTATATGTGTGTTTATACATATATATTTATACATATATGTATGTATGTAATATGTATGTACGTATGTTATATAAAACTTGCTAGGTATTCTCTGAGCTTCTTGGATCTTCTTTGTTTCTGTCATTAATTTTGGAAAGCTGTCAGCTATCATTTCTTCTAAAGTATCTTCTGCTCTGTTCTCATTGTCTTCTGGGATAACCCATTTGACATTGTCCCAAAGCTCCAGATGTCATGATTTTCTTTTTCACTCTCATCTCTGTCCATTTTAGTTTGAGCAGTTTCTATCTTCAAGTTCATGGATTCTCTTCTTAGCTGTGGCAGTCGACTAATATAAGTCCGTTGAAGGCACCATTCATCTCTGTTGCTGTGCTTTTTATTTCTAGCATTTCTACTCGATGCTTATACGTTCCATCTCCCTACTGAAATTATCTATCTGATGTTGCCTGATGTCCACCTTTCCCTGTTGAATCTTTAACTTACTAATGATGGTGATTTTAAATTCCCTGCCAGATATTTCTAATATTCGTTTCAGATCGGATAGTTGCTTTGTCCTGGAGAATGTTTTCTTTTTACATTTTTTTTGCCTGCCTCATAATTTTTTAAAGTTGGGCATCTTGTATATGCCAGTAGAGACTGAGGCAGAGCTTTTATGCCTAGACACGAGCATGCCTTTCCTCCTGATGAATGCTTGGTGTGAATGCTTGAATTAATCTATTAGGAGCTAGGCTGGCTTTGAGGTTGCCGTTGCTATGGTTACCCTCAGTGCTCCTCAGGCTCGCAGTCCTGAAGCAGAGCCTTGTGTTTAGGATGAAACCTGATTAGCCGGGGCGAGGTCAGTTTGATCTTGAAGTTTAGGTTTTCTCCTTGCACCCTTCTGAGAGAGGGTCTCCGCGCTCGTGTGCTGTTGATACCTGTCACCTGAAGCTTGTGAGCGCGGAGGCGGGGATGTTGGGAGCGTTTCAGACTCACCCTCAGTTTTAGAGAGCCGCCACCTCCCTGGCCGTCAGGGGCACCTCCGCAGTCCTCCGGCCCGCCCCCTGCTTGGACTTTTTGGTGCAGCACAGATTCCTGCCTCTCTTCCCAAAACAGCCTGGATGGGAGGGGAGTCTGGGGGAGAATGGACGCATGTACACGTATGGCTGAGGCCCTTTGCTTGTCCACCTGAAACGATCACAATATTGTTAATTGGCTATACTCCAATATAAAATAAAATTTTTAAAAATAAAAGAAAGCCCCTAGGGATGGGGACCCAGCTCCACCCACCCCCCACTTCCCCACAGTGCCTCTTGCAGGGCAAAGCCCCCGGGGCGTTGGGTTTATGACAGAGGCTCCTAACAAGGGTTTTGCAATACTTCAGGCTGCCGCCCTTTAAGTGTATTACAAAGTAATGGTTGAAGGTCTTTGATTTTTGGAGCCTCAGGAGCCCTAAGTTCAAAGCCTAGGGCTGCTGCTTATCACACTTTGGCTCTAGGACACTCCTGGGATCTTAAAGGAAATATTTGGGTTTGCCAGATGGAAGAAATGTCAACAGCCTGGACAGGGAGCCGTTGTGGGTTCTGAGGCTGGGTGGATCATGGGCCGAGAGCCCAGACCTCTTCAGAGACCAGGGTGCTTCTCCCAGCTGTTCACCATCAGCCAGAGGGCCCAGACGAGGGGCAACCCCTTCTGGCCTCTGTCTCCTTCTGTCAAAAGCAAGGAGGTTGGATGAGATGGTTCCTAAGGGTCCTCCCAGTCTGATGCTTTCTGCTCAACAGTTCAGTTTCACCAGGCAGGGCTTTTCTGCATTATCCTCTTTATGGGGCCATCTTTCCTCCTCATTTCTGAAAGTGCCATGTGGACACCATTCTTAGCTTATAAAAAACAGCAACTATCGCTTATAAACCCTGCTCTCATCCCCCAAACCTTTTGCATTGATGAAGATCAACAGCCCTCTTTCGTAGCATGGTCTGCTTTAACAATATGCCAAGTACTATCAGGCTTGTTACAGTCCCACGAGGCAGGACCCAAGAGGATTAGACAGGAAAAGCAAGGTTTCATTATCCGGTCTAGAATGTTTCTCCAGCCAAGAATCCAAGATGATGTTCACAATCCCTAAAGGTTAATTTCTTATTTCCTTTTTCTGTGAGTGCAGTAAGTACCTGTTTAATGAAGCACTCTACCCCAACATCCTTAATGAGCATTCATGTAAGCTTCGTTAATAAAATAAGGCTTTATTAAATTTTCAATTTTAATAAATAGACAGTCATTATCTCTGCAATGGGCCCCAAGCCCTGGTAAAAATACAGTGGTCTCTGGGACAGTTCAAAGAAACACGGTAAGCTCCAGTCTTCAGGGACAAGAGCGGACTCTCCCCATCACCTTGCTGCGGTTTAAAGGCCTGAAGCTGAATTTTATTTTCTTAACCATGCTGAGGTCCACATGCACCTCAGTCAAGCCTTAAGATCTTACAAATAAAAGAACAGAAAAACAAAAGCAGAGAAGCAGGCAAAAGGAGGAACAGGTGATTTCCGTAGCTGCAGCACCCCAGAAACATCCGCTCGGAAGGCAGCTCAGCAAAAAGAAAGCCCAGTCGCGTTCTGCCTTTGCTGAAGGGCCTCGGAGAGGCTGTGAACTCAGTCGTTGGGACTTCAGGGGAGAACTCGCATCTTAAGGATCTGTATTTCCAGATGAAGAACGGAACAGCAGGAAATCGAGGCTTAAGTAAGCCGTCCGTCTCTTGGGTTCAAATTCTGGAGCAAGACGAGTCAGGAGACCACGTACTGACTGCTTGTGTGGTTCATTTCTAGAGTGAATTTAGACTTAAAGAAGGATGAAGGTAAGGAGAGAGGCATCGAGGCTTCACAGTCCCGCAGCCCTGGGACGGGGCAGCCTGCTGGAGAAGAGACCTCTCCAGTGGGGCTCCAGGCGGGAAGGAGCAGCTCCAGGAGGCGCCCGGCGGGGCGCCCCGCTCCTACCTGCCGGCGCTGGTCTCCGCCAGCCTGCCGTTCATGACGGCGAAGGCGCCCACGCCCCCGGAGAACTCGTCGTCCGCAGGCGGCAAGCTCCCCCTGCGCGGGCGGCCGCTGGCCGCTTCGGACAGCTGCTTCTGGAGGGCGGCCAGGGAGGCCTTGTTGGCCGCCAGCAAGTCCTTCATGGAGACCATCTCGCCCGAGAGGCGCCGCGCGCCCGAGCTGCCGTCCGTCTCCGCGGCCCCGCGGGCCCCGCTGCGCACGCGGCCCGGCCCCACGGCGTTCCTGCGGGGCGGCCCGCCGCGGCCCCGGCCCCGCCGGCAGCCCGCGCCGGCCGCCCGGCCCAGGGCCCAGTTCACCGCCTGCCGGACGAGGATGGACACGACGTTGAACAGCGAGTAGAGGCAGCAGACGCCCGAGAGCAGGAGGACGAAGTTGGCCACGCGGTAGAGGCCCTGGCCGTCGTAGCGCGCCTGCTGGCCGCTGACCAGGTCCCCGAAGCCGATGGTGCTGAAGGCCACGAAGCAGAAGTAGAGCGCGTCCAGGTAGCCCCAGCCCTCGGCGGCCGCGTACAGGGCGGCGGCCCCGCAGCACAGCGCCAGGGAGGCGGCGCCCAGGGCCAGCAGCACGACGCGCACGGACGGCTTCCCGGCCGCCGCCGCCGCCCGCCCCGGGCTCCGCGCGCGCCGGCCCGCCCGCCTCCCTGGCCGCCGGGCGCTGCACCACCTCGTGACGTGGGCGATGCCGGTGATCAGGCGCTCCAGGAAGAGGTTGAAGAACAGGAGGGTGCTGGAGCACCCGAGGAGGCCGTAGACGATCAGGAAGACCTTCCCGCCCACTGTCGCTGGAGTGGCCATCCCAAACCCTGCAGGAGACAGAAATCGGAGGAGAGTGAGGGCCGGCTTGGCCGCGAATGGGGTCGGAGTCGCGGCCTTGATGGCCGGCGGTGGGGCTTCCCTGGTGGCTCAGCTGGTAAAGAATCCGCCTGCAATGCGGGAGACCTGGGCTCCATCCCTGGGTGGGGAAGATCCCCGGGAGCAGGGATAGGCTACCCACTCTAGTATTCTTGGGTTTCCCTGGTGGCTCAGCTGGTAAAGAATCTGTCTGCAGTGCAGGAGACCCCGCTTCCATCCCTGAGTCGGGAAGATGCCCTGGAGAAAGGAAAGGCTACCCACTCCAGTATTTTGGCCTGGAGAAGTCCATGCGGTTACAAAGAGTCAGACTTGCACTTCCCTTCACTTCAGGTTTAAGAAAAAGTTAATAAGGGGACTTCCCTGATAGCTCAGTTGGTATAGAATCCGCCTGCAATGTGGGAGACCTGGGCTCGATGCCTGGGTCGGGAAGATCCCCTGGAGAAGAGAAGGGCTACCCACTCCAGTGTTTTGGCCTGGAGAATCCCATGGACTGTATAGCCCACGGGGTCACAAAGAGTCGGACACAACTGAGCGACTTTCACTTCAGAGGACCTAAAGAAACAGTTCCCTTAAAAACACTCCGTTCCAGCCTTTCTAGGAATGGGAGGGAGAATTCCTACTTCCTTTTGAAGACATGAAGTGTTGATCAGAGCTGGGCTGCTCAAAGCCGGTATGGTGCGGCACTGCCAATCAGAAAAAGACACCTCTTCCTCCAAGTGGGCTCCAAGCCAGTGACAATGGCCTGGTGGTGAGAACATGGGCTGCATTCCAGCCTCCCCTCCCAATTCTGCTAGATGTTCTTGTACAGTAGACAACCCGAACAACCAGACTGAACAGACATTATTCAGAGAGATACACAAAGGCTCATACAAAGAAGTCTTACAGAGACTCATGGGAATTCACTTACTCTACAAACACTTATTGGCTGCCATTCCAGGAACTGGGACTAGAACGGTGGGAAAAGGCAGGTCTGGTCCCTGCCTTCATGGAGCTCTCATGTAGTAAAGTGTTTATTCTGTGATAGGCGTTGTGCTGGAGAATGTACAGGGTCCTACGGGAAATGCTAAGAGGGAAACCGTTCTCAGACTTAGGGTCTGGGAAGTGGAAGTCTAAACAGAAAGCTAAAGAAGAATCCGGCAGGCAAGGCAAGGAGGTGCGTGTGTGTGCGCGCACACTCGTGTGTGGTACTAGTAATTCTTCAGACAGAAACAGCACGTGCCAGCAGATGTGGAAACCAACATTCTGCTCAAGATTTCCCCATCTTTTAAACAAAACTCTCATGCTCTGGGAGTGCTGAGGGATTGGTGGTGAGAGTTTGATAAAGTCTCTCTTGCCTTTGTCTCTTCCTGTTCACAATTGTGACCTTCTTGACCTTTCTACTCCCACACACAGACATGTAATTAAGAATACCAATGGTAGGACAGTGGACACCTCTAAGAAAAAGGAGAAACGGAAGAGGAAGACACTCAGCACTTGTCACTCAGGGGTGCTAAGCTTCAGCCCACCCTGAGGGACACAAATTCCTTCCAAGTAACTGATTCAGTAAACCTAATGGATCTTCTTTGTCTGAGGGGACAGGCATAAAAGTCCTTTTGAAAAAAAAAAAAAACCACATCATTTGAAAAGTAAGTCCTCAGCATGCCTCCCCGGGTTCCGTTTTTAAAATTCAAATCAAACCTCGCTGTTTGCATAATCAGGTCCAGTCTCCTAGCTGGGGCCCCATCGCAGGGATCTCTTGGATTCGCCCACAGTCCTCTTTCCTGGTAACAGCCTGCTATCGGCAAACTAACGCTTTGCTTTGTTGCAGTGGCTGGGCCGGTGGTGGCCCCCAGCGTATCCACGGACGGAGTCAGATCAGACCTGTCTGTGAGCTCCTGAGATTATAACTGCTGCTCCCTGAGGGGGCGCCGAGGGCCGCCTTTCCCCAACACCCGGCCGCGCACACCTTGTTAATGTTTCAGTTCAGTTCAGTTCAGTCGCTCAGTCGTGTCTGACTCTTTGCAACCCCATGAATCGCAGCACACCAGGCCTCCCTGTCCATCACCAACTCCCGGAGTTTACTCAAACCCATGTCCATTGAGTCGGTGATGCCATCCAATCATCTCATCCGCTGTCGACCCCTTCTCCTCCTGCCCCCAATCGCTCCCAGCATCAGTCTTTTCCAGTGAGTCAACTCTTCTCATGAAGTGGCCAAAGTATTGGAGTTTCAGCTTTAGCATCATTCCTTCCAAAGAACACCCAGGGCCGATCTCCTTTAGAATGGACTGGTTGGATGTCCTTGCAGTCCAAGGGACTCTCAAGAGTCTTCTCCAACACCACAGTTCAAAAGCATCAATTGTTCGGCACTCAGCTTTCTTCACCGTCCAACTGTCACATCCATACGTTACCACTGGAAAAACCACAGCCTTGACTAGATGGACCTTTGTTGGCAAAGTAATGTCTCTGCTTTTCAATATGCTATCTAGGTTGGTCATAACTTTCCTTCCAAGCAGTAAGCATCTTTTAATTTCATGGCTGCAATCACCATCTGCAGTGATTTTGGAGCCTCCAAAAATAAAGTCTGACATTGTTTCCACTGTTTCCCGGTCTATTTTCCATGAAGTGATGGGACCAGATGCCATGATCTCCGTTTTCTGAATGCTGAGCTTTAGGCCAACTTTTTCACTCTCCACTTTCACTTTCATCAAGAGGCTCTTTAGTTCTTCACTTTCTGCCATAAGGGTGGTGTCATCTGCATATCTGAGGTTATTGATATTTCTCCTGGCAATCTTGATTCCAGCTTGTGCTTCTTCCAGGCCAGCGTTTCTCATGATGTACTCTGCATAGAAGTCAAATAAGCAGGGTGACAATATACAGCCTTGACGTACTCCTTTTCCTATTTGGAACCAGTCTGTTGTTCCATGTCCAGTTCTAACTGTTGCTTCTTGACCTGCATATAGGTTTCTCAAGAGGCAGGTCAGGTGGTCTGGTATTCCCATCTCTTGAAGAATTTCCCACAGTTTCTTGTGATCCACACAGTCAAAGGCTTTGGCATAGTCAATAAAGCAGAAATAGATGTTTTTCTGGAACTCTCTTGCTTTTTCAATGATCCAGCAGATGTTGGCATTTTGATCTCTGGTTCCTCTGCCTTTTCTAAAACCAGCTTGAACATCTGGAAGTTCACAGTTCACGTATTGCTGAAGCCTGGCTTGGAGAATTTTGAGCATTACTTTACTAGCGTGTGAGATGAGTGCAATTGTGTGGTAGTTTGAGCATTCTTTGGCATTGCCTTTCTTTGGGATTAGAATGAAAACTGACCTTTTCCAGTCCTGTGGCCACTGCTGAGTTTTCCAAATTTGCTGGCATATTGAGTGCAGCATTTTCACAGCATCGTCTTTCAGGATTTGAAATAGCTCAACTGGAATTTCATCACCTCCACTAGCTTTGTTCGTAGTGATGCTTTCTAAGGCCCACTTGACTTCACATTCCAGGATGTCTGGCTCTAGGTGAGTGATCACACCATCGTGATTATCTGGGTCATGAAGATCTTTTTTGTACAGTTCTTCTGTGTATTCTTGCCACCTCTTCTTAATATCTTCTGCTTCTGTTAGGTCCGTACCATTTCTGTCCTTTATAGAGCCCATCTTTGCATGAAATGTTCCCTTGGTATCTAATTTTCTTGAAGAGATCTCGAGTCTTTCCCATTCTGTTGTTTTCCTCTATTTCTTTGCATTGATCGCTGAGGAAGGGTTTCTTATCTCCCCTTGCTATTCTTTGGAACTCTGCATTCAGATGCTTATATCTTTCCTTTTCTCCTTTGCTTTTCGCTTCTCTTCTTTTCACAGCTATTTGTAAGGCCTCCTCAGACAGCCATTTTGCTTTTTTGCATTTCTTTTTCTTGGGGATGGTCTTGATCCCTGTCTCCTGTACAATGTCACGAACCTCAGTCCATAGTTCATCAGGCACTCTGTCTATCAGATCTAGTCCCTTAAATCTATTTCTCACTTCCACTGTATAATCATAAGAGATTTGATTTAGGTCATACCTGAATGGTCTAGTGATTTTCCCTATTTTCTTCAATTTAAGTCTGAATTTGGCAATAAGGAGTTCATGATCTGAGCCACAGTCAGCTCCTGGTCTTGTTTTTGCTGACTGTATAGAGCTTCTCCATCTTTGGCTGCAAGGAATATAATCAGTCTGATTTCGGTGTTGATCATCTGGTGATGTCCACGTGTAGAGTCTTCTCTTGTGTTGTTGGAAGAGGGTGTTTGCTATGACCAGTGCGTTCTCTTGGCAAAACTCTATTAGCCTTTGCCCTGCTTCATTCCGTATTCCAAGACCAAATTTGCCTGTTACCCCAGGTGTTTCTTAACTTCCTACTTTTGCATTCTAGTCCCCTATAATGAAAAGGACATCTTTTTGGGGTGTTAGTTCTTAAAGGTCTTGTAGGTCTTCATAGAACTGTTCAACTTCAGCTTCTTCAGCATTGCTGGTCGGGGCATAGGCTTGGATTACTGTGCTATTGAATGGTTTGCCTTGGAAAGGAATAGAGTTACTATTTAGTTTTCCAATTAAATTCAACTGTCCTTTCTCAGCTTGTTAGTCACTCAATTGTATCTGACTCTGTGTGATCCCATGGACTGTAGTCCGCCAGGCTCCTCTGTCCATGGGATTCTCCAGGCAAGAAAACTGGAGTGGGTTGCCATTTCTTTCTACAGGGATCTTCTTGACCCAAGGCTAGAACCCGTGTCTCCGGCACTGCAGGCAGATTCTTTACCGCCTGAGCCACCAGGGAAGTCCTAAACCACATTACAGGACATTAATAGCATGAGCTACTCCTTAGCATATAATTAATTCCTCCAAGAGGCTGGAGGAAGACACCACATTTTAGCTTTTTAGCTGGGTAGCATGGAGTGGAATGAGCAGGATGACCTGGTAAGGAAGGAACAAGGGACTGGGGATAATTCTGCTGGCAGGTATAATCCTGGCCCTTAGTGGCAGAATGTCAGACCATCATCTCTTCTCTGGAACGCTTGTTTTGAAACTTAAAGGTGCTCAGTGACTCTTGGCAGTGTAGGCTTCATTATTAGATATCCTCGTTTGATGTAAGGAAGTTCTGTCTTTGTTGTCTTGTCTTTGTTAGTATCTTTAATTCTTATCCCCAAGCTCGAGTTGAAATGAGGCAGCTGAAGTAGCAGAGGATTAAGAAAAAACTGAGTTTACAGACTGAACTGAGAGCGGTGGTTTTTTCTACCTAGTCCAGGAACACAGGGGGGTTGGCGAAGTGTTGAGTGACTGGTTCCTGATCTAGGGGTGCAGGGGCACCTCCTCCGGCTCAGTGAATTCCTGAAGCCAGTAAAGCTTCTGCATGTCCCCGCACGAAGACGATGTAAAAAGGAAACCTGGAGTCCTTACCCAAGGCTGTAAAGCTAGCAGGGTACCTCGGCTCTCTTCACTGAAACAGAACTGAGGCAACACGCAGGAAAAAGGAGCAGTGTTTATCTGGGGCCATTTATTGACCCAACAACATTCCAGAAACTGGGTAAAGTCACTGAAATGGGCACAGCCCAGAAATAGCAGCAGCTGTATACATGGAGGGGTGAGAGGAAACACTTGCCAATGATCAGAGGAGAACTTACTCGTGTAATGCAGGGTTCAAGAGGGCCGTTTTCTTGTAGTGAATCATCCTTTCTGGGCTGCCCTGGTGTTCCAGGGGCTTCCCTGGGGTCTCAGACAGTAAAGCGTCTGCCCACAATGCGGGAGACCTGGGTTCCATCCCTGGTCGGGAAGACCCCCTGGAGAAGGAAATGGCCACCGACTCCAGGATTCTTGCCTGGAGAGTTCCAAGGACAGAGGAGCCTGGCGCTACAGTCCACGGGGTCGCAAAGAGTTGGACACAACCGAGCGGCTTCACTTCCTGATGGTCCAGTGGTTAAGAATCCATCTTGCAATGCAAAGGACACCAGTTCGATCCCTGGCCCAAGAAGATCCCACACGTCACAGGGCGGTAGAGCCCATGTGCCCCAATGACTGGGCTCACACACCACAACCACCAGGGCCCACACACCACAACACCAAAGCCCACACACACCATAACCACCAAAGCCCACACACCACAACCACCAAAGCCCACACACCACAACCACCAAAGCCCACACACCACAACCACCAAAGCCCACACACCACAACCACCAAAGCCCACACACCACAACCACCAAAGCCCACACACCACAGCCACGGGTGCCCACGGGCCCTGAGCCTGAGTTCTACAGCCCGAGACACCACTGCGGTGAGAAGTCTGCACATGGCAACGAGAGGGATCCCCGACTCGCCGCGAGTAGGGAAAACTCTGCATGGCAGTGGGGACCCAGTGCTGCTGACAGTATGTTAGTATTGAAAAACCTTCCTTCCTGATGCACAGAGGACTCAATGATTTTCCTCTTGGTGAGCAGAGCAAAGGGAGTGAATGTAGCTCCTGACCTGGCGTGCTGCAGTCCACGGGGTTCAAAGAGCCGGACGCGGCCGAGCGACCGAAACACAGCCAGCACAGGCAAGAGCAATAACTCACTGCACGGCTGTCAGGTTCGGGAACTGGCGCCAGGCGTCTGGGCCACACCAGGATGGCCTGGACGGGGTCCTCCTTCTGGAAGCCCGGCGTCCAGACTGGGACAGATAAACTGCCTGCACGAATCAAGGCAGGGTGAGGCCAGGGCTGTAGCAAAGCACGATGGTCCTGCCCTGGCTTCAGGGCCCCGAATGCAGCCTTCCTTGGGACAAATGCCTGTGATACACAGCGGGACAGTGCTGAAGGCAGCTGACATGCTTGATAAGCTGATGTTTTTCTAATGAATGAGACTCCTAGTGATGCTCTGACATGTTCCAGAGACTGACAGATTGATCGAGGATTGAAGTACAGCTGTTTTCCAATACTGGGCTATTTCCTTCTGTTCAGCAAAGTGGCTCATCTACACGTATACCGACACCCGCTCCTCGTCAGGGTTGCTTCCCATTCAGGTCACCGCAGGCCGCTGGGTCGCGCCCCGTGCTGCGCAGCAGGCTCCCATTAGTTCTCTATTTTCACATGTGTCACCTCCCACCTGCTAACCAGGCTTGTTCTCTACATCTGAGACTATTTCTGCTTTGCAAATAAGTTCATCTACACTATTTTTCTGGGCTTCCCAGGCTCAGTGGTAAAGAATCCACCTGCCAACGCAAGACACATGGGTTCGATCCCTGGGTGGGAAAGAGCCCCTGGAGTAGACAATTGCAACTCATTCCAATATTCTTCCCTGGAAAATTCTGTAGACAGTTCATGGGGGTTGCAAAGAGTTGGACACGACTGGCATGCACGCATACCATTTTTTATAGATTCCACAAGTAAGTGACGATATATTTTTCTCTTTCTGACTGACTTCAGTCTCTATGACAATCTCTAGGTCCATCCACATCTCTGCAAATGGCATTCCTTTCTCATTCCTTTTTATGGCTGAGTAATACGTACCACATCATCTTTATCTATTCCTGTCGATTGTTCGAGGAATTTAAAATCTCCAGATTCTTTCTTGTTTGGCTGGTTTTAAAACATTCAATTTTATGAAAGAAGGGATAATCCATGACTGTTGATTACCTACCGAATTTTCATGATCACTGCCCTCTCTTTAATCAGCAAAAATAACGGAAGACGGCACAAGCAGTGGTCTTCACAGACGCACCCGGAGACCGCTTCCCGGGGCTGCAGTTAGAGGTGTTTCCATAGCTCAGACTTCTCTCAGAGCTCCAAAGTGTGTCAGCTAATAAGGCAGGCTTTTTCATAGAAAGTCTCCCCTTTTTTGAGCCCCCTATTACTGGGCATTATGAATGCCTTGGGTTGGAAATAATAAGCCTCAGGGTCCTCCTCGGTGGGGAAAAGGGCACAGGCGTTATCAGAAGCGTGCTGTCTGCCCGGTTCACTGACTCATCCCCACGCTGCTCCCAGCGGTGAAGCCAAGTTAGACCCGAGGCCTGTCTTGTCTCCAGGCCCGTGGCCTCCCACCTGACTGCGCTGCAGGGAAAGCTGCCGTCAGTAGTAGGCGCGCTGAAAGTAGACCCCACGGAGGGAAACGAGCCGAGTCTGACGTCCCGTGGTCCACACAGACACCCACCCGAGGGGCTGCCAAACCCGACGCGGCCGGGAGCGGCCGACGTCAGACACTGACACCTCACGGACTCAGACACACAACGCGGAATGTACGTGCGCCCCTCCCAACGTGCGATGCCATGCCATCGGTGTTAAAACCTGTTGCACCATGCACTTGGTCCCCTCGTGTTTCACACACACACATGACGGTGACTGTCAGAGGGGGTGCTTTCCAGTGTATTCGTCCCTGAGCTTCAGGTCTGAGGTCACGGGGCTCATGTCCAGTCCCCAAGTCTGGGAGCTCATGGCCCAGCTGATTGGGGGTCGCGGGCATAGTGTGGTCTGGAGGCCGAGGCGGGGGCTCACCTGGTGGTCTGCTTCCATCTGGCCCCCTTGACTATTCCAGATCTGTTTCTGATGTGATTGCAACCTCAGGGTGGCTCCTGATCCTGGGTGTGTCCTTGGGGCCAGGAAGGAAGTGGCAGGCCTGGCCAGGGGCCCGCCACCCCCACAGAGCCCCTCACCTGGACCACGAGGACAGAGCAAGACCTGCCGTCTCCTGTCCCCTGAACACATACTGTCTAAATATTCTCTCAAAAACTTAATTAAGGTGAAAAATCAAAAAGTTTCATGTTATACTTTTCAAATATACACAAAGGTAGAGAGAACACGACAATAAACTCGTGTTTCCTGGTTTTGGCAGCTGTCAACATCGTGCCAATCATGTTTCTCCTATCCCAGCCTACCCCCTTTACTTGCTGGAGCTTTTTAAAGTATTG
The DNA here is from genome assembly GCF_019923935.1 of Bubalus bubalis. Lineage (NCBI taxonomy): Eukaryota > Metazoa > Chordata > Mammalia > Artiodactyla > Bovidae > Bubalus > Bubalus bubalis. The sequence continues at coordinate 1,440,359 of NC_059167.1, forward strand.
ATAAACCCTAGGCAGCATGCCATCTCATCCATTAATAATGATGCATCTGTAACTGACAAGCACCTTATTTTCCCGATGTAACCACTGTGTCATTATCACACCTAACTAGATTAACACCAGCTCCGCAACACTAACTAACACCCCGTCCATACTCCAGTCTCTCGAAACTGTACAGATCACCGGTACGAATCAGGATCCTCACAGTCCATGCACTATACCTGTTACGTCTCTTTCCTTTGTTCACAGTCTCCCTTCCCATTTTTCTTTTTTTATGCCACTGAGTTGTTGATCAAATGTGTCCTGTAGACTTTCATCATAATTTTCTCTAGAAACATTTGGGGAAAAATGTGTATTATGAGAGTGCTCTCAGATGCAGTAGCAAATATCAAACACTGCGTGGAGAGCTACAAATGAGCATACATTGTCTAGAAAGCAATTTGAGAATATGTATCGGACATCTTAAAAATATTTATATCTTTTTATTTATAATTTTTAAGGAATATTCTTCAAAACTATCAGAAATGTGACTAATTATGTACACTGATGTCACCTTGTCTTTACTTTTAACAGTGAAAATCTTTAGCAACCTAAATGGCAGATAATAGGGCGGCAACCAAGTAAAAGTAGCCACTAAGATAAAGCCGTTAGAATTACATACACACAACAGAACTAAAACAAGTAATTCTAAAATCTATATGAAACCACAAAAGACCGAGAATTGCCAAAGTAGTCCTGAGGAAAAAGAAAGAAGCAGGATGCAACATCCTTCCAGACTTCAGACAATACCGCAAAGCTCCAGTAATCAAACAGAGGGGTCCTTGCACCAAAACAGACATGTGGACCAGTGGAGCAGAACAGAACGCCAGAAATAAACCCACCCACCTATGGCCAATTAATTTTCGAGAAATGAGGCGAGAACACACAATGGGGAAAATACAGCTTCTTCAGCAAGTGGTGCTAGGAAACTCGACAGCCGCGTGTAAACCAGGGAAGCTAGAACATTCTCACACCACACACAAGAGTAAACTCAGAACGGCTTAAGATTTAAATATGAGACATGACACCATAAAGCTCCTAAAAGAGAAAACAGGAAAACATTCTCTGACATAAATCGTAGCAATGTTTTCTTAGGTCAGTGTCCCAAGGCAATAAAAATAAAAGCAAAGATAAACAAATGGGACCTAATCAAATTGACAAGCTTTTGCACAGCAAAGGAAACCATAAAGAAAATGAAACGACCATCTACAGACTAAGAGGAATTTCACAAATGATGTGACCAACAAGGGCTTAGTTTCCAAAATATACAAACAGCTCATACAATTCAATAATAAAAAAAAAAATCCAGGTGAAACATGGGCAGAAGAAATAAATGGACATTCTTCCAAAGAAAACATACAGATGGCCAGCAGACGCACGAGAACAACAGAGGTTCCTCAGGAAACTGAAAACAGCTGGCGTGTGGTCCAGCAGCCCACTCCTGGGCAAGTATCTGGGCAAACTGTGGTCTGAAAAGATGCCCGCACGCCCGTGTTCACCGCAGCACTGTCCACAGCTCGCAGCCTAAACGCCCCTCAACAGATGAGTGGATAAAGAAGATGCGGCCCATATAAATAGTGGAAAACTAGTCAGCCGTCAAAAAAAACGACATAATGTTATCTGCAGCAACACGGATAGACCCAGAGATGATCATACTAAGTGAAGAAAATCAGGAAGAGAAAGAGAAAGGCAAATAGCATGCGACATCACTTATATGTGAAACCTGAAACATGAGGCAAACGAGTTCATCTATGAAACAAGCAGACTCATAGGGAATAGACTGCTGGCTGTCAAGGGGAGGGTTCGAGAGGAGGGATGGAGTGAGTGTGAGGTCAGCAGACGCCAAGTGGTATATGCAGAGTGGGGCAACAAGAGTCCTACCGCACAGCACAGGAGACTGCTCAACACCCTGTAATAGACCATGATGGAAAATATGAAGAGAATGCATACCCACATATGGGTAACTGAATCGCTATGCTATGCAGCAGAAATTAACACATCACAAATAACTGTCCTTCAATAAAAAAATTTTTTTAAATTCCATATATATGATATACATATACATTATGTACAAAATAAGCTAGAAGGATACATATATAGGGAATATAGGCAATATTCTATAATGACTATAAATGGAGTATAACCTATAAAAATTGTGAATCACTATATTGTACACCTGTAACTTATATTGTATATCAACTATACCTCAATTTAAAAATTACATGGACACCTATGGCTGATTCGTGTTGAGGTTTGACAGAAACAACAAAATTCTGTAAAGCTATTATCTTTCAATTAAAAATAAATAAGTTTTTTAAAAATTACACATACAAAGAATTTTTAACAACTAGAGAAAATGTTAAATGGAAAAAAGCCGAGCCAAGTGTGTCTACAGAACGACTCTAGTCTGGATCATCTTCATTGATTATTTGTTGGATGAAAGAGTGAACTTCACAAAATGTATTTATACAGTTCTCTGTATTGTAGCAGTTAAGGTGTTTTTGGATGCCAGTAGCAACAATCGTAAATCAGGTGGCTTCAACACGAAGGGGATGTATTATCTCATAGAACATGGCATTTGGAGACAGGGCAGCTCCAGCAACAGTTGATTGGGCGGCTTTGGAACACGATCTATGAGCCACAATCACTTCACCTTTTCTGACTTTGGCTCCATCAGCATGTCGGCTAGCCTCCCATGCCAGCAGCTTCAGGAGTGACCCCCTCACACACCCGTGTCCAGAGTCGGCACGTGTTTTGTCCCTGCCTTGCTTACATCAGGGCAGAGAAGCCTTTCCAGAAGCCCCCTGGCAAAATTTCCATCGTATACCATTAAGCAGCAACAAGTCACAGACCCGCTTCTCAAACTAGTTACCTACAGAAGGAGTGGATTTCTTCTCAGACTGGTTAGGGTTTATCAGCATCCCCGAAAAAGAGATGGGCCCCAGAACCAACAATGTCTGCCAATACAGAGAAAAAACAAACAGAAAGAGACAAAGTGTTAATCAGGTCATTTTAGGGTGGTGATAGCGTGGGTGATGCAATTGCTTCTTAATGTTTTATATCTTTCATCACTTTTTTTAAGCCTACAGCACCCAGTGTGGTAGGCCATGGGTTTGTTTTTTTTTTTAATCTTTAATTACTTTTAAACTGAAAAAAATATGTTAAAATATTTTGAAAATATTCTGGGACATTTCTTCAGATTGCATGTAAACACCTGCCCGGAAGAAGCATTCCTCTTGGTTTATCTCATTACACTAAGAAATCAAACTTTGACTTGAATAAATGTCTTCATAATCTTTTTTTGATTCAGAAATGCCTCTTTGTGTGGGATGAAAGGAGTTTGTGGATTTTTTTTTCCCCAAAAGACCCTTCAATTTCAAAAGACCCTTCAATTGAAGGGACCGTTCATTGGGATGGGAAAAGGAGGCAAGAGCAGACCCCGTGGATTATTCTTGGGTGGGGTGGGGAGGGGGTCCAATGATGGAAGTCTGAAGGGTCTCACTAGGCGCGCTGTCTCTACGCAGACCATGGAGCCGCAGCTGTTAGGGCTGAAAGGGGCTTCAGAGCTTTCACACCCAAGCTTTGGTTACAGGCGAGGAAACTGAGGCCACTACCCAGGCAACCTTCTGAGTGGCGGAGGCCTGGCCTGAGCCCTGCCTCACCCTTGTTGCCTGGGTCAGTTGTTCCAAAGGCGATTTTGAACAGACTGCTCCCAGGCCTGCAAGCACTTGAGGGGAGAAAGCCTCCTTCCTTTCCCGTGAACCCTGGGTGACCTAGCGACCTGCTCTGACCTACAGAACGCAGTGGAAGGGAGGCTGCAGCAGCTCCAGGCTTAAATGGCAAGAAGCCCCCAAACTTTGTCTTTCTCTCCCAGGACCTCTGAGCCACTGGGTAGGAAGCATGACCCCTTAGCTGCAGATAGAGGCCCGGCCTCAGCCATCCCAGCCTCCCCAGATGCTGAGTGAAGCCTCTCGGACCTTCAGCCCCAGGCGCGCTCCCAGCTGAGTGCTGTGTGTGAGTTATATCAGCTGATACCTCATGGAACCAAACAACCAGCAGCTGAGCCCACAGATCCACACAATTGTGAGAAACGTCCCAAGTTGTTTAAGCCGCTGTTAATACTTTGGGGTGGTTTGCTACATAGATAACGAAATGTCTTCTCTTTGGCACTTGCAGTTTTTTCAAGGGAGTCCCAGGAACTTCAAGAGGAGGCCTGCAAGGGATTTGGAATTTAATAGAAAGTCCACCCGTTAATGAAACAAGTTGTTGAATCTTTTTGACGTTAAGGAACAGACACGCGCTGAGGGCGATGGGTGGGTTGGGCAGAGCCTTCTCCCATTGACACACTTTGGTTGTCTCCAGTTTGGGTTGTTATGAACAGTGTTTCTACAGACATTCTGGTTCATGTCTTCTGGAGTACACAGCACCCATGTCTCACATACACTTACTTAGGAGGGGAACTGCTGACTCGCAGGACGTGTATATGGTCAGCAGAGTGAAGTGCTAACTCACTCTGCCCACACCAATGTTTGAGAGTTCTGGCTCCTCACAGTCTTGCCAGTATAACCATGCTGGTGGGTATGCAGTGGTTTAAATGGCACCTCCTTGATGTCTACAAAGTTGAGCAGCTTTTCATACACCTTGCAGTCACTTGGACACCCTCTTGAGGACCTGTTTAATTATTCTGTCCTTTCCCTCTTTGCTTGTTGACTTCTAGGTGACAGAAATAATGAGGCTCTGATGGCAGAGCCTGGTGGGCTGCCGTCTATGGGGTCGCACAGAGTCAGACACGACTGAAGCTACTTAGCAGCAGCAGCAGCAGCAGGCCTCCAGGGCTGCTGAAAGCATGCGAAGCTTGCTTGGTGCATTTACTCATTCACACGAGGCGCTGGCGTCCACGCACTCTGTTTGGCCACCCTTGTATCTTGCCCAGCACTCACTTCCCCAACGGCGAATCGCTTCTAACATTCCCCATGCTACCCAGGATTCCCCCTGGCGCAGCCTTTCTTAACAATATTCACAGTGCTAAGCAGCCACCTCTCGAGAATGGAGTCCAGGAGAGACACTGCTATTTGACAACTAACTGCCTCGAGGGTGTGAACTGAGGCTAACTTACACAACCCGCTCTTACCTGTTTCTAGTGAAGTGTTTCATGATAAATGGCCACTCAGAAAATATAATCATACCAGAAACGGCTACCGTTAACACCCTGGCCAGGATTTTTATTTGACAAGCCAGTCTGAGCCCTCTGACTGGAAGCTGCGGCTGTGTACCAAATGCTGGCACAGCACGTGGGAGAGAAATGACTTCCATTGAGCTCCCCGAGTCACCCCTGAACTCAGGCAAAGCGGCAAAAGGACCACTCAAAGCCCTTAATGAAGACTTTCCAGACACTGAGAGTCACTCCTTTCCTGTCCCAAACACTGTTTGCTGAGTTCTGTAAGAGGAATTCTTCTGCCAAACAAGTCTCTTTGGCTCCGTGGGGTTTCACATGTCGCCACATTTGTGGTCAGCCTGGTCCTCCTTATACAGATTGAAAAGGCAGCCCCTGTCAGTTCCTAAAGTCTAACTAAGACTGTCTCTCCTTTGGCTTGGTTCTTGCTTTACAACCAACCACTGGAAAATGACCAAGAAGGGACGACGGGACACAGAACTGGCTTTCTCTGGCTTCTCTGAGTTTTCCTTCCTGGTCTGGCATTGTCCCCTGTGGCTCCTGTATGTGGAATAAATCATGGCTGCTCAGCACAGCCTCAGCTGAAGCTCCAATACTTTGGCCACCTGATGCGAAGAGCTGACTCATTGGAAGAGACCCTGATGCTGGGAAAGATTGAAGGGGGCAACAGAGGATGAGATGGTTGGATGGCATCACCAGCTCAATGGACACGAGTTTGAACAAACTGCAGGAGATAGTGAAGGACAGGGAAGCCTGGCGAGCTGCAGGCTATGGTGTTGCAAAAAGAGGGATACGACTTAGCGATCAAACGGCGACAAAATGCTGTGCTAAGTGCAGAGGGGTGGGGTAGTTAGAGACAGTTTCTGCCGCCCAGGAGCGTCCAACCCAATCCAGAAGATCAAGTGCTGGAAACACTCACAAGGAGGAAACCTGCGTCAGGCTGTTTATCAGGTCGAGCAGACGCCTTCCCTGAGCCCCTGCCCGACACGGAGGATGGGCGGAAGCCTTCCGTCAAGCTCCAGGAAGAATGGAAGGTCAGAGCACACCTTCATTTACAGGGTGAAAATTCACTGAGAAGTGAATAAAGTAGAAGGGAACTAAAGTCACCCAGGACAGAAGTTTTGAAGTGGAGCGCTCACGAAAACTCCCTGAGGAGCTGCTTAAAAACTGAGGATTTCCAGGCCTCACCCAGAGACTCTGATTCAGGAGGTCCGATGAGGCCAGAAAACCCGTGTTTAAACCAGCACCACAGTGACTGGGAGAAACGCACCGCGGTGCCGCTTACCGCTGCGGTCAGAGGGCCGGGCGGGGCGGAGACAACAGCCATGTCTGCCTGGGAAGGTTCTAAGGCAAATCCACCCCCACTGCATTCACCCCCCAAATCCAGTGAAGGATGAATACTTATGGGGTCCTAGAGGCAAAAGTGAAAGTGAAAATCACTTGGTCTTGTTAGACTCTGTGACCCCATGGACTACACAGTCCATGGAATTCTCCAGGCCAGAATCCTGGAGTGGGTAGCCTTTCCCTTCTCCAGGGGATCTTCCCAACCTAGGAATCAAACCAGGGTCTCCTGCATTGCAGGTGGGTTCTTTACCAGCTGAACTATCAGGGAAGCCTAGAGGCAAAGGCAGCCCTATTTCTTTTGTCTGTTAATACACAATACAGAAAGCCCTTCAGGTGGCGCGTGGTATCAAAACGAGCTCTCGTGGAAAGCTCTGGGTTAACGGTGGGGCCATAGCAGCCGCAGCCATGGTGGAGCTGCTCCCCTTCTTTGGATTGAAATGTTTTCTAAAATATTCGAGGACTTTTTACTGCGTGCGTCACTTATGGTGACTAAGGAAATGAAGCAAGGAAGGGGCACTTCCCAGCCAGGCCATCCCCTGGTGGATGCTGTGCATAATTTAGTTTTTTAAACGGTTTTGGATTATCGAAGGGCTGAGGGGAGGGAGGTGAGGCGTGTGAGCGCCGGCTGAGGTGGGCACTGGTCCTGAGTCAGCTTTCTCGACGGGCCTCTGCTGAGCGCCGGGCAGGCTCACCTCGGTGAAGGAGCAGACCCGGGGCTTCTCAGGGGCTCAGCAGTAGAGAGCCTGCCTGCCTGTGCAGGAGACACAGGAGATGTGGGTTTGATACCTGGGTTGGGAGATCCCCTGGAGGAGGAAATGGCAACCCTCTCCGGTATTCTTGGCTGGAAAATCCCATGGACAGAGGAGCCTGGCGGGCTATATATAGTCCCTGGGGTTGTAAAGAGTTGGACACGACTTAACGACTGTGCGCGCACACACACACACACACACACACACACGCGCGCAGTCGTGTTCCAGGCAGCGCTCCTCACCTGTGTGCCTGACCCCCTGGTACCAAAACCACCTGGGAGCCTGTTAGGTGCAGACCCTGAGCCCTGCCCAGTGGAGCATGTCTCTGGGGCTGGGCCCAGTCTCCTGCCCGTATCAACAGTTACCCTCAAGCACGAGAACCACTGTTCTGGCTTTCCATTGAAGACAGACTTGCTCAGCGATGTCACCGACCAAGAGAGGACCGAGACACCTCTCGGCCTTTAGGAAGTCGGTAACTGCATCGTTTACAGCGATGTCGTTGACGACTGCATGATCTAGCGGTGAGAAAACAATGGAAGTAGGCTGGCTTTAGGAATTTCCTCCTCCGTTTTACGACCTGCTGCTTTAGTGTTAGAGCTCTCTGGGTCCTTATGCACAAGGCTACTTGACTGTTCCTTCCAGCTCCCTGAGGCTCGCAGAACAGGGTCCAGTGAGGATGAGACGGAGGCTGGCGCTTTACTCTGTGAGCCAGGGCGGTGCTGAGCGCTTTACAGGAAAGTGCTTCAATCCTCATCCACCCTTGAGAAGTAGGAATATCATCCCCCGCTCCCCCCGAGTAAAGAATCCGCCTACAATGCAGGAGACCCCGGTTCAATTCCTGGGCCGGGGAGATCCGCTGGAGAAGGGATAGGCTACCCACTCCAGTATTCTTGGGCTTCCCTGGTGGCTCAGCTGGTAAGGAATCTGCCTGCAGTGCGGGAAACCTGGGTTCAATCCCTGGGTTGGGAAGATCTCCTGGAGAAGGGCAAGGCTACTCACTCCAGGATTCTGGCCTGGAGAAGTCCATGAACTGTATAGTTCATGGGGTTGCAAAGAGACAGACGTGACTGAGCGACTTGCACTCTCACTCTCCTGACACATTAGAAATCTGAAGTCCCCAGAGGTTAGGAAAGCTGCTGAAAGCCGCTCAGCACACCAGTTAGGGGCTGGGTTCTAGTGCAGACTATGAATGCCCTAAGGGTGTGACGGCCACACCTTGTCCTGGTTGGCCCTTTGGTAGATGGGGGTAGGATGGCCCAGGTGATTCTAAGGAACTTCAAGTTCAAATATGCTGTGATTCAAGAAGGCAGGGTGTGAATCTGAGCTCATTAGCTCCTCCTGTTGTATTCGACGGTCCCAGGATTCTGGGGTGAGCTCACGTTAGGTATCCACAGCTCTCCTACCAGTCAGGTGGGTGAACCTATCGCCTCCCTGTTGGTAACATTTCTCAACCACAAAGATATCACAGCTGATTTAAAGTGTCTCATAATGCACCAAGGAGGCCAAAGGTATTCTCAGTGTCCACCTGTGATAGGTACGCTTGTGGACTCCAAAGTTAGGTGTCCTTCCTAAAGTTAAGGACATTTGTAGAATGTGCTATTTTTAGGATTATGACTCCTCTCTCATCTCAGTAACAGTAAAGCATCCTTGACAAAAGATTATGATATTATGTGTAGTAAAGACCAAACTATTCTCCAGGTAACTCTGAACTAAGGGACGTTTCTACACTCTTTAGCAATAAGTATTTCATAAGTCAAAAATAAATGACTGATGTCCTGACTATAAAAGCAGAAAACAGGGATGTGACCAAAAAAAGGATTCTTCAAATCATTTCATTACTTTCAAGTCTCAGTGAGTTTTGTCCTCAGTTCAGTTCAGTCGCTCAGTCGTGTCTGACTCTTTGCGACCCCATGAACCACAGCACGCCAGGCCTCCCTGTCCATCACCAGCTCCCAGAGTTCACTCAGACTCACTTCCATCGAGTCGGTGATGCCATCCAGCCATCTCATCCTCTGTCGTCCCCTTCTCCTCCTGCCCCCAGTCCCTCCCAGCATCAGAGTCTTTTCCAATGAATCAACTCTTTGCCAAAGGCCAAAGTACTGGAGTTTCAGCCTCAACATCAGTCCTTCCAATGAACACCCAGGGCTGATCTCCTTTAGGATGGACTGGCTGGTTTTGTCCTCAGAAGGTAACAAAATTGGCCTCATGGGAATCAGACTATGTCAGCTCCCAAAGAGGAATTTTACAAATTTCATTTTCCTGAGAGATTCATGGAGTCCTGGGGGCATCAGTTCTGTGTTTAATGCTGTCTCAAGCTCCCTTCCTCCTCACAAACCTTTAGCTAGTGTGACAGTTGGAATAAATGCTATCATTATTTCTGATTTTAGCCTCATTTTTAAAGGGGAAAGTCATTGAATTTACATATCTCAAGTAGGTGTCCCAATTCCAGGGCTTCGTAACTTTGAAATCATGAAACTACCCCCTTAGAAGCCAGCACCTATACTTACGTTCTCTTGTGAACAAAACTGCCCTCCCCCAGACTTCAAGAAATGGCTCAATTAAGTAGAATGTTAGCGCAACACAGGTGGGGACTGATGGAAGGTGTTTTTCTTCAACATGAGTGAGAGGATCTGGCTGCAAGACGTTTTGAGGCATTATGAAAATGTGTGTGTGTGCACACGTGCATGTGTGTGCACGTGTGTGTAAGCATGTGTGTGCTCAGTTGCTCGGTTGTATCCAGGTCTTTGAGAGCCCATGGATCATAGCCCACTAGACTCTTCTGTCATGGGATTCTTTAAGCAAGAATACTGGAGTGGGTTGCCATTTCCTCCTCTAGGGGTTCTTCGCAATCCAGAGATCTGACCTGCATCTCCTACATTAGCAGGCAGATTCTTTCCCACTGAGCCACCTGGAAAGCTCTTATTAGATAAAGCACAAGCAAACCCACATGTCTTTGTGAATTTCTTGCCACTGATGAGACGGCTGCAAGGTTCCCTGGAGCGGCGGTAGCTGCTGTACCCAACAGTGGTGCCCACCTGATCTGCGAGACCTGGGTGGCTTCCAGCCCACCTTCTCGCCACCTCCCTGTTCCCAAAGCAGCAGCCTCTGAGCTCCTTTACGGTATCCTAGTGCTTCCGGGAATCTAGAGTGAAAGTCAAAGACCTGGAGAATGTTGCTGCCTCTCTCACCTTTTAGGGTTTTACTTAGACGTACGATGTAACGAGAATGAAGGAAGCACGGCCCACACAAACTAAACAACAGAATTACGTAAGACTGAAGAAATATATGTCGTTAATAACATCACACGTTCTTCCCCACTCTGTATTTCTTCCCTATAAACTCATGAAATTTCCTCCATTATGGACTAAGGGTTTGTGTCCTCTCCAAATGTATATGTTGAAACCATATCCCCTCAAAGCAATGCATCAGGAGGTGGGACCTTTGGGAAGTGAATAGGTTTGGATGAGGTCATGAGGGTGGAGCCCTCGTGCTGGGATTCAAGCCCTTCTGAGATTCACCAGCGAGAGCTAGTTTCTTCTCAGCTCTCCATCCCATACGGAGACAAGGAGAAGACAGCAGTGTGAAATCCCTCAGAGGGCCGTCACCCAGAAGCCAAGCAGCCTCGAGAACTGGGAGAGAGGAGACTTCAGTGGCTCATTAGTCACCCAGTCTATGGCACTCGTTACAGCAGCCTGAGCTAAGGCAGAACGTTACTACTGCACCAATACCTACCCATCATTACCCAGAATGTCCTAGAAACATGTGGCAGACATCCTCACCCTTTCAATGAAAAGTAGCTCTAGGAATCAAAGCTCCCTGCAGAAATATCAAGGTTTTCTTTCCTGGTCTCCCTTCCTCTCTTCTTCCCTCTTTCCCCTCCCATTTCTTTAAAAGAGTCTTTAGAGACTCATTCTTCCGAGAGGCCCCTTCAAGGTTTTACGTAAATGAGTCACACTGCTCTGTAATAAACTGTTCATTGAGGGAGCTCTGTTGGGGCCTTTTCTTAAGAATATTTCATTTTTGGTATTCCTAGTTTCAGAAAGCAGTATGACTCTCTTTTGCCCGAAGCCAGTAGACAAGCTGTCTCAGAGAACACAGTGATGTGTGGGCACAAATGGAGTCAGTCTAAGAGCTGCCAGAAGGGCTGTCAAACATACAGATGTAGCAAAATGGCCTTTCAGCTCGTCAGGGGAAAGAAAGGGCTGATTCGCTGATTTTTCCACTGAAGGAAGAAACCCCGAAGACAAACATTTCTGGTGAACTCAGGCTATGAACCACATGCAAGGGTCTTCAGTAAGTTACTTTCAAAAATGGAAATGTGAACTTAAAAGTCAGAGAACAAGTCTGAGGAGCGCAGTGCAAACCAGAACCCGGGTGCACCGTGCACCTGGCGTGCATCTGCCAACGACGCGGCTTATGCTGGGCGCTGTCAGATGTGACCCCAAAATCATGGCGCTGGAAAAAGGCGAAGCTACTGGTCACCCACTGGGCGCTGGGGAGATGAGTGAGCAGCTGTTCACTCAGGACAAGGCCTTGAAGAGAGCGGTTCAAACCCTGCCCTGTACCTCCGGGACACTCCTACCCGAGGGCTTTCACTGGAGGCCTTCGGAAACCGGAAACCGACACAGAGGGGTTTTCTTCCCATGACATCACTTCCGGTTTTATTGGCAAAACAGGCTCTGCAATCGCGGTTCGCCTGTTACCCATTTCTCCCTTAAAGTTCCATACGTCTACCTTCCTATTCTTTCCCACGTGTATCTAAAGTGCTCCTTCTCCTTGACGGGTCACCTGTGTTCTCCCCACTTACTCATCCATTCGACAAATGTCTCCTGAGCGTGTACTGTGTGCCAGGCGCTGAGCTAACTGTTATTAGTAAATAAGATATGGGTGGCTCAAATGGTAAAGTATCCTCCAGCAATGCGGGAGACCTGGGTTCGATCCCTGGGTGGGAGGATCCCCTGGAGGACGGCATGGCAACCCACTCCCGGATTCTTGCCTGGAGAATCCCACGGACAGAGGAGCGTGGCGGGCTACAGTCCATGGGGTTGCAAAGAGTCGGACACGACTGAGCGACCAAGCACAGACAAATAAGATATCACCTTCAGCTTCCCTCAGCCATATTTCTCCCAGAGTTTATACTTTCTCCACCAGTTTCTGCTTCATTGCCTAAATTTCTTCACAAGGTCATCGGCTTCTTCTGTCTCCTCTTTTGTGAATTCCTATTCACATCCAGTCCATTTTCCAGTAAGGGTAGCTACCGTTTTTCTTATTGATTTGTGAGAGCTCTTCAGAGATTTCTAAGATATTAACTCATCATCTTTTACATATATAGAAAGAGTTTTCCTAATTTATGTCTTTTATTTTTACATAATTTTTTGTTGCTATGCCAAACTTTAATTTTTATGTAGAAAATGTAGAAAAATCCATCAACTTCCATCAATCTTCTTTTTTTTCTTTTTCCATTAATCTTCTTTTGTGCCTTTTCACTTCAGGAGTTATGGAGAGAAAAGTCCTTCCTTACCCCATATACTGATAATTCACTTACAGTTTGAATTTTAAAATTTGATAATTCATTCTTCTTAACTATAAGGATCTAATGTTTTAAAAAGTACTAGTTTGTTTTTCTCAGCACTATTTTTAGTTAACGTTTTTGTTGAGATAATTGCAAACTGATAAGCAATCATAAGAATACAGAATGTGCTTATACTTTACCAAGTTTTTTGCTAATATTTTACAAAATTACAGTATAATATCATGACCAGGATATTAACATTGTGTATTTAGTTCTACACAATTTTGTCACATGTGTAGGCTCTTTCGTGTCAAGAAGAGCCTATTTTTAAGTAGTCCATTGTTTTTCCACTCTCTTGAAATGTCACTCTTACCAGAGGCAACGTTCTTAAATTTGTTTTTTGATTACACAGTCTGTTGCATTGATCTGTCTATGCTGAGACTGGTACCCCACCCAAATAATTCTTTTTTTTTAATATCCTTGACGACTTTTCCCTCTTCCTTCTCCCTTATTCTTTTCCTTTTTTCTTTTAAAAAATGCACAGCTAACTTCATGCAAAATTTCCCTGATGTGTTTTAGAATTATTTGGTTAAGCTCCAGAAAAAATACTTGGATTTTGATTAGAATGCCTTATGTTTAGAGATTCATTTGTAGAGAAATGACATCTTACTAAAAAAATCTTTTCCCACCAGGAACACACTGTATCTCTATTCATTTATAGAAGTCTTTAAAAAATAAGCCTTAGTAGAATTTTGCAATTTCCTCATAAGAATCCATCACAAATCTTATGGCACTGAATTCTGTTTCTTAACTTTTGCAGATGATGTGGATGAGGTCTTTCCCTCTACCATATGTAACTTTTTGCTCTCTGTTTTATTGTTTTTATTGATGCATTGTTGATTGACAAAATTATATTAGTTTCAGGTGTACAACATAATGATTCAACACTTCCATAAACTATACTCCATTCAAAATTAAATTATTATAAAATATTGGCTGCATTCCCTGTGTTGTACAGTATACCCATGTAGCTTATTTTAGACGTATTAGTTTGTACCTCTTAATCCCTATCCTATTTTGCCCCTCCCCCCTCCCTCATCCCACTGGTAACCACTAGTCTGCTCTTTGTATGTGAGTCTGTTTCTTTTTGTTATATTCATCCGTTTGCTTTATTTTTTAGATTCCACATATATGTGATATCATACAGTATTTGTCTTTTTCTGTCTGACTTACTTCACTAACTGTAATACCCTTCAAGTCCATCCATGTTGCTGCATATGGCAACATTTCATTCTTTTTTAAAGTAATATTCCATTGTGTATATATACCATATTTTCCTTATCCATACCTCTGTTGACGGACACTTACATATGCTGCTTGGGAAGGGGGCGGGGAGGGGGGGGAGTGGGGGTGGGGGGGTGGGGGGTGGGAAGCAGTACATGTATCTTTTCAAATTAGTGTTTTCATTTTCTTTGGATATGTACCCAGGTGTGGAATTGCTGAATCCTATGGTAGTTTTATTTCTAGTTTTGTTACGGGCTTCCCCCTCTGCTCTGCAAGAAAACCCTCAAACAAAACCAAAACATGCATCTCCATCCTTCAAGGCCATTGCCAAATGCCTTCCTGCTTTGCTCCCGCCTGGACCTCACTGGGTCAGCTGTTGATGAACTCTTGCCCATTCCGAGACTGTGAGCTCAGCACATAACAGATACCCCAACTTTTAAAGTTTAATCGTCAATTTAAAAAATCAGCTCTCTCTTTGTGCTTTCGAATCTTCTGGATGACTTTCTTCGTGAAGGCAAAAGAGAGTGGTTGGTGTAGGAACAACAGAGAGACTCTACCTGGCTGAAGCGACTTGACGTCCAAAAGGCAGGAGAATTTATCTGAACGGGCAAGTTGTCTGATCAACGTCCAGACATTTGTGGGTGCCTGAAAGCTCCCTTGGAACATACTTCTCTTCTGCTTTCTTCACAATTTATCTTTCTAATCTGGGTGTTCTTACTGTGCTGCGGCCTGAAGGCCTGGACTGAGTTCCCGATCAGCATTTCTTTGTATCCCGTCAGGCTTCACGCTCCTTAAAAGCAGACTCTTGTCTTTCAGCCTCCACTGCCGCCAACCACCCCGCAGGGCTTAAGAACATGGAGCCTGGGACTTCTCCGGTGGCTCAGTGGTAAAGAACCCGCCTGCTGATGCAGGAGACACAAGAGACGTGGGTTCGATCCCTGGGTCGGGAAGATCCCCTGGAGAAGGGCATGACAACCCACTCCAGCATTCTTGCCTGGAGAACCCCACGGACAGAGGAGCCTGGAGGGCTACAGCCCATAGGCTCGCAGAGTCAGACACAACTGAGCGAAGCAGTCTTGATTCTTTCTTTCAAGCCAAACCAAAGGGCACCTGTGCTACCTAATTATAGCCTGGTAGAAAGAAGAGTACAAGAACGCTGACGGAGGTCAAGGCACAGGGACAGACCCGAGATAAGGGACCAGGTGGAGGCCAGAATCCAAGTGGAACCAACCACGAGGTGGCAGGTCCCTGCTAGGACCTGCTCGCCGTCTCCTGAACTCCCAGGACAGAGCCCGTCTGCGCTCTTTTCTCGGAGGGCAGGTAAAGGCGGCAGCGACAGCTGCTTCGGGGAGAAGGGCGGGCCTTCTGCACCTACAGGCCCCGCCCCGGCTTCCTCCCACGAGTCCCGGCTCGACCTGATGACGTCAGGAAACAGGATGCCGTCCTGATGACGTCAGGGAACAGGAGCTCTAGCCATACCTCAGTGTTCACGGAATGCCCACCGCAGGCCAGGCTGTGTGCCGCGCACGGCCATCACAGAGAAGGAAATTCAGTTCCTGCCTGTGAGCACAGCGTGAAGACAGAAACACAGCAACTATAAGTGAAGAAATACTGCTTCCACAGTTAGCATTTATCAGACACTCGCGGGGTGCCAGGCTCTGGGCTCTGAGCTTTCCATGGACCGTTTTACTTAATACCTAGGAGCCCATAAGATACATATTACTGGCAATATTATCCCCATTTTGCATATGATAATTATGGAGGTAAAATAAATTGCTCAGAGTCACACAGCTGAGAAGGGGCAGAGACAGTATCAGAAATACAGTATTTCTAACTCCAAAATCGGTGCCCTTACCAATGAATGCTGTTGACTTTTGGGGTGCTAGGGGGTACCGTGGGGAAACACCTAACTCTGACTGGGTTTAGGGGAAGGTCAGGGGAGGAAGGTCATCAGAGAAAGCTTCCCTGGGAGATGGATGGAGAATGCCTGAGCTGAGCTATCTAGCTAGAGAGTGATGGCAGGAATGTTCCTGGCTCCCCAAGGAATGCCAGCACTTGGCTCTTTAGTCTGTCTCTTAATCTTCCTGGATTGTGGGGCTTCCTTGAAGGCTCAGACAGGAAAGAACTCGCCTGCAGTACAGGAGACCTGGGTTTGATCCCTGGGTCGGGGAGATCCCCTAGAGAAGGGAATGGCAACCCACTCCAGTATCCTTGCCTGGAGAATCCCATGGACAGAGGAGCCTGGCGGGCTGCCGTCCATGGGGTCATAAATAGTCAGACAAGACTGAGCACTGACACCTTCACTTCCTGGATGATTTCTCCCCTTTGTGTCGACTAACTTGCCACCTCCCAGAGAAGCAGAGGCCACCAGCCCAGAACGTCCCCAGAAGCCCGCACGCGGCTGTGCTTCCCACACCTCTGGCCTTCTCTTCTGGGTCTCGGTTGAGGTGGTCCTCCCCCACCTAGGATTAGTTCTGCCACTGCGCCTGTTCCCCACCTGTGTCCCAGGGGTCCTGCTCCATCAGTTGTCTCCTCTCCTCCTAAGTCTTTCATGCTCCTTTGCGAGACCCGCCCTACTAGCTTACCCACTTTTGGGGTCCCTTCTGCTCCCTCCTGTGACCACCACCTCTCTTCCTTCTCCTCTGCGTCCCTGCCAAACATCTTCGAAGAGCTTCTCCATTCCGTATCTGCAGTTCACTCCTCCAGAAACTCTGGAATAGGTGCTTAGTTTCCCCCCCTCCAGAAAAGCGTTCTCAAACAGGTCACCCACCCTTCTTGTCTGGAAGCCAATGGAAAAGTTTTAGTCCTCAGTTTCTGTGGTCTCATGGCAGCATTTGATGCAATCGCCCCTGTCTTGTTGGAGATCTCTGTAGCCTTGGTTTCCATGGCGCTGCCCTCCTCCGGGAGGCCCTTCCGGTTCTCCTGGGTGGTCTCTCCCTGTGCTCCCTCAGAGCCAGTTTCCTCCCAGCTCTCCATGCTTGGCCCTTTTCCCATTGTCAGCCCTCTCTGACACAGCTAACACGTTCTCTGAGTTTTCACTCATCCATATCCTGGGGTCGTTAAAGCTGTATCTCAACCCAGATTTCTCCAGTAAGCCAGACTTCTGCATTTAGATGTCTCACGGACACCTGAACCTCAACCTGCTCCAAACTGAGGTCATTATCCTTAGCCCCAAAGAGGCTCCTCCCCTTTGGGTAAAGAGCACCACCGTGAGCCCAGTACAGAGCCCTTGGGGCTGACTTAACTGTCCTACGTCTCTGTCCAGTCAGACGTCATGTCCCATTGACTCTAGCACTGGAATAGCTCTCTGATCCATCACGGCCATGTCCCTGGCCCAGGCCATCATCTGCCTTGTCTGGGTACCACCGGTCTTGCCCCACTCCTACCCAATCTTCATTTTGCAACCAATCTTCAGTTAAAATGTGCAATCGACCGTCTCCTGCTAATGCTTCAAACCCTGCAGTAGCTCCCCAGTGCCCTTGGAGTAAAGGCCAGATTCCTCAGATAAGCTGGTCTCTCTCTGCCTCTCCAATCTCATCTCGTCTCATACTACACCCCCACCATGTTCTTCCCAGCTTCTGGACCTAGGCCCAGAACTCTCTTTTATTATCCGCCCACCTCCTTGGCTAGATAACTTCAACAGTGTATTATTTCAAGTTTGGGTTTAGATATCATGATCCCACCAAATCTTTGAGGACCGAGTTGTGTGTCCCTTCTGTGAGCTCCTATGTACATTCCTGTGAGCAAAATTATAGAGCCCTGTGGTCGCCCCAACTCAGTATTGTAACTGCTGGTTTGCTTGTCTGTTTCACTTCCAAGATTCCAGGCAGTGGGAGGGCTGAGAATTACCTGGTCGCTGATACACCGGTGCTCAGCACAAAGCCTGACACACAGTAGCTGCTCCATATGCCTTTGTGAATAGAGTTAGAAACCTCAATCGTCCCCTGTATTCTCTCCCATCTCCCTGAATCCAACATGTACCTACGTTCTTTCTCAAAAACACCCCATCAAAAAGCATTCCATCACCACAGGCCTGATGATCTTAGTTTAGGTCTTCCTCCAGTCTCACCAGGCTTGCTCTGATCTCCTTCTTCCCTTCCTGCTGAGCAGTGGTAACCCCTGCAAAGCCTTTCCTGATCCTGTCTCGGTGGCCCAGCTGTAACATCACTGTGAGGTTTTTACCGCGTATCTGCAACTAAATGCAAAGCACGGCCTTCTCCCGGAGAGTCCTGTTTGTGTGTTGTTATCTGTTCATTTCTGCATCTCCAACATCTCATGTTGAGTGACGGCTACTAAAGCATCAATAAAGTCAAGTATGATTTGTGAATTGCTCCCTTTTGTAAAAACCTCTGTGAGCTCACTGTTCTTCACAGGAAAAAAAAAAAAAGAATTCCACAGCAGATCCCCAGAAGCCGGGTGCCTCAAGCTCCCCCCACATCCCGCCCCTCCCTGTCACACACGGAGCTCGGTGCTCTCCAAGAGCACACGCCACTCCGCACCTCGGGAGGGATGCCTGCAGTGCCATCTGCTTGCCAGTCAAGATCTGGTTCAGAGGCCACCTTCCCTATGAAGGTTTGCTCAGCCTCTCTGAGAGTCTCTTCCCCTTTCCCGGCTGTGGCAGCCTCTGTTCTCTCTGTGAAGTGGTCTATTTGCCCGATATTCCTCCTCTCCCCCCACAAACCCCTCCCCCGGTCATAATGGATCTGAGGCGCTGGGATGAAAGGAGAGGACCTTGTTCCTGGCCTCTGGCTTGGTAGCAACTGTGATGGGTCAGGGGCCCCAGGAAGGTGCCCTGAAATGATTTGTGTTTTATGGATTAGCAGCTCAGTGGTAAGAAATCTGCCTGCAGTGCAGCAGATGTGGATTTGATCCCTGGGTCGAGAAGATCCCCTGGGAAAGGAAATGGCAACCCTCTCCAGTATTCTTGCCTAGAGAATCCCAGGGAAAGAGGAGCCTGGCAGGCTACAGTTCACGGGGTTGCAAAGTGTCGGACACGACTGAGCGACTAAAGAACGACAAAGCATAATACCAGGGCAGGAGCAGACACGCTGAACAGCAAACAGATGGTGAACTAGGAGGCAGCCAGTAATACGACGTTGGTGGAAGGTTTTTAATTGAGAAAGTGTCCCTCCTCTTAAATCGTAAGACTATGCGGATGTGCGCATGCGCTCAGTCGCGTCCTACTCTTAGCGACGGCATGGACCGTAACCTGACTGGCTCCGCTGTCCATAGAATTTTCCAGGCAAGAATACTGGAGTGGATTGCCGTTTCTTACTCCAGGGGATCTTCCCAAGCGAAGGACTGAAGCCCCATCTCTTATGTCTACTGTCAGACATTTTCTAAAATTTCTGTAATGAACAGAGATGAAAACTTTTTATTTAAACATTTTTAAAATGTGTCTAAAAACCTCTCAGGACTTCTCTTGTGAATATGATGGGATAACAAGAGCTAAATCTACCCTCTTGCCTGAAAGGACTAAATATATTGGACAAAATAAATGAAATTACAGTTTCCAGACCCTGAGCAACAGGTAGCATGTATGTTGACGTAAAACGTGTGACAACAAGACAACAGAGCCTGGGAGGGAGGTGACCCATGCTGTGAGGGCGCTTGGACGCCGTGAGAGGGCAGGGGGGCGCTCGGACGCCGTGAGAGGGCAGGAGAGCACCCCAAGACAGACGCGTGAAGTACGGATGCTGGAGAAGACTCCTGAGAGTCCCTTGGACTGCAAGGAGATCCAACCAGTCCATTCTGAAGGAGATCAGCCCTGGTGTTCTTTGGAAGGACTGATGCTAAAGCTGAAGCTCCAGTATTTTGGCCACCTCATGTGAAGAGTTGACTCATTGGAAAAGACTCTGATCCTGGGAGGGATTGGAGGCAGGAGGAGAAGGGGAGGACAGAGGATGAGATGGCTGGATGGCATCACTGACTCGATGGATGTGAGTCTGAGCGAACTCCAGAAGTTGGTGATGGACAGGGAGGCCTGGCGTGCTGTGATTCATGGGGTCGCAAAGAGTCGGACACGACTGAGCGACTGACCTGAACTGAAAATAACACATCACACAGTTAAGCTAATAAGCCAGCAGGGAAGATAAAACAGAATAGTAAAAATTACTCAGGTCCTTCAAAAGAAGGTGGAAAAGAAAAAAGAGAACAAAAATAGATGGAACAAACAGAAAGAAATAGTAAAGCAGTAGATTTCAACTCTGTTATACTAATAATCACATTAACTGTAATATTTAAACACCTAACTAGTCAACACTGATTTTCAGATTAAGGGGAAGAAAAAGCAAGATCCAACTCTATGGTTTACACGAGACCCACTTTGTTTATTTATTCTTTTGAGACCCACTTTAAATATAAAGGCCCTGAGAAGTTAGAGAGACCCTTGGACTGCAAGGAGATCCAACCAGTCCATCCTAAAGGAGATCAGTCCTGGGTGTTCATTGGAAGGACTGATGTTGAAGCTGAAACTCGGATACTTTGGCCACCTGATGTGAAGAGCTGACTCATTGGAAAAGACCCTGATGCTGGGAAAGATTGAAGGCGGGAGGAGAAGGGGATGACAGAGAATGAGATGGTTGGATGGCATCACCGACTCAATGGACCTGGATTTGGGTGGACTCTGAGAGTTGGTGATGGACAGGGAGGCCTGGCGTGCTGCGGTTCACAGGGTTCGCAAAGAGTCAGACACGACTGAGCGACTAAACTGGAACTGGAACTGGAGAAGTTAGAAGTATAAGGATGGGAAAGATATTCCACATTAACACTGAGCAAAAGAAAGGTGGAGAGTTTATATTCATTACAGACAAAGCATAGGTTAGAGTCAGGAATACTACTAGAGGAAACAAGAGTATTTCTAAGGGGATTTTCTACCATGAATAAAGGGACCAATTCATCAAGAAGACATTAAACCCCAAATGCTTAAGCAACTAATAGAGCTTCAAAATACATGAAGCACAAACTGCTGGAACGGTTAAGGAGACGTGAGCGACCATGATTACCACTGAAGGTTTCAGCATGTCTCACAGTAAACGGCAGGATGATTAGACATAAAGTCAGCAAGGATACAGAAGGCTCGAACAACACTGCTGATCAACTTGACCTAATTAACACTTGTAGAAGACTCCACCCACCAAGAGCAGAACACACATTCTTTTCAAGAATTGAACGTTTACCAAAATAGATAATATTCTTGGTCATAAGACAAAACTCAATAAATCTAAAAGCATTCAAATCATAAAAAGTATGCTGAGGACCACCAGGGCTTAAATGAGAAAATAATAAGAGATTGGCTCAAAACCCCCAGCTATTTGAAATAACACACTTTAAAATCACCCATGAATAAAAGAATAAATAAATAGAAATCGAAAAGCATTTTGAATAGAATGAAAATAAAAATATGAAAAATGAAAGGTTATGGATGCATTTAAGAATGTTCTCATAAAAGAAAGAAATCTTCATTTACAGGAGACATGATTGTCTATTAAAAAAAACCAACTGAATCTTAAAAAAATTAAGAACATATGTTTAGCAAAATTGCAGTATACAAACACAACTGTATTTCTAGATAGTAGCAGTATATACAATAATCAAAATTGAACTACAATATCATTTACAATAGCATCAGGAGTATAAAATGCTTGAGGAAAATTTGACAAAAGACGTGCAAGGCCTGTATACTGAAGACTATAAAGCATTACTGAGAAAAATTGAAGAAAACCTAAAAACATCCAGACCCTGGACAAGGCCGGGCAGCAGGCGGCCGGGCCGGCCCCGTCCCGCCGTCAGTGGCAGCGTCCCAGGCGTCTTTGAGTGAAGCCCTCGGAAGATGCCCGCGCAGGCCTCCGCCTCCCCGTCATCGGCGGTGAGCAGCTCCGGCGGCCCCGGGTCCGCGGGAGGCCGAGGCCGCTCCATCAGCGGGGCCAGGGCGCGCTCCCCGGCCGGCGGAGCGGGCAGCCTGCGGGCTGCTCGCGGGCCCGCGGGTGCGCTGGGACGGACGGTCAGCGCTTCGGGAGAGCCGGCCACCTCATCCGCAACCACGGGGACAGCACTGGCCCGGCATCTCTGCGGGCGGCGAGCCGGGTCTCCCGCAGCCGGGGCGCGGGCGGAAACTGCGAGCTGCCTGGGGCTGTCCCCGGAGGACGCCCCGCGCCCGACCCCCATCCCTGTCCGCAGGACCGCCCCGGGAGGGTTCCCAGCGCCCGGCTTCGCGCAGGACTGCGGACAGCGAGGACTCGGGGTCCAGCATGCAGCCCAGGTAGAGGGCGGCAGCCAGGAGGCAGGGTGGAGGCCTGCTCCCCCAAACCCAAGTATCCATGTACAGAGGAGCCCCTTCCCTGGACCTGCCCTGTGCCCACCTGATACCCCGTCCCCAAGGTAGGCGCTGGAGGCCTGGCCGCTCTGCCTCCCGGGAACGGAAGATGCTCTGCGCTCATCTCCCAGCAGAGCGCCCACCCTTCACCCTTCAGTCTCTCCGGGCTCGGGGCACCCTACGCCTTTCCACAACCCTCCCTCCAGTGGGTAAACTGTGTGCCTTTGACCGGCTCCTGGTGCTTTAGATATTATATGCAAAGAGTTCCTGCGCCCCTGAAGTCAAGGATGGGGGTGCAGACAGCTTCCTGGCGTCTGAAACCCCGGCCTCTCCTTGCTCAGCACCGACTCCAGGTGAGGTGGGGCCAACGGGGGCTGGAGCGGCGCTGTCCCCTCTCCCCGGGTGTGTGTCCCTTCGAGATCGTCCCCTCTCCCCGGGGTGTGCGTCCTTAGACCCTGCCCCCTCTCTCCGGGGTGTGCATCCTTAGAGAAGGCCCCAGAGCCACGCTCTTGGCCAGGGGGCAGACAGACCCCTCCATTGCTCAGTGCCTCCTGCCCAGGCCCCTCACTCGGGGTCTGTATATACATCCTACGCCCACCGCCCACGTTGCTTGCGTGTTACACTCCTGGGCAAAGGGCAGCGCCGCCTCCTGGCCCGTGTCCTGCCACCTGCAGGGGTGGACGGGGCGGGGGGCGGTGACGGAGCTGTCACCCCAGTTGGATTTCGTGGAGGTGGGAACAGGGGCGTTGAGACGTCAAAGCAGGGGACAAGCCCCAGATGCCATCGGCAGGCTTGGAACCACATTTACTCTCATTTCACGTGCATATATTTAGGGCTGTAGATTTACTCTCCTGATTTGCTTTCCATAGCTTCTTCCTGAGCACAGAATGACAATAATCGATGACATTTATACATCACCTCTTGGGCTTTTCAAAGCCCGTTTAAGACCATTGGCATTTTCCTCACCCCACTGGGAGGCACTTGGAACGGGCAGCAGTACCTTTTCCCCTGGGGAGACCCGCGCGAGAGACATGGCCGGGAGCTCGGGCGGGAGAAACGTGCCCTCCCGCCGCGGGCGGCAGGAGTGGGCTGTTACCGTCGCCCGAGGCGGGCTCCCCTGAGACCTGCGGTCATGGAATCCCTTCTCCGTCCTGCAGGCCGGCCCTGCGGCAGCAACGGAGGACCGGCCCGCTCCGTCTTAGGCCGTGTGGACAAGGAGAGTGGACTCTCAGTCCTTGCCTCCCTTTTTGTCTTTTCTTTTTGTTTGGATGTTTTCACAGGTCTCACTTATAATAAAGGGGAAGAATCTTCATTAAAGTCCATATTTCTTCAACCTCGGCCCCCCCACCCCAAAAAAGAAGGCCTAAATACATGGAGAGAGATGCCATGTTCATGAGCTCCTTGGGTGGTGCTAGTGGTAAAGAATCCGCCTGTCAGTGCAGGAGACGCGGGTTCAATCCCTGGGCCGGGAAGATCCCCTGGAGGAGGGCCTGGCAGCCCACTCCAGTATCCTTGCCTGGAGAATCCCATGGATGGAGGAGCCTTGGCGGGCTACAGTCCATGCGGTCGCACGGAGTCAGACACGACTGAGTGACGGGGCATGAGCATGCCATGTTTATAGATCAGAAACTTTTAATTGAAAAAAAAAAAGAAGGCTGTTATTGTTAAGACATCAATTCTCCCCAAATTGATCTATAGATTCAAGGCAATCCTAATCAAAATCCCAGCAGGACTTTTTTTTTTGGTAGCAACTGACAAGTTAATTTTAAATTTTATGTAGAAGTGAAAAGGACCTGAAATAGTCGGACACGACTGAGCGGCTGAAACAGCTAAAGCAACTTAAGAAAGACCAACACTAGAAACTAATGCTATCTAATTTGAAGACTTCTTATATGGTTAAAATAATCTAGACAAGAAGTATTAGTGTAAAGGTAGACAGACATACAGACCAGTGAAACTCAACAGTCTAGAAATAGACACACATCACACAGTCAGTTGATTTTTTACAAGGGTGCCTAGGAAATTCAACCAAGAAATGAAAATGTTTTTTAACATCAAAACAAGTGATGTTGGAAATATTGGACAGCCAGTAACAAGCAACAAGTGACTGATACATGCAACAAGATAGATCAACCTCAAATGACTATGCTAAGTGAGAGAAGCTGACAAAGAGCATATACTGTATAACCCCAATTATAATATAGATTCTGGAAAATGCAAACTAATTCAGAGTGACAGAGTAGTAGTGGCTACCAGGGGATGGGAAGGGAGGGGTAGATTACCAAGAGGCACAGGAAGTTTTTGGAAATGATGGGTATGTTCATTATCTTTATTGTTCAGCTAGTTTCCTGGATGCATACATGTGTCAAAACTCCTCAAACTGTCCACCTTAAATATGTGCGTATTCCTGTATGTCAATTATATCTCAGTAAGGTTGCGAAAGACAGAATCTATGGTTTAGAGCAAATGGCTCTCCGGTCATGCTGTTAAGCCCTGAAGTGACACCACACCCTTGGTTGGGTTTGCACCGGGGAAAACGCTCCTGGGAAGGTGCATCTTAGAGCCTCTTCCTGGAGAAGAGGCAAGAGGCAGGCAGGGTCCTGACTGGGCTTCCAGCAGGGCCAGCGCTCTTAGTTTTCACCTGGGGAAGCTAAGATGTGCAGAGGACCTGCGTCTCTGGAGAAGGGGGTGGTCAGTGGCCAAGAGAAGTCCCTCCTCTCATTCCCACTTGGTGGGAGCATAGGTTGGTCTGATGAGAGAAATATGTGTTCCCCTAAGGGAAGAGGTAGGTGGCTGACAGCAGCGGGAGCCTCGAGCTCCCTCCCCCACAGGCTGCTTTTAAATTGCCATTATTTACTCACCTACTCCCCAGGATGTGTCAGAGCTCTGCCAGAAGTGGCCAGAGGAATGATCTCAATAAATTCACCACCCTGGGGAGAGAATGAACTTTCGCTGATTTATTTCTCACCAAAGAGCCTAAAGCCTACAAAAGTCACTGGCACATTTATCTTCCGCTCTTTTCCAATATCCTTAACCCTCAGACTTTACTGGACATAATTCATCTTCCTCCGATAATTCAGAGGCTACATCAGGATCCTACAGGCGATATGGTGGGATTGTCAAAGTGGCAACATTAACATGAGACGAGCTTCAGTTTATTTCTGTGCTCCTCCGGTTTTAGTACCAGATTTATCTCATTGGAGAGAAGGGGCCGGGAAGGGGAGGCAACTCCTGACTCCAGCCCTCCATCAAAGCCGAGCAGTGAATAGCACCGTTCCCTGACTCCATCCCCTCAGGTCTAAATGACGGCTTTGTTGTATGGCATGTTTACAACGTTTAAACTCATTGCTCCTTAATTGGCCTTTAAGAACCAGAATGCTCTTCATGGGGGTAACGCTTCAAGAACCAGAAGGAATGAACAAGTTTCTTAAGTCTTTTATTCTTAAGGTGAGGCCAGGCACCGGGAGAATCGAACCCTTCTTTAAGAGCCTGCACGATGGTGCGGAGGCTCTGGGGTGTGGGTTCCTCCTGGTTGTCGTTGTTGTTGTTGTTGTTCGGTTGCTAAGTCATGTCTGGTTCTGTGTGACGCCATGGGCTGCAGCATGCCAGGCTTCTCTGTCCTCCAGTCTCTCCTACAGTCTGCTCATCATGTCCATTGAGTCACTGATGCTCTCTACCATCTCACCCCCTGTCACACCCTTCTCCTTCTGCCCTTAATCTTTCCCAACATCCGGGTCTTTTCCAATGAGTCAGCTCTTTGCATCAGGAGGCCAAAGTATTGGAGTTTCAGCTTCAGCATCAGTCCTTCCAATGAACACCCAGGACTGATCTCCTTTAGGATGGACTGGTTGGATCTCCTTGCAGTCCAAGGGACTCTCAAGAGTCTTCTCCAACACCACAGTTCAACAGCATCAATTCTTCAGTCCTCAGCTTTCTTTATAGTCCAACTCTCACATCTGTACATGACTACTGGAAAAACCACAGCTTTGACTAGACAGGCCTTTGTCAGCAAAGTGACGTCTCTGCTTCCAACTTCCCTGTGCTCTTCTGCCCCCCAGCTCAGCATTCCTCGGCCATGCTGGCCTGCCACGGGGCCTTGGTGCCTGCGGTGCTCTCCCTCTGGAATGCTCTTCATCACACAGCTGACTTCAGATCTCAGCTCCAGGATCGTGCACCCCAGCCGTCGGCCACTTAAAGAACAGCCTGGCCCTCCGCCCAGCGGCATGATCATCTCATCTGCTTTATTTTCCTTAGAGCACTTGCCCCTATCTCAAATCACCTCCTTGTGGACTTGTTATCACAGAATGAAAGCTCCCTGAGACCCTGGACCTCACTATTTCACCCTGCTGTCTCTCCAGGGCCAAGCAGATGCCTGGACCACACTGGCTCCCGTGTGGTTTTATCCTTCTAGAGTCCTCTGAGTCTTACTCCGTGTGACTGTTGGAACCAGTCCTTTATGCCTTGCTGGACCTTGTCTCTAGCCCCATTGCTGCCTTCGGAACACTGCCGCCTGGGCGTGTTTCTTTCTGGCCTCCAAATCCTCTTCCACTGCTTCAGGGCTTTGTCGGGAATCCCGGGGCCCTGGTCCCCAAGCATAACGCCGGTCGCCTGTGGAAGTCCATCTTGCAGACGCTGCTCGGGGCGCCCCGGGAGGCCCGCTGCAGTTAGCAGCATCCATTTGGGGGCGCTCAGTGCTCCAAACCAACTTCTCCAGGGTGATGCCATGCTGTGTCTTACGACAGAACACTACCCCCGAGAAGCAATCTCTTACTAGTAGCAAAGGGGTGGTACTTAGCTGGTGTGTGAATTTGTGTGAAAATCAGGAAGAGGCTAGCTGCCCTCTGGGAGCCTCTGTGTCCAGACATAACCCCTGGACACAGGGCGTGAAGTGCATGTAGGTTTGAGCTTTCCACTCGACTCCTCTGGTGCAGTGCACGCATCAACCAGCTGTACACAGCATCTCAGAGATACCAGGTCAAGCCCCATAGGCTCGACTTTTAGCTCCCTCCCTATACGCCTCCGTTTTCTGCTATTTATATGAACTCCCAGTTATCCACAGTATAAAGAATGGAAATCTGAAATTCAAAGATAACCCCTGAATCTTACTTTCATAAATCTCACTGTCTACCAGGCCCTCGCTATGTGCCAGGTGCTGGGCTAGACACTGAAGCGCATCGTCACATGTTATCAACCATGTGACATTAGCATTTTGTAAAAAGAAAAAAATACAGAATTCAGTAGATACATGATCCCATTATAAAATTAAAATGAATTATATATGTATGCCTGGAAAGGACAGTAGATAGTAGCCATATGGGGGAGCAGGATTTACAATGAGACTTTACAGTTGATGTATTTCTGAATTGTCTAATATTTAAATTAGATAAAAAATAACGAGCTTACTACTTTTGTAAACAGAAAACAATAATGCTATTTTGGAAAAAATAGCATGGACTAAAAAACTGTAAGTAAAAAGTGGAATTAATTGCTTTAAATTTCAGGTTCTTTTATCAGTAAAAAAAAATGTAAATATAGGGGGACTGCCCTGGTGGTCCAGTGGCCCAGTACAGGGGGCCCAGGTTCGACCCCTGGTCAGGGAGCCAGATCCTGCATGCCACGACTAAGACCTGGAGCAACCAAATAAGTAAATAAGTTTTTAAAAAGGTAAATGTAAATGAAATTAATTTTTAAGTTGCGTGCACCCCAGTGTTCACAGCAGCACTGTTTACAATTTCCAAGACACAGAAACAACCCAAGCGACCATCAACAGGCGGCGGGCTTCCGACGTGGTGTAGATACAATATTAGTCATAAAAAAGAAGGAAATGTTGCCATTTGCAGCAACACAGATGGACCTAGAGAATCTCACATCAGTTCAGTACGTCAGAGAAAGACAAATGTTATGTATCACTTATATAAATCTAAAGTATAAAAAAATACAAATGAATCTACAGGCAAAACAGGAGCACACTCACAGACATAGAAAAACTCATGGTTACCAAAAGGGAGAGGGAAGACAGGAGGGGAAAGCTAGGAGTAAGGGGGGAACAGACAGACTGCGGCGCACAGAGCAGATGAGCAGAAGCGTTCTCTGTACAGCACAAGGGGCCGCACTCGGCGTCCTGTAAGAACCTGTGACGGAAAATAACGTGGAAAAACATGTGCAACCATCACTGTGCCATACACCTAAAGCTGACGCAGTGTTGTAAACCACCGACACTTCAGTTTAAAGTTTTTAGTTTTACTTCCTGTTATGGGTGCTGGAAAGCAGGGAAATGACCCCAGATGACTTGGGTCAGAAGAGGAGATTCTGCCAAGCGTTGAATGATCCGGCCGGGAACACCACCCACTCCACACGATGACAGCAAGCCCACAGAGGCAGAACGATCCTGGCTGCACGCTCACAGTTAAACTGTCTGCCAGGCCAACAGGGAAACCAATCTCTAATTATAAGAAACTCCAGGCTTTTTAAACACACAATCGTGTGTAAGCAGCTCATTACCGTGTGTCAAGCCCCTGGGTGGGAAACGAGTTCCGGCACTCGCAGTTCTAATGCGGGAAGCATGCAGCTGAGAATCAATTACACGGCTCACATTTTTACAGCTCATTTCTTTCCTCCATTTGCAGGAATAACTACACAATTAATAGTTTTATTTGTTCCCATCGTGTCATTTTAAAAAGAGAAGAGGATGACTGCCCACGGTGCAGCGAAGCTGGGGAAAAGTCACCCTGTTGCGTGTATACCTTGTCACCGGCGGGAAAATGCAAGTGGAGTGAAGAGGCCAGTGGCCCCAGTGAAGCAGAGGGGAAAGTGAAGGCGGAGAAGGCAGAAGCTTGGCCATGTCTTTGTGTGTTTCCTTTGGCTCTCTTTAAATGAGCACAAACATAAAAAGAAGAAATACGAATCAGAAAAACTCACTCAGCTGCCCTGTGCCCTGTGGCTGATTAATCGGTCCTAGAAATCACCTCCCTGCCTGGTTTGCTGTTCTGTGCCTTTTGCTTTGTTCTTCTTTCCAATTCTCTTTCATTGTCTGTCTTAGTCTGAGAAATACACATAGAGCTACTCATAAAAGTAAACTTGCCATTTTAAAGATCTCCCTAGTGGTAGCCTTTTACATCCCAAAGTGAAAAGTCAAAGTGTTAGTTGCTCAGTCATGTCTGGCTCTGCTCTCCCATGGTCTCCTCTGTCCATGCGATTCTCCAGCAAGAACACTAGAGTGGGTTGCCATGCCCTCCTCCAGGGGATCTTCCCAACTCAGCGATCGAACCCGCATCTCCTGCATTGCAGGCAGGTTCTTTACCATCTGAGCCACCAGGGAAGCCCTGACGGTCCCAAGTGGTGTGTGAAAGCCCAGTGGGTCTGCAGTCACCCTTGGTTCAGCCTGGGACGAGGGGAGGGGAGGCTGGAGGGCCTTTCCTCTCTCTCCAGTCTCCCCTGAGTCCATCCTGGAGCCTTCATTCAACACTAAAAAGACATTGTGGACCACTTATCCTCCAATAAATTTTTTTTAATTAAAAAAAACTCAGTATACCAAAAATGGTGAATTTTATGTATGGAATGTATACTTCCATAAACCTGATTTTAAAAAATCTGTATTTCACTGTATACAAATTATAACTCAATGAAGTTGACTTTTTTTTTAAAGGGGGAAAACCCCCACCTATTCTGGCTAGATTCTAAGGATGGAGGTGAAAGAGTCCCAGCCTCATAAAGCTCAGAAAGCTTATCTGGAGAGATGGAGAGGAAGGGGTCATTTCATTACAGGATGCTACGTGTTATTTTCATTATAATGATGACCATTAGGACCAATTATTTTATTCTCAGGAAAACCTTAAGACAATTCAGGTCTTACTAACATTGAAAAAAAAAAAAAAAACCCACCTATAACCTATTAGTAAGTTTGTGTCTCTGCTCTAAGGGAGAGGCTCACATATGCTTTCTGTGGGGTCCTTGCTAGAGGGTTCTCCTTCTTCTGGGTTCAGGACTGACTTGGTGAGGAGTCTCTAGATTCCATGTCCCCAGCCGCCCCCTGCCCTTCAATCAGCAGCCACCCAGCTTCCTGTTCCCACTTAGAAGTGGCCCGTTGCATAGGAACCACAAGAACAGATGCAAAGCTCTGTGATGGGCAAACCGCTTGCGAAACAGATCAGGGGCTACCGCTCTGTTTTGCAGGAAAGGTGGAGCCATTCAGGTCAGAGACGCGGAGAGGACACACCCGTGGCCACTGATTTCCGCGGCCTCCAGCCATCAGCCTGGCCCCATCCCGTCCGCTCTCACCCACGCTCTGGCTACTGTTTGTGACCTTCACGCACCAGCCTCCCTCCTCAGTTCAGTTCGGTTCAGTCGCTCAGTCGTGTCCGACTCTTTGCGACCTCATGGATTAACGATTTACTGAGCACGGCCCCGCCCATCAGAACAAGGCCCAGCTTTCCCCTTGGTCAGTCTCTCCCATCAGGCAGCTTCCATAAGCCTCTTATCCTTCTCCATCAGGGGGCAGAGAGACTGAAAACTGCAATCACAGAAAACTAACCAATCCGATCACATGGACCACAGCCTTGCCTAACTCAATGAAACGACGAGCCATGCCGTGTAGGGCCGCCCTCCTCTATAACATGTTTCAGTCTCCCGGTACCACCTGGCTTGTCGGTCCCTGCCACGGCTCTCCCGGCCCTGGCTCACTCAGACCAGGCGAGCGTGTTCTGCAGGTGACGCTGGTGCCAGCCGCAGGGCTGCAGCACCTTGGGTGGGAAGGGATGGTCCTCTGCAGGACAGGGGAGTGATGACCGCTGGACGCCTCCTTATCTCTTCTAGGGGAAGAAAGCAGCTTATCCGCATCCCCCACTGTCCCTTCTGATAAGTCCTTTCAGGCACTTTGGGAAACCTGTTTAACACTCGTGAGCTACCCATGCCCTAAATTCAATCAGAAATAAAAAACCTCAACACTTCGCTGTGCAGTGTGCGGGATCGGAGTCCTCCGACCAGGGATCAACCTGCTTTCCTGTAGGAAAGGCATGGAGTTGTAACCCTGGGCTGCCAGGGAAGTTCTAAAGCCCCCTTGTTTTGAAGAGGCCATTTGCAAGATCTAGAGCCGAAAGGCAAGCCCGGTGCCCTCTGACCACCAGCCCCCCACCACGCCAGATGCTTCTCACACCCACCCGTGATGCGGGAGCCACAACCTACTGAGACACCGCGGGCTGTCTTCTCCCTGGGGCCCGGCTGTGAGTCGGGAAAGTTGTCCCCCGAATGTTGATGAAGCCAGAAAGGTCTTCTCAGACCTGACACCGGGCAGTGGTCATCAAACAGAGCACAATGGAAACTCAACATTTTTATGTTTTGAAAATCTGAAAACTCACGTCCATCGCACCCGTAATCAGCCTGGAAACAGTGTGAGCTGTCGGTGGGCCTCAGCACCTCCCTTCCCTTGGTTCTGGGTGAGATAAACGTTGACCACACACTGTGGCAGGCAAGACGGGCTCTGGGCGGCCAAGGAGATGCTGGCGGGCTGCACACTTCCCGTCTGTCTTTGCCAATAAGTTATCAAGCACATGGAGGGTTTTCCTTCATGAAACTCACTTTATCCTTATCTTTGTTTTCTTTTTGAATGAGTTGTGGTTGAAGGATCAGGCATAGATGTGTGTGTTTTTCTTAGAAGACCCAGATCAGCAGCATGGAGGTGCAAGTCCCTCAAATGAGCCACTGGGTCCAACTGCTCTGTGATTTCACAATGTGAAATGTCAGGCATGCACAGATGACCTTTAAAGTAAGCTGGAGGGACTTCTCTGATAGTCCAGTGGTTAAGGCTCCATGATTCCAATCCAGGGGGTATGGGTTCAATCCCTGGTCAGGGAACTAGGGTCCCACATGCTGCGTGGCCAGAACAATTTTTTTTTTTTTTAAAGAAAGCTGGCATGGTTGCTTTTTAAAATATTTATTTATGTTTATTTGTCTGGCTGCATTGGGCCTCAGCTGTGGTATTTGAACACTTAGTTGTGGCATGTGGGATCTAGCTCCCTGACCAGGAATTGAACCTGGGCCCCCTGCATTGGGAGTGTGACATCTTAGCCACTGGACCACCAGGCGAGCCCCTGGCATACTTCAGTAAGCCTTGCAACCAGGGCAGAAACTCTCAGATCAGCCTTGTGCACGACTCACCAGCCATCTTGGGCCCCACAAGCACCTTAGTGGGGTAGTCTGTCACCTGGGAGAGAGTTTTTTCCTCATAGGTTGCTGTATTCTTTGGTTTGTGTTTAATAACATGTTGTTTACAATGACATTTCATATGTGTTGTTGTATGGGGCTTCCCTTGTAGCTCTGTCAGTAAAGAATCTGCCTGCAATGCAGGAGACCCAGGTTCGATTCCTGGGTCAGGAGGGTCCCCTGGAGGAGGGAATGGCAGCCCACTCCAGTATTCCTGCCTGGAGAATCCCATGGACCGAGGAGCTTGGCGGGCTACAGTCCATGGGGTCAGAAGAGTCGGACACGACTGAGCGACTAGACCCCCACCACGTGTTGTTCCTGATGACCCCTGTTCATTGTAGAAGATTCAGAACATGAAGAAAAGCAGAGAAGAGCAGTTAAAACCCCCTCACAGCCCTGCTGTCCAGAAAAAGAGGTTACTACCGCTGTCCATAGTTCAGACTTCCCGTCGGCCAAATGGGACAAACAACAGCACAAGAGTAGGAGGCTTCAACGAGTTTATAGTGTAAAGAACTCGGTGCAAGATGAGCGATAATTCATGCAGCCCAGGTGGCGTAATGGTAAAGAACCTACCTGCTGGTGCGGGAGATCACCGGGTTCAGTCCCTGGGTCAGGAGGATCCCCTGGAGAAGGAAATGGCAACCCACTCCAGTATTCCTGCCTGGAAATTCCAAGGACAGAAGGGTCTGTTGGGCTACAGCCCATGGGGTCACGAAGAAGTAGGGAGGACTGAGCAACTGAGCACACACCATGCTTTACTGATAATATCTTGATATATTTCCTCCAGTCTTTGTGTGTGTGTCTGTGTCTACAAACATCAACGTTTCACAAGCTTTGGATCTTATGGAGGAATTTAATTTTTCTTAAAGTTCCTTCCACTTTAGCTGGGTTGTAACTAATCTTCCAAGGCTATATTCTAAAATTATCAGAGGAAGAAAGATGGAGGGTCTAAAACTAAGAAGTGTCAGCTCTGTGTATAAGGAATAGTGCTCATTCCCACCACTTGGACAGGAACTTGCAGATGTTTTTCCAGAGGCAATAATGTGCTTTCTCCTAATCATAATGGTCAAATCTAGCCTCCCATCTTATCAACTGCATAGGTTTTACAAGAAAGCTGTCTGCCAGCAATCCCACTCCTGGGCATATACGGGAGAAATCTAATGACACATGCACCCCAGTGTTCACGGTTCACGGCAGCAGTATATACAACAGCCAGAACATGGAGGTGAGCGAAGTGCCATCAACAGAGGAATGGATAAAGGACTGGTGGTACATATGTATGCGGGAAGATTATTCAGCCATTAAAAGGAATGAAACAGTGCCAACTGCAGAGACTCAGAGATTGTCATACAGAGTGAAGTAAGCCAGAAAGAGAAAAACAAGTATCGTATAATATCGCTTACGTGTAGAATCTAGAAAAATGATACAGATGGACTTAACTGCAAAGCAGAAATAGAAACAGACATAAAGAACAAATGTATGGACACAAAGCTGGGGGCGGAATGAATTGGGAGACAGGGATTGACATATATATACACTACTAGGTGTAAAATAGATAACTAACGAGAAGAACCTACTGTGTAGCACAGGAAACTCTACTCAATGCTCTGTGTGACCTAAATAGGAAGGAAATCCAAAGAGGAGATGCATATATACCTATAGCTGATTCATCTTGCTGTTTTTCACATCAGAAATTAATACAACATTGTAAAGCAACTATACGCCAATACATTTTTTTTTTAAATGAAGACAGTCTGGAGTGAGGGCTCAATCTGCAATCACAGAAAAGGAGGCGATGCTAAGCAACCTGCACAGAGATTAGACTGGCCACCTGGGCCTCATCAGTGGGAAGACGGCATCAGTCAAGCTCATCATACGCAACTGTGGATACAAACGTGTCTCACATGGGGTCATTTTGCTCGGGAGTCTTCTTTGATGCTGGTGCTAAAGGATGCTTTATGGAAGGGCCTAGCCCTTGGCCCATGATTTCAGCCACAGCAGCAGAACTGGACATACGTAACTGGTGCCAGAGAGGAGTGAGGCCCTGGATCTATATGGTGGAAATTACCCGCTCTCTTCTTTCTAGACATAAGCATGCTTGTGCTGAGGAGGTAACAGACTGCCCACCTTACAAGACTCTGGAAAGTGCTCTAGAGGAGGTTTTCCTGGGACAGTGAGGGCCCAAGAGAGGGAGCACGGAGTCTGCCTGGAGACACAGGAACCCTTTCGAAAGAGGAAGTGTTGAGCTGAGTCCTGAAGGAGCAGCCAGAGCTTTCAGGCAGACAAATGGGGAGAGAGGAACCCGGTACCCCCATGTGTGGACTTGGAACTCAATCTGCCTGGTTTCAATCCTGCCCTGCCACTTGCTAGCACTTATAATCTTGGTCAAGTTCCCTAACTGTTCTGGGCCTGCTTTATTATTATTATTATTAGAGTTTTGTTTTTTTTTCCATGTGGACCATTAAAAAAAAGTATTTATTGAATTTGTTACAGTATTGGTCGTGGTGTATGTTTTAGTTTTTTGGCTACGGGGCATGTGGAATCTCATTTCCCTGAGCAGGAATCAAACCCTCATACCCTGCAAGGTGAGGCAAAGTCTTATCCACTGGACCAGCAGGGACATCCCTGTTTTTGTTTTAGGTAAGACTTTAACAAATCAGTTTTATTGAGATACAACTCACACACCATAATACACCCCCATTTAAATAGTACAGTTCACTTACAATGCAAGACATTCACAGAATTGTCCATTCCCTGCACACCCAATTTTGGAACACTTTCATCATTCTAGAAAGAACCCCCATACACACTAGCAGTCATTCTGCATTTCCCTCCAATCCCCTTAGCTCCCAGCCACCACTAACCTACTTTCTGCCTCCATTTATCTGCCTTTTCTGGACATTTCAGAAAACTCACACAATACGTGGTCTTCTGTGACTGGCTTCTTTCACTTAGCATAATGTTTTACGCTAAGGTCTATGACTGTTTCCTCCTGTATCAAAGAAGAGTAATAATTGAACCTGCCTTGAATTGAGACGTCTTGAGGTTTAAGAGAAGTTGCCTAGTGTCCGGCGCAGAGGAAGGCCTCAACGCTGACGTCTCTTTGCAGAGCCAGAGAGGGGATCTGCTTACACACCCGCCAGGTCTAGAACGATTGCGTCATCCCCGGGCGCAGGCAACAGCGAGGAGCCTCTGCGCGTGCGCGCTGCTGTCCACAGCTCAAAATGGCGCCCGGAAGGCACGGCTGAACGCCATTTCGGCGGTGAACGCTTCGGAGGCGCGGCAGCTGGGGATGATTGGAAAAGCATCCTCTTGGGCGCCATGCAAATTCAGCTGGGAAAGGGCTTTGCAAACGGTGAACTAACGTAAAAATGGCAACTGTTACTTTTTCCATAAAACTTGTACCAGAGGAAAAGATGCAGAACGCTGAGTGCCCTGCCGCGTGCGCGGTGTGGTGTGCGTGTTACTTCCTGTGACCCTCCACAGCCCTGCGAGGCACTGGGGACTAATTACTGAGGCTCAGGACACGGCAAGACATCTGGGCCCGTTCTCACACCAGCGTGGACTAGAGGAGCGAAAATTCAAGCTCAAGCCTGGTGGGTGGATACTCTTTCTTCCACCTTAGGCTTTGCCGTCTTGTGAGGGACTCAATGCTTTAATGTCCTGGCAGTTTCCTCGTATTTATTTCTAATGTCCTTCTCTATCGTCTTCCAGTTCTGGCAGGTCAGTCCAAGATCATCTTCTCACAATATCATGAGATTTCAACCACATGGCTCCTGAGTCTTCATCTTCTCAAGAAGAGGTAGCTTGTGGTTAAACAGCAACACTGTACGCTTGATGGGAGAACAAATATAAATTTGACTGTGTTCATTTCTATGGAGAACGATGGAGAGGCTCTGCAGGTGGCACTGCTGAGTGTGTGAGGACCCTCCAGTTTTTTGTTATGGCCACTTAAAAAGAACCTAAATGACCAAGCCACCCAACTCCCCCAACCCTGGTAAATGATGTTCTTTTAAAGTTTTATGAATTGTTTGCTATTTACTTCCTTTTACTTCACTATCTACTTTCCCAGGAAAACCTATTAGAGTTCATTCTTTTGCTTAAGCTCAATGAAACACAATCAGTGAAGATCTTTTTTTATAAAGTATAGAATACAGTGGCCATCATAGTCAACAAAAGAGTCTGAAATGCAGTACTTGGATACAATCTCAAAAACGACAGAATGATCTCTGTTCGTTTCCAAGGCAAACCATTCAGTATCACAGTAATCCAAGTCTATGCCCCAACCAGTAACACTGAAGAAGCTGAACATTTCTATGAAGACCTACAAGACCTTTTAGAACTAACACCCCAAAAAGATGTCCTTTTCATTATAGGGGACTGGAATGCAAAAGTAGGAAGTCAAGAAACACCTGGAGTAACAGGCAGATTTGGCCTTGGAATACAGAATGAAGCAGGGCAAAGACTAATAGAGTTTTGCCAAGAAAATGCACTGGTCACAACAAACACCCTCTTCCAACAACACAAGAGAAGACTCTACATGGACATCACCAGATGGTCAACACCGAAATCAGATTGATTATATTCTTTGCAGCCAAAGATGGAGAAGCTCTATATAGTCAGCAAAAACAAGACCAGGAGCTGACTGTGGCTCAGACCATGAACTACTTATTGCCAAATTCAGACTGAAATTGAAGAAAGTAGGGAAAACCACTAGACCATTCAGGTATGACCTAAATCAAATCCCTTATGATTATACAGTGGAAGTGAGAAATAGATTTAAGGGCCTAGATCTGATAGATAGAGTGCCTGATGAACTATGGAATGAGGTTTGTGACATTGTACAGGAGACAGGGATCAAGACCATCCCCAAGAAAAAGAAATGCAAAAAAGCAAAATGGCTGTCTGAGGAGGCCTTACAAATAGCTGTGAAAGGAAGAGAAGCAAAAAGCAAAGGAGAAAAGGAAAGATATAAACATCTGAATGCAGAGTTCCAAAAAATAGCAAGGAGAGATAAGAAAGCCTTCTTCAACAATCAATGCAAAGAAATAGGGGGAAACAGCAGAATGGGAAAGACTAGGGATCTCTTCAAGAAAATCAGAGATACCAAAGGAACATTTTATGCAAACATGGGCTCGATAAAGGACAGAAATGGTATGGGCCTAACAGAAGCAGAAGATATTAAGAAGAGATGGCAAGAATACACAGAATAACTGTACAAAAAAGATCTTCCTGACCCAGATAATCATGATGGTGTGATCACTGACCTAGGGCCAGACATCCTAGAATGTGAAGTCAAGTGGGCCTTAGAAAGCATCACTATGAACAAAGCTAGTGGAGGTGATGGAATTCCAGTTGAGCTATTCCAAATCCTGAAAGATGATGCTGTGAAAGTGCTGCACTCAATATGCCAGCAAATTTGGAAAACTCAGCAGTGGCCACAGGACTGGAAAAAGTGTTTTCATTCCAATCCCAAAGAAAGGCAATGCCAAAGAATGCTCAAACTACCGCACAATTGCACTATCTCACATGCTAGTAAAGTAATGCTCAAAATTCTCCAAGTCAGGCTTCAGCAATATGTGAACCGTGAACTTCCTGATGTTCAAGCTGGTTTTAGAAAAGGCAGAGGAACCAGAGATCAAATTGCCAACATCCGCTGGATCATGGAAAAAGCAAGAGAGTTCCAGAAAAGCATCTATTGCTGCTTTCCTGACTATGCCAAAGCCTTTGACTGTGTGGATCACAATAAACTGTGGAAAATTCTGAAAGAGATGGGAATACCAGACCACCTGACCTGCCTCTTGAGAAATTTGTATGCAGGTCAGGAAGCAACAGTTAGAACTGGACATGGAACAACAGACCGGTTCCAAATAGGAAAAGGAGTTCGTCAAGGCTGTATATTGTCACCCAGTTTATTTAACTTATATGCAGAGTACATCATGAGAAACACTGGACTGGAAGAAACACAAGCTGGAATCAAGATTGCCGGGAGAAATATCAATAACCTCAGCTATGCAGATGACACCACCCTTATGGCAGAAAGTGAAGAGGAACTCAAAAGCCTCTTGATGAAAGTGAAAGTGGAGAGTGAACAAGTTGGCTTAAAGCTCAACATTCAGAAAACGAAGATCATGGCATCTGGTCCCATCACGGCATGGGAAATAGATGGGGAAATAGTGGAAACAGTGTCAGACTTTATT
This sequence comes from Bubalus bubalis, assembly GCF_019923935.1. NCBI lineage: Eukaryota > Metazoa > Chordata > Mammalia > Artiodactyla > Bovidae > Bubalus > Bubalus bubalis. The sequence continues at coordinate 1,479,168 of NC_059167.1, forward strand.
TTTTGGGGCTCCAAAATCACTGCAGATGGTGACTGCAGCCATGAAATTAAAAGACGCTTACTCCTTGGAAGGAAAGTTATGACCAACCTAGATAGCCTATTCAAAAGCAGAGACATTACTTTGCCAACAAAGTTTCATCTAGTCAAGGCTATGGTTTTTCCTGTGGTCATGTATGGATGTGAGAGTTGGACTGTGAAGAAGGCTGAGCGCCGAAGAATTGATGCTTTTGAACTGTGGTGTTGGAGAAGACTCTTGAGAGTCCCTTGGACTGCAAGGAGATCCAACCAGTCCATTCTGAAGGAGATCAGCCCTGGGATTTCTTTGGAAGGACTGATGCTAAAGCTGAAACTCCAGTACTTTGGCCACCTCATGCGAAGAGTTGACTCACTGGAAAAGACCCTGATGCTGGGAGGAATTGTGGGCAAGAGAAGAAGGGGACGACAGAGGATGAGATGGCTGGATGGCATCACTGTCTCGATGGACGTGAGTCTGGGTGAACTCCGGGAGTTGGTGATGGACAGGGAGGCCTGGCGTGCTGTGATTCATGGGGTCACAAAGAGTTGGACATGACTGAGCTACTGATCTGATCTGATCTGATAGAACACAGTAGCCAAGACATGAAAGCAACCTAAGTGTCCATCAAAAGATGGATGGAAAAAGAAGATGAAGTGTGTGTGCATGTGTGTCCATTGTATATATATATACATATATATGTGTGTGTGTGTGTGTGTGTATACACACATTGCTGTGTGCTAAGTGGCTTCAGTAGTATTCAGCTCTTTGTAACCCTATGGACCATAGCCTGCCAGGCTCCTCTGTCCATGGGGTTTTCCAGGCAAGAATACTGAAGTGGGTTGCCATGCCCTCCTCCAGGGGATCTTCCTGACCCAGGGATTGAACCCATGTCTCTCATGTCTCCTGCATTGGCGGGTGGATTCTTTAGCATTAGCACCACCTGGGAGGCCCATACTTCTCACCGTAAAAAAAGAATGAAATAATGCCATTTACAGCAACATGGATGGACTTAGAGAATATTAGACTTAGGGAAGTAAATCAGACAAAGACAAAAGTATTAGGTGATATCAGTCACATGTGGAATCTAAAAAATAATACAAAGGATCTATATACACAACAGAAACAGACTCTCATACACAGAGAACAAACTTACAGATACCAAAAAAAAAAGGAGGAGAAAATTACGAGTTTGGGATTAAGAGATACACACTACTAATACAAAAAAGATGAGCAACAGGAACAATATTCAATGCCTTACAATAACTTGTAATGGAAAAAAATCTGAAAAAATGTATATGTATAGCTGAATCACTTTGCTGTAGTCTTGAAACTAACACAATATTGTAAACCAACTGTACTTCAATTTTTGAAAAGTGCAAAGCATACGAGTCTCCATGTATGAATCCTGTCCCTTTCCTACAGGGTCAGTCACATTGAACATAGAGAAAGAACATGAATAAAACTAAGGATGAGTGAAAACATGGCTCAGTGGAACGTTCCCATGCTGTCAGGAGAAAATAAAAGGACCCAGCTGCACAGGGAAACAGCTGGGCCTTGCCTTACAACAGGTGCCTCCCCAGCGACCCGGCCGTCCCACCCCTCGGTGCTGCTCCCAGGACACTGGCTCCCCAAGCACGGCCCCAGACCGCCAGCGGCAGCACCGCCTGCGAACTTACGGCACATGCAGAACCTGCGGCGCCACCCCAGGCCCCTGAATCAGAAACTGGGCACGGGGCCCAGCAGTCCGTGTTGTAACAAGTCCTCCAGAGAATGCTGATGCACACTCGTGTCTGAGAACCACTACACAAGTGAAGGGTCATATAAAGATGCCCGGGAGGCATCACCAAGAGTGTTTCCTGGGCCACTGGTCATAATGGCCCAAAGGCTGGGAAAAACGCAAATGCCCCAAGTCAGAAGAATGGAGAAGTAAACTGGAATATTCATATGACAGGATACTGTGAGGACACCAAAATAAGAGAACTACAGTTCAAGGTTCCACACAATATACATGACTCTTAGGAACATAATATGGCGGCCTAGGAGAAGGTTGCAGTTGACTACATTCACATCATCCATCTCTTGTCAACCTCAAAGTCGAAAATGAAACAGTATATTGCTCATGGCTATATGCATATGTGATGCAAGCATAACTTTTTAACAGCTGGGGGGCTGATAACCACATACTTTGGGGTAATGGTCACTTCTTAGGGAGGGGAGGTGGGACAGAGGGGGAGATGTAATGCTGTCGGTAACACTCCCAGTTCTTAGAGCAGGGCGTGGTTCACGGGTGTCCACCTGATTAGATGATTTGTAAGTTATATTTGTGTTACACACATTCTTCTGTGTATATTAAACATTAAGTTCAAGCATGAGTTTGAGCTGGGCTCCCAGAGGCCCATGGGATCCATGGGATCGCAAAGAGTTGGACACAACTGAGCATTACTACTACTTTTGCTATAACGTTTTTTTCTCTTACTACCAGTTGAGTCTTCCCTGGAACCGGAAATAAATTGCTGCTTGGAAAATTGTCACTCTTTCTCTTAATAAATTAGTTTCATTTGAAGATAGAGAACTTAACCACCTCTCAGAGTCCTTAAACGTTTGCACCACCGAGTTCATCATTTAAGATGAGAGACACAATTCCTGTTCTCGCTCTGATGGGCCAGAGGGCAAAGCACCCATTCTATGTCCACGCACACACGGATTTACTGCCTCCCTCCCTGTCCTGATGTGGAAAGCTCTTCTAAGTGGCACGAGTTTGAGCTGCGCTCCCAGAGGCCCCGGGTCAAAGCAGGTTTGCCTTCAACCCAGGCAAGTACCAAAGCTCCATCTGTTTTCCATGATACGTATTTTTCCTTATTTCCCAAAAGTATACTCAAAATGGTCACAGAATGTACTTTGTTAGATAAAACATACTTTTGGAACATCTAATAGCTTTAATAAACTATGATGAGTCTTATGTGAAGCAGAGAAAGTAGTGTACAAAAAAAAAAGTATGGTGAGTACTTTTACTTTTAAACCACCTGCAGAATAAATGCCCCTTTCCCCTAACAGCTTAGGGGCTGTGCCCAGATCCATATACAGAGCACTCCCTTCCCCTTTGCGAAATGTAGAAAGGTTCTTCTTACTCTACAGAACATACGTGGTTTGGTGAAAGAAACATTTGTAAGGTACCTATAATGTTTTTTTCACTTAAAAAAAATTAAGTTTGGAGACTTCCCTGGCGGTCCAGTGGTTAAGACTCTGTGCGTCCACTGCAGGGAACATGGGTTCAGTCCCTGGTGAGGGATCTATCCCACAAGCCATGTGGTGTGGTCAGTAAATAATAATAATAATAATAATTAAGTTTTATTTTAGAATAGTTTTAGACTCACAAAAAAATTGCTAAAAAAAAGTACAGAGAGCGTCCTATGCCCAACACCCAGTTTCCCCTATTATTAACAGTTTCTGTGAGTATGGTATATTTGTTACCGTTACTAAGCAATTGTTGTTGCTATTTAGTCACTAAACAACACTTTACAACCCCATAGACGGTAGCCTGCCAGGCTCCTCTGTCCATGGGGATTTCCAGGCAAGAATACTGGAGTGGATTGCCATTTTCTTCTCCAGGGGATCTTCCTGACCCAGGGATCCAACCTGCATCTCCTGCATTGGCAGGCAGGTTCTTTACTGCTCAGCCACCACAGAAGCCAAATACAGAACAACATGAGTATGCTATATCTGTTACCACTAATAACCAATGTTGATGCATTATTATCAAGCCCCTTCTTTATTCAGACTGCCTTTGTTTTTATCTCATGTTTTTATCTCTTTTTTATCATTACAGGATTACATCTAATATACCATATTTAGCCATCATGTCTTGGTAGAGGGCACTGGTCTAGGACGCTTGCTCAGACAGAAAATATTGGGTGACCTTGAGAGTCTTGAGGTTTTGGTCAGGTATTTTGTAGATCGTCCCTTAATTGGAACTTGTCTGATGCTTTCTCATGGGTGTGTGTGTGTGTGTGTGTGTGTGTGTGTATTATTCGCTCAGTTGTAACAAACTTTTTGACTGTGGCCACCAGGCTCCTCTGTCCGTGGGATTCTCCAGGCAAGAAGGCTGGAGTGGGCTGCCATGCCCTCCTCCAGCTTCTCATGGTGAGACTGAGGCGATCTGTCTAATGTCACATCCTTGGGGAGGAAGACCACAGAAGGGGAGTGCTCAGCACATCACGTCGAGGAAACTCTTTACCCACGTGCCTTATCACAGACGACACGAAAGCCTTGATCACTGGCTGGGGGCTCTGACAGGCTTCTCCACCACGAAGTTACCCCGTCTGCACCAGGCTTCTCCACCCAGCGCTCGTGGGGGAGGTCACTGCACACATGTGAGGGCGGGAAGGGGCTCCACTCACATTGCTGAGGCTGCAACATCTCCGTAAGTCATCTGACCTCCATGGGAGGCTTGTCTCCGCTTGAAAGACTGAATCATTTCCTTTTGGTAGTATAGACTCATGGATAGTTACTTTCTACCTGGATTATGGTCCAACACTATTTTATTTTATTCCTCAAATTGTCCCAGCTCTTTCGGTTGACTCCTGTGTCCCTCTGACACACTCCCATCATTGTGGGATTTTCATCATCTTCTTTTTAAATTTTTGAGCATTTCCTTACTTACAGCATATGGTTTTACGCCTGGGTCCAATTCTGGTCAAGGAACTACGATCCCACAAGCTGTGTGGTCAAAAAAAATTTTTTTAAGTGCAGAATTTGGGAAGAGTGCCCAGGATGGCAGAGTAGGAAGACCCTGAGCTTATCTCCTCCCATGGAAATACCCAAATTACAGCCATTTACTTGGCAATTGTTAACGCTGCTGCGGCTAACACTGGTGGTAACCAGCTCTTTGTGGCCCCGTGGACTGTGGCCCGCCAGGCTCCTCTGTCCATGGGATTCTCCAGGCAAGGATGCTGGAGTGGGTTGCCATTTCCTCCTCCAGGGGATCTCTCAGACCCAGGGATCAGACCTGTGGCTCCTGCATTGCAGGCAGGTTCTTTACCACTGAGCCACGGGGAGGCCCTGATTGTCAATGGGAATGACCCAAAGACTATAAGAAAAGAGCTTCTAAAACTAAAGGAACCGGAATGAATCGGGTAGGAAGGATGGGGATGCGGTACGGTCACGACCCACACCCCCGGGTGAGCAGCCCACGAACAGGATAATTACTCATGTAGACGTTTGCTCCAGGGCTTTGAGGGCCAGCACAGCTTACTCCTGGGAGAGGCAGAGGGCTGAAGGAAATAGTTGAGTCGCTCAGTCGTGTCCACCTCTTTCGCTACCCCATGGATTTTAGCCCGCCAGGCTCCTTTATCCAAGGGATTCTCTAGGCAAGAATACCGGGTGGGTTGCCATTTCCTCTTCCAGGGGATCTTCCTGATCCAGCGAGTGAACCTGAGTCTCCCGCATTGGCAGGTGGATTGTTTACCTCTGAGCCACCACGGAAGCCCTAGAGGAAACAGACTCCATACTTCAAGGGCACGTACAAAGTCTTACACACTATGAGACTCAGACCAGAAAAGTAATTTGAAAGGAGCCTGAGCCAGACTCACTGGCTATTCTTGAAGGGCCTCAGGGACAGGCAGGAGGCGACTGCGACTGATGCCAGGGTCCCGGATGACGGTGGCAGCCGTGCGGCAAGCCTGAGGTGCTGCGTCCCGTGAGAGTGGGGAGGAGGTGCTGCTGTCTGGGTTTTCACTCTCAGGCTCTGTTAGTTTCACACTGCTGCCGTAACAAGTTACCACACATCAGTGGCTCAGAGCAGCACAAATCCATCATCTCAGATTCAGAAGTCAGAAGTCTGACTTGACCTCGCCAAGCTAAAAATGAGACCTGGCCTCCATGACAACCTAGAGGGGGACGGGATGGGGGAGGGAGACTCGGGACTGACTTGCATTGTCGTGGCATAAACCAACACGACACTGTAAAGCAATTATCCTCCCATTAAATAATAATAAACAAGCCTGCGGTTCCTTTCCTCTTTCTGGAGCTTCCCCCTAGCTTGTTCAGCTGTTGTCAGAATTCAGTGACCTGAGGTTTCAGAGCTGGGCACCCATCTCCTGGCAGGCTGAGAGCTGAAGGCCATTCCCTGCCGCCAGCTGCCCAGGTGGCTGAGGCCCCCCAATCCCCGGGCAGAAGGAGTGGATGGAGTCCCTCTCGTGCTTTGAATTTCTTCTGTTCTTCTTGGTCACCTTTCTCTGACGTTTGCCAGGAAAGGTTCTCTGTTTTTAAGCAGTCTGATTACACAGAGCCTGTGCAGATAACCCAGAATAATCTCCCTATTCGAGGTTCCAGGGAGCAGGGCGTGAACATGTTTGGGGGGCGTTACTCAGCTACTCACATCAGCATAGTGGCTGGTGTGTCAGAGAACAACTGTCTCCTTTAATGAATAAAAGAGAAAGCTGAGTGTGCACTCAAAACTGAGCTCTGATACTTTGTCAGTTAGAAGGTAGTCTGTGTTGTATAAAGCTAGGTGTTGGCGGAACAGAAAGGACAGCTTTAGGAAGATGAAAACAGCTTCTGTCTGGTATTTCAGTTCAACAAGGCTCCCAGTCTTGGGAGCACATTCAAATCACTAGTAGCTTTTAGGAAACACCTTTGCCAGATGCTCCACAGATCAGTTAAGGGAGACTGTCGGGGGTAGGGGGAGGGGAGTGCGAAAATTAAAAAACCTCCCCAGGTGATGTGGAAGCCCTGCTGAGGTGGTGGAGATACACTGGCTTGGAATTAGCCAGATTTCAGATTCTGTGACCCTCTGTGATGGGCTGAGCTGCGCCCCCCACCCCAATGCATATGTTGAAATCCTCACCCCCAGTATCTCAGCAGGTGGGAGAGTTGGAGACAGGAAAAATAGGAACTTAGTAAGTTAATAAGGAAATTAAGCTAAAACAAGGTCAAAATGAAGCTAATTAAGTGAAGCTAAGGGTAGGGCCCTAATCTAGAATGCCTGGTGTCCTAATAGAAGATGTGGACGCAGCAGACACAGTGACGGAAGAGAGTGTGCGGACGTGGGGGAACACAGCCGTCTACACGCTTCCAGCTAAGAGATCTCAGAAGAAACCAACCCTGCCAACACCTTGACTCTGGATTTCAAGCCTCCAGAACTGTAAGAAAATAAATTTCTCTTCTTTAAGCTACCAAGTCTGAGGCTTTTTGTTAGGGCAGCCCAAGGAGGGCAATATATCCTTTGAAGCATTTAGTGCCTCTCAGTTCAGTTCAGTTGTTGCTCAGTTGTGTCCGACTCTTTGAGACCCCATGGACGGCAGCACACCAGGCCTCCCTGTCCATCATCATCTCCCAGAGTTCACTCAAACTCATGTCCATTGAGTCGGTGATGCCATCCAACCATCTCAGCCTCTTTCATCCCCTTCTCCTCCCGCCTTCAGTCTTTCCCAGCATCAGGGTATTTTCCAATGAGTCAGCTCTTTGCATCAGATGGCCAAACTATTGGAGTTTCAGCTTCAGCATCAGTCCTTCCAAGAACACCCAGGACTGATTTCCTTTAGGATGGACTGGGTGGATCTCCTTGCAGTCCAAGGGACTCTCAAGAGTCTTCTCCAACACCACAGTTCAAAAGCATCAATTCTTCAGTGCTCAGCTTTCCTTATAGTCCAACTCTTATATCTATACATGACCACTGGAAAAACCATAGCCTTGACTAGATGGGCCTTTGTTGGCAAAGTAATGTCTCTGCTTTTGAATATGCTATCTAGGTTGGTCATAACTTTTCTTCCAAGGAGCAATCATCTTTTAACTTCATGGCTGCAATCACCATCTGCAGTCATTTTGAAGCCCCAAAAAATAAAGTCTGACGCTGTTTCCGCTGTTTCCCCATCTCTTTGCCATGAAGTGATGGGACCAGATGCCATGATCTTAGTTTTCTGTATGTTAATCTTTAAGCCAACTTTTTCACTCTCTTCTTTCACTTTCATCAAGAGGTGCTTTAGTTCTTCTTTGCTTTCTGCCATAAGGTGTCATCTGCATATCTGAAGTTATTGATATTTCTCCTGGCAATCTTGATTCCAGCTCGTGCTTCATCCAGCCCGGCATTTGGCATGGCATACTCCTGTGGCTCAGCTGGTAAAGAATCAGCCTATGATGCAGGAGACCTGGGTTTGATCCCTGGGTTGGGAAGATCCCCTGGAGAAGGGAAAGGCTACCCACTCTAGTATTCTGGCCTGGAGAATTCTATGGACTAGCAAACACGACTAAGCGACTTTCACTTACACTTTTCACTTTCACTCTGCATATAAGTTAAATAAGCATGGTGACAATATACAGCTTTGACCTACTCTGTTCCCGATTTGGAACCAGTTTGTTGTTCCATGTCCGGTTCTAACTGTTGCTTCCTGACCTGCATACAGATTTCTCAGGAGGCAGGTGAGGTGGTCTGGTATTCGCATCTCTTTCAGCATTTTCCACAGTTTATTGTGATCCACACAGTCAAAGGCTTTGGCATAGTCAATAAAGCAGAAATAGATGTTTTTCTGGAACTCTCTTGCTTTTTCCATGATCCAGCGGATGTTGGCAATTTGATCTCTGGTTCCTCTGCCTTTTCTAAAACCAGCTTGAACATCTGGAAGTTCATGGTTCATGTACTGCTGAAGCCTGGCTTGGAGAATTTTGAGCATTATTTGCTAGCATGTGAGATGAGTGCAAGTGTGCAGTAGTTTGAACATTCTTTGGTATTGTCTTTCTTTGGGGTTGGAATGAAAACTGACCTTTTCCAGTCCTGTGGCCACTGCTGAGTGTTCCAGATTTGCTGGCGTATTGAGGGCAGCCCTTTCCCAGCGTCACAGCATCAATAGCGCCTCTGGTCTCCCTTAATGAGCACGGGCTCTTAGGCTGGGCCTGGCCTTCCCAGCTGTCTCTCCTGAAGCTTCCCATGCTGTTGTGAGTACAGCAGCTAAGTCCAAACAGCGCGGCCGCGAGCCAGGGCGGCTTGTGGTGCCGTCCCGTCTCCAGCGCTGCTCTGTGATCCTGGCGAAGTCACTCAGCACGTCCCCCTCTGTACAATGCCGTCGCCTGTGACTGCTGGGAGAACGTGCAGTGGAAAAACCCCTGCGAGGGGTAGTCTACTAGACGGTGGCCCTCAGCTTTTGTGGCTCCAGGGACCAGTTACACAAAAAAGAGAATTTTTGCATGCCTGGGCAGGGGGGATGGTTTCAGCATGATTCGTGCGTATTACACTTAGTGAGCACTTACTCTCTCATCTGATGCTACCGCTGATCTGACAGGAGGGACCTATCCGTGGCCTGGAGGTTGGGGACCCCTGGCCTAGGATCCCTCCTCAGCCTGCGTGGCTTTGGTTTCGGTGGAGGGTCTGTTGGGTATGTCCTGAAAGAACAGAATGTCACGGGGCAAATCCGTGCACCCTTTGTCTTCTATCAGCTCAGCTGCAACTTTAAAAATTAATTCTAATGGTGTTCTCCTCCAGTGACAGCCTTTTTATTCCACTATTTACTGAATGCCTTGGGCCAACTGGTGAACATCATATTCTAAATAAAACTCAACATTTTCACATAGGATCTTTAAAATATAAACAGATACAGCCCTTTTGGCAAGTAAGGTCCAATTATGGGTGAAAAGCCATTAAAATATTCATATCCTATTATCCATAAATTTCACTTCTGTTACTTCTGAGGGACAGATGCTAAATACAGAAAGAGCTTTGCTAGTACTCACAGGATTTTAAGTAGTGAAAACCCAGCAACAATCTAAATGCCCAGTGAAAGAGGGTAAATAAAACAGAAAATGGTACATGCTCCACCACAGACTGTTTGTGAAGCTATCAAAACGATGAAAGATACGTGTATTATGGTGTTTACTTAAGAAAAAAGATGCAGAATATCTAAAGTTTAAAATGCATAAACAACATTTTTTGTTGTGAGTATAGTGAATCAACTATACTCATTAAAATTTTTTTAAAAAATGAAAAATGCATAGAGATACGGTTAAAAGGAAATTAATGATAAAGGCAGAAACTTAGCTGGTGGGGCTATGTGTAATCTCCTCCTTCTTTCTGCTTCTCTGGAGTTTCCGACTTTTTCTCTAACGAGAATAGACTACATTTATCAAGGGGGGAAACTGAAATAGAGATCGTATAAAACAGTCAGCAACAAGCAACAGCGCCAGGGCCACCCGAACCGTTTTGCTGGAGACTCAGCCGCCTCATGGCAGCACGGACGCCGAGCGCCGCCCGGCTCACGACACGCTCTGCTCTGACGCCCTCCCGCCGGCTCGCTTTCCTGGCGTGGGTGTAAAACACCCCAAGGAAGCCCCGGAGCTTCGAGAGGGGCGAGCGAGGAAGCCGCCAAGTGCCGCTTCAGCAGCTTCATCCCGTTCACAAAACACTCTCCTTACTAAGGGAGAGCTGCCGAGGAGGGTCGCGTTTCCGTAAGCCTGCAGTTCGGCTGAGGCCCGCATCACCCTCAGCCCGCTGCGTGCTGCACACCGTGGCCCGGCCTCCGCGGGGAGCCACGCAGCCCCCCACAGTTAAGCCGGAGATCCCGGCGCTGACTCTGCCTCCCCTGCCCTCTCCTCACAGCAGCCCTTCAACTCTGTTGCTGAAGAACTCCGAATGCCTCCCCATCCGTCTACTTCTCCATGTGGCTGACGCCACCACCCTCTCTCCCTTGAACAACTCGAAGCCAGACACTGCTTCCCTTCTAAATTCATCCTCCCCTCCTTCCACAGTAATGTGTTAGCGTGTCAGTCGCTCAGTCGTGTCCGACTCTTTGTGATCCCGCAGACTGTAGCCCGCCAGGCTCCTCTGTCCATGGAATTCTCCAGGCAAGAGTACTGGAGTGGGTTGCCATGCCCTTCTCCAGAGGATCTTTCTGACCTAGGGATTGAACTTGGGTCTCCTGCATTGCAGGCAGATTCTTTACTGTCTGAGATAGTGTCAGTTGTTCAGTCGTGTCTGAGTCCTTGCAACCCCATGGACTGTAGCCCACCAAGCTCCTCTGTCTGTGGGATTTCCCAGGCAAGAATACTGGAGTGGGTTGCCATTTCTTCCTCCAGGGGATCTTCTAGACCCAGGGATCAAACCTGAGTCTCTTGTGTCCCCTGCGTTGATGGGCAAATTCTCTACAGCTGTGCCACCTGGGCAATCCATGGATTTGATCAATTATGTACTTCAGGTAATTGAAGGATAACTCACTCGGTAAAAAATTAAAAACATTTTTAAGTCTTATGATTATAGGAAATTCAAAAAATTAACTCCCAGGTCAAGCCAGTATGAGCTGAAAAGGGAGACTGGCTCATATGCCCAGACCGAGGGAAAGCAATCTTCCACTCTAGGACTACTGGACCCCGTCCCTAAACTTGTACAAAGACTCTTTTTTTCAGCTCTGTCTCTCATCCCAGTCTTTGCATGTTGGCCTATTGTGAGATAATTCTAATGTTTCTGCCTATCTTCTGAGCAAAGGGTATTAGCAGCTATGTTCAAGGATGTTTCCAAAACTGCTCTGAGGCATGGAGCAGATTTGCTTGCATTCTAGGATTTAGCAACGGTGCCCGAGGTATGACACAAAACTCATAAGAAAAAATTAGGTATATTGAAGTCCACCAGAATTTAAAACTTTGGTGCATCAGAGGACATTATCAAAGGACAACATGCAAAGTAGGAGAAAATATTTGCAAATAATATATATGATAAGTGCCTAGTGATTAGGGTCCTATATCTAGAATATCTTTATTTTCTTGGGTTCCAAAATCATTGCAGACAGTGACTGCAGTCATGAAATTAAAAGACGCTTCCTCCTTGGAAGAAAAGCTATGATAAACCTAGACAGTGTATTAAAAAGCAGAGACATCACTTTGCTGACAAAGATCCGTATAGTCAAAGCTATGGTTTTTCCAGTAGTTTTGTATGAATGTGAGAGTTGGACCATAAAGAATGCTGAGCACCGAAGAATTGATGCTTTCAAATTGTGCTAGAGAAGAGTCTTGAGAGTCCTTTAGACACAAGAAGATCAAACCAGTCAACCTTAAAGGAAATGAACCCTGAAAACTCATTGGAAGGACTGATGCTGAAGCTGAAACTCCAATACTTTGGCCACCTGATGTGAAGAACTGACTCATTTGAAAAGACCCTGATGCTGGGAAAGATTGAAGGCGGAAGAAGGGAACGACAGAGGATGAGATGGTTGGATGGCATTAAGTGTGAGATTAATGGACATTAAGTATGAGCAAACTCCAGGAGACAGTGAAGGATGGTGAAGCCTGGCGTGCCGCAGTTCACGGGGTCACAAAGAGTCAGACACAACTGAGTGACTGAGCAAGCAAGCAAGCAAGCAAGATGGCTGTTAATAAAACGGAAAATAACAAGTGTTGGTGAGGATATGGAGAAACTGGAACCCTTGACATTTCTGGTGGGATAGAAAATGTTGCAGCTGCTGTGGAAAACAGCATGGAGGTTCTTCAAAAAAATTAAACATAGAATTATCAGATGAGCCAGCAATTCCACTCCTCGATTTACACCTCAAACACTGAAAACTAGTGCTCAAATATGTATATACAGATGTTTATAGCAGCAGTATGTAGGAAAGCGAAACGGTGGTGACTACCCAAATGCCCATCAACTGCGGAGCACTGATACATGCCGCAATGTGCATGAACCACTAAAACGTTATGTTCAATCAAAGAAGCTAGACCCCAAAGGCAACGGTATCAAACGACTGTCTTTATATGAGCTGTCCTGGTTAAAGTCACAGAGGCAGCAAGCAGACGGGTGGTCGCCAGGAGCTGAGGGGTGCGGCGGAAAGAGGGCGGCTCTTAAAGGCTGTGGAGTTGTTCTCCAGGGCGATGGAGATGTCCCAGGACGAGACACAGGTGTCGGTGGCAGGAATGTGGTGAACGAATTAAAGGACCCTGAACTGAACACTTTAAAAAAGGCAGATCTGAGGGACTCCCCTGGTGGTCTAGTGGTTAAGAGTCTGCTTGCCAATGCAGGGGAATGGGTTTGATCCCAGGTCTGGGAAGATGCCACCTGCCATAGGCCACAACTTCAGAAGGACCTACAGCCGGGGCCCCGCACCCAGAGGAAGCGCTGCAGCCGGAGCCCACGCGCCGCGACTGGAGAGAGCCCACCCACAGCAGTGGACACCCAGTGTAGCGTAATGCAGCCAGAGCCCACGCGCCGCGACTGGAGAGAGCCCACCCGCAGCAGCGGAGACCCAGTGTAGCGTAATGCAGCCAGAGCCCACGCGCCGCGACTGGAGAGAGCCCACCCGCAGCAGCGGACACCCAGTGTAGCGTAATGCAGCCAGAGCCCACGTGCCGCGACTGGAGAGAACCCACCCGCAGCATCGGAGACCCAGCGTAGCATAAATAAAATAATTTTTTTTTCAAGAAGGTGAATTTTATGCCGGGGCAATTTCATCACACACACAAAAATAAAGCTAAGTTTCCCTGTGGGAAAAATGCTGAGCACATTTGCTTGCAGCTCCTTTTGGACGAGGGATTTCCTGTACTCGGGGTCCTCAGCTGTGACACAGGTCTCCAAGAGCACCGTTCCCCCAGCCGGCGGTGCTCGGCTCCCCTGGGATGGGAGAAGCCAGCGGACCACACGAAGATGGGGCTTGAGCTGCTGCTGTGCTGAAATGAGCTGTTCACTCAGGCTGCTTGCTGCCTTGCCAGCAGAGTCCAAGCAAGTGCCGTGGATTGATGATCAAGGGGCAAGAAGGCTTCTGGAGCTTGTCCCCAAGGGTACCATGTGCCGTGGCAATGAGATGGCAGTGCCAGGTGCCAGGCATACCCCAGGCTTGCTTTCACCCCCGTAACGCCAAGAAGACATTTGGGCAAAGCAAGCACCAAATACTTGAGGACTTAGTGACGCCTATTCCTAGAGAATATAGGTTTCAGAGCAGGCTTCAGAAAACATCAGCAGGCTATTGACTGGTAAGGGGAATGTCTTTGAGTGTCTTATACTTTGATTTGCGTGATGGTTACAAGGCTATCATATCTGTGAAGAAGAGTGCAATCAATAAATGTAGGAATTCATCAAGGTGGATACTTAAGATTTAAACATTTGACTGCACCTATGTTACAACTTGTTAAAAAATTGTGGTCCAGGGAGAGGCAAGCATAGAACAATATGCTTGGAATCCTTTCATTCAAATAAATTTAAAATAATCAAGCAAACACAGAAACAAAAGATCCTCTGCAGCACAGTAAACATAGCCTCAGGGAAGACTCTTCGACGACGTGTGCGATGGACGTGCAGACAGCTGTGGTGCCTGATCCTGGCGGGTGAAAACCCGGCTGAAGAGGCTTTCATGACCACCAGTGGCTGGGGACCATCCAACCCAACGCCAAAGAACGCTCAAACTACCGCACAATTGCACTCATCTCACACGCTAGTAAAGTCATGCTCAAAATTCTCCAAGCCAGGCTTCAACAGTACGTGAACAGTGAACTTCCAGATGTTCAACCTGGATTTAGAAAAGGCAGAGGAGCCAGAGATCAAATTGCCAACATCCGTTGGATTATCGAAAAAGCAAGAGAGTTCCAGAAAAACATCTATTTCTGCTTTATTGACTATGCCAAAGCTTTTGACTGTGTGGATCACCACAAACTGTGGAAAATTCTTAAAGGGATGGGAATACCAGACCACCTGACCTGCCTCTTGAGAAAACTATATGCAGGTCAAGAAGCAACAGTTAGAACTGGACATGGAACAACAGACTGGTTCCAAATAGGGAAAGGAGTACGTCAAGGCTGTGTATTGTCATCCTGCTTATATAACTTATATGCAGAGTACATCATGAGAAACGCTGGGCTGGAAGAAGCACAAGCTGGAATCAAGATTGCTGGGAGAAATATCAATAACCTCAGATATGCAGATGACACCACCCTTATGGCAGAAAGCGAAGAAGAACTAAAGAGCCTCTTGATGAAAGTGAAAGAGGAGAGTGAAAAAGTTGGCTTAAAGCTCAACATTCAGAAAACAAAGATCATGGCATCTGGTCCCATCACTTCATGGCAAATAGATGGGGAAACAGTGGAAACAGTGGCAGACTTTATTTTTTGGCCTCCAAAATCACTGCAGATGGTGATTGAAGCCACAAAATTAAAAGACGCTTACTCCTTGGAAGGAAAGTTATGACCAACCTAGATAGCATATTAAAAAGCAGAGACATTACTTTGCCAGCAAAGTCCATCTAGTCAAAGCGATGGTTTTTTCAGTAGTCATGTATGGATGTGAGAGTTGGACTGTGAAGAAAGCTGAGTGCTGAAGAATTGATGCTTTTGAACTGTGGTGTTGGAGAAAACTCTTGAGAGTCCCTTGGACTGCAAGGAGAGCCAACCAGTCCATCCTAAAGGAAATCAGTCCTGAATATTCATTGGAAGGACTGATGTTGAAGCTGAAACTCCAATACTTAGGCCACCTGATGCAAAGAACTGACTCATTGGAAAAGACCCTGATGCTGGTCAAGATTGAGAGTTAGACTGAGGCAGGAGAAGAAGGGGCAACAGAGGCTGAGATGGTTGGATGGCATCACCGACTCAATGAACATGAGTTTGAGTAAACACCAGAAGTTGGTGATGGACAGGGAGGTCTAGCGTGCTGCAGTCCATGGGGTCGTAGAGAGTCAGACACGACTGAGCGACTGAAGTGAACTGGGGACCACCCATGGAGAATGTGATTTAATTGGCCCTGGGGGAGAAGACGATTTTGTAGCTCTCTAGGTGGTTCTATGGGGGGTGGGGGGTGGGGTGGACCAACTAGGGCCTGAGAGCTACATTCGCCTGCAGACTATTTTTAACAAATGAAGTGTTACTAGAACATAGCCACGCACACACGTGTTTATTCATGTAGCGGCTTTCACGTGACAATGGAGAAGGCGAGCCCCGGGGGCCGCATAGACTAAACACTCTTTCACTGGCCCTTTACAGAAAAGGTCCGCTAATCCTGACATCCGATCAGGACTGCACGTTTGAACCACCTGGGGGAGTTTACAAACCGCTCAGATGTTCACCTCCACCTGCAACTTCCTGCAGCCCTGTCTTCAGGCAGGGGTCGTGCGCCTGATGTCTTTGTAAAGTCCAGGAGATTTTCACGAGGAACCCTGAGTTCCAAACCGGTCCCTTGGGGCTGATGCAGTTCCCAGTGGAGCCCAAAGTCTGGCAGCAGTGGGCTGGCTCCCCAGCATCATCTGAGGAACTTGGACTCAGATCCCCAGCTGTTACCTTTCAGAAACTCTGAGTCAGTCAGTCTCGGGGAGACCCCATCGACTGCTGTTATTAAAACACCAACAAGCCAACAAAAGTCCCCCTAACTCCTCCCTGTGTTTGGGAATGCTGACATCCAGAGGCCAAAACAAGACCAGACTCTAGCCCAGAGCAAACATTTCAAAGGCACTGTTCTCCCTCGACGCTGGCATGGGCGCCTGCTTAGTGAGAGGCCAGTGATTTTGATCTGATTTTGGCTTTAAGTGCAGGTGAGAGATTGGGCTCTGCCCAGGCTGCATTCAGGGGCCCCCAAAAGTCTCTGCTCTGACAGTAAGTGATCAGAGTGGGGGGGTGGTGAGCAGCTCCATCAGAGACAAGGGTCGCCCAGCAGCAGAAGGCGCTGGGGGCTGCTCCCAAGTGAGGCCAGTGCCCACCCAACAGTGAAGTCCCTCGGGACGGTCAGGGCCATCTGCTTCCAGATGAGAAACCAGCAACTATTCCTCACTCTCAGGATGACTCGCAAGACTATCCTGAGAGTCAGAAGCATACACCTCCTGGTGGTGGAGACGCAAGTGAAAAAAAATGTTAGTTGCTCAGTTGGACTCTTTTCGACCCCATGGACTCTAGCCCTCCAGGCTCCTCGGTGTGTGGGATTTCCCAGGCAAGAACACCGGGCTACCATTCCCTTCTACAGGGGATCTTTCTGACCCAGGGATCGAACCTGGGTCTCCTGCATTGCAGGCAGATTCTTCACCACTGAGCCACCAGGGGAGCCACTGAATCAGGCCCAAGCAGCCAGAATGAAACCAGCGTGGCACAACCACGGGGCCCCACCTGGGAGTGAGCCACAGTGCTCGTGCGAGAGCGGCGATAAGCGTGCGTGGCTTTCCCTCTGCCCCAGGCCCTCTCGACCCCACCGCATCTGGGGAGGAATTTGAGACTTACCCAAGAGTTGCAGAGATGATACAGAAAATTCGTCTAGCCCCTCACCTAGTTTTCCTTGATGTAAAAATGTAACATTACTGTGATACATTTGCCAAATCTAAAAAACCAACATTACTGTTCACTGAACTCGACTCATTTGGATTTCACCGATCACCAATTTTTCCACCATCTTTTTTTTTCTGTCCCAAGATCCAATCTAAACTGGCCTCGACTCATCACGTCTCCATTGCCCTCTTCCATGATCATTTTTAAATATTCTAATTGACCCAGTTGATGCTTTGCCCTTAGAAACATTTTTTGTTCTGTCTTTAAGTATATGTATATTTTAATCTGGGCTTCCCAGGTGATAAAAGAAATTTCCCTGACAATGCAGGATACACACAAGAATTGAGTTCTATCCCTGGGTCCTGAAGATCCTCTGGAGGAGGAAACGGCAACCCACTCCAATATTCTTGCCTGGAGGATCCCCTGGACAGAGGAGCCTGGCGGACTACAGTCCATGAGGCCGCAAGAAAGTCAGACACAACTGAGCACACACACATATTTTAATCTGAATTTTACCAACACTGAAGAAATGTCATTGAGAAAGTGTTTTTCTCAATGAATTCTACCATAAACCATTTTAATCCCTCAACAATTTTTCCATTTTGCGCAGTTAAACATTACCTTCTTTTTTTCTATTAAATTTTTTCTTTCAACGGGATTTTTTCCTACTAAAAATATTACCAAAAAATATGGGTCTTCAGTTACCTCTGTCTGTATGAATTCTCTCAGTCAAACCTTGTGATAATCTGAGTTTTCTTTTTTACTCCAATTACTCCAACAGCAATTTCCTGGGTCAAAATCTCCATATCCAGATTGTTCCAAGATTGATTCCTCTGGTTTAAAAAAAATCAATTTTTATTTTTTAAATGAGGTATAATTGACATACATGATATTCCTTTCAGGTGTATGACATAATGGCTCAGTATTTGTAATGCATTAAATATAATCTTTCTCAAGATTGCTTTGGCTCTTTGAGGTCTTATGTAGTTCCATATAAATATTAGGATTGTTTTTTATATTTCTATGAAAAATGCCATTGAGGGACCCCCCGGTGGCCCAGTGGCTAAGACGCTGCGCTCCCAGTGCAGGGGGCCTGGGTTCAATCCCTGGTCCAGGAACTAGACCCCACATGCTGCAATTAAAATATCCCTTGAGCAGCCAAATAAATAATAATAATAAAAAATTTAAAAAAAAGAAAAATGCCATTGAGAAAAAAATCAATTTTAAACGTGGATGTTTCCTTCTCCTGGTTTTATTTTCTGTGATTTTTTTCTATTTTACCTAATTTTTCCCAGTTAAATTGTTGTACTTTTCAAAATTATGAATAAATGTACATTCATGAGTTTCTCATCTGTGATGTTTTATTATATTCGGTGTTAACTGTTGCCAGTTTCATTTTGCATTAGCTATTTCTCCTAGTAACATTTACTGATAACTTGGGTAAAAACAGATACTTTGTATTTTCTTGGTAAGCCATGGAAGAAAGGAGCAGTTCTCAGATATTCTAGGAACGCCCTGCTGCCCAGAAGGAACCTATGGTATTGCCCATCCAGCTCTTCTGGACGCTTGCATGGCCTGGCAGAGCAGGAACAAGAGCTAGAGACCTCCCTCGTGGTTCAGTGGACAGGAATCTGTCTGCCAACTCAGGGGACATGGGTTCAATCCCTGGTCCGGGAAGACCACACAGGCCATGGAGCAACTAAGTCCGTGCACCACAGCTTCTGAACCGGTGCTCCAGGGCCTGCAAGCCACAACTGCTTAGCCCTTGAGCTGCAACCACTGAAGCCTGTGCGCCTAGAGCCTGTGCTCCGCAAAAAGAGAGGCCACGGCAGTGAGGAGCCTGCCATCGCAGTGAAGAGGGCCCCCTGCCCACCGCAACTAGAGAAAGCGCGGCCAAGAATATCAATTAAAAGGAAAAAAGGACAAGTGGCGGCTCACATGAGTCGCTTCATTTAAAAACGGCGGGAGGGCGGCTCTGACCTTGACGTCCGCACACAGCAGCAGCGTCGTGCCCCCAGGGTGCAGAGGCAGTGCCCCCCTGGAGATCGTAGGGGTGACAGTCTGCGGCACGGAAGATCAGCCAAAGACCAGTCACAAGGCAAAGCAGGACAAGCAGAGCAGGATCTGGGGCAGACGTGGAGGCCAGACGTGGGCTGAGGCAGAGGCGTGGCCAAAGGGAAGGAGTCCTAGTTTTCCTTTTTAAATTATTTATCTGGGCTACACTGGTCTCAGTAGGGGCCTGCACGCGGGATCTAGTTCCCTGGCCAGGGATCGAACCCGGCCCCCTGCATCGGGAGCACAGAATCTAAGCCACTGGACCACCAGTAAAGTCCTAAGAAGTCCCAGTCCTTGGGACCAGGGTACAAGGTCAGCCCCAGGGTGGACCCGCTGAACTCCCCTCGCTGGACGCCCACAGGGGAGTGGCCTCTGTTTCAGTATCAGGACCTAGAACAGCAAACCTATGTACGAGGGCGGCAGGGGCTGGGGAGAGCCAGGAAACTTCAGGGCCGGTAATTCATCGGAGGTCAGAGGCCTTATTTAGGGAAAACACACACACACACACACACACACCCCTCTCCGAAGGTTTACCTGTAACACTCTGGTGGCCACCACCTCCAGTACAGAGGAGGGTGGCTTTACTGCAGCTGAGCCACAGGGGCAGACGCCGCGTCTCTGGGGCAAGAAGGACATGCTGGACCAGAGACAGAGACTCAATGCCTTCTCCAGGGGCTCCCGATGGCTTTTCCCGAAGTAGAGCAGGTCAACAGCTCTCTGCTTGGTCTCAGGACAACAAAAGGAAACATTTCTCAGTGTCTTTCGTGCAGCCCTCTCCCAACAGCAGATTAGAATAAATGAAACCAACAGAAAAAAATGCACAGCTGGGAGATAAAGGCTAACGGGGCTCGTGTGCTCAGTCGTGTCCAACTCTTTGCGACCCCACGCACGTAGCCCGCCAGGCTCCTCTGTCCGTGGGATTTTCCCAGACAAGAACACTGGAGTGGGTTCCCGTTTCCTCTGCCAGTGGATCTTCCCAACCCAGGGACTGAACCCGTGACTCCTGCGTCTCCTGCTCTGGCAGGCAGATTCTTTACCACTGAGCCACCTGGGAAGCCCCCAGTTGGGCTTGAGTAGTAAATACCAATTCCCTCCCTGCTTTCCCTGGGCTAATTGACTATATATATTCAAGCCACCAAAAAGAGGTCTTCCCGGTATGTGAAATGTAGCATACAGTCAGAAAAAAAGTTGTAAAAGGCTTGAACATCTATGTAACCACCACCCAGTCACGAAATAGAACAGCCTTCCCCAAAGTTTCTGGAGCCAGGGTCTGGTTTCACAGAAGACAATTTTTCCATGGACTGGAGGTGGTGGGGATGGTGTCAGGATGACTCAAGAACATTACTTTTATCCTGAACTATATTTCTATTATTTTTACACCAGCCCCACCTCGGATCATCAGGCATTAGATTCTGGAGGTGGGGAACCCCTGAAATAGAAGATTTCCAAAACCTCCGACGAGTGGATGACTTTCCAACCTCTATCTGATGAACCGGGACAGGTTGCTTTTTTAATTTTTATTTTATGTTGGAATTTAGTTGATTCCAATCTTGTGTTAGTTTTAGGTGTACAGAGAGTGACTTAGGTACATGCATATCTGTTGTTTTCCAGAGTCTTTCCTCGTATAGGTTATTACAGAGCACTGAGCGGCGTTCCCTGTGCTGGGCAGTAGGTCCTGGTTGATTACCTGCTTCATGTACAGTGGTCTATACATGCTAATCCCAGACTCCTGATTAACCCCTCCCCCATGCTTTCTCCTTTGGTAACCATAAGGTTATTTCCTAAGTCTGAATTTACTTCTATTTTATAAAGATAAGTTCATTTGTGTCATTTTTTAGATTCCACATATAAGTGATATCATATGATAGTTGAGGACAGTTTTTGACCTGTGCCACATTTGAGATTTGGATGGAGAATCAGGGCTTTGTTTCACAAAGACCCTCAAGACCCAGAGATGTCAAGAAATGTACTTGGAGGTTTTCAACATGACTGGTTTTAAGGCCAGACTCAGGGAATTAATTATTAAGATGCAGGGGGTTCCTGACTCAAGATGACCAGGTGGGGCTTCCCTGGTGGCCCTATGGCTAAGAGTCTGCACTCCCAATGCAGGGGTTCGATCCCTGGTCAGGGAACTAGGTCCCACACGCCGCAGGTAAGAGTTTGTATGTTGCAAATAAAGACTGAAGATCCCGCGTGCCTCAGCTCAGACCTGGCTCAGCCAAACTGATAATAATAATACAAATAAAAAAAGGAGACATCCAGGTGAGGCTCTGGGACCTACGTTTTTGACAAGCACTCCAGGAATTTTGATAGCAGGTGGTTCTCAAAGACACCCCATGTTGGAGAGCCAAGCTCTGAACTCACAGAAGCTCAGTGCAAGAAGACACCACGTGGGACTCCTCTGGCGACCCAGGAGTTAGGGCTCTGTGCTTCCACCACAGGAGGCGAGGGCTCGAGCCGTGGTCAAGGAACGAGGATCCGCATACCAGCATAATAAACAAAAAGAGGGGCCTCGTGAGTCCTCTAGGTCCTTGTTACTCAAAGTGCGCTCCCCGTCCAACAGCAGCCGTGGCTCCTGGAAGCCTGATAGGAAGGCAGAATCCTGGGCCCAGCCCAGAGCAGCTGAGTCAGATGCAATAAATGAGGTCCTCCAGGTAACGCGTGCACGTCCGAGTTTCAGCAGCAAATGCTGGGCTCATGAAAGACCGCGTTCTCAGCGGGCCAGTGCTGCCCCACGGGGTGTCCTGGAAGCAGGTCCCTGCATCCTACAGGACAGCCTCTGGAAGCAGGGGGTCCCTGCTTCCTACAGGACAGCCTCTGGAAGCAGGGGGTCCCTGCATCCTACAGGACAGCCTCTGGAAGCAGGGGGTCCCTGCTTCCTACAGGACAGCCTCTGGAAGCAGGGGGTCCCTGCATCCTACAGGACAGCCAACCCCTTAAAGGGCATCCTGAACCCGGCAGACTTTCAGACATCCTGCTGGATAGTCGTGGGTACAGGAAACCTCTCTGCATTTATCTGAACTTAGAACCTGATTCATGTTGACCATTTTGGGGGACACTCTGTTTATATGGGGCTTCCCTGGTGGCTCAGTGGTAAAGAATCCTGCAAAGTGGGAGACCTGGGTTCGATCCCTGGGTCGGGAAGATCCCCTGGAGGAGGGCATGGCAACCCACTCCAGTATTCTTGCCTGGAGAATTTCATGGACAGAGAAACCTGGTGGGCTACAGTCCACAGGGTTGCAAAGAGTTGAACACGGCTCAGGGACTGAACAACAGGTTTTTATATACACTGAGATTTCCAGGAATGCAACCATTGTATAAACTGAGGGAAGAGTCAACATTTATTTTTTTAAGTATTACCAGGAGTTCTTCACCATAAGTGATGGTTTACATGCTAGCTCACCTGGGTTAAGGCATGCCTGGACAGCTGGTGAAACAATATTTTTCAGTGTGTTTATGAACATGTGTCTGGAAGGCATCAGCACTTGACTCAGCAGACTGAGTAAAGATGGCCCTCACCAAGGCTGGTGGGCATCACCTAATCAGTTGAGGGCCTGGACAGACCAAAAGGCCAACAGAGGAGAAGGTGACCCCCTGCTTGAGGTGAGATGTCTGTCTTCTCCTGCCCTTGGACCCAGAGCTCCTGGGTCTCAGGCTTCGGACCCAGACCGGGACTCACCCCATCCGCCCCTCAATTCTCAAGTCTTAGGACCCAGGCTGAGTTACACCACCAGCTTCCCTGGTTCTCCAGCTTGCAGACAGCAGCATGTGGAACTTCTGAACCCATTTCTATAATAAATCTCCTCTTCTCTCCTCCCTGTTGGTTTCATTGCCTGGAGGACTGGCACATTCCTTCTCAGACAACCCCATCACAGACAATAGTGCGGCCCGTTCCATGTGCCCGCCAGCGTGCCTGTAGCTACCAGCCCCTTCAGAGTCAGACCCTAGAGTCGAGTTATTAATATACGTGCAATTTTACTATGAAATATTTTCCTTTATTTGTTCATATTAAAATTAAGTCAGTATACTGTCTTTTGTGAAATTATATGTGTGTTCAGTCACGTCCAATTCTTTGGGACCATGGACTGTAGCCCCCCAGGCTCCTCTGTCCATGGGATTCTCCAGGCAAGAATACTCCAGGCAAGAATACTGGAGTGGGTTGCCTTTTCCTCCTCCAGGGGATCTTCCCGACCCAGAGATGGAACCCACGACTCCTGCATCTCCTGCGCTGGCAGGCGGATTCTTTACCACTGCGCCACCTTGGAAGAGTGAAATTATGTGTACTGACGGCTTATTTTATATATACAATTACATTTCAGGACAGCGAAGGAATATTTTATTTTTTAAAGTTTCTTTTCAGTACCATAAGAAAATTTTTGACATAAAAAAAGGAGTTGGATATGACAGAGCTAAGAAGAAATACCCTGACTGAATCGCCTCACTTTTTAGATAAAGGATTGAAACCCAGGGAGATAGAGTGGTCAAGGTCATGGGGTAATTTAGATCAGCAGGACAGGACACCCAAGCCCCGCCCCCCTCCCAGCCCCTCCCACCCCTACTTGCCCCCTCCCACCCTCCCTGCCCTTCCCACCCAAGCCCCTCCCACCCCTCCCTGCTCCTCCCACCTCTCCCAGCCCCTCCCACCTCCTCCCACCTAAGCCCCTCCCACCCCCTCCCACCCCCTCCCACCCCCTCCCATCCTTCCAGGACCTGCCTTCAGCAACAGCCCCAGCACCGCCCACTGAGTTTGCCTGGCCTTCAGCAGATGTCCTTCCACTGGAAACCTCTGTCTCTGGCCCGGCTCTTACCAAGGCCCTGGGTAATGACATATAACATCACACAGCTTCACAAGGAAGCACGAAACCTTTGCAAGACTCTCAATTATGATTTTTTTTTTTTTTTTAAACGCAGGATCTTTTCCTTGGAGACAAAGAAATTACAAATGACAAAATAAATGGAGCCCCTGTTCCTGGCTCCCTCAAGACACAAATTGCTGCCTGTCCTTGTTTGTTTGAAATTAGACTCAAGGGAACATCAAGAAAAATGACAAGAAGAAAAAAAATAACTTCCTTGATTTTGGAAGGCAATGGATTTTGTTTATAAAGACCCAAAGCTAAGCATCTTATTCAATTCAGTTCTGCTGCTCAGTCGTGTCCGACTCTTTGCGACCCCATGAATCGCAGCACGCCAGGCCTCCCTGTCCATCACCAACTCCTGGAGTCCACCCAAACTCACGTGCATCAAGTCAGTGATGCCATCCAGCCATCTCATCCTCTGTCGTCCCCTTCTCCACCTGCCCCCAATCCCTCCCAGCATCAGGGTCTTTTTCAATGAGTCAGCTCTTTGCATCAGGTAGCCAAAGTACTGGAGTTTCAGCCCCAGCATCAGTCCCTTCAATGAACACCCAGGGCTGATCTCCTTTAGGATGGACTGGTTGGATTTCCTTGCAGTCCAAGGGACTCTCAAGAGTCTTCTCGAACACCACAGTTCAAAAGCATCAATCCTTAGGCGCTCAGCTTTCTTCACCGACCGACTCTCGCATCTCATTAGCATGCTATTAATAAACTGTCACCCTCAAGGGCAGCCACCCAGGACCACAGGGTGGGCGGCATCCGGTCTGTGCCCACAGGGTCCCCGCAAGTGGAGGGGCTCGTGAGGCTCAGGCCTTGGTGGTTCTGCCACTTTCTGTATCGTGCATGTGAAACTCAAGGGACAGCTTCTCATTTAACATCCAGCATTTCAGGTAGGGGCTTGAGAGGAGATAAAAGAGGGCAGGGCTCCTGCCGCAGGGTGAGTAACAGAAGCTGGCATGTCCTCAGATTAAGTGAAGGAGGCTGCCATGGTTTCAGACAGAGCTAAGAGAAGGAAAGGTAAGTGTAAAGGGACCCGAAGCAGGAAGGAGCTCGGAGGACTGGAAACACAGAAAGGAAAGCAGGGCAGGTGTGACACAGTGTGGGTGTGACACCGGTGGGTGTGACAGAGGGGGTGTGTGACAGGGCAGGTATGACAGGGCGTGGGTGTGACATGAGTGGGTGTGACAGGGTAGGTGTGACACGGTGTGGGTGTGACAGGGGTGTGACACAGTGCAGGTGTGACACAGGTGGGTGTGACACAGGGTGGGTGTGACAGGGCGGGTGTGACAGGGCGGGTGTGACACGGGGCGGGTATGACGGGGCGGGTGTGACACGGGTGGGTGTGACACGGGGCGGGTGTGACACGGGGCGGGTGTGACACGGGGCGGGTGTGACGGGGCGGGTGTGACGGGGCGGGTGTGACACGGGGCGGGTGTGACGGGGCGGGTGTGACACGGGGCGGGTGTGACACGGGTGGGTGTGACACGGGGTGGGTGTGACGGGGCGGGTGTGACACGGGGCGGGTGTGACACAGGTGGGTGTGACGGGGCGGGTGTGACAGAGCGGGTGTGACACGGGGCGGGTGTGACACGGGGCGGGTGTGACGGGGCGGGTGTGATGGGGCGGGTGTGACACGGGGCGGGTGTGACACAGGTGGGTGTGACGGGGCGGGTGTGACACGGGGCGGGTGTGACACGGGTGGGTGTGACACGGGGCGGGTGTGACAGGGCGGGTGTGACACGGGGCGGGTGTGACAGGGCGGGTGTGACACGGGGCGGGTGTGACACGGGTGGGTGTGACACAGGTGGGTGTGACGGGGTGGGTGTGACACGGGGCGGGTGTGACACGGGTGGGTGTGACACAGGTGGGTGTGACGGGGCGGGTGTGACACGGGGCGGGTGTGACACGGGTGGGTGTGACACAGGTGGGTGTGACGGGGCGGGTGTGACACGGGGCGGGTGTGACGGGGCGGGTGTGACACGGGGCGGGTGTGACACAGGTGGGTGTGACGGGGCGGGTGTGACACGGGGCGGGTGTGACACGGGTGGGTGTGACGGGGCGGGTGTGACGGGGCGGGTGTGACAGGGCGGGTGTGACACGGGGCGGGTGTGACACGGGTGGGTGTGACACAGGTGGGTGTGACGGGGCGAGTGTGACACGGGGCGGGTGTGACACGGGTGGGTGTGACACAGGTGGGTGTGACGGGGCGGGTGTGACACGGGGCGGGTGTGACAGGGCGGGTGTGACACGGGGCGGGTGTGACACAGGTGGGTGTGACACAGGGCGGGTGTGACGGGGCGGGTGTGACACGGGGCGGGTGTGACGGGGCGGGTGTGACACGGGGCGGGTGTGACACGGGGCGGGTGTGACACAGGTGGGTGTGACAGGGCGGGTGTGACACGGGGCGGGTGTGACACGGGGCGGGTGTGACACGGGTGGGTGTGACACAGGTGGGTGTGACGGGGCAGGTGTGACACGGGGCGGGTGTGACAGGGCGGGTGTGACACGGGGCGGGTGTGACACAGGTGGGTGTGACACAGGGCGGGTGTGACGGGGCGGGTGTGACACGGGGCGGGTGTGACGGGGCGGGTGTGACACGGGGCGGGTGTGACACGGGGCGGGTGTGACGGGGCGGGTGTGACAGGGCGGGTGTGACACGGGGCGGGTGTGACACGGGTGGGTGTGACACAGGTGGGTGTGACGGGGCGAGTGTGACACGGGGCGGGTGTGACACGGGTGGGTGTGACACAGGTGGGTGTGACGGGGCGGGTGTGACACGGGGCGGGTGTGACAGGGCGGGTGTGACACGGGGCGGGTGTGACACAGGTGGGTGTGACACAGGGCGGGTGTGACGGGGCGGGTGTGACACGGGGCGGGTGTGACGGGGCGGGTGTGACACGGGGCGGGTGTGACACGGGGCGGGTGTGACACAGGTGGGTGTGACAGGGCGGGTGTGACACGGGGCGGGTGTGACGGGGCGGGTGTGACGGGGCGGGTGTGACACGGGTGGGTGTGACACGGGGCGGGTGTGACAGGGCGGGTGTGACACGGGGCGGGTGTGACACGGGGCGGGTGTGACAGGGCGGGTGTGACACGGGGCGGGTGAACGTCTCGGGCGTGCGGCCGGCCAGCCCCGTCACCTTGCCGGTTGTTCACAGCGAACGAGCGGGATGGCGCGGCCGCCGAGCTTAGGAGGCAGTGTGCCACAAGGGGAGGCAGGCCCCGGACTCTGCCGCCTTCCTTGCCAAAGGCGGGGGACTCCGCCTTACTCAGAGCACCCCGTGAGGACACGCTGCCCGGGAGACAAGCAGAGGACAGCCATCACCGCACGAAACCACGCTGGCAGAACTGCTCAGAGATCACGCCAAGTCTGCAGAGAAGCAGGGCTCCAAGCGGGCGCGCTGGGACCGCCCTGGGGGTGCGGTGGGGAGGGAGGTGGGGGGTTCAGGATGGGGACGCATGCACACCCGCGGCTGATTCATGTCAGTGTAGGGCAAAACCACTACAATTCTGTAAGGTAACTAGCCTCCAATTAAATAAATTAATTAAAAAAATTATTTAAAAGATACGATTATCAAGCAAGTCACAGAGCCCCCAACATGGGGACACGCGTTGGCACAGGGCCATGTGACTTGTCGCCAGCTGGGCGCTTGCTGCGCCAAGACAGAAAACTGGCTTCTGACACCTCGTTTTTGCAGAAGCTCATCAAAGAGAAGCCTGTAGGGTAATGGATTTGAAAGTCTCTACGGAGAATAAGGTTACTGCCTTAAGGGAAGAAAAGGCCCAAATGACTCAGCTCCTGACACCCAAGAAGACCGCAGGGAGGCGGCCAAACAGCATGAAAGGGAGAAGGCGCTGACGGGAGGCTTCCGTTTGGCCGTGTCCGAGAGGAAGGCGAGATCAGAAGTCCTGCTAAGAAGAGGGAAAGTGATGCTGAAGGGAAATCGGACGGAGGAGCAGAGCGAGCTGTTAGAAACGGGGAAGCTCGGGGAAGAAAGAGCTTAGGATGACAACCGGACACGAGCTGACTCCTGGCCGGCGGAAGCGTGCCGAGAGAAAGACCGGGTAGCGCCTAAGGAAGCCGAGAGAACGATCCCAAACGTCCGGGTAAGACCCAAGCTTCCTCTCAGCTAGGGAGCACGGCAGACGAAAACAGAAGTCTTCAAAGGTAGGAGATGCCCTTCAAGGTCTCTCTGGCCCAAGAGAGGGGGAAGAGACACCTTTTTCTCCTTCGGGGTGGGGTGGGGAGTCTAGCTTCCCATATAATTTTCCATCTCCAAAAATACCTGATTTTTCATGGGAAAAACTCCTGGATAAAATAACCCAAGTTGCTATTAAAATTCCCAAAGTGTTAATGAACACAAAATCCCTCAAACTCATAATATTCTGAAGCTTTCCAGTTCGACTGGAAATCTGGAAAACAGAGAGATGAAACAGTGTGCCCTGTGAAGAAAGCACAGCGCCCTCATTGAGAAGCTCCTAAAGGTCCCAGCTCCCCAAGAGCTACACGGAGATAGGCGCAGAACGGAGCGCGGTGGAGGGGGCCCAGGAAAGAACGCGCGGCTCAGTGATTCCAAACACCAGGACCAGGGCGGGGGAGGCAACGTCCTGAAGGCGGCTGGGTAAGGTCAGGGTCAGGGTCATGGCTTCTGGGGTCTGAACATCCAAGACTGATCCCTGCCTTTGGCATCAGGCTTTGAACACATGCAGCATATTGAAAAGCAGAGACATTACTTTGCCAACAAAGGTCTGTCTAGTCAAGGCTATGGTTTTTCCAGTGGTCATGTATGGATATGAGAGTTGGACTGTAAAGAAAGCTGAGCGCCAAAGAATTGATGCTTTTGAACTGTGGTGTTGGAGAAGACTCTTGGGAGTCCCTTGGACTGCAAGGAGATCCAACCAGTCCATCCTACAGGAAATCAGTCCTGAATATTCATTGGAAGGACTGATGCTGAAGCTGAAACTCCAGTACTTTGGCCACCTCATGCAGAGTTGACTCATTAGAAAAGACTCTGATGCTGGGAGGGATTGGGAGCAGGAGGAGAAGGGGACCACAGAGGATGAGATGGCTGGATGGCATCACTGACTCAATGGATGTGAGTCTGAGTGAACTCCAGGAGTTGGTGATGGACAGGGAGGCCTGGCATGCTGTGATTCATGGGGTCGCAAAGAGTCGGACACAACTGAGTGACTGAACTGAACTGATCTGAGGAGTCTCACTTAACCCCTCAAAGCCTCAGCTTTCTCTCGTCTGTAAGTGAAGATACTCCAGTAAGTAGAAGGGCTGTGTGCTGAGTCTGGCATCCAACGAGCTTCCTCTACCATGGTCGGTTACAGTCAGCCTTCCCAGGTGGCGCTCGTGGTAAAGAACCGTCTGCCAGTGCAGGAGATGTAGGAGACGCGGTTTCGATCCCTGGGTCCGGAAGATCCCCTGGAGAAGGAAATGGTAACCCACTCCACTATTCTTGCCTGGACAGAGGAACTTGACAGGCTACAGTCCACGGTGTCGCAAAGAGTCGGACACGACTGAGTGACTCAGCACGCACATGTACCACACCACACATATTCATCTCCACGAATGTCTCCATCTTCAACCAGAACTAACGGAGTGCCCACGTATCTGCAGAGGAGTCCACCTCAGTGAGCCGTTCCTGAAGGTGAGACCCTGCCCTCCTGTGTCAAGACTGGGTTTGCTATACAAAGAACAAGACACCCTCACGGGGGCCACTGACCCAGACAAGCTTTCAGAGAGGAGACACCCTGGGACGTAGGATGACGATTTAAGAAATAGCGTCCCCTGCCCATTTTGTACTGGGAGTGAGTTCAGTGAAAAGCATGGTTCTCAACCCCTTGCCCAGGTCATTCTTTATTCCTCTGCACAATTCTGTGAGTGGTGATTATTATCACCTCCATACTCCAGGGGCTTCCCAGGTGGTGCAGTGGTAAAAGAATCCGCCTGCCAAAGCAAAAGACGTGGGTTTGGTCCCTGAGTTGGGAAGATCCCCTGGAGAAGGAAATGGTAACCCACTCCAGTCTTCTTGCCTGGAGAATCCCATGGACAGAGGAGCCCGACAGTCCATGGGTCAGAGAATCAGACACGACTGAGCAACTAAGCGCGCCATGTTACAGACAGAGAAACTATTTTAAGATACGGGAGAGGGAAGCACCTTGCAACGGGCAAATCCACCAATAAGCTCAGCTCACCTAGTTGTAAAGGATTCAGAGGCATCTTCGTGAGTCAAACAGCTACCCTAAGATGCAAATACAGTTTTTGAAAACTGTTTATACGGGAGTATAGCCAATTAACAATGTTTTGATAGTTTCAGGCAGACGGCAAAGGGACTCGGCCAAACACAAATACAATTTTATAAGTAGCAGATCTTCGGAATATGTTTCAAAATCATTCCACTATTTCATGTGAACAAGTCAAAGCTACAAAAATAACCACTGCTAATTGGATAAAATTACTGTTTTCCTTTGTTCAAAGCACTGCTTCACACTTAGAGGCCTGCCTAATAGATGTGGGGCCGATTAGGCCTTGTCTCCTGTGAGGGAGGCAATTTTCTCTCCAGGAAGTAGAAAGCCCTTGTGTCCTGGAGGCTCCAGGAAAGTGGCTTACTAAGTGTAGCTTCATTATGCAGAATCTACTTCCAGCTCAGACTCCATGAGGGTCAAATACCACTGAGCTTCGAGAGAGGGCCCATGACAAAAAATTAGGCCTCACCCATGACACCTATTCTGGGGTTCTGGGAGTGCAAAGTGGATTCACCCCTTTGCAGCAGGGTTCCGACATGGAGCCCTTTCTAGTTTCATTCTTTTTTCCCTTCTTTCCCTACGGCCCGGTCCCTATTTATCCAGGTGGAGATCATCTACATGGTTTGTATCAAAGCGGGAGGCATGCCAAAGCCAAATACACACAGTTCAGGGGCTGTTTACACTGCTTGCCTCCCCTAGAAGGAGGAATTTTGCTGGTCTGGTAGGACGGAGCGGGTGGTTCGGGGCTTTCTCCGTGAAGCAGATGAAACCCTTCTGAATGATTCCGCAAACACCACGCCCAGCCCGGTGTCCACTTTTTCCGGCTCACACAGAGGCTGCCCTTCTGCTCCGGTCGCTCAGGACTTTGCTCTCTGACATCAGTGCCTTTCATCTGCGGCCCTCAAAGCCCACGTGGACAGCCAGCACTTTCCCCGGTCGTTTCAGAAAGAAGACGATACGTTCAAAGCCAACTACTGAGTCAGAAGCGACCTTTCCAATAACTCACATAGATAAATTGGTGCTCCGTCTCCTGAAACCCCACTAATGGATGCTCTGTTTTCCTTGGGGTTTCTCATATACACAAGTTTTAGAAAAAGGAAGCCGTTAACAAGAAACAAGGTGCATCAGAGATCTGAGGACATTTTCAAAGTCACCAAGGGCATACAGTGAATAAGGGTGAGAGAGCTCCGTTTCTGATACCACCTACATCTGCAGTCCTTCAAACAGTGCTGGAGGCCATGCGGAATCCAAACAAGTCCACTTGCTGAGACAGCAGAGTGGGCGCATGTGCTTTAGAACTATTCCATCTCAACCACGCGAAAACCATACATGCAGTGTCTGGAAAGAAGCATACAAAAATAGAAGGCCTAACTCTGGCTAGTGTGATAATAAGTGATTTTTATTCTTTAATTTCAAAGACGGAGACAAAATTATTTTTTTAAGATTTGAAATAAGATTCAAGTACTTCTTGACGATAAGAGAGGACAACCCATGGGACCAGTTCCATTCCCAGGGCAATCTGGGTGAGGCCTTTCAGGTCTCCAGAAGGACTGTCTCCATGATGAGCCCATATCGACCTTTGGCTTGGATGGTCATGGACCTAATAATGACATTATATAAACTGCAGCACTTCAAAACTCTAACCTTCCTCCGAAACACAGAGAACAAGAGTCACAAAGGGGTTTCGTGTGTGCGTACGTGTGTGTGTACGTGGGTGTGTGCCATTTACATAAAAATTGGAGTACATAAATGCCAATTAAATGCCTACTTATAATATTGTGTTATAACAACATTGTAAAGCAACTACACTCCAATAAAAATTTAAAATAAAAGTCACAATAAAAAATAAATAGAATATTTTGGCCCTATCTTAAAAAAATACAGAGTATCTGTTATGTGCACACTTTACATATATATTACCTCACTTAATTTTCTAAACAACCCCAGGAGGTCAGCAATATAATCCCCATTTATGTTGTAAATGGACTTTATTCATATGTATCTACAGATATTCTTATAGCTTCATATACATGTGTGTATGCGCAGCCTCCATTCTTTAACTGATACATTAGACTATGTTTTATGACATTTCCGCTGGCCTCCACTAAGTATATCTATTGACTAGTCTAAATTCAAAAATGGCTAAGACGCATAGTTGAAATAATCTTATAATTTGGTATATTTTGCATATTGCTTACTGAGAAGATTAAATAAAGTTAAACAAAATCACCCACTTAAAGACAGTGTTTTCCATGTATCACCTAAAATTATAACTAGCCCCAGTGGCACCTGAAGAAGCCTGCAGTAGGAATGTCTATTTCTGCTGAATCCATATTTTAGAGCCTATGAAGAATCCCCAGGCTAGGGCCTGGCATCGAGAGCAGTAGAGAGAGCAACGTGGTGGAGAAGCAGGTGCCCTACCCCAGCCTCAGCATACCCCGGGGATGCTGAGAGCAAGCTGGAGCCTTGTGATGGAGTCTCCTTGTTTGCTTACATCAGCATGTGTGGGTTTTGGTACCTGTGCTTTAAAAAGCCCGGGTTCACTTTTCTCTGTCTGGCCCTCAGGATGCTGTACACACTCTACACAAATGTGTGATCAGTTTAGTTCAATTTCTCAGTCATGTCCGACTCTGCGACCCCATGGACTGCAGCATGTTAGGCCTCCCTGTCCATCACCAACTCCCTGAGCTTGCTCAAACTCATGTCCATCGAGTTGGTAATGCCATCCAACCATCTCATCCTCTGTTATCCCTTTCTCCTCCCGCCTTCAGTCTTTCCCAGCATCAGGGTCTTTTCAAATGAGTCAGTTCTTTGCATCAGGTAGCCAAAGTATTGGAGTTTCAGCTTCAGCATCAGTCCTTCCAATGAATTTTTAGGACTGATTTCCTTTAGGATGGACTGGTTGGATCTCCTTGCAGTCCAAGGGACTCTCAAGTTCTTCTCCAACACCATAGTTCAAAAGCATCAATTCTTCGGCACTCAGCTTTCTTTATGGTCCAACTCTCATGTCCATACATGACCACTGGAAAAACCATAGCCTTGACTAGATGGACCTTTGTTGACAAAGTAATGTCTCTGCTTTTTAATATGCTGTCAAGTAATGTCTCTGCTTTTTAATATGCTGTCTAGGTTGGCCATAGCTTTTCTTCCAAGGAGCAAATGTCTTTTAATTTCATAGCTGCAGTCACCATCTAGTGATTTTGGAGCCCAAGAAAATAAAGTCTCTCACTGTTTCCCCATCTATTTGCTGTGAAGTGAATAATTGGACATGATGCCACGGGGGCTATCCCCCATTCTTTTAATAAAGGGGAATTTATGTTGCAGTCTTGTCCTTTTTCCTTTCGTATTGTATGCTGGGTGTGTTGTGGGTGAGGTAACCTGCTTACCGCGCCCACAGATGGTGGCTAACAGGCATCATACCCGGGCCCCGGGGCCTCTGCCCACTGCAGCTCACAGGACTCTGAATGTTCCCCCACCAGGGATGTGGAACACGACTATGGCTGTAGATAACCTGACTGGTTATGGTGGGCCATGTCTCAAGGTGTACAGGAAGAGGAATTCATGCTAAGAGATAAAGAAGATTCTGGTTTTCAGTCCTCCTGTTTCCACCCTGGGGACTTTGCCTTGGCAGTCATGTTCATCCTGCCTGACCCAAGGCTCCCTCCCCTCAAGATTTGATTTGATTGGACAAGTAATAAACAGCTGGCCAATGCAACCCTCTAAGGAATGTAGGGAGGAGAGTTAAAAAGCTGGTTTAAAACTCAACATTCAGAAAACTAAGATCATGGCATCCAGTCCCATCACTTCATGGCAAATAGATGGGGAAACAGTGGAAACAGAGACGTTTTTTGGGGGGGGGCTCAAAAATCATTGCAGATGATGACTGCAGCCATGAAATTACAAGACCCTTGCTCCCTTGCTCCTTGGAAGAAAAAGTTATGGCCAACCTAGACGCATATTAAAAAGCAGAGACATTACTTTGCCACACAAGGTCTGTCTAGTCAAAGCTATGGTTTTTCCAGTAGTCATGTATGGATGTGAGAACTGGACTATAAAAAAGGCTGAGTGCCAAAAAAAATTGATGCTTTTGAATTGTGGTGTTGGAGAAGACTCTTGAGAGTCCCTTGGACTGCAAGGACATCCAACCAGTCCATCCTAAAGGAGATCAGTCCTGAATATGCATTGGAAGGACTGATGCTGAAGCTGCAACTCCAATACTTTGGCCACCTGATGCAAAGAGCTCACTCATTTGAAAAGACCCTGGTGCTGGGAAAGATTGAAGGCGGGAGGAGAAGGGGACGACAGAGGATGAGATGGTTGGATGGCATCACCGACTCGATGGACATGAGTTTGAGTAAACTCCAGGAGTTGGTGATGGACAGGGAGGCCTGGCGTGCTGTGATTCATGGGGTTGCAAAGAGTCGGACACTGAGCGACTGAACTGAACTGAACTGAACTGAAGGAGCGTAGAGGCGGGCCTGTGAAACCCTCGGCAGTCATTGTTGGTTGTCGCAACTCAGAAGATATAAACTCAGGCTGAGGGGTGGCCTCAGCCTTCAGCAGTGGGGAGAAGCAGAAAGCAGAAGTAAAAAACAAGAGACTGAGAAAATGACTGTTGTTTCCTGAGGTTTTCTCCCTCCTGGTTTGGGCTCTTGTGAGGCGGAGCTGTGTTTCCTGCCCCACAGTTCCAGAAACTTCTCCTTCGTCCTCATAACACATTCTGCATTTTTGCCTTGACCTACTCCAAGTGAGTGCTAATACTTGTATGAAAATGAGAGAGGACAGAACTGTGGTCATAGGCACTGCTAATAAAATTGCCCTGAATTTCTACAAGAGAATTAAATGTCAAGTTTTTATAAGAGAATGGAATGTCACAATGTTTCATTGTAGTCTGCAAGGAGGAGGAAGAATTCAGGGCGACAGAGGATGAGATGGTTGGATGGCATCACCGACTCAATGGACACGAGTTTCAGTGAACTCCGTGATGGACAGGGAGGCCTGGCGGGCTGCAGTCCACGGGGTCTCAAAGAGTCAGATGCGACTGAGCGACGGAACAGTAACAACATCTGAACAAGTCTGAGCGGGACTGCCGCACTGTGCTGTCGGAAGGAAGGAAGTCTTTCTCGGGGCCTCACACAAACAGCCGGGGAAATAAGGCAGCTGAAACCAGCAGCAGAAGGCGTGTGGACTGCAACGTCGGCTCTCGAGGAAGGTAGAAAGGAAGCTTTGGAGTTGGTTTTAAACGGAGCTTCCAAGGCCCCACCTCAGACCTGCTGAGTCAAAAACCCCAGTCAAGTGGTCAAGACAGTTATACATTTTTTTTTTTTTTTTTTTTTTAGTTTCCTAGGAGATTTTGATGAGCACTCCTGTTAGGAAGAGCCACTTGACCCCAGGACCAAGGGACGTCTGAGAAAAGGAAGGACTCTAGCGATCACAGACTCGTGCAAAAACAAATGATGCTAACCGCAGTGGTTCCTTGCTGGCACTGGCAGAGTTCCTTCCTAGTCAGAAACACGCAATTTTCTTGCCCAAGATGATGAGTTTCAAACCTCCAAAATGGCTTAAATTATGTCTAGTATATACTTCTTGAAGAGGCAGGATAACATGTAATCCATTAAACAGAACAAAACAGGGTTTGAGTTTGCAATTTGTATAAAGTTTTCAAGTTACTTCTTCATTGTAGAAATCAGAAAATAAAGATAGGCATTAAGAAAGCAAATTATGTCCCAGAATCACATGACCCACTGTTTGGTGATTCATTCCACACTGTGGGGTTTATATTCCTCTCTCTTTATCCTACCAGGTCAGGTATATATTTTTCCCTTATAGAAATAGGACCATATTGTTTTGTAACATATTTTCCACTTCATATATTATGGACACACTCTGTGTTGAAATACACTTTTTATAGCTTCATAGTACTACAGTTATGGATGGATTTGTGAGGGTTGAATGAGACCCACATGGGTGTGAGGTGCATGGTAAGTACTCAGTAAATGGT
This sequence comes from Bubalus bubalis, assembly GCF_019923935.1. Lineage (NCBI taxonomy): Eukaryota > Metazoa > Chordata > Mammalia > Artiodactyla > Bovidae > Bubalus > Bubalus bubalis. The sequence goes on from NC_059167.1 coordinate 1,515,549, forward strand.
AGGTTTTACTCCTGTTACTGTTAGTGCTTACTCATTTTCCTATTGATGGGATATTAGGTTGTTCCCAGAGTAGAGATGTTCATTTTTATTTTATTATATCCATAATAGACATTAATGCTTCATTAGCTAGAAACATTTTTTGTAGTTTATTGTTTTAGGTATTAAATACACAGGAGTTTTATGTCTTGACCAGTCAGATCTCTTAGTCTTATCCTTTGTGATTTCTAGGCTTAGAAAGCTAAATTCTCACTATGATACTATAATAAATTTTGATACATGATAAATATCAGTATACAAATATTTAATCAATTAAAATGCTTCTACCAAAATGATTAACCTAGAAACAAGTTTAGGGCAGATGCATTTCTACAGAAAACTTTAATTCTAGAGAAAAATCCTTGATAAGGTAGCACGTTGCGCCCTAGGTGCCAGGTAAAGCCGGTGGTGCTGTGGTGCGCGTGCAATGGGATGGAGTCTTCCTCCTCCGAGGTGACCTGGGATAGGACTCGGTCCCCGTGAGACAGGAGAGGAAGCAAGCAAAGCAGGAACCCAGCACACTACCGTTTCTTTTTGCTTTCCAGCCCTGTCCAACTCTTTGCAACCCCATGGACTGTGGCCCGCCAGGCTCCTCTGTCCATGGGATTCTCCAGGCAAGAACACTGGAGTGGGTGCCATTTCCTCCTCGAGGGGATCTTCCTGACCCAGGATCGAGCCCCCACCTCTTACGTTTCCTGCATTGGCGGCGGTTCTTTACCACTATTGCCACCTGGGAAGCCTCTCTCAGACTACAAGAAATCAAATTTTGTGTAATTACGTTAACCTTTTTTTAAGGCATTTATTTTCATCATATAGCAGTGTGTGCATGTCAATCCCCAACTCCCAATCTATCCTCCCCCTCCCACCCCTCCGCTCTTATAACCTCTGGTTCATTCTCTAAGTCTGTTTCTATTTGTTTTATTAAATATTAAGTCACTTTGCATTTGCCCACCTCTGCTAATGCATTTGAGCTACACCTGTGCAGAGCTATGAGCCGGCTCACTGTCCTCTAATTTCAGGAGACAAATGCCAGCTTCTCATCCAGGGGCGACAAAGGGAGGGCACAAGGAAGTCTCAGTCAAAGCCCACGGAAAGCAAGTTCCCACTCATCCATCCACCCAACAAATGCCTCCTGAGGGCCCGCGGTGTGCCTGGCAGCGTGCGGGGTGCAGACACACGGAAGTGAGTGAGACAGACGGGGACCCGTGGTTCCGTGTGGACTGTAAGACCCAAGAGGAACCGGGGAGACTCCTCGGCGCTCCCTGAGAAGTGAGGAGATGTGGTATGATGAGAGAAAGAAGCACCCACCAAACACCATTGAAACAAACTTCATCAGCCTGAGGCAGTGCACAGAGGAGATGCACAAAGGCTCAGCAGAAGACGAAAGCCTGGGCAGACTTACAAATGGCATGGGCTCTGAGCGCGCTCCCTTCTCATACACAGATTTGTTGGCAGAAGACAGAACCCTTATAGAGTCCAGGTGGTTGGGGACAACCCGTGTGCAGTTACTGACTGACCGCACAGCGGGGACACAGGGCTCACCTTTAGGAAACCAAGCTTTAAGAAAAAAGAGTGTAACAAAACTTCTGACCAGATAAATCAGCAGTCACACATCACACGGTGACATAGTTCACAGATTTAGCCCAGGCAGGTTACTGAATAAATTTAAAGAATCAGAAACAATGACCTTCAGGGCAAAAATAAGAGTCCAGAGTTATGATATATTTTCCAAGATGTCCAGTTTTTAACAAAAAAATTATGAAATATGCAAAGAAATAAATCAGTCAGTATAAAGTGTCTCTGAATATCTCCAGATGTGATAATTAACAGAAAACACTTCAAAACAGCCATTATAAGCAGGTTCAAAGAGAAAAAGCAACCAGGAATAAAAAGACTTAATGGAAAGTATGACAAAAATGAACAAACTAGTGATTTTCAAGAAAGCAGCAGACATATAAAAATAACCAAATGGAAATAGCTGAAATGAAAATGTAGTTGCCAGGTGCTGGGGGCTGCTGAATTGGGAACAACTGCTTCGTGGATGTAGCAATTATTTTTAGGATGACGGAAACGTTTTACAGCTGGGTGGCAGTGATTATTTCCCAGCACTGTACATGGACCCCACATCACTGAATCCCACATTTGAAACAAATAGCATGTCATATAGTGTTTCTATGTATGTCATATAAATTATATCTAGACAAAGTTTAAAAAAGAAATAGTAAAAAAAAAAAAGCCTGCAAAGATCAGTGAAAACAACAACAAACAAAACAAAAAACACATTTCAATACAACCAAGCCAATGATGTGATAAAACGGCATTTCCAAATGCCAGGCACTAATCCAGCTACAGAACAGACCATTTGCGGTATTGGGAAAGACTTAGCACTGTCTTCCAGAATTCCATTAATGAGGAGTCGGTAAATCTCCACCCATGTGTGGTCAAGGAGACCTCTTAGTCTCTGGAAGCAGAGATGGGAGGGACCCCCCTGGAGAACTCAGACAGCTCACAATGTTCTCTGCAAGAGAATGGGAGACAGGAACCCTGGAGTAAGCCCAGGACTGGCTGCTCTCCGCAGGCCCCTTCAGCCCTTTGGCGACATTCACACCATCTCTCATTCAGGCCGGGCACACTGGCGGGATCAGGGACTCCTTGCATACAGCATCAGAAGAATCCACCATTCTCCCTGACTCACCCTGGATTTGTTGAAAATTCAGAGGTGGCAAAGAGTAACCAAGGCAATGGTAATAGCTCTTATTAAAAAAAACTATCAAGAAAGAATAAAATCAAGTAGAAGTGGGACTGAGTCCATCTTTGCTGGTATTTTGAATTAATTTTCCTCATCAGTGCTGGGAACACAGAACACCAATTCTACACCTTGTTTTGGGGGAGCGTTATGCTCAGCTAATTAATTAGTTGACAATACAATCTGATGCTCATGTAGGTGACATCGCAGTCTAGAAAAAGTGTGGGCTTTGAAGCCAGATGGACCTGCTCCTTCTGCTGCTGGCTGTGGGGTGAGGGGCAAGTCTCCTAAGCCTCCGTTTGCTCGTCCATGAAATGGGGATGTCATCACTGAGTGTTGTTCTGAGGATCAAACACAAACCACTGCTTATGGTTTATGTGTCTGGTGCAGTGAAGGGCTCAACAAATTTAACTGTTATAATCTGGGCGCCTACTGAGAGTGTCTGCCCACTGAAGACACTCAGCATCTGGTGCAAAGTGGGTACCGGTGGCGGCTGTTGGGTCTCCCTGCCCTTTCAGAGCATCCTGATGCTCCCTTAAAGACAAAGAACCAAAGGCGCTCAAGTCTGCAAAGCTTGTTTCTGCATCCCGCCCATTTTCTTCCCTCCCAGGCAGATTTTCCTGCTACTTCAAAATGCTTCCTTTAACATCTGTCTCCCACACTTCCATATCTTCTGCCTGCCAACCTCAGTATTTTAACTGTGGCTTTACCGCATCTGTTTTTAATGACCTCTGTTCACCAGTTTAAAACCCTCTTCTCTCTTCATTTAATATCACTTGTTGGAAGAAAGAACCGGAAGGGATGGATGTTCGTTAGCACCAGGTCCTATCTCCTCCCCAAACAAACACAGGATTACGAGAGTCTAGAGGATTTTCACAGAGGAGTCATGAAAATTCACAAAAAACGTCTTTAAAAATGGAGCTCTCTTTCCCACAATGAAATTGACTTTATTCTTGAATAACTCTTGCCAGTGTTTAAGTGATGCAATTCTTAACTTCACTGTTTTTCTTACCAACTTCCACTCGTCTCCCAGCACTGGAAACCCCAAGACTCTCCCTCAGCCCTTTCCTAAACCTCATATTCCTAAATCATCTGCAGAAGCACTTCACCCCACCCAAGAACAGGGTATTAGAGTGCCTAATACCCTTTATGAGTCCCTTAATACCCATAAATAATGAAGTATTTATGGGACAATCACTTTGGCGGGGCTGGCATCCCAGGATTCAGAATGATCTTTCCCACAGACACTTGGGCATTATCCAAAATCAACATGGCCAGTATCCAACGAGACCTTGGAGGCGCTCTCCGTTTCACTGTGCCCTGTCAGCTGCATACTGTGTAGAGATCGATGCATTTTTAATTACTCTACTGAGTTTCCTTTGAACCTGTCACTGCTCACCATTTCCAGTTAGTGGGTCTTAATTTCCCAGAGGAAAACCTTTGGCTGGCCACAAAGTTCATGCTTTTCCGGTTCAACCTCATTTATTACACAGCTTAAGAAGAACCACTTCTTTGCCTACTGATGGGGGACGACCAGAGAGAAATCAACAAGAGTGGGATCCAGTCTCCACCCATCCCATCGGGAGAGGCTTGACTGCTCTGTGATCAGACTGGAAGCAGTTTCTAAAAAGCAGCATTACACAGGACACAGCTCTGCAGCTCTTTCCTAATTTCCTGATAAACAGCCAGGTGACAAAGTCACTTGGTTCTTACGTCTCAAAGAGGCAGGGCGGACCTCAGCTCTTAGGTCAGTGACGAATGGCGGGTGACACTCAGGCTGGACGGGGTGGGCGCAGGGGAGCACCCATGGCTCTTCTTCAGCCAGTGGCTGGCACGTAGGAAAGCTGACCCAGCACAGCCAGATTTCTCATTTTCCAAGAGAAATCAGAAATCTACACTTTGGCTGGAAATCTCATTTTTAAAAGTTGACCGCTGCTTTGAGTCTTCTCAAACACCCCACAGCCCATGTTAGCTTCCTGGAACTGGCTGCTACAGGCTCGTAGGAGCATATATTCTCTCTACTCCTGCTTTCAGTGAATTCACGTTCATAGCTTGAAATGTTGGTGGCCATTTAGGGAATATTTACATCACAGAAACAGGCAAATGCTGCAATGCAAGTCAGGCTCTTGTTTCTTTGCTCTTTAAGCTGCCGCCAAACATTTCCCAGCACATCTCCATCTGTGGGCCAAACAAATCATGGCACCTCTGGCCAAAGCTGCAACTTCTAATTTAAATCTTAAACCAGAAGTGGTGGTGGTGGTGTAGTCGCTCAGTCTGACTAAACTCAACTCTTGAGACCCCATGGACTGTAGCCCACAGGGCTCCTCTGTCCATGGGATTCTCCAGGCAAGAATCCTGGAGTGGGTTGCCATTTCCTTCTCCAGGGGATCTTCCCGACCCAGGGAGGGAACCTGGATCTCCGGCATTGCAGGCGGATTCTTTACCAACTGTTAAATAACCATAAAGAAGTAGCTGTTGTTCACTCACTAAGTCGTGTCCAACCCCATGGACTGCAGCACGCCAGGCTTCCCTGTTCTTCACCATCACCTGGAGTTTGCTCAAACTCATGTCCACTGAGTCACAGCCTTGTTGGGGCAAAGGGGCTTGCGTAACTCAATGAAGCTATGAGGCGTGCAGTGAGGGCCACCCGAGAAGGACGGGTCAGAGTGAAGAGCTCTGACAAGCCCTGGTCCACTGGGGGAGGGAAAGGCAAACTCCTCCAGTATTCTTGCCGTGAGAACCCCATTAGTTCAGTTCAGTCCAGTTCAGTCGCTCAGTTGTGTCCGACTCTTTGCGACCCCATGGACTGCAGCACTCCAGGCCTCCCCGTCCATCCCCAACTCCCAGTTTGCTCAAACGCATGCCCATCGAGTCGGTGATGCCATCCAACCATCTCATCCTCATGAGAACCCCACGAACAGAAGTAGTATATAAATGCAAGGAAGCGGTATGTATTCCCGACCTGGTGCTGACAACGAAGAGTGCACGTGGCGCCGCGGGCGCGTGGAGGGGCGGGCTGAGACGCGGGGACGCCGTCAGCTGAGAGCACAGGAAGGGCGCAGGGAGGCTGCCCTGAGCCGAGCCGCGGCCTGAAGAAGGCACGCTCTCTACACACGGCCCGTAAACGCTCGCTGCCGCCCCGCTGCTCCAGCGGCTCCGGTATCTGCTGCTCCGTGGTGATCCTCCGGGGACGCAACAGCCTGAGATGTCTTCTGAATCACCAGGAAAAGCTGACACTGTGCAGTGATGGAGCAGTAAGAGTGCTTCAAGCCAGTTTTCAAACAGCTGTGTGTGGATTAAAGCTCTTTGCCAGCCACCCAAGGAGCAGTGATAGAACGACCATTTCCCCTTTGCTCTTCATTCAAAGTCCGCCTAACCTCGGCGGGGTTCTTAATTCCTGTTTCTGCGACACGGAGCTTTCGGCAGTCTGGGGAAGCCTGCCGGTCTCCACTGTCTCAGAATGTTTTGTTTTGTTTTGTTTTTTTAATGAGTGAAATAAAGTGCATACGATTACAAAAGCCATCACATTAAAGTTATGAAACTGGGAGACAGACGCTGGTGCATTACATGTACCGCGTGCTCAGCCGTGTCCGACTCTCAGCCGTCCCACGGACTTCTCGGCGTCCCTCCAGGCGCCTCTGTCCATGGAATTTTCTAGGCATGTGGGTTGCTGTTTCCTATTCCAGGGGATCTAACCTGTGTCTCCTGTGTCTCCTGCATTGCAGGTAGATTCTCTACCCGCTGAGCCATCAGGGCGTCCCATGATACAGTATGTGAGCAACCTTACTATATCAGTAGATAACAAGAACAGGTCTAACAACCACCCTAAGTCTGCAGTGTGACGAGGGCTGGCACGCTGGCGTGTGCCACACGCTTAGGTGAGAAGAGCCCACCGCTGATTTCTGCTGGTGACAGAGCCGCAGGGGCTGCTCGTTCTGCCTCGGAGTGGTTCTCTTCTCTCCACGGAAGGAAAGCGGTTCTCTACTCTCTCCGCTGAAGGAAAGCCTAGAGGCTGCTCAGTCAGAGGTCAGTGAACACAAAGATGGGATTCTTTTCCCATCCAAATGCCTGGCCTCCTTATAGTGATACTTGAAAACAACAGAACATTATTGAAAGAGATTAAAGGAAAGGAAAGGAAAGGAAAGTGAAGTCGCTCAGTCGTGTCCAACTCTTTGCGACCCCATGGACTGTCGCCTACCAGGCTCCTCTGTCCATGGGATTTTCCAGGCAAGAATACTGGAGTGGGGTGCCATTCCCTTCTCCAGGAGATCTTCCCAACCCAGGGATTGAACCCAGGTCTCCCGCACTGTAGACAGACGCTTTACCATCTGAGCCACCAGAGAAGTCATTATTGAAAGAGATTAAAGGATCCAAATAGATGAAAAGACACGCCATGGATTATAACACATAATATTTTAAAAATCACAATATTCCCCTAGTTGATCTACAGAGCCAACACAAGCCTTCTTTGTAGAAATTGACAAGCTGATCTTAAAATGCACACAAAAGTTCAAGGCACCCGTAATAGCCAAAACAATTCTGAAGAAGAACAACAACCCTGGAGGATTCACACTTCCTGATTTCACAATTAACCACAAAGTTAAAGTAGCCCCGGCAGTGTGGAGCTTGCTGAGGATACACATGGAGATCAGTGGAATAGAACTGAGAGTTCAGAAATCAACCCTCACATTCATGGTCAACTGATTTTTCACCAGGGAGTCAAAACTATTCAATGAGGGAGAGTATAGTCTTTTCAACAAATGCTGCTGGGACTGGATACTGCATGGAAAAGACTTAGGCTGGACCCTTGTCTCATAACGTGTACAACAATGGGTTCAAAATAGATCTACAACCTTAATGCAAGAGCAAAAGTACAAAACTCTCAGAAGAAAACATAGGCACAAATCTCTGTGACACTGGATTAGGCGACGGTTTCTCATATGTGACCCCGAAAGCGTAAACAACAAAGTAACTTGAAAAAGGAAAAGAAAGGAAATCATTAATTTGAAAAGACGCCCGCAATCGCATGTTCTCTGTAGTGTCACTTACAACAGCCAGGCCTCGGGAACAACCTAAGCGTCCGTCAGCGGGTGAACGGATAAAGAAGTCATGGGATACGTAATGGAATACTAGTCGCCCATGTTTTAAAAGGAGGCCTTCCTTGGCTGTTCGCTGGTTAAGATGCCATGCTTAACTGCACGAGTCACAGGTTTGATCCCTGCTCAGGGAACTAAGATCCCGTATGACACGTGACATGGCCAAAAAAGAAAGAAAGAAGGAAATGCTGCCATTGTGACAACATGGACGGATCGAGAGGGACAGACAAATCCTGTATAATGTCATTTATATACAGAATCTCTTTAAAAAAACAAACCCAGCACCTGAACTCATGATACAGAGAAGCTGCCAAAGGCGGGGGTGGGATGCAGTGAAATGAACGAAAGGGACCCAAGGTGCAAACTTCCAATTATGAAACAGATTAAGCCCTGAGGATGTTTAAAAAAGAATTATAAATGAAGAACTATTTGATGATAATAAAGACAGTAGGAGAATCGCAAAGAAGACTGACTGTTTAGACCAATGCTTAATAGCAGGTCCTTAATAAACACCTTCTGAAAACATTGTTAAAGACAGTCATCAGACAGTGGAGAAAAGAATTAATCAGCTGGAAGATAAATGGAGACTCACACTTAAACTATGGAATTAAGCAAATAGATGAAAACAAAGCAAAAGTAGTTCATAAACCAAAAAAAAAAAAAGGAATATCCAACTAGAGAATAATAACCTCAAGACTGAAAAGCCGAAACAACCCCTTCCGCCCAGGATCGTCTGAACAAACACTAAGAAAACAGTTTCCTACACAGTGTTGTTGCCGCACAACACTGTCCTTCCCTTCTGTCTTAATAAAGGAACCTTAAGTGTGTTCACGTTAGCGACCAGCCTCCGGGCAGATGCGCCTGGGCAATCTGACACGATTCTGGCCAAGGAGATGTAAACAGAAGCGGAGACTTCCAGGCAAACTCTCGGCCAGGGACCGACTCGCTGGCACACGCTTTCTGCCCTTTCTCCTCTCTCCTTCTGCCTTGGTGGCAGTCGCCAGGCCCGGAGCCGCAGCAACTATTTTGTGAGCACGAGGAGAGCGCTGCCGTCTAAGCCTGCCTGAGCAGGACAGAAAGACGGCGCCGGGACACCGGTGGCCTCGTGGACTATTCTCCCAGGGCTAAAACGCAGACCACTGGACTTCTCACTAGGCAGGAAAGGCAAACCTCTATGCGATGAGGCCACTGTTACTGGGGTTTTCTGCTATAACGCAAACTGTGGCTGATGCTGCGTTTCTCATCTTCTTTTCCTTTTTAATATCTGAGACAAAGAAACTACAACAGGAGTAATCCAACCTCAAGACTGAAGTGCTAATAAAAGCGGCTGCAAAGTTAGACGTAGGAGAAGCAGGGCGCACGCGCGCAGAAGCAGCGGGCGGCGAGCGACTGCTTCCTTCCTTTCCTCGCCCTTCCCCAGCGCTAAATGGAACACTATTTTCAGACCACGTAGGAAAGCCGTTCTCTCCAAGGTCAATAATCTGGTCTCTACTTTCTGTTTGAAAGCGGAAGCAAGGCTTGAGAAAATGCAATGGTAATAAGTAAATTATTGATCAAAGCCCAAAGGTCTAGAGGCATGAAAAGAAAGAACAGAACTGAAATGAAGAAGAAAGTACAAATAAAGAAAAGTGCTAGAAATCACTAGAGAGGGAGGGGTAATGGAGCTGACGTGTCGTTATCAGTTATCAGATGTGATGATTCAAGGCAGGTTCGTAGGTGCAAAAGTGTAATTTTTTAAAGTTTATATTCTGTTCCAGAGAACAAGATACATCGAGGAGTTGGAGAGACAAGGGGGTTAGAGAAAATGGGGCTGAAACCAAAGATGCAAGACTCTATCGTTCAGAGAAAGAAGCCTCAGTTTTATAGAAAAATATAAAAAATGAAGGCAGAAATTGCTTTTATCCTCAGATAATTTAGGTAAGATTTTATTCTGATTGCACTTAAAATGATAAAAAGGATACGCAGTCTACTGTAATAGAAGGCACAGAATTGAAAAGTGAACAGAAAATAAGAGACAGAGAAAAAGACAATGCAAACGAGAGCAAATGTTAAATGTGCCAACTCCCCTAGAGAAATATTTTAAACTGTCAACAATGAGTATAAAAATGTATTAAACAACAAGTTTCTACTGGATAGCACAGGGGACTACATTCAATACCCTGTAATAAACTGTAATGGAAAAGAAGATGAAAAAGAATATATGTATGCATGCCTGAATCATTTTGCTGTACCAGAAACTGCAACACTGTAAATCAACTATACTTCAATTCAAAAATGGGAAATTAGTGCTCGCCTCAGCAGCACGTATACAAAAATGGGAAATTAAAAAATTAAGTGGCTTACTTTCAAAATTACAACTAGAGAGATGTTCTAAAAGTCAGCAAGTCTCTGCTAAGATTAAATGCAGGAATTTAATCAAATGTAACCATTTAAAAGACACTGGGTCCTTGGAAGGAAAGCTATGACAAACCTAGATAGCACATTAAAAAGCAAAGACATCACATTGTTGACAAAGGTCCATCTAGTCAAGGCTATGGTTTTTCCAGTAGTCATGTGTGGATGTGAGAGTTGGACTGTAAAGAAAGCTGAGTGCTGAAGAATTGATGCTTTTGAACTGTGGTGTTGGAGAAGACTCTTGAGAGTCCCTTGGACTGCAAGGAGATCCAACCAGTCCATTCTAAAGGAGATCAGTCCTGAACATTCATTAGAAAGACTGATGCTGAAACTGAAGCTCCAATAGTTTGGCCACCTGATGTGAAGAGCTGACTCATTGGAAAAGACCCTGATGCTGGGAGGGATTGGGGGCAGGAGGAGAAGGGGACGACAGAGGATGAGATGGCTGGATGGCATCACCGACTCGATGGACATGAGTTTGAGCGAGCTCTGGGTAAAGGACAGGGAAGCCTGGTGTGCTGAGGCAAGTTTAAAAATAGATGTTAGCGTATAAAGCATTAAGAGATAAACAAAAGTATTAACAGAATTTAAAGCTACTCAAGTGATGAAATGAATAACACTGAGTGTATATGTCCTCAGACACACAACGTTGTGTATATATATATTTACTCTGTTTAGAGGGTGGGGATTATGTCCCTTCCTGCTCCAAAATTCTGTAACATAAAAAACCCAGCTGAGATATATACAGATACCAGGATGTAAAGAAACAGTCAAGTGAAAAAAAAACAGAACTCTGGAAAATGCACATTCTCAAATCATTATGTGATACTTTTAGAAATAAAGCATAATTATATAGCCTACCATACAAAAACATTTTTAAAAAAGCCCTTTTGAATAACATTGTGATGAGTTAGAACCAGAGAATGGGTGAGGATATTTATCTCAACCACGGAGAGGACTCACATTTATGAAAAAATATAGAAGAAAATGTCAGTCAAAATGAATGTATTTGTTGTTCAGTGACCCCATGGACTGCAGCACGCCAGGCCTCCCTGCTGCTGCTGCTAAGTCGCTTCAGTCGTGTCCGACTCTGTGCAACCCCATAGACGGCAGCTCACCAGGCTCCCCCGTCCCTGGGATTCTCCAGGCAAGAACACTGGAGTGGGTTGCCATTTCCTTCTCCAATGCATGAAAATGAAAGTGAAGTCGCTCAGTTGTGTCCGACTCTTAGCGAAGGCATGGACTGCAGCCCACCAGGCTCCTTTGTCCATGGGATTTTCCAAGCAAGAGTACTGGAGTGGGGTGCCATTGCCTTCTCCGCAGGCCTCCCTATCCATCACCAACTCCTGGAGTTTACTCAAACTCATGTCCATTGAGTCGGTGATGCCATCCAACCATCTCATCCTCTGTAGTCCCCTTCTCCTGCCTTCAATCTTTCCCAGCATCAGGGTCTTTTCTAATGAGTTGGCTCTTTGCATCAGGCAGCCAAAGTACAGAAGCTTCAGCATCAGTCCTTCCAATGACTATTCAGGGTTGATTTCCTTTAGGATGGACTAGTTGGATCTCCTTGCAGTCCAAGACTCTCAAGAGTCTTCTCTAACACCACAGTTCAAAAGCATCAATTTTTTTGGCACTCAGCCTTCTTTACGATCCAACTCTCACATCCATACATGACTACTGGAAAAACCATAGCTTTGACTAGACGGACATTTGTTGGCAAAGTGATGCCTCTGCTTTTTAATACACTGTTTAAGTTTGTCATAGCTTTTCTTCCAAAGAGCAAGCATCTTTTAATTTCATAGCGGTAGTCACCATCTGCAGTGATTTTGGAACCCAAGAAAATAAACGTCTGTCACTGTTTCCATTGTTTCCCCATCTATTTACCACAAGGTGATGGGACCAGATGTCATGAACTTAGTTTTTTGAAAGTTAAGTTTTAAGTCAGCTTTTTCACTCTCCTCTTTCACCTTCATCAAGAGGCTCTTTAGTTCGTCTTCGCTTTCTGCCATAAGGGTGGTGTCACCTGAATTTCTGAGGTTGTTGATATTTCTCCCAGCAATCTTGATTCCAGCTTGTGCTTCATCCAGCCAGGCAATTCTCATCATGAAACATGAGTGTATTTGAGTATATAAAAATCTTTTCTACATCCCAAAAAAGAGTCATAAAAAAGGTAGCAGAATAGGATAACTACTTTGGATCCATGTAAGTAAATACACACAACAGAGATAAGACCTTGATGTGTACCCCTGGGCTTGCAAGACAGCCCTTAGACAGCACAGAGAATCCCAGGATTCTTGGAACATAGTTTGAAAACCACTTGCCTGGCCGGTCTCTAAGATCAATATTGGTATCTAAGGTCAATCTGATTCATCAGATGCTTAATACTAGGGAAGACCCAAGACACAGACAGCTTTGGTGCCGATACTCTGCTCACAGGCAGAGTCAGGAAGTGGCTTATGGGATCAAATATGTCCAAACTGGAGAGAAAAATTCTGGGGGCAGCCAGATTCTAGGCACATTAGTTACCTGATGGGAAGAAGGCTGCAACTTTGAGAATGATCAAACGTTCCAATCAAAGGTACAGGCTCTGTTTAACTGGACTCCTGGGAGGTAGGCAGAAAAAATAAAGGAGGGTGGGGCTTCACTGGTGGCTCAGACGTTAAAGATTCTGCCTGTGATGTGGGAGATGCAAGTTCAATCCCTGGGTCAGAAAGATCCCCCCGCAGAAGGGAATGGCAACCCACTCCAGAATTCTTGCCTGGAGAATTCCACCCAAACCTTTTACCATCCTGAGACTCTGCTAAACAGATCATCTCTGTCTTCTATGATCCCAGGTCACCTAAGGGCCATCACACTGAAAAAAGGGGTTGTGACCTCTTAAACTGGCAATTCTTCCCACAAGGACCCCAGAGGAGGAAACGGCAAAGAAGTGGTGGGTCAAAGTGCAGGTTCTAAAGGGACAGCCTGCACCACTTCCACGGGGGCTTCAGACACTGCCTGGAGGCTCTCTGAGGCTCACATCTTGGTCTGCAACCTGAGAGCACTAACAGCACCTACCCTGACGGGCTTGTCCCAAGAATTAACATATTTAGAGAGGTGCACTGGGTATGACCTATGGTAAGCACTCAATAAATTTCATAATTTTTATTAAACACCAGACTGAAAAATAAAAATCACATTTAACCCCCAAATCCAACAATTTAAGGATGGCTAAAGAAACTATTCTACATTAATTAAACACATAAAATTCTTGGGAAAGTGAATAGGAAATACTGTAAAAAGAAAGGGGAAGAAATAACAGTAGAGCCTTATGGATGACAACACGTATGCGCAGTCTCTAGAATCAGAAGAGTCAGGAACGTGTAACTGCCTCCAACTCGTCTTAGAGATTAGAGGGCGTGCAAGGAGGCAGTGGCCGTGTCAGAGTCACCTTCTTGGTGATCAAGCGTCCTGCACAAACAGATACTTGAGGGAGCTCCAAAAATGAAGACGCTGCTGAAGATGGGACTCCCTGGCAGTCCAGGGCTAAGCCCCCACGCTCTCAGTGCAGGGGGCCTGGGTTTGACCCCTGGTCGGGGAACTGGATCCCACAGGCAGCAATGAAGACCGGAGACCCTGCATGTCGCAACTGAGACCAGGGCGGCCAAATAAATACATATATTTTTTTAAATTAATCAACTTTAATACATATCAAAGAAATTCTAACCATGATGAGATTAATTTTTACCTATTGGTACAACAATCTGCTCATGTTACAATGGTTATATGGAAAATGAGTGTTAGTTGCTCAGTCATATCCAATTCTTTGTGATCTTGTGGAATGCCGCCGCCAGGCTCCTCTGTCCCTGGGATTTTCTCCAGGAAAGAACACTGGAGTCGGTTGCCCTATCCTCCTCTAGGAAATCTTCCTGACCCAGGGATTGAACCCTCATCTCCTGCCTCGGCAAGCGAATTCTATACCACTGAACCACTTGGGAAGGCCCTCTAGAATACAGTACACGGCGCTAATCATGAACCACACCCCGGACCAACAGAGGGCACCAGTATAATTATCTCTGTTTAGTTAAAATGAGTAAAACTGTTGTTGAACATCTGGTCATCGACCTAGAGGCTTGGGATGGGGGGTTACAGAGGGAGGCTTAAGAGGGAGGAGATATATGTATAATGATGACTGATGGGCATTGCTGTACGGCAGAAATCAATACAACATCGTAAAGCAATCACTCTGGTCACCCACACTGAGTGGCCTCCCACTGAGGTGGGGCCGGGCGTCCCAGACCCACACAAGCCTCAGCCACGCTCTCAGCCCAGGGCCAGCACACCCCGCTTCCACAGAGCTGCTCTGTATGACTGCTCCTCGCCTCCTGACCACCAGCTGACGCAGGTCTCACCTCCTCTCCGTTCCAGCCCCTCCAGCAGCTGGTCTAAGTCCTGAAGCTCAGGGAGGGGCCCACCTCGTCAGCACCCTTCTAGACTCCAGAGCTCTCAAAATTTAACATGGTTATGACTTACCAAAAGGAAGAATCAACCCAAGTGTCTATAAACAGAGGAATGGATAAACAAAATGTTCGTGCGTACAATGGAAGACTGCTGCTGCTGCTAAGTCACTTCAGTCGTGTCTGACTCTGTGCCACCCCATAGATGGCAGCCCACCAGGCTCCCCGGTCCCTGGGATTCTCCAGGCAAGAACACTGGAGTGGGTTGCCATTTCCTTCTCCAATGCATGAAAGTGAAAAGTCAAAGTGAGGTCGCTCAGTCATGTCCGACTCTTAGCGACCCCATGGACTGCAGCCCACCAGGCTCCTCCATCCATGGGAGTTTCCAGGCAAGAGTGCTGGAGTGGGGTGCCACTGCCTTCTCCCACAATGGAATACTATTCAGCCATAGAAAGGAATGAAATTGTGATGCATGCTACACCATGGTTGAACTCTGAAAACATTATACTTAGTGAAATAAGTCAGACAGAGAAGTATAAATTTAGCTGCACTTACACACGTGACCACCCAGAGGTTCTAACTCAGCTGGTCTGGGGCAGGCCTGAGACTCTGCATTCCTAGCAAGGTCCAAGGTGATGCCGGTCCTGCTGATTCTGGGACCACTCTTCAAATAGCAAGAATCCTCGAAGTGAAAGTGAAGTGAAGACGCTCAGTCGTGTCCGACTCTTTGCGACCCCATGGACTGTAGCCCGCTAGGCTCCTCCGTCCATGGGATTTTCCAGGCAAGAGTACTGGAGTGGGGTGCCATTGCCTTCTCCAGAGGATATTCCCGAGCCACCGCAAACCCGGGTCTCTTGCACTGTGGTACTGACTTTACCGTCTGAGCCACCAGGGAAATCCCTAATTTCGAATCGTCCAGGGTGGTCTCCCTTTCCAACCCTAGCCCAGCTCCTATCACACATGCCCTAAGCACACTCCGCGTGCTGCCGACTGAGAACCACCCAGGGGAGTTTCTCAAAGGGCACCAGGAGCTCTGAAAGCAGGCCCTAAACCTGTGCTGAGACAAGCTCCACCGTCCCCGCTGAGGGGTTCTCATGGACGGCGACGCCAGTGCAGAATCTACCGCTGGGAACCGGGCGCAGCCCTGCGCCTGGGCAAGAGGGGCTTGTGCTGAGCTGCGCCGTGCCCCGCGCCTCGCTGTCCACGCAGGCGCACAGGCTTCCCTTTCACGATGACGGCGGAGACGCTGTGGGGAAGATCACTCATCGTATTATCTTGTCCTTTTCATGAAAGTCTATAGAAGACATTGTTATTCACACTTAAGAAGAGGTGGGTGTTTTCTAAGCAGTCAGACTGAGTAAAAGCAATCATTTAATGGCTGTCCTTGCCTCTTTCAACAACTGGAAAAGTCACAGGCAGCTCTGGGGCTCGTTTTTGGCAATCGCGTAGGCCCTCCTGACACATCTCTCTGTAGTAACACTGTCGCTTAACTGTTCTATCTCACTTGTGTTTCCTCACCCCCTCCCAGTCTTAAATCCACTCGGATCCATTTCTAGCACACTGTACACACATGTGTGGTAGGCGTCTGTGTGTTCACCAGGATCGAGCTTTGCCCACTGGGCTCTAGGGAGAGGTGTGGTTCTCCAGGTGCTCGATGTGGTCAATGAGACACGCGTGGAGGTGGCCTGTCCCACCAGGAGTGGCCGCTCACTGCCGGTGCCCCACTCCTCAGCCCTTCCTGCCCATTCCCGAGCAGTCCTGGGGGCATCAGCTGATGAAGGTGAAGGTCAGCCAGAAGCTAAAAGAAGCCTGGAACACCTGGCCAACCCAGCAGACAACTGTCCTGGGGAGGCCCCTCGCCCACAATGCGCTCTGGGGCGGTAATATGTAATATCTTATCATATTAAGCTGCTGAGAGTCCCTTGGACTGCAAGGAGATCCAACCAGTCCATCCTAAAGGGAATCAGTCCTGGGTGTTCATTGGAAGGACTGATGTTGAAGCTGAAACTCCAATACTTTGGCCACCTGATGTGAAGAATTGACTCATTGGAAAAGACCCTGATGCTGGGAAAGATTGAAGGCAGGAGGAGAAGGGGACGACAGAGGATGAGATGGTTGGATGGCATCACCGACTCGATGGACATGAGTTTGGGTAAATTCCAGGAGCTGGTGATGGACAGGGGGTCCTGGCGTGCTGTAGTCCATGGGGTCGCAAAGAGTAGGACACGACTGAGCAACTGAACTGAACTGAACTGAGATTATGGAGTAGCCCAAGGCTTCAAGCCTACCCTCACCATATCAGTTTGCAAATGATGTCATATCCTTTGTGGACAAAAGCTGAGTTATAAATACACAGGCCAGCACAGAAGCAGACGCTAACAGATGCCTGCCTGAGTGAAAAGGTTACACTGGCCGCTTACTTCTCCAGCTGCACTTCACGCTCACTCTTGCTTCAGGGCTGCTCACCAGCCTCTTCCAGAACCAACATCCCTGAGATGCGTTTTAATATTCTGTTCTGACATTCCGCACTGTGGTAAAATATACAGAATATCTGTCATTTTACCCGTTCATAAGTGCACAATTCACTGGCATTAAACGTATTCACACTGTTACCTATCACCACTATTTACAGCCAAAACTTTTTTTTATTATTCCCCACAAAAATTTCATTAAACAAGCCTTCCTTTCTTCCCTCGGCTCCTGGTGGTCTCTTTTCTGCTTTTCATCCCTACGAAGAGTGCCTATCCTCGGCACCTCATGCAAGCGGAATTATATTTGTCCTTCTGTGTCTGCTGTATTTCACGCAGTATGTTTTCAAGGTCCATCCATGTTGCAGCAAACACCACAACCTCATTGCTTTTTATAGCTGAGGAACACTGCATTGTAGGCGTGCACATTTTTAATCCATTCGTCTGATGCTGGACACTCGGGCTGGTTCCACCTGTTGGCTCTTGTGGACAGCACCACAGTGAACGCTGCTGTGCAAATTCAGGCAGACCTCTTTCCCTGCACTTTGCTCTACTGTGCTGCACGGTATCGGGTTTTTCACAAATTGAAGGTTTGTGACAACCCTGTGACGAGGAAGTCTGCAGATGCCACATTTCCAGCAGCATTTGCTCACTTCACATCTCTGTGCTCTGTTTTGGTAATTCTTGCAGTATTTCACACTGTTTCTTTATTGTTTTATTTGCTCTGGTGGGCTGTAGTCAGGAGCCCCTGATGTTACTACTGTAAAAAGCCTGACTGACTGAAGGCTCAAGTGATGGTTAGTGTTTTCTCGCTATAAGGCCTTTTTCAATTAAGGTGTATGCTTTTTGTTAGACATAATGCTATTGCACACTTAATAGACTACAGTACAGCGTAATCACAAATTTCACAAGCACGAGGGAGGCAAAAGGTCGCTTTATTGCGACACTCACTTTACTGTGGTCGTTTGGACCTGGACTCACGACGGCTCTGAGGGGTTCCTGTATCTGTTTTGAGTTTCTGCTTTCAATTCTTTTAGGGGAATTTCATGTGAAGTTCTATGTTTAAAGTTTTGAGAAACTGTCAAATTGTCTTTCACTCTGCTCTCACTTTTTTTTTAATGGTTAACAACTTCATAATACATATTTATGAATCTCTGCAT
The DNA here is from genome assembly GCF_019923935.1 of Bubalus bubalis. NCBI lineage: Eukaryota > Metazoa > Chordata > Mammalia > Artiodactyla > Bovidae > Bubalus > Bubalus bubalis. The sequence continues at coordinate 1,533,885 of NC_059167.1, forward strand.
AATTTCAAACAAATACTTAACTTGTGATCAGTGTTTCCCTCTATATAACTTCCAGGAAAAGTCACTGCTCTGACTTCTAAATCAAAGACTTTTAACCAATTAGGGACCTCCCTGGTGGTCCAGTGGTTGGATCTTCGCCTTCCAAAGCAGGGGATGCGGGTTGGATCCCTTGTCTGGGAGTTAAGATTCCACATGCCTCGAGGCCAAGAAGCCAAACATAAAACAGAGGCAATATTGTAACAAATTCAATAAAGACTTTAAAACGGTCCATATCAGAAAAAAAAAAAAATTTAAAAAGGTCTCAGACAGCAGATGCATGAAATCCTCAATTGCATTTTCCAGGAAAATACTGTTTATGAGCATCATCCATGGTCCTATACAATGTTTCCCATATGAAATGCCAAGGGGGAAACATTTTTGAGGGTTGTTGCTGTTTTCCAGTTGCTAAGTTGTGTCCGACTCTTTGTGACCCCATGGACTGTAGCATGCCAGGCCTTCCTGTCCATCACCAACTCCTGGAATTTACTCAAACTCATGTCCATCGAGTCGGTGATGCCATCCAGCCATCTCATCCTCTGTCACCCGCTTCTCTTCTTGCCCTCAATCTTTCCCAGCATCAGGGTCTTTTCCAATGAGTCAGCTCTTTGCATCAGCTGGAGCTTCAGCTTCAGCATCATACTGGGATTGCGTACTGGGAAAAGGTTTATGCTTCCTTTTTTCTCATCAGAACTCCAGTCGGGGTCATGACTCTGCCACAGTACATGCAGCCACATTCGAAGCCTGAATAGTCAATGGTGACACTCAGTCCACACGCCTGGGATCTCCTTTAACCAGTTCTGGGCACACTGGCCTGATTTCAAATGGCCAGTGCCTATATCTTATCAGAAGGCTACTCTTGGGCTGTCCAGGGAAAATCAGACCAGAAGTATCTGGGAATTACTTTTTTGTGTTTCCCTGCATCCTCTAAGCAGCTTTTGACCAGTTTCTCATGGGCGTGGGTGTATAAATGCCCCAGCTCCCTTACCTGGGGTAAATCTGGTTCGTGAGCTTTGCGCTAATCCTCACAGCTTCCAACCTGGGATTAAGCATCAGCTGCCTGCTCTGGTTTCTGCCTCATAGCACACCCTGCAGTGATGGACTTCCCTTTCCTGTATCGGTTCCTCCCTCACCTCCCCGTGTCTCTTGAATCTGCCAGGAAACTGCTTGCACCCAGATTCTTTGCTCAGAGTCTACATCCGAGGGAACTTAAGCTAAGACGGAACTCCCCTCTGGCAATTTCCTAGATCCAGTTGCTTTCCATATTTCTGTTATTTTTTCCTAGTTCTAAAGTTTACTTACATTTTATGATTATTCTGCTGTAAGCTTTCTTGTTATCGTTATGTCAACATCTTTGCATGGTAAAGCATAGTGGCACTAATTTTTAGAAGAAAAACCCATCATGTAATACTATAGTTAAAATACACGACATAAATGGTTTATAGAACATGATACAAATTTAGAAAAATATGTATGTACATGTGTGTCCATGGGGAAAAAAGAACAGAAAAAACGCACCAACTAACAAGGACCTATTGTACAGAAAACAATATTCAATACATTGCAACAACCTATAAGGGGAAAGAATCTGAAAAAAAAAAAAAAAACAGGTATTACGTATGTATAACTGAATCACTTTGCTGTATATCTAAAACTAACACAGCATTGTAAATCAACTAGACTTCAGTTAAAAAATGTAATGTATCAAAATGTCAACAATGGTTACTTTTAGGTGGTGTCATTACAGATGGTTTTTCTCTTCTTTACTTTACAAAGAACATGAAGCTTCAGTTTCCTCATCTGTAAAATAGGAATAATCACACTTACCATATGAATCATGTTGATTAAAATTGCGATTAATTTATGCAACTGGCTGCTTCACATCCTCACATGACAATCACAGTGCGTGCCTAATGTGCCCCCGGAAAGGACAGCAAGTACCATTATTCCATCAGCAATTAATGAAACAATTTAAGGAAACGTGAGAAATGAGAGAGTAAAAATAAACCCATACTTATATAGTGCTTTGTACTTTTTAAAGAACAATTAATTATATGAGCTCATTATCCTTTACAAGAACCTTTCAAAGGGGCAGCCTTCGGGACAGAGTATGGGGAAGGAGACAGGACTAATATTTACTCAACAGCTACAACGTGCCAGATACCAACGTGGGCACCTACAGATGATTCCGAGAAGGACGGGGCTCCGGATGTTAAACCTGCCCCGGTCACAGGCAGGATGGAGAGCCCCAACTCCACACTCGGTCCAGGCTTCCTCCTGTCCCACGGCTACAGTGCTCCATTTGCACCCCAGGTGAGCTCACACGCCCACCCATCCACAACGCCCGAGGTTCCCTGGCCTTGGGGTTCACCAGTCTACTCATATTCTGCTCCTCTCGACCTCTGTGTCCATGGGAAGTACAAACGGGTGGCTTGTGGAGAGGGTGGGGAGGACTGAAATCTCCCACCAACTGGGTGTCAGTCACTCAGTCGAGTCTGACTATTCCTGACCCCATGGATTGTAGTCCGCCAGGCTCCTCTGTCCACGGGAGTCTCCAGGCAAGAATACTGGTCTGGGTTACCATTCCCTCCTCCAGGGGATCTTTCCTACCCAGGGATGGAACCTGCATGTCTTACCTCTCCTGTATAACCTACTCCAGTGTTCTGGCCTGGAGACTCCCGTGGACAGAGGAGCCTGGCATGCTGCAGCCCAAGGGGTCGCACAGCTGGACTGAAGCCGTTTAGCGTGCACGGACTTCTGGCGGAGCCCACGGGTCCGTAACCACGGGGGTCGGGTCTGTAACCATGTGGGTCCGGTCTGTAACCACGCGGGTCCTCTCTTCCTGGCCTCCTGCTCACCGGCTGAGGCCCTGGGCTTCTAGACGAACCCAGGCAGTCTTCCCTGACTAACCAGGCCCGAGGCTGATCTGTTACACTCAGTGCAGAATGTTTTCTCCTGGCAGAATGTCTGCCTAAGACAACCCTGAGTGGGAGCATCAGGGAAGTTCGCCGTGTCACCTGCCTCCTGGACAAGCTCTCTGGCAACTCGGGGCCATAGCAGCAGGGCACCCCCGAGCCCCTGGAAGCCCTGCTGGTGCTCCTGGGGTTCCAGCAGCCAGCCCTGCACCACTCCGCTTCTGGGAAGCCTTTCAAAGCCCCTCCTCCACTCCAGACCTCTGCTTTCTTCAAAATTTGTGCAGCATCTTCCCCAAAACTCTTTATCACTCATTACATTCAAGGGTGAGCAAGCCCTCGGAGTGCAAAGACCCCCAACCTTTTTCCTCCTGCTGGTAATAAAGGTGTAAGAGATGGTAGCCTTATGCCTCTCGCTCAGAAACTCTCACTAGCTCCCAACTGCCTCTAGTTCAGTTCCAGCTCCGCAGTAAAGCTCCCTCCCTCACCCCATGGGCCAGAAGACCTTCCTAGCTCTCTTTCCACTACTCCATACAGATCACTGGGCCCTGAAAGCAATCCTCTCCTCTTCCAGAGTGTGAAGTACTTTTCGTCTCCAGACCCCAGTCAGGCCAGCACTAACTGGTTCAGCCTATAGGTCCCTTCTGCAGACCCCAACCAGCTTCTTCCTGATAGAAAACAATTTCCATCTTCATTAGCACTTTCGCCTCCTTACCTCCAAACTCATATTTATTTTCTCTGTGTTAAGTAGGAAGTCGTGGTCAGCCTTTTAAAAACGTGTCTCCCCCTCAAACCAGTGCTTTATGCAAGGCACTAACTCATTTCATTGAGTCCCTTGGATTGCAAGGAGATCCGACCAGTCCATCCTAAAGGAAATCAGTCCTGAATATTTATTGGAAGGACTGATGCTGAAGCTGAAACTCCAATACTTTGGCTACCTGATGCGAAGAACTGACTCACTAGAAAACACCCTGATGCTGGGAAAGATTGAGGGCAGGAGAAGGGGACGACAGAGGATGAGATGGTTGGATGGCATCACCGACTCAATGGACATGGGTTTGGGTGGACTCCGGGAGTTGGTGATGGACAGGGAAGCCTGGCGTGCTGTCGTTCATGGGGTCATAAAGAGTCGGACACGACTGAGCGACTGAACTGAACTCATTTAATAAATGTAGGTTCCTAGTCCCGATCTGTAAGCGTTCTCCTTAATATTCCATGAACTCAAGCTCAGCCTCCTTAACTAGACTGAGCATCTCCCATTACAGAGCGTCTCCAATTGAGTGAGTGAAGTCGCTCAGTTGTGTCGACTCTTTGTGACCCCATGGACTGTAGCCTGCCAGGCTCCTCCATCCATGGGATTCTCCAGGCAAGAATACTGGAGTGGGTTGCCATTTCCTTCTCCAGGAGATCTTCCCGACGCAGGGATTGAACCCAGGTCTCCCGCATTGTAAGCGCATGTTTTACCATCTGAGCCACCAGGGAAGTCGTCTCCGATTGAAGGATCATTCAAATCCCCTGGGGATTTTCTGAACCCGCAGATTATGACTCCAGGGTCCCGAAGGGGCTGGGACTGCGTTTAGAACAAGCTCCAGGTGACTCTGCCGCAGCTGGTCCGCGGACCTTGCCGCAAACAGCAAGGAGGGCCTGTCACCTGTTGGTCCCTTAGCGGGTCCCACCTGCGCCGCCCGGCCGGGCGCGGGGCCGGGAAGCGCGGGGCCCGCCCGCCGCCCCCCGGGGCGCACTCACCGATGGTGGACACGACGGTGCCCACGAAGTAGAAGGCGCCGGGGAAGTCCCAGCGCGGGCGCGCGCCGTCCACGCGGACGCCGGCGGCCGCGGCCTCCTCGAAGTGGCGGAGGAAGCCGCGCAGCGCGTCGCGGCTCAGGTTGTGGCGGCGGCCGAAGCCGGCCAGGCGCTCCTCCCAGCGCTGCCGGGCCTGGCGCTCGTGCGGCCGCTCCAGCGCCGAGAAGACGGCGGCGCCGCCCAGCAGGTAGAGCGCCAGGAGCGCGCCGAGCAGCAGGAAGCGCGCGTTGTCCTCGTTCGCTCGGCCCGGGCCGCAGTCGCCGCCGCAGCCCCGGCCGGCCATGGCCCGGCCCCGGGCCGATCGTCGCCGGGGCTCCCAGGGAGGTAGGGCGCGGCCGCGCGCTCAGCCCGCCCCGGGCCGCGCGGCCACCGCCTCACCCATCGCCTCCGGCCGCGCGGCTCCCGGGGCCGCCGCGTGGACCGCGCTAGCTGCCACGTCCGCCCTGACGCGCGGTTTCAAATCCGCTTTTTGGTCCGCCGCCGCCCCCGCCCTCCCGGGGCTGAGCCCGCTTCTGCGGGGCCCGAGGGTGCGCCGCCGTGCCCCCTGGCGCCCGGCCCCGCTCCGGGGGCGGGGGGGCGGGGGCGTGGGGCGTCCTCAGGACAAGCCCCGGGCCCGCCCCCAGAGACGGGGTCTGCGGGCCTCGCGGGCTGACGTGGAGCGGGGCCCCGCGGTCCCCGGCGCCTCGACAGTCGCTTCTCGGGCCGCCGACGGCTGGGACGCGGGGCCTCGGTCCGCTGGAGCTGCAAGTGCCTCCCCGCTGAGTCCGCGGTGGGGCGCGGCGTCGCGGGGGCCTCGGGCCTCTGGGGTCACCGGCCGGAGGCCGGGGCTCAGGGGCTGGGTGGAGCCGGTCCCCGGGGGGCGCACCCTCACAGAAGTCGTGCCAAGCGCGCTTCTCCGCCTGCGACCGCCGCGCGACAGCCGGCGGCCGGGTTGGCTGGAGGAGGAGACCAGAAAGGGAGGCTGCGGCGAGGGGGCCAGGAGGCTATGGGCCCTTCCCGCAGGAAGACCCCGTCACCGCGCCCGCATCGGGCGCCCTTGGCCTCCAGACCCTGCCCGGGGGCGCCCAAGTGTTGGGCTCGCCCGCTGCAAGCGAGCGCCGGGCGCCAGCCCCGGATCCTGGAGAGGCTGCGGAGGACCGAGGTTTGGAGGGGCGCGCGGCCGCGAGACAATGACCCAGGAGAGTTCCAGCTCCCGGGCCCGGGCTTGGCCGCCTCGGCGGGCTCGAGAGACCCGACAGGGCTCGGCTCAGGGAGCGCCATCCCCACCCGAGGCCTACCGGCCACAGGCGCGCTTGCAAACCTCCCGGGCCCCGCCCCGAGAGCCCGCTGTGCGGGGGCGCTAGCGCCGCGCGCGCGTCCCGCCTCCCGAGCAGTGACCCCTCCGGGTCCTCGGCGCGCCCCGCCCGGCCGGCCGGCGCACTCCGCGCTGCAACAGGTGGAGCCGCGGGGCCGACCCCGGTCCTCCGCCCCCGGCCGCGCGGAGCCGCCCCAACGCCAGCGCCCACCTGCTGAACCCGGTCCCGCGGCCGGGACGCCGGGGCTGCGGCGCTCCCCCTCCGGACGTGGACCGGAGAGGGGAGCTGGAGGCGGGGGCAGCCTCGCCGGCCCGCGCGGACCCTACGGGGCCGGGAGGGGGCGCTCAGTCCCCTCCAGACTCGTCTCGCCCCCACCCCCGCGCTCCCGGCCCCTCTCGGCCCCTCCGGAATCACCGGCCCTGGCCTGCGGGGGTGAAGGCGGATCCCGGAGGAAAAGATGCGTGGGCATCTTCCAATGAACGAGAATTTCCTCGCCTCCTGAGAGAGTGGCCCTGGGCTCAGGGCCCACCCACCGATCCTGCCAGGAGCAGAGAATTAAGACCCAAACACTTCCAGGTGCCTGTCCGCCTGCCACCAAGTCCTGATGCTGCTAGATCAGTTCAGTCACTCAGTCGTGTCCGACTCTTTGCGACCCCATGAACCGCAGCACGCCAGGCCTCCCTGTCCATCCCCAACTCCCGTGGTTTACTCAAACGCATGTCCATCAAGTCAGTGATGCCATCCAGCCATCTCATCCTCTGTCGTCCCCTTCTCCTCCTGCCCTCAATCTTTCCCAGCATCAGGGTCTTCTCCAATGAGTCAGCTCTTCGCATCAGGTGGCCAAAGTACTGGAGTTTCAGCTTCAGCATGAGTCCTCCCAATGCTGCTGCCAGTGTTCCCCTCTAGTTTCTCTCGTTCTCCACTCCCGGATGCCCTGCTTTTATCTAGCCTTTTGGGAGCAAGGGCTTTAGAGAACAACGCTTATAGGAGAAGCATGTGTGACCGACCACCCAGGGCGAGTCCTGTGATGAGTCCCTCACCGCCATGTGGAAAGAATGTTACGGTGAATTGCCTTGTCCTCAACGAACGTCTTACTATACTTGCTTTCTTACGTTTCTGTCCATCCCTCTTTCCCTCCATCAACTCAGCTCGTTTGGATTCATTTCAAAGTTGCAGACATCAGTGCCCTCCTCCTCCCCACCCCCACCCTGCACTTCTCCCTGCGTTTTACTTCCTGGAGTTCAGTGCTGTTGCTTAGTCACTAAATCGTGTCTGACTTGTTGAGACCCCATGGACTGTAATTCGCCAGGCTCCTCCGTCCATGGATTTTCCAGGCAAGAATACTGGAGTGGGTTGCCATTTCCTTCTCCAGAGGATCTTCGGGACCCAGGAGTTGAACCCCTGCATTGCAGGCAGATTCTTTACCTCTGAGCCACCTGGGAAGCCGATAGAGATCAATACAACCCTACTTACTTACAGATTCTGCTCTTTGGGAATAAAATTTACATACTATGAAATGCACACATCTTAAGTGTACCATTAAATGAGTTCTGGCAAATGCATTCACTCTTGCAAATTAAACACATATCTATCCAACCTATCCACCAAACATCCCAGGTCCCTTCCCAGCAAGTTCCCAACCACATTCCTACAGAGGAAATCAGGGTTCTGAATTTTTCTGTCATCAACTTTTCCCTTTGTAGAAATGAGTTTTGCTTGCTCTAGATCTTCATATAAATGGATTCACAGTTATGTATTCTTTTGTGTAAAGCACTGCTTTTCTGAGATCTAGCCATGTTATATATCTTACTAGTCTGTCCCTTTTTATTGCTCGAATATTCCTTCTCTCCTTACTGATAGAAACCAGGACTATTTAAAGTGCTTGGCATCCACCAGGGTATGACTCTCCTCCACTGGAATTCTTCTGATGTTTTCTAAGATCCTTTTAATTTACACAAATGCCTAGTGACCTGACCTCCATTTATCTATTTCACCCCCCTTTCTTTGAGTTCCTGATTTTCCCTGAACACATCACCTCAGGGTCTTTGCACATGCTTCCTCTCTACTTGCCAAGATTCCCTCAACTTCCATACGGACTTGGATTTCTTCCTCACCTCCTCAGGCCTTTCTTCAGTGCCACCTTATTACTAAGTCTTCTCTGATTACAATATTAGAAAGAAAGCGCATCAAGACTGATGAGGGAAATTTTATCCTCCTGCTTTGCTGTTATTTTTTCCTATAATATTGCCACTATCTGTTATCTGTTTGGCTTTCCTGATAGCTCAGTTGGTAAAGAATCTGCCTGCAATGCAGGAGACCCTGGTTCAATTTCTGGGTCGGGAAGATCTGAGGGAGAAGGGATAGGCTACCCACTCCAGTATTCTTGGGCTTCCTTGGTGGCTCAGCTGGTAAAGAATTCGCCTGCAATTCGGGGAGACTTGGGTTGGGAAGAGCCCCTGGAGAAGGGAAGGGCTAACCACTCCAGTATTCTGGCCTGGAGAATTCCACGGAGTGTGTAATCCATGGGGTCACAACATTTGTTGATTTGTTGAATTATCCCTGCTGCTGCTGCTAAGTCGCTTCATTCATGTCCAACTCTGTGTGACCCCATAGACGGCAGCCCACCAGGCTCCCCTGTACATGCAATTAAAAATCAGTGGACTACCAAAAAGAAAATAAAAAGGTGTTTGTCATCATAAATAAAACTGTTAGGCGCATTCTTGCACAAGTGTTTGTGGACGCATGTTTTCGTATCTCTTGGGTAAACACCTCGGAGTGGAATTGCGGGGTCATAGTTCAGTTCAGTTCAGTCCAGTCACTCAGGCATGTCTGACTCTTTGGGACCACAGTGGCGGTGTTTAATTTTATAAGAAGCTAACATTTATCCAAAGTAGCTGTACCAACTGACAAGGTACAGTTTTGGATGTCCAATATCTTTGTGAACATTCGTCAGAGTCAGCCATTTTAATTTTAAATATACTGGTGGATGTGTACTGGTATCTCACTGTAGTTTAATTTGCATTTCCCTGAGGACTATGTGGCTTTCCCGATGACTCAGCAGTAAGGAATCCGCCTGCAATGCAGGAGATGAGGGTTCGATCCCTGGGTCTGGAAGATTCCCTAGAGGAGCAAATGGCAATCCAGTGCAATATTCTTGCCTGGGAAATCCCCTGGACAGAGGAGCCTGTTGGGCTACAGTCCATGGGGCTGCAAGGAGTAGGACACGACTGAGCACCTGCGCTGACTAATGTGCTTGTTGGCCATTTGCACTGATACCAAGCAGGGCCCTGTGGGGCTCCAGGGCACAAAGCCTTTCTCCGCTCCTCCCTGTTCCTTTGATTATAAGAAACAGCCTTCATTCAGCATCCTTGACCTTCTCTGAGCTCCACTGGACAGATTCAAGGAGTTGTTAATTAGGGAAGGGCGGGGATGTGAGACCAGGAAGAAGCAAACAGTCAAGGGTAGCCTTGGGGCAAGGTCCTATTTCGCCCACAATGGATACACACACACAATATCTGTAACCTATTCTATAGACACTGAAACCCCCTCCAGGTGGAGAAAGGTAATGATTGATGAAGATAGGCTGCCCACAAGCATGTAGACTCCATACCAGTTGGACCTGAAAGTTGCTGATGCTGACTCCTAAACTTCAGTTCAGTCCAGTGGCTCAGTCGTGTCCGACTCTTTGTGACCCCATGGACTGCAGTACATCAGGCCTCCCTGTCCTTCACCAACTCAAACTCATGTCCCGGAGTTGACTCAAACTCATGTCCATCCAGTCGGTGATGCCATCCAACCACCTCATCCTCTGTTGTCCCCTTCTCCTCCCTCCTTCAACCTTTCCCAGCATCAGGGTCTTTTCAAATGAGTTAGTTCTTTGCATCAGGGGCCAAAGTAGTGAGCTTCAGCATCAGTCCTTCCAATGAATATTCAGGACTGATTTCTTTAGGATGGACTGGTTTGATCTCCTGGCAGTCCAAGGGACTCTCAAGAGTCTTCTCTAACACCATAGTTCAAAGCATCAATTCCTCAGCACTCAGCTTTCTTTATAGTCCAACTCTCACATCCATACATGACTACTGGAAAAACCATCACTTTGACAAGATGGACCTTTGTTGGCAAAGTAATGTCTCTGCTTTTTAATATGCTGTCTAGGTTGGTCATAACTTTTCTTCCAAGGAGTAAACGTCTTTTAATTTCATGGCTGCAGTCATCATGTGCAGTGATTTTGGAGCCCAAGAAAATAAACTCTCTCACTTTATTTTATTTCCCATAAAGAAAGAGACTTTCTTTATGGAAAACAGTTTCCATTGTTTCCCCATCTATTTGCCATGAAGTGATGGGACCAGATGCCATGGTCTTAGTTTTCTGAATGTTGAGCTTTACGCCAACTTGTTCACTCTCCTCTTTCACTTTCATCAAGAGACTCTTTAGTTCTTCATTTTCTGCCATAAGGGTGGTGTTATCTGCATATCTGAGGTTATTGATATTTCTCCCGGCAATCTTGACTCCAGCTTGTGCTTCCTCCAGCCCAGCATTTCTCATGATGTACTCTGCATATAAGTTAAATAAGCAGGGTGACAATATACAGCCTTGATGTACTCCTTTTCCTATTTGGAACCAGTCTGTTGTTCTGTGTCTGGTTCTAACTGTTGCTTCCTGACCCGCATACAGATTTCTCAGGAGGCAGGTCAGGTGGTCTGGTATTCTCATCTCTTTCAGAATTTCGTTTGTTGTGATCCACACAAAGGCTTTGGCATAGTCAATAAAGCAGAAATATATGTTTTTCTGGAACTCTTGCTTTTTCGATGATCCAGCGGATGTTGGTAATTTGAACTCTAGTTCCTCTACCTTTTCTAAATCCAGCTTGAACATCTGGAAGTTCATGGTTCACGTACTGTTGAAGCCTAGCTTGGAGAATTTTGAGCATTACTTTGCTAGTGTGTGAGATGAGTGCAACTGTGCGATAGTTTGAGCATTCTTTGGCATTGCCTTTCTTTGGGATTGGAATGAAAACTGACCTTTTCCAGTCCTGTGGCCACTGCTGAGTGTTCCAAATTTGCTGGCATATTGAGTGCAGCACTTTCACAACATCATCTTTTAGGATTTGAAACAGCTCAACTGGAATTCCATCATCTCCACTAGCTTTGTTCGTAGAGATGCTTTCTAAGGCCCACTTGACTTCGCATTCCAGGATGTCTGGCTCTAGATGAGTGATCACACCACTGTGATTATCTGGGTTGTGAAGATCTTTTTTGTATTGTTTTTCTGTGAATTCTTGCCACCTCTTCTAAATATCTTCTGCTTCTGTTAGGTCCATACCATTTCTGTCCTTTATTGAGCCTATCTTTGCATGAAAATTTCCCTTGGTATCTCTAATTTTCTTGAAGAGATCTCTAGTCTTTCCCATTCTGTTGTTTTCCTGCATTTCTTTGCATTGATTGCTGAGGAAGGCTTTCTTACCTCTCATTGCTTACTCAACCTTACCACCAACTCATCAGAAGAATGTCTGTGAACTGATCACGGCCTCTTTGAACAATTACTATAAAAGGTCTCTCTTCTCCAAGCTGAGGACACACGCTTTTGTAATCATTAGCACCCAGTGGCCCCCCTTGCTGGCAAAGTAACAAAGCTGTTCTTTTCTATTTCGCTCACAACTCTGTCTCCAAGGTTCTAGTCAGCACCAAGGTACAGAGAAGCTGAGCGTTTGGCATCAGTGTATCTGCTTCCTCAAATCTCTGTTGAGTATCCATTTCTCTTTCTTACTACTGAGCTGTAGGAATTCTTTACATAAATCCAGGATGCTAGTCCTTTCTCAGGTATGGTATCTTAGAAATGTTTTCCACATTCTCTGACTTGCCTAATTATTTCTGATGGGTATGTTTTTAGTAAGGCCCAATTTATCAATCATTTCTTTTACATTTGGATCTCTGTGTATCAAGAAACCTCACCTCTCTCAAGGTTGCATAAGTTTTACGGGCTCTTTTCCCCTAGAAATTGTATAGTTTTAGCCTCTGTATGTTGGTCTTTGATCAAACTTTGTTTCTTCGGTTTGTTTCTGTCTGGCGTGAGCTGAGAGTCGAGGTATGAGGTGTCTTTTGTCCCTGTGGATATTCAGTTATTTTAGTGTCATTTGCTGAAAAGACAAAAGCGAATTTATTTTGGGAATCTGTATCTTGCTCATTATTTGTCCATCCTTATATTAATACCACGATGTTTAGATTACTGGCTTTCCTTGTGGCTCAGACAGTAAAGACTGCCTGTAACGCAGCAGAGCCAGGTTTGATCCCTGGGGTGGGAAGAGCCCCTGGAGTGGGGGCATGGCAATCCACTCCACTATCCTTGCTGGAGAATCCCATGGACAGAGGAGCCTGGTGGGCTGCAGTCCATAAGGTTACTTGCAGCTTTTGTGTGAATCCTCCAACTTTGCTCTCCTTTATCAGGATTTTCTTTGAATATTACAGGATCTTAACATTTCCATAAAAATTGTATAATCAGCTTGTTAATTTCACCAGAAAAAAAAAAAAAAAAAACTTGTGAGATCTTAATTAGGATTGTGTTGGATCTATTTTAGGGACAACTGACATCTTAATTCATGAATGAGGTATAGCCCTCAATTTATGTCAGTCTTGGAAATTTTTCATGTAGAGATCTTGTACATCTTTTGTAAATTCATTCTAAAGTATTTTGGGGTTTTGATGCAGTTGTAAATGAAATATCAAGATTCTACTTTCTAGCTATTTGCTGTAGTATGTAAAAATAGAAATGATTTTTACAAATTAACTGGGTTCCTGCAACCTTGCTAAATTTATGCATTAGTTGGGTAGTTGATTCCTTTAGGATTTTCTATGTAAATTACCATGTTATCCAAAATAGAGTTTTGCTTCTTTTTTGATACTTATCTTTTTTTTTTTTTTTCTATTCATGGTGCAATGGCCAGGACCTCAGTATAATGTTGAATAGAGGAGGTGGAAGCAAACATCTTGTCTTGTTCCTGATCTCAGGAGACAGCCTTTAGTTTTTCTGCATTGATTAGTGTCGGTTTTTCACTGATACCCTTTATCAGGTTGAGAAAGTATCTTTTATTTTTGTTTCTGAGTTAAAAAAAAAATAAAACATGAATGAGTGAATGTTATCAAATGCTTTTTTCTGCATCTAGTGTAATGATCGTATAATTTTATCCTTTACTAATATCTTGGTTTTCATTTATTGCTTTTCTAATGTCAAACCAACCTTGCATTTCTGGAGTAAATTTAATGTAGTATTTCTACTCCTCTATTTTCATTCTTCTGCTTCCTTTTGGGTTTACTTTTTTTTTTTTCCCTCCAACTTCCTATAGTGGATTATTAGATCACAAATTTTAGATCTAAAATTCTTTTCTAATGTTAGCATTTTTCAACTATAAATCTCGTTAGTCCTGGGCTAGCTGCACCCTAAAAATTTTGGTATGTTGTATTTTTACATCATTTTATTGAAAATATTTTCTGATTTTTTTTCTCCTTTGACCTACAAATTTAGCCATGTATTGTTACTTGTTTTAAAAATCTATTTCTTAAGACAAATTATTCCTAACATTTTCAGTGTGGTCTGTTGACTGAAGAAAATACACAGCCTGAAAGCTGAGAATTAGATTGTATTTGATAGACTTTCTGAGGACTTCAACCCAGGAGACAGCTTCTCAGGTAGCTCTGAGGGATTGCTCTGAAGAAGGGGAGGAGCCAGGATATATAGGAATTTTGCAATAAAAACCAGGTAGTGGAACATCAAAAGATTACCATTAATTGTTGTTGCTGTTCAGTCACTAATGAAAGAAAAGCAGACATCCCAGGTTAATGAGCTCAGCACAAACATCTGGGCTCCTTGCAACCGTTCCTTTGATGTGCGCCTGAGCTATGAGGGCCAGTATCCTGTCTTTCCCACCCTGAGTCCCCTCAGAGTGCACCGCTGGGGTGGCTGCAGTGGCTTGACGGCTACCACAGCCTTGGTTTACCGATAAGGCAAGCACAGTTTTTCATTCACAGGTCAGAGGGCCATGTATGATATGTTTCAGTCCTCCTAAATTGACTGTATCACGGTCCAGAATATAGTCTTAGAGAATGTACCATATGCACTTGAAAAGAACATGTATTCTGGGCTTCCCTGGTGGTCCAGTGGTTGAGAGTCTGCCTTGCAATGCAGACTCTTGCAATGATTCCATCCCTGGTCCTGGAAGATCCCACATGCTTCAGAGCAGCTAAACCCATACGCCTCAATGACTGAGCCCGTGAGCTACAGCGACCGAAGCCTGCCTAGCTAGAGATGCTGCTCCACAAGAGAAGCCCCTGCAAGGAGAAACACGAGCACCGCAGCGAGGAGGAGCCCCTCTGCTGCAACCAGAGAAAGCCTGTGTGCAGCAACAACGACCAACCACAGCCAAAAAAAGAACCCTTTAAAAAGAGTATGTATTCTGCAGTTGCTGGAGGTAGTGTTCTATGTCAAGGCTGTCCATAGTGTTCTTCAGACCTTCTGTCTTTACTAACATTTGTTCTAGTTATTCCGACAATTATCGAGAGTATTAAAAGCACCAACTATGTGGAATTGTCTGTTTCTTCCTTGAAGTGTATCAGTTTTTGTTTCACGTACTTCGAAGCTGTTATTCACTATCAGCCTGCAGAGGCTTGAAGCAGGGCTTTGGTTCCTGCCCGAGCCTGAGGTCGGGAGCGGCAGGGAGAATGCTGAATGCGAGCCACTACACACCAGGGACAGTGGCCAGGGACAGGCCCTGGCCTGTCAGCTGTGTAGAAATGAATTTCCACATAGAGACGGAGAGTCATGAAGCAAGTAAAGTGTTTATTAGGTTGGAGAGTACAGTGTGTGTGGACAGACACACAGGTGCGCTGAGGCTCGCCCTTGTGGTAGTTTGAATCACTTTTATGGGGCATTTCTTCCAGTTTGCTTTGACCAGTCATCTTGCTTTGCCGGGTTCTGAGTCTGTGTTTGGCTTATCTCAGGATCCTCCTGTGTATGTGTGCATCTTTTAGCCAAGACGGATACTAGAGAAGAAGCCTATGGGCAGCTGCATCATTTAACTCTGAGGTGATGCTTCCTTTCTGTTGATCTCTGTGGAGCCTTTCTGGGCATGTGTAGTCTGGGAGGTCTTCTTAACTCTGAGAATGGAGTGTGCGGTCTTTTCTCTCTTATCTGGGCAAGGCCCAGCCTCCTCCATCAACCTGCTTTATGGAGTTTCTACTGTTCAGGAGTTTCTGTCCACAGGGGAGAAATTGTTCAGCCTGGGGCCCAACTGTCTCCTGCCTGAATATAAGCGTTTGTAATTATCATACCCTCCTGACGCAGGGACCATTTCTATGAGATGTCTCTCTAGGGACCATCTTTATGAGATGTGTCTCTCTCTCTGGTCATACCCTTTGCCTTGAAGTGTGTTTTGTCTGATATTAATCTAGTTACCACAGGCTTCACTTACTTAATATTCATAGTGTATCTTTCCCATTTACTTTCCAATCTATCTGTGTCTTTATATATTCAAGGCGTATTTGTTGTGGACCACGTACAGCAGTGTTTTTTTTTTTTTTTTCCTTTTTCTGGTCAGCTCTGATAGTCTCCATGTTTTAACTGATCAGATAAACACTGTCCATCACTTCTGTGACGACAGGAATAGCCTATATCTGTGCTCTTCTGAAGTCTGTCGTGGTGCTACTAGACTTCCAAGTGGAGAATGAAATCCCCACCCCCCACCCCCCAGAATTTTTAACTTTAAAGTCAACAACAAATGTAAGTATTATGTGTGACTAGTGGCTGCTATATATAATTTGGTGGTGGTTGTTCAGTCACTAAGTCATGTCTGACTCTTTGTAACCCCAAGGACTGTAGCACGCCAGGCTCCTCTGTCTTCCACTGTCTCTTGGGAGTTTGCTGAGATTCATGTCCACTGAGTTGGGGATGCCATCCAACCATCTCGTCCTCTGCTGTCCCCTTTTCCTCCTGCCTTCAATCTTTCCCAGAATCAGTCTTTTCCCGTGACTCAGCTATTCGTATCAGGTGGCCAAAGTATTGAAGCTTCAACCTGAGCATCAGTGAATATTCAGGGTTGATTTCCTTTAGGATTGACTGGTTTGATCTCATTGCTGTCCAAGGGACTCTCAAGAGTCTTGATGTAGAAATTCTGGATTCTAATTACCTTCCTCTAAAAATAATAATTTTTAAACAGGCAGTTAACCTAGGTGAACTCAACTGCAAAATTATCTCCCCTACAGCATGATGTAGCTCAAACTTTAGCTTAGTTCTTTCAGCCTTAGTGGTGCACGTACAGTTTGGTGGTCAGCCCTAGATCTGAAGAGTTTATGTAGAGAAACTGGGAATCCCCACCCTGGCTCTCCTGTTATTTGGTGCTCTGGATCTCCAAGCCACAAAGACTGGACATTTTCCACTGGAGGTTTACCTGCCTTGTGTGGTGCAGACTAAGACCTAACCTCAGGCCAGAAGTGGTGGAGAAAAAGGAAATTTCACCCTGTAGAGGCCTTCCTCGCAGTTGTTGACTCCCTTCTTTTGCCTGCTTTGGTCACTTTCAGGAGCTGGATGGTGTAAGCTCCACACCACAACTTCTATTTTTATTTTGGAAAGAGTGGGTTCAGTAGGAGCTATTCATCCTACCAGAAGCCTGAACTTATTTGGTCTCCTTTCACAACATTTGATAATGAAATTTCAAACATGTACCGAAGTTTAAAGAATTTTAGAGCAGCAATCTGGACTGTACAAATTTTCCTATATTTTATCATGTCTACTCATCCTTTAATACATCTTATTTTAAAGCATTTCAAAATAAACTGCGACCAACGACCAATACACTTGCCCTCAAGTACTTTAGGGTTTATATATAGAGAGTTTAACAACTGCTTTTTTTCTTTTTTGTAGAATTTTCACATAGTGCCCATATCTGAACTTGTGCATTCTTTGAGTTCTTAAAAAGCAGCTTTACTGGGTTATAATTTATGTACAATAAAATAACCAACTTGGTGCATAATTCAAAGGGTTTCGTAAAGTGTAACCAAAGCCACAATCATGATAGAAGCCCTTCCGTCACCTCCCGAGTTTCCCTCGTGCTGCCAACCCCTCCCCACAGCTGCACTCATTCTTCAGGGCGCCCAGTGCGCTGTGGGCGGCAGCCAGGCAGCCACAGTAGGAGCAGGAACTGGAGAGGCAGACGAGAGGCCGCTCGCCGCCAAGCGTGCCCTGAAATGCCAGAGAAGACCGGAAGAGTGGAGTTGGGGCTCAGGTGGGCTCCTCACAGGGCCCAGGCTGTTTCTAGGCGGGAAGTGGCTCGTGGAATCACAAGGTTCATTCCTGTCTAAGGAAGATTCTGCCAATGGAAGCACAAAGGTGCCCACTTCTTGAATCTGTTACGGTATGAGGTGTTCAGGAAGCAAGAGCCCCTCTGTCTTCAAGAAGGCGGCCTCAGGCAGTTCACAGATCTGAGCCTCAGTTTCTTCGTTTGTGAAACAGACTTCCTCCCAGGGCTCAAGCATCAACTCACCCGTGGGGTCACTTGAACGTGGACTCCCTGACCCCAACCTCAGTCCCATGTGGCCTCCATGAGGACCCCCTTTCCGGAGGCAGCAGGCAGCGTGGATCCGTGCTTTCAGGGCAGGAAGTATGTGGTCTGCAGAGCTGTTAACTCTGTTCAGAGTTGAGAGCCTGGGCTCTGGGACAAAGGGGTCCCGGGACACAGTCTCCTCTGTAAACAGAGCCCCCTTCTCCTGGAATCCAGAGGCCTCGTCGCCACCTGGCTGCAGCCAGGACTCTTCAATCTCCCCCATTTTTCAGAAAAACCCACCTGTGGTAATGTGGGAGGGAGCGGTATTTGCAGGAAGTAGCTAATTTTTCAGAAGACATGGGTTTTGACCCTCGAGTTACATTCTGTAAACGCCCCAGGGAGAGACTGCCAGCGTGGTACTCATCAAGAATCATCCCAATTCACACTGATAGAGTTCCTGCCCGCACTCAGGAACACCATTTCCTATGATCTTCGAGCAATCCCACCAGGCAGGAAGGATAGCTATGAGCCCCACTTAACAGATGAGAAAGTGAAGACTCAGAGGTATCATGAGTCTAAGGTCTCGCCTAAGGTCTCACAGGGTGGAGGGAGCAGAGCTGGGGCTGGGCAAGTCTCATGAACATGTGACTCAGCCTCGCCAATCAGAGGCTGCAAGGGGCTTTGGCGGACACTGCTGGGACAGACGGGCCTCCTTTCCTCTGGAATGACTGGCCTGCAGCTGTGATGCTCTCTGGCTGGGCGGCTTGTCTGGCGCTGCCTGGAGCCTTGCACTGAGCCCACCCCGACCTGGGGCGGACCGTGCTAGTGGGCATCCCGGGTGGTCAACCACAGTCCTCTGAGTGGACTGAGTGATGCCCACTCAGATGGCTGGGTTCCCATTCTGGGCTGGTCTCATCGTGGCATCCGCCTTTACTGTGAGCCCAGGGCTGCTGCTGGGTTCAAATCTGTTAAGGGTTTCAATGTCGTTAAAGCAGAAGGCAGGTTCCAAGAAGGCTTAAGCCTTACTTTTCTTACCAGTGGAAGGAACTGGTTAAATGAATTCAGTGGCTTTTCAACTTCATGTTTTTAAGCAGAATGCAAAACAAAGCAAAACGAAACCACCCAGATGACACCCTTTACAGAACCCAAAACGTAAGAGAGAAGGAGGCCGTCTCTGCTGGGGAGGAGGGGGCGGGAGACCCCAGCCCCGCCGCCCGGCCGCCTCCTGGTAGCCACAGTACTGTAGCCACAGTGCCTCCCCCCACCCCACTTCTGAGGTGAACACTGTCGGCCTCTGAGGAACACTCTGAAAAACGAGCATCTTAAAAGAAAAGAATCTTTCAGAGTTAACAATCAACTGCACTCTAAGTTAAGGGATGAAGAGGCTGAGGACCACTGGAAAGGAGACCCACACAGGAATCCAGGAGGCTCTGGGTCGTCGCAGGAGAGCGTGGTTCCCACCCGTGAAGGGCGCTTGGACGAGAAGCATGGCGACGCCCGCTGCACTGACCCTGGCGGCTGAAGTCCCGCGGGCGTCCTGACCCTTTCTGGGCCTCCGCCCCTCCCTGCCAGCTCACCTGCAGGGGCTCCTGCGAGTGGAATACTTGTGTGCTTTGCTAGGCGCCTGTGAGCTGTCTTTTCTGGGCGTTTGTGGGGATGGCTGAGGACAGGGCAGGCGGGGGCTGGTCCGTGAGTGGGGCAGTCGGCGTGTGGCGTCTGGGGAGCCTCATGGGCCTCAGTGACACACAGCAGGCCTTTCCAGCAACTCTGCCACACACCCAGAAAGCTGAGGCAGGGGTGACGGGTCACACTCCTGCTCTGAAAAGTTTCAGCTGAATCAGGGGCACCCTTTCCAATGGAGCACAGCTCACAACGTCAACCTTCCGTTCAGAAGCGTTGACGCCACCATGAGAGTCTGCATCACCAGGAAGATCACTTTGCATCTATCTGTCTATATCCTTTTAACATGCGGAAGTTTAATAGCTTTTATTCCAAGGCATAGAAAAGGGAGTTAAGAAAATATACAATTTTTTTTCAAGTGAGAATGTCAACAGTGACCATTGAAAGGATAACCAACGTTCATGTCTGAAAGACTGGCCTTTGCAGAGTTTTGTTGGGGGCTGATAAAACATTAAGGGAAGTGAACACCCATTACAAACAAGGACATCCAACGTTTGGGGCTCAGGCCTTACATGTCAACTTCACAGAGCTTTCCTGCTCTCAGGAGGGAACCCACATGTTCCCGTGTGTATCAGGTGCTTTGACATAAGGGATGTTCCAAATCCATGGTCGATCTGGGGGAAAAAAAAATTACATGAATGTAACACTTATTTGAATATGATTACAGAAAATCCACTCACCTGATAGGATCAAATCACTCACGGGCCGCAGTAGACACATCATGAGAGCCCTTTTCTGAACTGAGGCCTTTTGGGTAGGAGCTTGCAGTAAAGGTTCATGTTAAGACACGGGAGCGTGAACCCCGGGGTAAATGCTGGCTTGCCACTAAGGTTCACAAGTCCCTTCACCTCTGAACCTCAGTTTCCTTATCTGTACCTAAGACGTGGAGCTGGAAGTAGGATTACATGAGATACTGCTGCTGTTTAGTCGCTCGGTTGTGTCCTGCTCTTTCGCAACTCCATGGACTGTAGCCCACCAGGCTCCTCTGTCCATGGGATTTCCCAGGCAAGAATCCTGGAGTGGGTTGCCATTTCCTTCTACAGGGGATCTTCCCAACAGAGGAAACAAACCCACGTTCCTGCATTGGCAGGCGGATTCTTAACCACTGAGCCACCAGGGAAGCCCATTAAATGAGATAAACTGAAGAACTGTGCAAGATGCTGTGATCCACCTGCACAGAGAGAACCTAAAAAGGAGGGTGGCTCTTGTTTTCTTCTTTTGAGAAGCTGGAGAAACCAGCAGTGACCACGGGGACAGTCAAGGCCACTTCTCTGCTCTCAGCTGGTCACGGTCACATAGAACCATGAGGCTCAGAGTCACATCCCCGAAACGGTTTTGTTCTGTAACTTAAGGCCAGTGATTGGTGAGCCATGACCATCTCTGTATAATGCCTGTAGACCCACATCGAGGGAAGCAACAGGCCTTGGAATGGTACTGATACAACGGAAAGAAGTGAAATGAAGTCGCTCAATCGTGGCCGACTCTTAGCGACCCCATGGACTACAGCCCACCAGGCCCTCCGTCCATGGGATTTTCCAGGCAAGAGTACTGGAGTGGGGTGCCATTGCCTTCTCCGTTAACAGCGGCTAGGCATATTATATTTACTTGGAGCTGGTATACTTGGTGACAGCCTTAGTGCCCTCGGCACGGTGTGCTTGTCCAGCTCCCTGAGCAGCAGCAGGCGCACGGCGGTCTGGATCTCCCTGGATGTGATAGTCGAGCACTTGTTGTAATGCGCCAGGCGCGATGCCTCGCCAGCGATGCGCTCGAAAATGTCTTGACGAAGGAGTTCATGATTCCCATGGCCTTGGAAGAGATGCAGGTGTCCGGATGGACTGGCTTCAGCACCTTGTACACGTACGCGGAGTAGCTCTCCTTGCAGCTGCGCTTGCGCTTCTTGCCGTGCTTCTTCTGGGCCTTGGTCACAGCTTTTTTAGAGCCCTTTTTAGGGGCAGGAGCAGACTTAGCTGGTTCAGGCATGTCTATAATGACAACACCCAACAACACAACGGAAAGAAGACCCAGGTTCAGATCCTGCCTCCGTCTCTGTCTGCGGCCTGGGGAAGGCTTGTGGATCTTGGTCTCGGGTTCCATCTGTGAAATGGGAGCTAATCACACTTGCAGCCTCCCAGGATCACTGTGGAGTGTGAAGCGAGGACAACTGGGACGCTCATTCCCAGCATACTGTAGGTGCTCAATAAATGTGAACTTTTTCTTCCAAAGAACCAAAATAACGTGAAAGTGTAAGTTGCTCAGTCGTGTCTGACTCTTTGTGACCCCATGGACTGCAGCCCACCAGTCTCCTCTGTCCATGGTATCTCCAGGCAAGAATACTGGAGTGGGTTGCCTTGCGTAGGGTGTAAACACACTGCAAGGATTAAAATAAACCCCCTACTACTGTTCTGGGAAACATGAGTGACGGAACAAGTCTGAAGGGCGGAGTGCTCACTCAGCAGGTCGGCTGGGATGACCAGCCAGCCGCCCCGAGGGGAGGCGCTGGCCTCTTCCTGAGCAGAGGCAGATGGCAGCTGGGAGGCTGGCCTGACTAACAATGACTGCTGCTCACACCGCCCAGCCTCGCCGTTTGTCTTGAATAATCATAGACTGAACGTGCAAACAGCAGCTCCCAGCAGCAGGAGCAGCCAAAGAATGCCCAAGGTGGCAACACGTTATCAGAACCCTGTTCTCTAGCCTCTGGCCTCCGGACGGTTTGAAGGCAGGAAACCACACTTGCTGCTAACTTCCCTGAGAGGCAGGGGCCTAGCAGGGCTGGAGACCTGGCTCTCTAGCTACTCCCTGGCCGCTCTCTTGCCCTAGAAACAGCATCTTCTGCGTCTGCACGTCCCTGCACTTCCTCCTCTTTCCCTGCAAACTGCTCTGTGGGGTACCGGCAGCTGTGCTTCACCCCGGGTGGGACACACTCTAACCCTTGCTGTCTGAACAGCGAGTCAGGAGAGTCTCACTAGGGCAGGCTCTGTGGCACACGGACCTCTCCCAGTGACTTCCAGGGCCGCGCTGGCCGCACTGCGCTGACTGCGCCCTCCAACAGCCTGGGTGCGGGAGGTGCGGGTCCACTTGTGTGTAGATTTTTTTCTCAATAAACATGTACTACACCATCAGGGGTTGGTCAAATCTGGGGATGTGGAATCGGGGACATAGAGTGCTTGTCATGGGACTCGAGCATCTGAGGATTTTGTATCCAGGGGGTCCTGGAGCCGCCCCCTGTGGACACCAATGGGGACTGTATGCCTTTCCTTCAAGATAAGCCAGTAATGTCCAAGTGAGGACCTGGAAACTACCCGCCGGGCAAATGCCATGCTCTGTTTTATAAATAAACACATGTCTGTATTTCTTGGGCAGGTCCTTTTCCGAGCTGGCTGGAAGGCCCTCCACAACCCTGGGGGGAAGGGACACACAAGCAATGCAACAGGGAGGGCTGCGGGGCCATGAAGTCAGCGCCGCCACTCGCTGGCTGCGGTGAAGGCCTGTTCCCGGCGAGCCTCCTCGCCTGCCCCATGGCAGCGCGCGCCTCGTGACAGTCGTGTGCGTGTACAGAACGCCTGTTAGTGCCGGTTAGGTGCTGTGCTCTGCCAGGCGGGCTTCCCAGTTGGCCGGGCAGTAAACAATCTGCCTACCAATAAAGGAGATGTGGGTTCAATCCCAGGGTCAGGAAGATGCCCTGGAGAAGGGAATGGCAACCCACCCCAGTATTCTGCCTGGGAAATCCCATGGACTGAGGAGCCCGGTAGGCTACAGTCCACGGGGTCGCAAGAGAGTCTGACACGACTGAGCGACTAACCACCACCACCATGCTAGACAAAGCCGAGGGCCTCTCCAGGTTACAGTCCAGAGGGGAGGCAGACCGGGGAACGCCCTGCCGCTGGGATGCTGACCCTCAGTGTGTCTGCACTGCGGTTCCCTGTCTGGGCTGACTGGGAACTGCTGGTATGTTTTTCTGGGACCCACCGCTGGAGAGCTCGTCTCAGTAGGTCTGGGCCGGGCCTGGCAATGTGCCCCTTTGTCAGGACAGTGCCCAGGGCCCAAAGCTAAGCACACACTTAGCCCAGGCGGCTAAGCCGAAGGCCATCATCACATGGGTCTTCCCTACCACCAATATGTTTATTCAGGAGAACTGGGAGGTTGGGGGGCAGGAAGGAGGGAATAGAACGGAAAAACAAGAGAAAGGAAAAAAGACAAAGGCACAGCCCAAAGCCAGAAGGGGAATGAGGGCATCAGGTCACGTCCTGGGTCAGGGTCTGTCCTGCACGAGTCTCAGGCTCTTTGTCAGTTCATCAGGGTGGGGAGAGAACGACCGTTCACTCCCTGCTGTAACTGCATCGGACATTTTAAGTACCACACACAGTGGCTACCAGCGACCGGATGCCAATTCTGAGCTGGATATGGGGTTAGACGCTTTCAAGACCTCATCTCAGTCACTTTTCAGCAGTGAGCTGTGTGCTCTCATTCTGCAAATGGAAACACTAAGGCTTAGAGAAGGCAAACCACCAGCCAAGGTCATGCGATAAGCTGTCAGGCTGATGCATAAACACCAGGACCTAAAGCAGTGTTTTCCATCTGTGAGCTGGAGGTGGGGAGGAGTCGTCACAGATTCCTTGAAATTCTGACAGAACTTCTTGCTAGTTAAAAACAAATATGGTGAATTTACGACAACATACTTAGAGGACTCAGAAAAATACACATGGCTTGGAAGGAAGGGAACAAGAAGGCCTTTGGAAGCTGTCCATGTGACCAGAGAGAGGAAGCCGGCTATGTGAGGCAGGAGGGGCTTTGTCAGACGAGCCCAGAGAACCTGAGAAAGGGGCCCTCCGAAGGGCAGGCTTGGCTCAGCATGAAGCCAGAGTGAGTGAGGCTGGGAGGCGGCTGGAATCCCGCCAGCCTTGGTCAGGGAAGGAAGGGCCCACCAGGCAAGGCCAGCCCGACTTGGGAACCTGAGGTTTTGCAGTATCAATGGGACGACATCATTGACACTGTCCAATCAAAACTCAAACTTGCCCTGTTCACATCTAGCATTTGCTCAAAGACCATGGACTATACCCGGCTACCCTACAGGTAGGGTAGGATCTGCCCCATCCTGATTGTATTACTTCTCCCCCTGCGTGAGCCTGGTGAAGTGTGAACTCGCCTCAAAGCCAGACTTCCCGGGGCTGAGAGAAGTGCTCTACGGCTGGAGGGGCCGCGTCAGAGCAGGCACGGAGGTGGGGCCGCCCACCCCGGCCAGCCTCCCTCCAGAACACTGGGAACCCGCGCCAAGACGCCACCGACTTCCTCTGCGAAAAAAACCTGGTCTCTGACCTTAAAGTCCTCGCCTAGTGCAGCAGTTTTCAGAGGGTGACTTGGGGACCTACCTTTCAAGGGGTGGGGGTATACCTGTAAAGTCAAAATGAGGGCCATCCTAACATTAAGTCATCACCGGTCACTGCGCCTGGGTGTACAGAGGCTGCCCGACGTGGGTGGCAGCACGGAGCAGGGGTGAGAACCCAGCTGTCAGCCCAGACAGCAGACGCGCCTGCAAAGCGGGGAACAAGGCCGTCTTCCAAACCAACCTGAGTTGGCGAATAGTCACTTTAGATATTTTTAAATATATCAATGGGCTTACTATTATTTTAAAATAAGTCAATAAGTACTTTAAAATTTATTGGCTTTAATTTCTTTATGAGAAATATCAACAGCTATAGAAACCCATGTAAATGAAAGCTGTCTGTGATCCTTGATTGGTAAGGGCACAGGGGGTTCTGAGACCCAGCGGCTTGAGAGCTGTGTTTCCGGGGCCACGAACCTGTGCTCCCACAGCAGCCCACCCGCCAGGCTGCTGCCAAGAGCCCACCCACAGCTCTCCCTGAGCCCCGCTGTCTCTGCGCTGGCACTCACACCCGAGCGTCTCTGTCCCCTGGGTCTCACCTCTGTCTCCGTACAGTTCTGGAGGTAGGTCGTACGGCACAGGGAAGGAGGCTGTGGGCTCCTGGCTGCTCCCAGAGAAGAATTTCTGTTTCACTTTGAAACTGTCCAGGCCCTGCAGACACACAGAATCTATAATGCATCTCATTTTCTGGAAGAAGTTCCCAAAGATGCAATTATATTTTTGTGATGCTCACAACAGAATTCAGAGCTATTTTTGTGATTGTTTCAGAGCTTCTTCTGGTATCGGTTAGGTCAAAGATATTTACAACACTCTGCAAATTACTCTTTCCTAAAAATGAGATGTCCAAGTTTCAGAAAATAAATAATAGCAAAGCTTGCAAAAGTTTAATAAAGTATATAAAGATA
This sequence comes from Bubalus bubalis, assembly GCF_019923935.1. Lineage (NCBI taxonomy): Eukaryota > Metazoa > Chordata > Mammalia > Artiodactyla > Bovidae > Bubalus > Bubalus bubalis. The sequence goes on from NC_059167.1 coordinate 1,559,423, forward strand.
TATGAGAGAAAAAACTTTGGGGGCTGTTATAGCCCATTTCGGAGAAGGCCATGGCACCCCACTCCAGCACTCTTGCCTGGAAAATCCCATGGACGGAGGAGCCTGGTGGGCTGCAGTCCATGGGGTCGCTAAGGGTTGGACACGACCGAGCGACTTCACTTTCACTCTTCACTTTCATGCAATGGAGAAAGAAATGGCAACCCACTCCAGTGTTCTTGCCTGGAGAATCACAGGGACGGCGGAGCCTGGTGGGCTTCCGACTATTGGGTCGCACAGAGTTGGACCCGACCGAAGCGACTTAGCAGCAGCAGCAGCAGCAGAGCCCATTTCTCCCAACCTCTGTGTACAGCAGCAGGGATATGGAGAAGGTACTGTCAAATACTTCGAATACTTTCAGTATTGCTGTAGTGACGGGCTGCTCACTCTGGTGAAGTGTAAAAGTTGCTTTCATGTATAATGAAAGTGTCCAAGATAACGGGATAGGAATGTAACAGTGAGAACTCAACAAGACCCACCAAATGAAGGCTGAGTCTAAGAACTCCAGAAGAGGCTTGTACTAACTTCGGATCCTCATCAGGATGCAAGGCCAGGTGCCGAACCCAGCCGGTGTTCACACTGCTCCTGCCTCCTCACACGGGGCCTGCCCGGCACGTGGGCACACTGGAGGTCAGCTGGGCACTCCCCACACCGCTGACCATCCCCCAACCCCTTCCCGGATGAGCCCAGCAGTGTTTCTGCCTCATTCCTCTGGCCACCTGTTGACACTCATATCGTTCCTTCTCAACCTAGACGCCCACAGATCAAATGGGGCTCTGTCTCCAGAACCCACACAAAGTGCTAGCCCTACAGTTCCTGTCTTGGTGAGCACACAACTTAGACTTGGGTAGGAGAGGCTGCTCCTTCCTGGGCACCGGGGAGGGAATGGTAAGCATCAGTGCTGTGTGGACCTGGCCTTCGGGCAGCCCGGGCTGAGTCTGTGCAGGTAGTAAGGGCGCTGTGAGTGGCTGAGGCTGCACTCACTCACCCCACTCCTGACCCCTCGAGCCCCTCTCCCGTGTCAGCCTGCGCTCACTCGCGCACTCCTGGCTCCTCGAGCCCCTCTCCCGTGTCAGCCTGCGCTCACTCGCGCACTCCTGACTCCTTGAGCCCCTCTTCCGTGTCAGCCTGCACTCACTCGCCCCACTCCTGGCTCCTCGAGCCCCTCTCCCGTGCCAGCCTGTGCTCACTCACCCCACTCCTGGCTCCTCGAGCCCCTCTCCCGTGTCAGCCTGCGCTCACTCACCCCACTCCTGGCTCCTCGAGCCCCTCTCCCGTGCCAGCCTGTGCTCACTCACCCCACTCCTGGCTCCTCGAGCCCCTCTCCCGTGTCAGCCTGCACTCACTCACCCCACTCCTGACCCCTCGAGCCCCTCTCCCGTGTCAGCCTGCGCTCACTCGCGCACTCCTGGCTCCTCGAGCCCCTCTCCCGCGCCAGCCTGCACTCACTCACCCCACTCCTGGCCCCTCGAGCCCCTCTCCCGTGTCAGCCTGCACTCACTCACCCCCCTCCTGACCCCTCGCGCCCGTCTCCCGCGCCAGCCTGCACTCACTCACCCCACTCCTGGCCCCTCGCGCCCCTCTCCTGACCCCTCGCGCCCGTCTCCCGCGCCAGCCTGCGCTCAACACACAGGAGGCGCCTCAACCGTCACAAGCCCTGTCCTCACGGGACGCACAGTCCAGCGGGGAGACGCTACACACACACATTTATAGAAGTCAAATAACTAATTACAATTTGTGACAGGTGCTGTGAATAACAGCAGAGGAGCCCTAGAAAATAGGAGGCCTGTTTTAGATTTGCCGGGGACGGGTGCTCAGCGGAAGTCCCCCTAAGAAGGTGACATTTTAATCAAGCTTTGAATGGTGAATTGCATTTGGTCAGGTGAGGGTGGGTCCAGGAGGAGGCCACAGGGTCCCCAGTGGCCCAGAGGCGGCCGGGAACTCGCGAGAGGAACTAAACCAGGCGGCCGCGGGGACACCGGGCCACGGATTCCCCAGGCCTCAGCCTCCTCACTTGTGAAATGGGAGCTCAGTCACGTCTGACTCTGCCACGTTCCTCGGTCCACGGGATTTCCCAGGCAAGACTATTGGAGTGTGGGAATAGTCCTCCAGGGCATCTTCCCCACCAGGGACTGAAACTGCATCTCCTGCATTAACAGGTGGATTCTTTACCACTTGCAACTCTTGGGACGCCCCAAGCTTCCGAATGTTATTGCATTAATACGTCTCACTTCAACACCCAGCACAAGCCTTGATGCACAGTTGGTGGTCAAGAAATGTTGAGCTGCGAAAATGGGGTTAAAGGACCTTCCCCGTTTACTTTCTGGGCATCTGCACGAAGCCAATGCAGCAACGTGCACGGAAGCGCCACGGGCAGGAGGGGACACGCAGGGAGGCAGGGCTGACGCCCCACCCCAGATGTGGGTGAGTAAAGCTGCAAAAGGCAATATGTGAGATGCAGGCAGAGTCTGCGCAGAAAAGGAAGAAAGGCCCTTGTAACAGTGGTCACTTAAGACAAGCTCCACAGAAAATATTTTTGCTGGACCTTGAAAAGTTGATATAATTCTGATGAATGAAGAGCTGGCAGGGAGCAACATCAGGGGAGGCCAGCCTGAGGGAAGGCCCTGCAGGGGGACGGTGAGGGAGGCGAGGCAGGGGAGCGCTGGGGACGCTGGAGAGGGAACGCGGCGGCAGGCTGCAGAGGCCTGTGAAGGGGAAGCGGTGTGGACACCTGTGGCTTCTCCCTGTTGAGTCGGGCCGGCTCCTGGCCACAGTGATGGGCACGTGGCCTGAGTCAGGGATGCGGGGAAGAGACCACCCTTCTCTGGGGAGCTCGTCTCGCTACAGGAACCACTGACTGAAACTGCCCAGCCTGTTCAGGAACGACAGTCACACCTTGCATGAGTTATCTTATTACAAGAGGTCCCAGTAAGGAACGCAGAACAATCTACCTGAACTGGAAGCATTTGGGAAAGGCCAAAAGGGGAGAAGAGACTCCAGCCCAAGCGTCTAGCAGCTTCCCAGAATCCTCTGTGCTGGAATCCATCTAGGCTGAGCAACGCTTGCGCCACCAGGAAGGACCCTGAGTCAGAGTGACCGGCCAGAGACAACCTGGAAACTAGTCCAGTCACCATAAAGGCGGGGACGGTGGGCCACGCAGCACAGCGGTTCTTCCGGGCTCCCTCTCCCGCCTGCTCTGCACCCGGGCGCTCCTTCCCAATAAGGTCTCTTGCTTGGTCAGCACGTGTCTCCTCAGACACTTCACTTCTGAGTGTTAGACAAGAGCCCTCCCTCAGGGCTATGGAAGGTAACAACTTGCAACAGTTCAGCAAGGTGTGAGCCCCAAGCTGCAGACCGAGCTCCACGTCCTTCAAATGGAACTGGGCGTTAGAAGAAAGGAACCCCGATGACACCGCCCAGACCTCTGGATTCAGCTCTGCCTGAAGCAAGTTTCAGCTGGTTATCCTTCACGTACAGCCCGGGGTGTCGCAGGACCCTGGTGAGACAGTGGCCTTTACTGTGATGTACAGTGAGGAGTTGCAGAAGGTTTTCTGAGCAAGTAAGTTCCACTATAAAGGCGGACACGGCAACCCACTCCAGTATCTTTGCCTGGGAAATCCCATGGACAGAGAAGCCTGGCGGGCTACAGTCCATGGGGTCACAAAGAGTCAGATACGACTTAGCAACTGAATAACAAGGCAGGATGAGCCAAATTCTGGAAACCCTGGCCCTTGACCTCCTAAAAAAAAAAAAAAAAAAAGAGGCCAGAGGTTGGGAAGTGATGCCTATTAATGATTATCAAAAACTTTATCGGGTTTCAGGCAAAAAATGACTTCCCTCTTCTTTAGCTCCTGGCTTACTTGTGTTACTTCTCAAATGCACATGGAGAGGGATGATCAATCTTTACGGCTCAGACCCAGATCACAAGCCCCCCTGTGCCATTCTGTGGCGGCCGATTCACACGCCAGGAGCTTTGAGCCGACCATGCCTGACAGGAAGCAATGCGCTTTTCCCTAGACTGCCATCTCTGACCTCAATTCTAGGGCATCATATACTTATATTTTAAAGAGTGCCACTTTTCCCTTCAATCTGGATGTCGAATAATTCGAGGGTATCTTCTAATTATCATCATTTATATATCACAGTGGTACCAGTTGGCATTTTACAGAACAGAGGATGGCACCCTCCCAGGCACGGGTCACGTTGAAGACAGCTATTATGACAATATAGTGATAATACGCCAGGTGAGAGGGTGGACATGAGCCACGCATGAGAAATTACTGGCTTTTCCCTCCACCAGTTCGGGGAGGGAAAGAGCTGGTTCTCACTGTGACGGATTAGGCTTAGCAGCTTAGCTCAATCACAGAGAACAAGCAGGCTCACGTTTCAGTTTGAGATGTAATTTACTTTTTAGTTGCATCTAACCGAGCAGCATCCTCAAGCAGTAAAACCCTAGGCAAGGTCTCAAATGTTCCTGGGTGAACACTAGCGGCAGATGAGCCTTCTGGAAGAAGCGCCTTTCATCACAGATGCGCTGACTGGCAAGGAAGCGAGTTACAGGAAGGTGGCTCTCTCGCTTTTCCTGAAGCATATCGTCTTCAGTGCCTCCAGCTGGGGGCTTTGGAAAAGCTTTGTGGAGGACTGTACCCCTTGCAGGGCCAAGAGGGATGGGCTCTTGAGAAGCGAGGGGCTGACTGTGAGAGTGTGGAGGATGTTCCGGAAGGGGAAAAAGTAACACTGCGCCATCATGGGTGTGACATCAAGATTTCGGTTCTCCTAAAGCTCAGTCTCCGCCCTCCACTGAACGGCTTGGTCTACATGCTGGTTTATGAACTGTGACCCGGGCCCAGCACTTGCTAAGTACCTGGCGCTGCTGTAAACACTTCACACGTAACCACTCTTCATTCTCAAATGATCGCCCCCATCACGGCGGAGAAGAAGGAAGCCCAAAGAAATGAGTGGGCTGAGTCTCACGGCTCGTGTGGGGCTGCAGCCCGCCTCTGTCACTCTGGCCCCTACAGACCTCAAGTCCCTGAGCCTTCATACCCTGTGCTCGGGGAGGGCCCCTTCTCGGTCCTTGGAATCTCTCCAATTCTGTGCTGTCTCTCTGAGCCACTTTTAACTGAGCACGAAGCAGGCCCGGGGGGTCACAGCTAGGAGACGGCCATCGCCGCCACAGCCCGCCGCACTGGGGGCCAACAGGCACTGGAGCGTGGTGGGGCCCGGGGGTGGGGCAGAAAGCTGGGGGCGAGGCGGTGGGAGGCACGCTGCTCCCATTCACTGTGTGCTGCCCCTGAGAACCCGGGATGCTGTCTCCTGGACCTCGGACGCCTTCAAGGCAGAGAGACACAGACCCTGACGGGGGGCAGAAACCGCTTCAGGAGGAGGTGGGAGCTGAGGTGGGGTGGATGGGATGGGTCCCGGGCAGCAGAGACCAGGAGCAGCAGGGGCAGTGGAGGCTGTGCCTGGCAGACGGGACAGGACGTGGAGACTGCACGTGGACCTGTCAGCGGCGGGGAGTTGGGGGGTGGGGGGAGGTGAGGCCAGGACGTGGGGACTGCACGTGGACCAGTCAGTGGCAGGGAGTGGGGGGGGGGGGGGGAGGTAGGCAAGGCCAGGACGTGGGGACTGCACGTGGACCGGTGAGTGGTGGGGCGTGGAGGGGGGTGGCGAGGCCAGGATGTGGTCCTGTCAGTTGAGCAGAAGAACATGAGGGGTTACAAAGAAACATCACCTGAAACCTGGTGCTCAGCCGTGGCCTCCAGGGGAACTCTGAGAGCCCGAGCCATGCACTGGGCTCCGGGCAGGTTGGCAGAGGTGGTGCAGGGAGAGCGAGAGGACGGTTAAGGTGGGGGCGCTTGTAAATTTTATTAGTTCTTCTGGGCAGAGCCATGCTTGGCAACAGAAATAAAAAATGTTTAACCAGAATGGAGAAAAGAGAAAGTAAAGACGTGAAGACTGAAAGTTGGTGGGCATCGGTTTGCAGCACTTTTGCTTCTGATCATAGGAAAGAGAACCCGCTGTCTCAGGAGCAAGTGAGCCTGGGGCTGAGCAAGGGGCTGGGCCGGCTCTCAGACCTGGGACAAGGGCAGGGACGCTCAGGACATCGGGCCACCGTTCTGAGATGGTTTCTGCGTTATTCCCAGAGGTGGGAGGAGTTCTGGACAGAGCGCTGCGCAGCCTAGTCAGTGCCTATGTTCGTGCTCAGTAAACACCAAAATGCAGAGGTTCACAGAGGGAAAACTTATATCTCCCTGAAACACTCGCAGACGCCTTACAGTTTAGAACACAGCTGCTACTCTTTGAAATCACGAGGTGATCTTTCCTATATTGAGATTTTTCTGAACCTAGATGAATCCATCTAACCTAAAAGTTAAATAGGCCTCAATTAAAGGTGTGGAGTTCTGCCCCAAGGCCACAGGTGCGAGGCCTTACACCACGGCCACAAAAGCAGAGACTGGGACCAAGGTCGCCCCTGAAGCCGACTGAGCTCCTGTGTAACCACGGCCAAAAGCTCCTCTGATATCACCAGCAGGCCTCCTGACCCTGTATTAGGCAGAAATGCTCACCCCGGTAGTCACCGTATAGGGACCTAACCAATCACCTAATGGTGTTCTGCCAGCAGGAATTTTCTTTGTCTTGAGGCGTAAGAGTTGGCTGCTAACTCACAAAAAGCGCGCGCTCCCCCTGGCCTGTCAGGAGGCGGCGGCCCGCTGCACTTGCGGTGCCCGCGCTCTGCTCGTCATTCTTAATCAGCTCACTCCCTTCTGAAATGCTCTGCGTCTGGAAATCCTTTCCCAACCAGCATCCAGACTGCCATGACAAGGGACAACTCAAAAAACATTAAAAAGTGGAAGGGTGAAGTCAGACTGTAAAGGAATAAGGTCTTCACTGAACAAACATTTGTCAAGCACCTACTGTGAGCAACAACAGCCAAGGGGAGCACAGTCAAATATGCCCTGACATTAATCCCCAAAGGTCTTGAAAGTGTTCCCGATCAAAGAGAAAGCTGCTGACTCCACGCTCCATGGCAAGTTAGGTTAACCTCAAAACGATGTGTTTACTGAGTCACACATTTAAAAGCCGCAGAATGGACTTCCCTGTGGTCCAGCTGTTAAAGACTCCACACTCCCAGTGCAGGGGGCCCTGGTTTAATCCCTGGTCAGGGAACAAAATCCCACATGCCATAACTAAAGATCCCGCATACTGCAGCTAAGGCCTGGTACAGCCAGAGGGGAAAAAAAAGCAGAAAAAATGGGAACACATCAGTATTTGGCTACCGGGAACTTGTCGGCTTTCAGATCAATCCCAGAACTTTCAAATGGCATCATTATCATGAATGGGAAGTGCTGGCTCTCCACCGCTGCTGTCTGTAGGCCACACGGTGTCCACTCACACGCTTCCGAAACGACCGGTCCCTAAGACGGCCACGGAAAGGAGAGCCACTGGCTTCCTGCGGGTGGCACCTGCCGCGCTTGAGGCTGAGCCCACGCTGAGCACAAAACCTGACCACGTGCAATGCTGGCCTCAAGTCTGCGTTCAGGAACGCAGACGTCGGGATGGTCCGCCGATGAAGGACAGAAGTGGCGATTCTGGCTGCTGATAACTCAGAAAAGTGGGTGTTTCATACATGGAGTTCTGCCCGAGGGCCACAAAGGAGGGCTGATCTCCAGAAACTGGGTCTGGATGATGTCCAGTCACAAGAGCGACTCGAGAACTGGGTGTTATGTAAGTCGCTGGCAAACATGTAGCGAAACATATCAAAAGGCTTATCTTGACAGCACTGAAGGGAGAAACTCAAAGACAGGAATCACAGCGGGCCTCAGACCGCACCACTCCCAGCAGCCATTCAAGACAATGGTCAACACAGAACGGTTAAGACACTGAATGAATACATAGGAACTGTTGTTGTAAGTAAGGCAACAGACTCCCATGACAGTGAGCATGAGGCTGTGTGCACATGCGTCGGCTTCAACAGACGCTACAGGTGAGCTACCCCATGCTGCAAACGGTTCCTGACGAGATCCTCGAGCATCTACTATGACCAATCTCGACACCCTATTAAAAAGCAGAAAGATCACTTTGCTGACAAAGGTCCATCTAGTCGAAGCTATGTTTATCCAGTAGTCACGTATGGATGTGAGAGCTGGACCATAAGGAAGGCTGAGCGCTGAAGAATTGATGCTTTTGAACTGTGGTGTTGGAGAAGACTTTTGAGAGTCCCTTGGACTGCAAGGAGATCCAACCAGTCCATCGTAAAGGAAATCAGTCCTGAATATTCACTGGAAGGACTGGTGCTGAAGCTGAAGCTCCAAATTTGGCCACCTGGTGAGAAGAGTCGACTTATTGGAAAAGACCATGATGCTGGGAAAGATTGAAGGCAGGAGGAGGAGGGGTGACAGAGGATGAGATGGTTGGATGGCATCACCGACTTGATGGAGGTAAGTCTGAGCAAGCTCTGGGAGATAGTGAAGGATGGGGAAGCCTGGTGTGCTGCAGCCCATGGGGTCGAAAAGAGTCGGACACGACTGAGCAACTGAGCACCACCACCCCCCAACACCCCTTTGATTAAATCCACATCGCCCACATCGTCACTGCTCTGCGTAACTGTCCTCCTCACACAAAGGGGTGAGGGTGCTCCAGGAACCTCATGGGAGTGACACCAACGGACAGACTTCAGGGAGAGTCCCCCGTGTGCCAGGCCCTCCTGTGAGAGCAGCTCCCAGCCCAGCTGAGGAGACGCCTGAGTCAACAATGACAACACAGGGCACCCGGGACGAGCCCCGGTTTTCGAGGCTGTGGGGCGCAGAGGAGCAGCACCTGCAGTGGAGACGAGAGAGATTGGGCTGGGGGAGGCAGGGAGCCTCAGGGGCTGTCCGTAACGTGGATTAAGGCTCCCAAGAAGGGGGGCGCGGGATACCGGGGAACCGGCAAACATCACCCGTGTGTCTCTAGGGTGTCTCCACGAGATTCCTGTTTGCATCAGTGGGCTGAGTAAAGACGACCCCCAACACTGTGTGGGCCCAACCCCATCAGTGGGGAGCCCGGAGTGTTAAGAAAGAGGCCAAGGCAGGGCTGCCTGGCTGGGACAGCGGCACAGGCCTCCCGAGAGAAGACTCCGCTTGGTCTGCCTCCTCGGAGGCGGTGGGAGGTGCTTGCAGAGCCGACCGTGCGGGAGGCCACCCCAGGCAGCGAGTCCAGGGACGAGCCGGGGGCACTCAGAGCGGGGAGGGCCTCTCCTTCACAAGCTAAGTCTTGCTCTGGGCTCCTGCAGCCTCCACAAGATGACTGATGACCCGGCAGAGATCTCTGGTGCCCTCAAAGTCAAATCCATAAATGTTAATTCTCTGAGGGCCGCACAGAGGTCTCCTGCTTTCTCAGAAGCTCCGCAGAACAGTACGTGACACAGACGAGATAGAGCGGCTGAAGAACAACGTCTCCTGTGCTGCAAAAACCCTTTAGCTGCTTCCTCCAGATAAAACACATCACCTCACTCACGGGTAAAACTCTCTGGCAGTCAGCTCCTACCTCTTGGGTGGCTTCCTAGCTCACACCAAATGCCCTTCTCTGCAAGCAGGCCCCTACTGGGGGCCAGGGCTGGGAAGGAGAGGCGTGGAGGGCAGACCCAAGCTTGTGCAGTGACTAGAAACACAGAAGGGCCCGCAACGGGGCCAAGAAGCTCCACGATGGAGCTGCAGCAGGGGCGGCAGCCCACAGAGCCCGTCGTCGGGGGCTGGCCCGCCCGGCCTTCCACGCCTCCACTGTCCTTCCCATCCCGTGATCCCACCACACTCCCCCTTCTGTGGGCCTAAGGCAGCTCAAGCTGGTTTCTGAAAAATGCACCTAAAAGACCTTGGATATGCACTGAGACCTCTGGGCTCTGCTCACTCGGGCCCAGCACCCTCCTCACACGTCTCACAGCCAGCTTATGCCCGGGGCGTCTCACAGCCAGCCTATGCCCGGGGCATCTCTCAGCCCTCCTCACGCGTCTCACAGCCAGCCTATGCCCGGGGCATCTCTCAGCCCTCCTCACGCGTCTCAGCGGCCAGCCTATGCCCGGGGCGTCTCTCAGCCCTCCTCACGCATCTCAGCGGTCCGCCCGTGCCTAGACGTCTCTCAATCCTCCTCACGCATCTCTCAGCCCTCCTCACGTGTCCCATAGCCAGCCTATGCCCAGGGCGTCTCTCAGCCCTCCTCGTGCGTCTCAGCGGCCAGCCTATGCCTGGGACGTCTCTCAACCCTCCTCAGATGTCTCAGCGGCCAGCCTATGCCTGGGACGTCTCTCAACTCTCCTCACGCGTCTCAGCAGCCAGCTTATGCCCGGGGCTTCTCTCACACAAGGCATCTGTTTCACTGCGACAATGTCCTTGCTCAGCTCGACCGTCAGGCCCTTGGGAGGCGAGGTCAGATACTCGTGTGCTGTACACACGCCTCATCTCAGCACTCTGCCCGGTCAGTGACGACTCGCTGAAGGACATGGCCATCTGCCCAGATGGGAAGAAGCCTGATGATGAGATGGCGGTGGTGTGTGGGTTCCTGAGTGTGTGCAGGAGGCCTGCCGTGAAGCGCGGGATCTGCACGTGGAAACATGACAAGGAACTGCTTACTCGAGAGCCCGCTGCCTCAGGAAGTCAGCTCCACAGCCCCCCTGCCGGAGGCCTCGATCTTGAACCTGGGAGCACAGCGTAGGATGGGGGAGTCCATCTTTTAATACTCTTGCCTGATGGTCTTCACACATGACTCCACCCTTATTTCAGCTAGAATGGTGGTATACCTCTACAGTGGCATGTTAGTTGCTCTGTCGTGTCCTACTCTTTGCAGCCCCATGGACTGTGGCCCCCAGGCTCCTCTGTCCGGGCAAGAATGCTGGAGTGGGTTGCCATGCCCTCCTCCAGGGGATCTTCCCGACCCAGGGATCAAACTGGCATCTCTCATGTCTCCTGCATTGGCAGGCAGGTTCTTTACCATCTGAGCGAAGAGTCTAGTCTAGTCTTTCTGGGGATTCTAAACGATTATGGCCATTCTTTCTCTAATGTACACATAGAAGCAACATTGGAGGTAAAAATAAGTCGCTTAGAGGGGTTGAGAGCTTCTGGAAGTGCAGCATACTTCTTTCCTGTTTTCATTTTCGTGATGAGGGATCACGTCGGAACAGTTAGAAAGGACTGGAAGTTTGCAGACGCTGACAACAAAAGCCAATGAGTGACATAGAATTTACTCCACGACTTAAGCTATTACTGGAAGATAATTCTAGCCTGAGTTCAGAGCTATAGCCACTATGATCACAGCACCTGAGTATTAGTTCCCTAGTGCTGAGGATTTACTACCTCCCGGCGACGCAGCTGAGCGATCACAGGAGGGTCAGGGGGACGGAGCACTGGGGGCTGCTGGATCCGCTGAGCTGGGGGGGCCTGTGGAAGTCGCCTCCTCGTCTGTGACCCCCTCTGTGACGGGGCTGCCCCAGGACAGCCTGTGAGATGGCTCTGTGAGAAATCCCCCGAGACTGAGAGAAGGCGCTCTCAGCCCACCTCGAGACGATGCCCTCATGTCGCGGGGCCTGGAGGGAAGTCTCAGGACCAGCTCACAGCACTCCCCTGGCTGAGTCTCCTGGTCCAGGCCGAGTGGAGTGCCAAGGGCCAGCATCACAGGTGTGCTTACCAGCAACTCAACTACAGTGAGTGGCAAGAAAAGAACCAGGACACCGAGAGAAAGACACGGCTTCCCGCGTGGTGCCCTCCTGGGGGCTTCCCAGTGAGTGTGGCGGCAGGTCCTCTGTGACCCCGGGACCCCGTCTCCAGCAGACGCTGTGAGCCCCCTGCCTCCAGGCTGGTGCTCAGGCCAGTTCCTCCACAGCCTGCCTTTCCTGTTCCTCTCCACTGACCGAGAATCCTCAGGATCCTTCGCTGCCCCTCCTCAAGACGTCCTGCTCCTGAAGGCGGTCTGTGGTCACCCCACCCCAGAACAAATCTCACACTTGGCTGACTCTTCCCTTTGCTGATCTTTTAGTAACTTTCACATTCTGGTTCACAAGCTTTATTTAAAGACTGTTATTAACTTTACCCAAAGCAGGATCTTCCATCACCTACTGGATATACTCCTTGAGAGCAGTGATCACACGGCACCCAGAGGAGTGATCAGGAAACAAATTCACAGCTGTTTGACCTCCTGACCTTGGGCAGGTCACGGAGACTAAAGAAGAGAACCCGCGTGCATGTGTGCACTTCAGTTGTGTCCGACTCTGTGCGACTCGTGGACTATAAGCCCACCAGGCGCCCCTGTCCATGGGAGTCTCTAGGCAAGAACGCTGGAGTGGGTTGCCGTGCCCTCCTCCAGGGAATCTTCCCAACCCAGGGATCAAACTGGCATCTCTTATGTGTCCTGTGTTGGCAAGTGGGTTCTTCACCACTAGCGCCACCTGGGAAGCCCAGAGATGGGAGCATGCGCCGCCCTCCCTCTCGCTCACGCGGGTCAGGCAGCCGCGTGGACTTACAAACGCTGACGGCAGAAAGAGGACGCCAAGCTCGTAGGAGCGGATCATCAGCTGGGTGCCATTCTTCTCCAGCGCGCCCCAGGCAGCCTTGGACAGGTTGGCGCTGCGGGGACAAGAACAGAGCAGGACTCAATGAGGCGTCTCAGTGTGGGTCAAATGCCCCCAGCGGCGAGAGCAGCGGTCAGCGCCCAGAGCCCCATTCATATCCATTCAGCTTCTGGCATGGTCCTGTGTTTGGGGAAAAGTGAAAGTGAAGTGAAAGTGAAGTCATTCAGTTGTGTCCGACTCTTTGTGACCCCATGGACTGTAGCCTACCAAGCTCCTTTGTCCATGGGGTTTTCCAGAAATGTAAATCCTGCTGTGTTCTTCAAGGTTTATCCAACTGCCCGAAAAGCTCCACTCTCATCTGCGTTTTCCCTTGAGGGAGGGCTATTAAAATAATTATCCTTCCTTAGAAAGATTCCCCGCCTCTTCCTATGAAAAATGCTTCCTGTTCACGCCCTAGCCAGGATGTCTGATGTTGTTGTACATAAAAGCTGCACTTAAGAAAAAACTAAGTCAAGGATATGGAAATCAAAACCACAATGAGCAACCCATACCTGGCAATGCGTGGGTGCTAAGTCACTTCAGTTGTGTTCGGCTCAGTGTGGTCCCGTGGGCTGTAGCCCCACCAGACTCCTCTGTCCAAGGGATTCTCCAGGCAAGAACTCTGGAGTGGGTTGCCACTTCCTTCTCCAGGGGATCTTCCCGACCCAGGGACTGAACCTGTGTCTCTTATGTCTCCTGCATTGCAGGAAGGTTCTTTACCACTAGCGCCACCTAAGCCCCCATTACACCTGGGAAGCTCTGTCAGTGGCTGTGGTCAAAAAGACTACAAATACCAAATTAACGCTGGTGAGGCTGTGAGGAAAAGGGAAGCGTGGTGCAGTGCTGGTGGGAATGTACACGGCCGCCGTCACTACGGACAGTGTGGAGGCTCCTCAGAAACCAGAAACGAACTGCCACAGGCCCAGCAATCAAGCCCTGCGTTTATGTTCTAAGGAAAAAACAAGCAGTAATTCGAAAAGATACATGTGCCCCAGGTTCACAGTAGCATTATTTATAATAGTCAAGATATGGAAGCAACCAAGCGCCCAGCGCAGATGGACAGATAGAGATGTGGCGTGTTATGTAAATACACCATGGAATACTACTCAGTAGTGAAAAAGTGAAATTTTGTTGCCATTTGCACCAACATGGATGGACACAGAGAGTATTATGCTTATGAAGTCAGACACAGAAAATACTGTATGTTAGGACTTATGTAGGAATCTACAAATAAGAAACAACTACATATGCTGAAACATAAACAGACTCACAGATACAGAGAACAAACCAGAGGTCACGGTGGGGAGGGAGGAGGCGGGGCAAGACTGGGGAAGGGACTGAAGAGGCGCCGCCTGCCGCGCAGAGTGAACAGGCTGCAGGGATACACGCATGGGCGTCATAAAGAGTCCACCTTCCAATGCAGGAGACTCCAGTTTGACCCCTTGTCTGAGACGATCTCCTGGAGGAGGAAATGGCAACCCGCTCCAGTATTCTTGCCTGGAGAATCCCATGGACAAAGGAGCCTGGAGAATCCCATGGACAAAGGAGCCTGGTGGAATCTTTCTAGACCTGGGGACGAACTCATGTCTCCGGCATTGGAAGGCAGATTCTTAACCATTGGACTACCAGGGAGGTCCTAGAGACATTATCTTATGAAAAACTATAGATCGAGTATGCTGCTGCTGCTACTGCTAAGTTGCTTCAGTCGTGTCCGACTCTGTGCAACCCCATAGATGGCAGCCCACCAGGCTCCGCCGTCCCTGGGATTCTCCAGGCAAGAACACTGGAGTGGGTTGCCATTTCCTTCTCCAGTGCATGAAAGTGAAAAGTGAAAGTGAAGTCGCTCAGTCGTGTCCAACTCCCAGCGACCCCATGGACTGCAGCCCACCAGGCTCCTCCGTCCATGGGATTTTCCAGGCAAGAGTACTGGAGTCGGGTGCCATCACCTTCTCTAGATCGAGTATAATCTATAAAAATACTGAATCGCTATATTATACCTGAAAATAATATGATGACTCAACTATACTTAAAAAAAAAAACTGTGTCAGTATAACTTTACAGAGTAAGACTGCTGTGGGAATCCGAGTCAAGGAGAGACAGGCAGCAGTGAGGTGAACAGAACCGTTTCTGGGCAGGGTGCTAAGGGAACAGACAGGAGAAGCACCGGGACCAGAGCTGTGGGAGCTCTTAGCGCAAGTAAGCCACAGTGTCAAAACGCAGAAGTGCACTCGCAGACCTCCCACCCTCCTGAGCGGACCAGGGGACTTGCTTTGATGCGCAGGAGCCACAGGCATGAGCATCAGCATCTGTGATGCGTCACAAAAGCGTAAAAAGGAGAGGAAGCGGGAAGCTGACAATGCAGTGATACTATGACTCTAGGGAAAAAATACGGCTCCTTAGAAGTCCAAGATGACAGCATGCTTTTATTTCTCTTGCTTGTTAGTAATGTGAAGTGACCTCCAGGGCAGAGACACAGGTGTTAATGGCAAAACCAACCAGTGTGAGGTGGAAGCCATCTTCCCGTGCATTTTTTCCCAGCTTTCTAGATTATCACCGCCTGGTAACTCTCTCCACGTGTCAACATAGCACCGCAGGTTAAAGGCACTTTCTGGAAGGCTAATTTCCACTCTTCCCTCACTAGTCTCATTTTCTTCAACATCCCAAGATCTGAGGGCTTATTCCAAGATAAACATCAATGGAGACCATGAGGACACCTCTTCATATGGTCTCTTCCAGCCCTGCTTTGTATTTGGCTTCTAAGAGAATTCTAAGCACCTAGAACCTTAAAGTCTATCCTGAATAATGAGACTAAAAAGTCTCTTCCAGGCTGTCTAGGTGATAAACTTTTATTCCTTGAAACAGTATCCTTAATAATCCTTTACACTCCAAATTCACTTTGGATCACTGGTACCCAGGACAGCCACAGCCGGGACACGGGGTGTACATGTGCAGACTCTGACCTGCCTGTGTGTGGATGGTGAGGGTGGGTGCCTGCCAGTGTCTGGCAGAGGCACAGTGGCCCCACAAGCCTCCTGACGACAAGCTCTTTTGTTCCTGAAACGCCAAAGCAGTTTTAGCTTCCAATCTTCTCCAGCCAGGACTCACGTCCACGGCCTGTCCTGGCTTTCCGCTGTGGCCACTGCTGCCCGCGAGCTCACTCTCCCGTGTCTCCTCTGTCTCCTGCAGGCCTGAGCTGCGGCTTCTCCCCCAGGGCTGCGCTTTCTGGGTACTGTCTGTGCTTCATCACCAGAGAGGGCTGGGTTTGAACTGACTTTGCATTCTTTGCAGGTATCAAACACTTGTACGTTGGAGAACTTCGGAGGGCGGGACTCTGGATGTGCTGTGTTATACCGCCTATCAGAAGTAAGCCACTAAGAAAGTCAGGCGGCTGGGTTGAATCACAGATATACAACTACAGAATGAAGGAACTACATATATAGTGGACTGACTGTAAGTCATTACTGGGAAAGTAATAAAAACAGGGGCTTCAGGGGGATGGATATGCACGTTAGTTAGGGTTCAATCAGAGAAGCAGAAGCACTTTGGTGTGTGTGTGTATATATTGTATTATATACAATATATATAATTTACAGGGATTTGACACCAGAGCTCCAGGAGTCAGTAAAGTAGCCTGGGTAACGTTGCTGACTTTGCCCTGGTTTCGTAGCCTGAAGCCTGTAGGGCGGGCAGAGCCAGCGAGGACGAACACACAGTGGAGGAGAGCAAGCGGAAACCCCACCAACAAGCTATAGCCACGGCGCCTTCGGGGAGGCCCTGACCAGAAACGTGCAAGAGAAGGGACTCCGCACAACAGACCTGGCTCAGCCCAGGCAAGCAGACACACTACGAAGCCCCCACGGGGCGGAAGGTTTTTTCCCCGAGCCCCCAGCTAAGCAGACTAACAGTTAGTTATTCAACTGGGCACTTTATGGAGCCCTGATCACTGCAGATGGTGACTGAAGCCATGAAATTAAAAGATGCTTACTCCTTGGAAGGCAAGTTATGACCAACCTAGACAGCGTATTAAAAAGCAGAGACATTACTTTGCCAACAGAGGTCCCTTTAGTCAAGGTTGTGGTTTTTCCAGTAGTCATGTATGGATGTGAGTTGGACTATAAAGAAAGCCGAGCACTGAATATGATGCTTTTGAACTGTGGTATTGGAGAAAACTCTTGAGAGTCCCTTGGACTGCAAGGAGATCCAACCAGTCCATCCTAAAGGAGATCAGTCCTGGGTGTTCATTGGAAAGACTGATATTGAAGCTGAAACTCTAATACTTTGGCCACCTGATGCGAAGAGCTGACTCATCGGAAAAGACTCTGATGCTGGGAGGGATTGGAGGCAGGAGGAGAAGGGGACGACAGAGGATGAGATGGCTGGATGGCATCACCGACTCAATGGACATGAGTCTGAGTAAACTCGGGGAGTTGGTGATGAACAGGGAGGCCTGGCATGCTGCGGTTCATGGGGTCACAAAGAGTTGGACATGATTGAGAGACTGAACTGAACTGAACTGAATGACCAGGAGCTCAGCTGTGGTCTATTTCCTGCCAGGGCCTGCAGAGCATGGCTGTTAAGAGATCTGATTCAGCCCACAATATGGGAATTCTGTCCCATGGCTTAAAGCTTGAAGGCTAAATTTAAACTAATAACGTATAATGGACAAGTCCTAAAATAAAGCTCAGCAAAGCACAGGAAGGCCGTGGAAGGGACACGAAGAAAGGAAGGCCAGTGTTGAGAAGAGTCCATCACCTCCCACCCCAGCCTGAGCCTGGAGCGGCTGATGGAGCTGAAGATTCTGTTGGAAGGCGTGTGAATCCCGGAGGATGACTGCTGTTCTGGGAATTGTGTCCTCTGATACAACGTTGCTTTTGTCATTGGTCCTTCATCTTTCACCGCTGGTCCTCTGCCCCAGCGCAGAGATGCCCAACAGACTGAGCTTTTAGCCACGCCTCCTGGAGGAGGGTGTGGGCAGCAGATGCCACAAACAGACAGTGGACAGCTGGACAGTGACGCGAGAGGGGATGGGGGCACAAGAGGGGATGGGGACGGAGCAGCTGGGTGACGAGGGTGGGAAGGACGAGCTTGGGCTTGGGCTGCGGTCTCGCTGTCCCCAAGCCCCACAGCTGCCTGCCTGCCTCTCTCTCTCTCACACACACAATGATGCCGTGCTTCACATTCCACTTTGCATTTGCTGTAGATTTCCCTGTGCTGCACCTGAGCTCCATTTCTCTGTATGTACTGAAAAACACTTTTTGCGAGGAATATGGAAAGATACTGTCACTGCGAAGGATGTGATTGTATCTAAGTATATGCAAAGACAGTCTTTAATTCTGACAGATTCTCTCGCATTTCTAAACCTATGTTTAACTCTGTGAATTTCTACTCGTAAGTCACGTCACCAGCCTTTTTGCTAGTGGACAGTGTGCTCTCGTGTCCTGTTGCTGCTCTGTCACAAACGGCCACAAATGCTCTGGCTTCAAACACCGCCAGTCCTTGACCTCACACTCTGGAGACCAGCCGGGATGGGTCCTGCTGTGCTGAAACAAGGTGTCAGCAGCTTTCCTATTTTTCTCTCAAAACCTCTGGCTGTCAGCCTTCTACGCAAATATTATTCTTAACTGCCAGACCCCATGGGCTTTCCATACTCCTTATTCTTCTAGACCAGTGGTTCTCACTGGGGGTGATTTTGCCCTGAGCGGGCATTTAGCAATGTCTGGGGACATTCTCTAGAGGTCAGCAACACTGCTGGACATGCAACAGTGCACAGTGGCCCTGGTCGTCGGGGTGCCACGGCTGAGCGTCCGCTCCAGACCGCTCTGCTGCAGGGCAGCGTTCCTCCTCTGCCACTGGCCTCTGAGGCCCCCTCTCTACGTGCCTACCCTGGTTCTCTCCCAGCTCTTGGACTCAGCCTCTCTTGCGTTTGCTGCTCTTGCCACCCGGTTCCATACCCTCAGGAGTTTGAGCAAACTCCAGGAGGTGGTAGAGGACAGGGAGGCCTGGCGTGCTGAGGTCCATGGGGTCGCAGAGTCAGACACGACTGAGCGACTGAACAACGACCGTGCTCTCTAGACTGACGCTCTGTCCTTGGGCCTCTCCTCACATCTCTTCCCTGGGAGTTTCCCACTCACCAACTGCAACTGTCATTTGAACAAAATGACGCTCAGACTCGGCCAGCTTGGATGGCTCACCAAATTTCCAAATGGGCATCTCCAATCACAAGCTGGATTTCTCAATGGGGATACCGCATGGTCATCCCAAACCTAGCTTTCTAAAAACCGAAACTCATCAGCATGCCCTCCCTTCTGAAAACCAGCCTCCTTCTGAATTTGCTTCTGTCCAGTCTCAGGCAGGCTCAGAAGTCGCAGTCTTTTGGACTTGTTGGCTCATGTGGCAACTATATAGAGGCAGGTATCAAGTTTTTTTTTTTCCCTTTTTCTGCCCCTTATAACATCTTTTTTTTTTTTTTGGCTGCATTGGGTTTTTGTTGCTGCACGCAGGCTTTCTGCAGGTGTGGTGCACAAGCTTCTCACTGAGGGGGCTTCCCTTGTGGAACATGGGCTCTAGAGCGTGCGGGCTTAGCCAGCCCAAGGCATGTGGAATCTCCTCGGACCAGGATTCAAATTCATGTCCCCTGCATTGGCAGGAGGATTCCCAACCACTGGCTCACCAGGGAAGTCCGTAACATCCTCTATTTCAAAGAAGATCTGCCCAGTTCAGCCCTTCCCACGCCAGACCTCAGCTCCACATGAACTGCCCTGTCTCTGACTGTGTCTTCCCCCTGGGGCTCTCTAAGCGCCAGCGCAGCCTGTCTCCTTAAGCACATATCAAGGCTTAGGAACCTCCACAGTCTGACCAAATCTATGCCCTTCAATTTTATGTCGCATCATGCCCTTTCATGATTCCTCTACCCTTGACTTAATTGATATACCGTCTGCCTCCACATCTTTGCAAACATCATTTCCTCCACCACTACGTCTCCCACCCTGCCCACTCCTGTGATGACAGCCCTTTCCTCCTCCACAGATTCCAGCTCTTTGAAGAAGCTGTTGATGGCTTTTCTAGCCCACAGATGTCTGCGGCCCTGAATCCTGCAGATGTTAGGCAGGCGAGACACGTGTTATTAATTCAAGAAAAGAGCCTGACACACAAAGGCTTAGAAGATACAATGTATCAAGACTTTTGTTCACTGCAGCTAAGAGAGTTAACCACAAACATGTAGAGGAAAGGTCTAACTGCTGACAATTAAGCAGGAGAGGCACAGTGGAGCAAGTGTCGAGAGCAGAAACTTCAATCCTACTGAGGGCAATCCTGCTCATCTTCAGGTTTTGCACCTACAGAGTAGGGTAACACACCTGCCTCATAAAAGTGATGGGCAGGTACCTCCCTGCTGGTCCCGTGGCTAAGACTCCAGGGATCTCTCACAGGGATCGAACTAGATCCCACAAACTGCAACTAAAGACCCTGGCATGCTACAACTAGGACCCTGCACAGCCGAATAAATACTAAAAAAAAAAAAAAAAAAAAAAACTGTGTAAAATCCCAGGCACATACATGATGCTTAACAGATGCTACCTATTACCATCATGATACTTGGCTGAATTTATGGGAGGATGACTCTGGTTCTTCTCTGGCGGGACTCACCAAGCACTGCCATTCTCCAGGAGGCAGGTCCATTCAGGTCTCCTGATCCTAGAAGGTTACAGTGGTTGATGGGTTCAGAAATTACTCCTCAGATTACTTCACTGATTTAGCAATCCCACCACACGTGTCTGAGGCAGAGATAGAGTGACCTTCTATTTTATTTTGTAAAGAATGATTTGGGTCTCCTGGATACAGATATATGTCCCCCAAATTTCACTACAGATATGAGAGATACAGTGCCAGGAATTTAAAAGCATGGTTAAAATTAAAGCAGATGTCTTGTGAGGTTAATTACCACAAAGGACACGTCATATCTGTGTTTTGGGGGCTGATATCTGACTGACAGATACAATATATTAACAAAGAAACGTCAGCAGGAAAAGAAAAATGAAAACGATTACGACCTTGCTTTTCCACTGATAAGCAAAGCGAAGCATCAGAAGAGATCCTTGGGTGTGGGTTTTCGCAAGTAGCGCTCCTGACTCTGGTCACCAAATAGACGAGGAGTCCACACGCAGCCCCACTCTGCTTCTCAGTCACAGTCACGGCCCGCTTCCTAATCTGCACTCGGAAGCTGGGCTCCCATTCCACGGCGCAGGCCAGCCTAAGGCCAACCTGCACGGTAAAAGGAACCCCTCTCTCTTTGATCCCACAAATCAAGTTAACAAGGGCTTTAGAAGCCATCAGGTTAGCGTCCAGAATCCAAAATGGCCAAGAATACTGTGCTGTGGGATCAAAAGTTGCTTTTCAAATCTCAAGTCAAAATTGGTATTTAGAATATCATGTCAAAGAACTTCAGCATATACTTAATAGTAACCAATGAGCCAAAATTGCTATTTCATTTTTGACTGAAACGTTCCATTATTTCGGTCCGTCTCCTGTGGTGGACGGGCAAAACAAGGACTTGAAAAGAGCAACAGATTCGTAAGATTTTTAAAAAATAATTAATTAATTTTAATTGGAGAATAATTTATTCACAATATTGTGGTGGTTTTTGCCGTACATCAACAAGAACCACCCACAGGTGCAGCTCTGAGTTCCGGTTTTGGCCAGCTGTTTCCTTCGGCTTAACATCCTTTGGCATCAATTTCTTTGCTTGTAATATGGGTTTAGCACCATACGTTCACTTCACTGGGTTATAATGAGCGATGAATAAAACAACAATCAACAATAAGGTGAATGTGCTTAGGAAATCATAAAGCACGGCACGAAGGTAACATCTGGAAAGCATCAATACTTTTTTAAAAAAGGATTTGTTTGTTTATTAAGCTGTGCCAGGCCTCAGATGCAATATGTGGGATCTAGCTCCCTGACCAGGGATCGAACCCAGGCCCCTGCGTGGGAAGCATGGAGTCCCAGCCGCCGCACCACCAGGGACCTCCTGGAACGTATAGGTACTTTTAACAGATCTGTGAAATGGTGTTAGAAGGCTTTGGGAGGTTATCTATTGTAATATTAACTTTTTCTTAAACATGAAGTGAAGTGAAAGTTGCTCAGTCGTGTCTGACTCTTTGCGACCCCATGGACTTCTCTAGGTCAGAACACTGGAGTGGGAAGGCGTTCCCTTCTCCAGGGGGATCTTCCCAATCCAGGAATTGAACCCAGGTCTCCTGAATTGCAGGCAGATTCTTTACCAGCTGAGCCACCAGGGAAGCCCTTTTCTTAAATCTAGGGACTTCTCTATTCAGATCAGGACAGTGGGCTCTGGGAGTGGTTTCCAGAACCCTGAGGGCTCCATGGACACAGCACGAAGTCCCCGACGTAGCCCAGTCCATGACTCCCCACGTGGGGAAGCAGCTTAGAGAATGGAAGGAGCTGTCGAGAAGCAGAGGTGTGGCTGTGGGTAGTAGACCATTTGCATATCCAAGAAACACTGAAAGCTCTGATGAATAGCCCATATCTGGTCAATTAACCTGAGGGCCCTTCAAAGGCTTTCTGAAGAAGAGTCCTCCCCTGAGCCCCCAACAAAGTCTGTGAGGGCAAGCCTCTGACCTCTGCTTCCCCGGCCCCCGGGGGCACAGCCTCTGCACTGAAGCGGTGAAGCCCATGAGTGGTTTCCATTAAGATCTTCCAAGACGCATGGGCAGCCTCCCTGGGGTGAGCGACGGGCTCCGCAAGCCCTGCAGTGCCGGGAATTCTCCTGGACAGTTCTGTCCACAGCCCTGCGGGCGACCTGGTTCCTCCAGCTGCCCCGGCCTGCTCTCGCCAGCCCGCTCCGGTGTCCTCCAGGTCTTTCTGTAAGAAGGCCTTTATGTGAACGGTCCTCTGCTCTGCCCTTCTGCGGCCACCTTTGTCTGTAACTTTGCACCAGCTTCTTGGTAGTTTTTTCTGCCCTCACGCTTTAGTTTCTCTTTTCTGTCCCATAAACCAATTCCAGAAAGCGTACAAGACTTGGAAGAAGGAGCTGTTGAAGCTCTGGTTCGACCATGTCCTCAAGGAGCAGCCTCGGCTCTGCGCCATTTCTATGTTCGTGAAATATCTGCGCTCCTTAGATCCAGAGAGCACAGGGTGGCATTACCATGAAAAGAGCACATCAAAGCTTTGAACAATGATAGACATTATCAGTAACATCAGTTCACAGGCCCTGAGCTCCCGCACCTGAAAAGCCTCCAGTCCTCTGACGTCACTCCGGGCCCGCGAGCCCGGCCCCGCCCACCGGCCGGCAGCCCCTGCACAGCGCCCCCTGCCTGCCCCTCCTGCAGCACGCTCTGTCTCAGGGTTTCAAGTTCATGGCTTCTTCCACCTGGTGTGTCCCTCGGTCTGTCACACACAAAATGGACCACGTCCCAAGGCGTGGTTATTTTACGCAGAAGTGGTCTCTCTCTCCTCTGAGCCATCCCTTCCCGTTTTTGCCACCCTGGATACTGTCATCCTGCTTATTTATCTTCTATAAAGAGTACATCACGAGAAACGCTGGACTGGAAGAAGCACAAGCTGGAATCAAGATTGCTGGGAGAAATATCAATAACCTCAGATATGCAGATGACACCACCTTTATGGCAGAAAGTGAAGAGGAACTCAAAAGCCTCTTGATGAAAGTCAAAGAGGAGAGTGAAAAGTTGGCTTAAAGCTCAACATTCAGAAAACGAAGATCATGGCATCCGGTCCCATCACTTCATGGGAAATAGATGGGGAAACAGTGGAAACAGTGTCAGACTTCATTTTTTGGGCTCCAAAATCACTGCAGATGGTGACTGCAGCCATGAAATTAAAAGACACTTACTCCTTGGAAGGAAAGTTATGACCAACCTAGATAGCATATTGAGAAGCAGAGACATTACTTTGCCAACAAAGGTCCGTCTAGTCAAGGCTATGGTTTTTCCTGTGGTCTGTCTAGTCAAGGCTATGGTTTTTCCTGTGGTCATGTATGGATGTGAGAGTTGGACTGTGAAGAAAGCTGAGCGCCGAAGAATTGATGCTTTTGAACTGTGGTGTTGGAGAAAACTCTTGAGAGTCCCTTGGACTGCAAGGAGATTCAACCAGACCATCCTAAAGGAGATCAGCCCTGGGTGTTCTTTGGAAGGAATGATGCTAAAGCTGAAATTCCAGTACTTTGGCCACCTAATGGGAAGAGTTGACTCATTGGAAAAGACTCTGATTCTGGGAGGGATTGGGGGCAGGAGGAGAAGAGGACGACAGAGGATGAGATGGCTGGATGGTATCACTGACTCGATGGATATGAGTCTGAGTGAGCTCTGGGAGTTGGTGATGGACAGGGAGGCCTGGCGTGCTGCAGTTCATGGGGTCGCAAAGAGTCGGACACGACTGAGGGACTGAAGTGAACTGAACTGATGCCCTTAACTGCCACAGAGTGAATCGTGAATTCCCATGAACACACACACACACAAATGAATGTGTGCACACATCTAACTGTATCCTGACCAAGTGCTCGGCAGACTGGCAGGCTGAGCAATCACTAACCCAAGCTTGGGACATTGGCAGGCCCGCAGGCCCAACTGGTATTGGGAACGGGGGCTGAATGTGGATCTACAAAGGCAGTGCAGATGAAAGACTGGATGAGAAGGGACTTCAAAGTGGGACGACAGGAACATCCAGAAGACCCAGGCTCTGGGAGAATGGACCTCTACGCCATGTGGTTGGGTTTGGTGTGAACAGAGTAGCTGGGCAGAAGCTGGAGAAGTCAGGCCCTCGCTCAGGTCCCGGATGTTGACTAGTAAGTGGGAACTGGTAGCCAGGATGAAGAAGTGTTTCAAGAAAGCCCTGAAGGGATGCTCCAGTGGGTAAGTTAAGACTGGTACCCCAGTGGGCAAGACTCCAAGCTTCCACTGTAGAGGGCACAGGTTTGATCCCTGGTCAATGAACTATTTAAGATTCTGAATGTTGTCTCTGGTGCAGCCAAAAAAAAAGAGCCCTGAAGATTTAAGCACTGGACTGTGACAAATCCTGGCACAGAAGGGATGGTCGGCGGATGGACTAGCAGAGGCAGGATGCACAAGGCGAGGGAAGATAGGCCTCAGGCCCCTCACAGCAGCCACGCTGTCGGCTGAGTGCACAGCAGGGGCCACAACGGACAGCAACGGCAGAAACCGAAACCTCACTGAGGGAGGAGGGAGGCAAGGCTCTGGCAAAGCAACGGCCAGGAAGTCAGAGCGTTCTGGGCTAAATGCCGGGAGAGAAGAGCTTGGGGGAGACACCTGGGTTAGCAGCGGGGGAGGCTGCTAACCAGGAAGAGGCAAGGTCTGGCACGGCAGTCTTCAGGGAACGAGGCTGCCATGAGCTTTTGAGCCGCGTGTTCTCCCAAGCCTCAGCCAGCAGGGCCTCAACAGCTAGAACACAAGCTCCTTGCGGGCAGGGCCCACGCCCTGTCCATCATCTGGCACCAGAGCCGAGCGCAGCGTCCGGCACACAGGCACAGGCAGTCACACTGGACTCTTGGTGTGAGGCCTACCCCTCTCGCCCTGCCCGCTGCGCCTCCTCGGGAATGTTACTTAAGGCCTCTCTGCTTAGCTTTCCTAGCTCTAAAATGAGGATCCGCGCCCCTCGCTCCTCACTGGGAGGGTTCAGGGAGTGAGCAGAGTCAGCACATGCACCGCCGTCATCCAGGAGGCGTGCTCTCTGGAGGCCGGCTCCTGCTGCAGGCTCCCAGACAGCGCCTCACCTCCAGCCACAGGCACCGCTCGTCACCAGCAGCGCTGGAGTTCGAGGGTCTAGAGACCCCAGGGTGGGGGTCCCAAGCTTCCTCCCACCAGGGATAACGCGTTGAGAGACTTGCTCCCACGAGCATGGAAAGGGGCCTGCGCTGGCCTTGGTCTCCCCGCACCAGAGCACGAGAAAGCAAGGGGCCTGCGATGGCCTCTAACACACAAAGGAAGTCGCTCGCAGACATTCGCACTCATAACAGTCATTCGTAACAAGGTACACGAGGCATACCAACTAACACCAGGACCTTGGAGCCGCAGTGCCAGGGAACCAGGTCCACTCCAATGCCATCTAGGAATAATTTTTCTGTGAGGTCCAATGTGATTTTTTTTTTTTAAAGCTCAAAGGAGGAAACAGACTATTAGTTTCAGAATCAAAGGAACAGACATTAAAGAAGCACCTCACTACTGTGCGGAAAGGCAGAGAGGGCAAGTGCCCTTAATGTTTCCTCAAAAAAGCCGCAGCGGTTTTGTAGCCAAGCACTTGCCTT
This sequence comes from Bubalus bubalis, assembly GCF_019923935.1. Lineage (NCBI taxonomy): Eukaryota > Metazoa > Chordata > Mammalia > Artiodactyla > Bovidae > Bubalus > Bubalus bubalis. The sequence continues at coordinate 1,585,330 of NC_059167.1, forward strand.
GTTTTCCCCTGAAGTGGCCGCGCCACCACGTCTGCGCACGCTGTCGGTTGCTAGGCGGCTGTGGCAGCGGCCCCGCCCTGCCACCCACAGTGCACAGCTTTCGTAACTGCTCTCACCGGGGTTTGCCAAATACTCCTCGGCACTACCTTCTCAGACAAGGCTGCTTCTTCAAGCTCATCTTCTTGCCTGCTTGGTCCTGTGGCAAAATTTAAACACTGTCTTTGTCATTATCTTCTGGCAATTTCCATAACAGGCTGCCCATCAAACATGGGATGATTTCACAGGAGCATCGAGAACTATAAATAGCTTTTCATAAAAGCAACCAGACAAAAGCCTGCCGACGTAACATTCTAATAAGTTCAATCCAAAGTGCTAATTTTAAGTTTCTTTGAACACATTCTTCTGGCTGAATATACTTGTGTTGCTTTTATAGAATAATTATGACTAGTCTTAAACTTAACCACACTGAGTTCAGAAAAGGCTTTATTTATCAGAAGTCTTTAGGTCCTATATTACACATCCTTTTTTCATATAAACCAAATAGATAAAGTCTTGATAAGCTTTCTTGACTCCCTACATGTCTAATGAATATGACCTTAATAATAACACGTGGTTGTCAACAGCCAGTAAAAATTAAGCAGTTAACGAACACTTAACACCTCATACACTTTAATGGGTGACGGCCACATTTACGTCCTATCATTGTCCTCTGATCACTCCATAAGTCAGATAAAGGCCCAGATAAGAAATGGTTTTTCCAAGATTTGAGTGGCAAGGCTAGTATGTGGCAATCCCAACTTAGGACATGGATCTTTGGACTCTACCTGGGGTCTATTTCCTCCATAGTAAGATGGCTGATTGGATAATATCATCATCCGAGGTACCTGAATTTGAAAGGGCTGATGGAGTTAAAGCAAAGAAACCAGCAGTGGTGGTTTGAGGATGAGCAGGATGGCTGGGGAATGAGGAGGAGAAGACAAATTCCCTCTGTATACCTCTCATCTGTGATATGTAGATATGATCTATTTGAACAGAAGTATTTTGTAAAGGGCTCTGATTCAAATATGCACTGGTCCCTACACATAACTGGGCTCAGTGTTAGGCGCATTAGATGCTGAGAATAAAGGTAAGCAAGCCCCTGGCACAGGCTCCCAAACAGCTCATAATAAACTGAGGCCAACAAGTGCCCTCAAAACCAACAATGAAGACATACAAGGACCAGGCAGGAAGTGCTGTGTGTGTGCTCAGTCGTGCCTGACTCTCTGTAACCCCATGGACTGTAGCCCACCAGGCACCTGTACCCATGGGGTTTCCCAGGCAAGAACACTGGAGGAGGTTGCCATTTCCTCCTCTAGGGCATCTTCCCGACCCAGGGATTGAACCTGAGTCTCTTGAGTCTCCTGCACTGGCAGGTGGATTCTTTACCACTGCACCACCTGAGAAACCTTACAAAAACACAAAGGAAAAATAATGACTCATGTCTGCTGAGCTAGAAGAAGTTTCAAAGGGGAAGATTTGAGAAAATCCTTAAAAATAAGCTTAAGAGTGCTGGACAGTACAGAAGGGAAAACACACTTAAAACTTGAGAAGCTCAGAAAATGAGCGGTAGTTAGATGAAGAGGGACACCATCCATTCATTCACAATTTCCTGGGCCACTGCAGACCGGGTACTGTACAGGCACTATATTTATTGGTCTGAAAGAAACCACACGTATTTCACAAAATTACCAAGTGTCAGGAAGGGCATTCCAGTAGGAAAAAGAGTACGGGACTTACGAACTCATTTTCTCTTAGAGCAGGACAAAACAAATGGAGACAGGTCCATTCACAAAGAAACTTCATTAAAAATGGTTTTAGGGGAGATTTTGGTGATGTGGCAACTATATAATACTAAAACATAACCTAGGCTCTATACATGCTTTCAGTCAGAACCCCAATCACAACACATCATGAAAGAGAGGGAAGGAAAAAACCTGGTATTTGTGAATATAAAAGGATAAAGTAGAAGATGAAAACTATATGGAAGCTAGCGCTTTCTGTAAGATTTCAGTCCCTGATTTCAAGCTGGTTTCCGCATTTGTGAAATGTCAGTTGGGTAAAACCAAGTCTCTGTGACCAGGAAGCCAACATCCTCTACTTATGATGGGCTGAGAAATGACCAGCGACCACTATGCACAGTCTACAGGAAATATGTGAAGTGCGTTGCTACAGTGATGAGGTTCTTTTCTTGGCAGGGGCTGGGGGGGAGTTGTATCTTGTAGGATTCTACTTATCTCTTATAAGACTTATAACCATAATTTTTAGCAACCCTATACACCCACGAATGTGGGTCTCCAAAGCCATCGTGCTTCAGGTTAGAACCTCCCTCCAATCAAGTTGCCTCCTTTGGCTCCAAACACTGCTAGGGCTGCACTTCTCAAACAGCCTCTGGGGGAGCCTGAGGGTCAGTCTTGTGAGTATGCTCAAGGAGACTTTCCCTTGACTATGGAAAACAAACATCAATTTTCAAAACAGGAAGAAATTATTTCACGTCAAGGCTGGAGAAGCAGATGGAGGAACCCAGCTGAGTAATGAATGGGCCAGAGGAGGGCAGAATTGGAAGATGGCCTCTAAGATTCAGCCTCGCTCCCGGTGTACACTTCCAGTTTATCCCCTCCCCTGGAGTGTGAGTAAAGTGTGAATATAATGGGATTTCATTCCCATGGTCAGGTCACTAATCCCCGCACCTCTGAGTTAATCAGAAGGTTTGGGATGATCCTGGGCCTGAACTAATGAAGTGAAGCCTGGAAGGACGGACTGGGCCCTTCCTGGGGACTGAGATTCTCCTGCTGATTTTGTCTTTTCTGTTTCCCTCCTGTTGATTTTGAAGAAGCAGTGAGCTACGCTGTGAACTACTCATGAAGAGACCGCGTGGAGCACATCAGAAGCGGCACTCGGAGCTGAGAACGCCAACAGCTCACAGTCACCGAGAAAGCAGAAGCCCCGGTCCTCCAGCCACAAGCAACGGGGTTCTGCCAGCAACCAGCGAGCTTAGAAGAAGACTCTGAGCTTTAGAGGGGCTCGAAGCCTTGCTTGACACTGTGAGTCTGTGCAGAGGACCAGCCAACCCATGGCCAGACTCCTGAGCCACAGGAACTGCCCGATACCAAGTCTGCAATTGCCTTCGACCACTTAGTCACAAGGCGCAGAACAGACGCATGTCTGTTAAGAAAAAATACTTACTAAAGTGCCACAGAAACTCACTTTGGAGGAAATTCTGGAGAGCGGCGAAAGGATGCGAGGCTGGCAGTGCTTTCATAAAATGTCTAGTTTCTCCAGGTGGCCATTTTACGGGGCAGCACTTCTGTGGACGTGCAAATCTGGCTTATTAAAAGTCATATTATTAGAGTCAAATTCACATGGCTTATCATCCATATTGCTTATTACTATTATAATTTTTTCTGAGAATATTGTTTTAATAAAAAGCACTTATTCATCCCAAGCATCAACATTAACAGGGAGTTTTAACAATAGATCAAAGTAGTAAAGTGTCAAGAAAAAAAAGTGAGGGGAGGAGTCAAATACATGCGGCTTTGGTATATTTATCTTTCGGGGAGGAATCAAATATATGCAGCTTTGGTGTATTTATCTTTCACGACAATCCAAGTCTTAAAACATAACATATCTGCCCCTTGTGGATGGACTGCTGGATTTGCTGGCATTATCCCTTCATTTGGACTAGAATCCATGGTTCTCTGTGCAACCCCACCTCATCACTCTAAAACAGGAAAATGCAGGAACGGAAAGAACAGCAGCGCTCGTAAATCAGCTGTTCACAAAGTTCCGAACTTATTTGCAAAGGTGGCAGCACCGCAGCAGGAGGGCCGGCCGGGGGCACTTAGAGGCAGGGCATCTGCGTAGCTTTCGCCACGGCATGGCGGTCAGTACGTGGGCGCCAGGCTACTTAACACCCTGGAAAGAACAGGATAGTCCTGCACAAAGTGTCCTCTTGACCAAACCCCCAGGGACTGCTCTGCCCTCCTATTCCACTCATTCCAGCAGCACGCATTGTTTCTCAAACACAAACCAGAATATTCCCAACTGTGCCTCTCTCTGGGAACACTCCTCCCGGCTCTCCATCCACATGGCTCCCTTCCTTCCTTCAGGTCTCTGCTTAAATGTCGCCGTGTCAGTCAGGACTCCCTGATCATCCCATTTAAGGAGCAGACTCCCTTCCTGACACAGGGATGGCACACGCCTGGGTTCCTGGACGCTTGCTGACCCTCTCTGTGCTTCAGTTCTCCCATTAGTAAAGGGGACGAACACAGCTCACCTGCAGGACTGTTATCAGGATTACATGAGGGTGTGTGTGTATAGACGCTGCTTTTTTAGAAGAATGCCTGAAACTCAGCATAAGCACTGGGCTTCCCAGGTGGTGCTAGTGGTAAAGAACCCACCCGCCAATGCAGGACACGTAAGAGACGTGGATTCGAGCTCTGGGTCGGGAAGATCCCCTGAAGAAGGAAATGGTAACCCACTCCAAGATTCTTGCCTGAAGAATCCCATGGACAGAAGAGCCTGGTGGGCTACAGTCCATTGGGATCACAAAGAGGTGGACATGACTGAGGCGACTTAACACTAAGCACCACGTGTTAGCTTTGAACATCTAAAAACAACTGAAACCAACTTGGAAATTAAGCTATTACTTAACTCACTATACTTACTGGCAAACTTCTTTCTGTGAGCTCATCAGGTGACAAAAGCTGACCTGAAATAACGTGAGGCTACTTGTAACAGTGCTACGGATATTAAGCACGTGTTATATGTGCTCACATTAAGCTCCAAATACTGAACCATATCTCGTCTCAAGAATTTTGAATAAAGGACTGTGCACCTAAATTATTCTTCTACTTTACTTTTCTCTGTAGCAACCATCATCATTTAATATATACAAATAAACTTGGTTTCTATGCAATTCTCACTACCATAAAGTCAGGACTGTGTGCTTTTACGGCACTCCCTGAACCTGGAGAAGTGCCTGCCACATAGTAGCTGCTCAATAAACACATGTTGACATGGTTAAATTTTACAATGTCAAAAATACAACGCAGAACATTGCTTAAGTAGAAGGAAGACTGTTTCTGGAGGATGGTGACCAGTTGTTCTGTAATTCGGGAGGGAAGGCTTGGGCCCAACCCACCCGTGTGGCTTGGGAACCCGGGAGGTGTGATGTTTAGTCCTGGTCTGTTCCTCCCCTCCCGGGCACCAGCCCTCGGCTCCACTCTCCCCGACCATCCACACACAGGCTCAAGGTGTCAACGATCAGTTCTAAAGAGAATTCCAAAACATATTACGCATACGCTGACCTTCTGACTCCAACATCGCCCACAGACAATTCCACTTAACCTTCCCACCGCAAGAGGCCAATCTAATCCAGCTGCCCATTCTCCCAGCAAAACCAGTTTTATTTCTTGACTTCTCTAGAAGGTGACCGCCTCCTACCTCCCTACTGGCCACACCCCAAACCCAGGACCCGTCTTTGAAGCACCTCCCAGTCAGTTACGTGCAAAGTCCAGGCAGCGCTTCACTGGCACAGCCTCCACCCTGGCCTTCTGGCGAGCTGATGCTTTTGAATGCTTAATTTCTCTGGGCACCTGTTTCCCCAGCAAAAAAACCCATGGTGCTAGACAAGACCACTTTTACCCAATAACTGATATGTTTCTCTATTTGTTTTGACCCTATTTTGAGAAAAAGCATTCTAAGTTAAGAGGATTTTCACCAAAGCTGGAAGAACAGCCTTCAAATTCAACATTCCTGCAAAGTGGCATGATTCCAGTAAGAGCCTTGATGAGTATAAAAAAGTAACAAGATGGGTAGAGTCCTAGTACCCAAACTGGTAGAGAATCTGTCAGATCTGACTGAAGGGAATGTCACGGCACTTTACGCCTTAACACAGGGCAAAGTAACGAGCTTTGTAATAAAGCGGCCCTTGGGGTGTACGATGGCCCGGCTCTCAGCATCCCTTCCGAGGGTGGTGTTTTAGAATCAGAAGCAGACAGATTATTTCACCTAGCCCTACTGACTGATCATCAGAGTATACAGGGAGCAAAGGTCACACACAGCATCAGGATGTGAGACAACCAGAATCAACAGCCAGGTCTTTCTCCCTCAACTTAGTCACTTGGTTTTAACATTTAACACCAGACAGTTCCTGAACACACAGGTGGCTGACACGGAAACATGGTCTTTGAATATCCAGGCCCCTTTGGAGAGGGTCAAGGATCCACGCGATGTCTGAATTTGTGTTCTTGTTGGTTGACTTTGTAGAAGACTGGGCAGCACTGTGCCTTGGTTTCTCATCACTTTCATTCTAGGAACACTGGTTTTAACCTAGCTTTTGCAAGGGTGCTTTATTTACAGTGAAATCAGGGGAGTAATGAACAATTTTGCACTCACAAAGCAGCTAGGGCTTGAGCTCCACGCCCACAGAGGGGCCACAAGCCCTCTACACCTCTGCTCTCCTTGGTACTTCCTGCCCCAGACGATGACTTCTCCTCCCAGGGCATCTACAGGGCACACCTCATACCCAGGCACCCTCCTCGTCAGAGGCAGAAGTTTCTCTTTTCAAAGGCACACAGTGCCTTTAAAAGAAGGGCACCAGTGCCCCTGGCCATCCTCCACGGCCTCAAGGGCGGAGCTGGAACACACGTGACCACGGCCTCGCGTGCCCTGGGTCCTTCTGTCCCCAGCACTGGGCTCTGTCGTGTACCTCTCACAAGGACCCCAAAGGCAGCCACCACTTTCCCAAGAGTTGGACACGACTTAGCGGCTAAACAACAAATCACAAAGACACAAACACACGTACATATTTAAGAGAAAACGAAGGACGGTTCACAGAACCACTTTTTGGAAGTGCACTCAGTCCTCTTAACAGGAGTTGCAAATACATTTTAACAATTTTTCCCATCAAGAATATAAGAACTCGTACCTTGTGACAAGGAACCAAGCGATCTGACTGAAGTCTGGAGAGGGTCTCAGGTACGTCTTAATATGTGGCATGGCGTTGCTGCGGCCTGACGTGTCAGCTGACCACTTGCTGGTGATGGAAAAGGCACAAATCACTCGTCAGAAAACACAAACGGGTCATCACAGGCCTAATACAAGAGAACTGCATGAGAAGCAAAATCCTGACGTGTAAAAAACAGTGAGTGCATTGTTCTCTGTGATATGACCTGAGAAAACGTCCTAAATTCTGTTGAGCTAACAGGATAACACATGTTCATTTTAGAATGTAGGTACGTAGAAAATACCACCTACAAAAAGCACTGGAAACTGCAGGCACTTGGTCCCCGCACCTTGTTAGGAACACACGTATACATACGCACATGTGCTATTTCTATCATGCTTTTAACTGCATGTGGGCACACCTTATCTCTTTAAAAGTAGGAACTGTGTTCCCGGAACACACTGCTGAGTGGGAAGGCTCACCAAGTGCTTGCCGAGTGAACAAAATGCAAACTGGAAAAAATACAAACAGGATGAATATCAAAATGGAAGGCCGAAAAGCAGGGGGATCATTCAGAAATATCCCAAATGCAGATACTCATGTGTCTAAGCTTGGTTTCTAAGTTTCCAACATTTTTGGGACTAAGGTTTCATGGGAAAAAAAAGACCTATACCATGAGGTAGGAATCCTCCCTTATGAATACAAGAGGACGGTCCCTCAAGAGAACAGACTGAAAGAGTAAAATTGGGATTTGGCAGAGTCATTATTAGATTATGAAATTCACTTGTGGGGCTTCCCTGGTGGTCCAGGGAACAATCCACCTGCCAACGCAGGGGACACAGGTTCGATCCCTGCTGTGGGAAGACCCCACATGCCATGAGGCAACGGAGCCCGTGCCCAAACCATCGCGCCTTTGAGCCACAACCGTTGAGCCCTCGAGCTGCAGCTTCTGGCGCGCCCCAGAGCTGGGTTTCGCAACGAGGAGCCACCACACTGAGAAGCCCATGCACCGCGATTAGAGAGTAGCCTCCCTCTCTGCAACGAGAGAGGAAGCCTGCTTGTGGCAACAGAGACCCAGGGCGGCCGATAAATAAATGAATAAAAGTTAAAAACAGAAAAACAAAATTTGCTTGTAAGAACATAATACTCAAAGGAGCTCAATTTGAAGAAACGTCCTCTGCAAAATAAAATCAAACACCTCCAAAGAAAGCATTACAGAAAGGCTCCAGGATGACATGCTGAATGACACTGAAAGCTCTTTTTCTTTCTTTTGGCCATGCCACGGGCGGCGTGCAGGATCTTAGTCCTCTGACAGGGAGTGAGCCCAGGCCCTTGGCAGTGAAAGCAAGGAGTTCTAGCCACTGGAGCGGCAGAGAATTCCCAGACTAAAGCTATGGAAAGGTAATCTACCTTCGTTTCTGGTTCCAGCTTAAATATATGTCTGTTGAAGCCAGAGTGAGACTGCAGCTAGCCGAGAACATGCAGGGTGGGCGGCGGAAAGGACGCAGAGCATCCCTTCAGCCTGAGCGTTCGGCCGCTGGCTGGTCCGTGCAGCAAGCCAAGGCTGCCGTGTGCCCCGGAGAAGGGGCGTGGGTTCTCCCCTCAGAAGCCTGCAGCTTCCCAGTGCATGAATGTGTACACAAAGGATGGCATATTTTGGAAATATGAACTGAAATGCTGCTTATGTAAATTCTCAATTTCCCAACATGTTCTTTCACTTATCCTTTTTCTTTGGATGCCAATATTTAAACAGCAAACTTAGAGAGATAAATTAGACTCTGGTATTAAAAACCAATTCCAAGAAATGTCTAGAACTTTAAGGGATTTCTATCACTAACATAAATAGATTAAAAATACAGCCATATTATGTAAAGCTCTTTTTTTTTTTTTTTAAAGAAAATCAGACAGACAACATTCTTATTTTACTTGAAAGAAGCAACAGCGCATTCTAACCAGATTACTTACTGAAAATAGGAATGAAGCCAATTCTGTTTCTGCGCCGTCTGGATGCTATAGGGAAGAGAGCCCCCAGCTTTTAAAACAAGAGAAATAAAGTAAACAAAGATTATTGACTATAATTTGAGGACCCTCATTAAGAAAATCTATATATAGTGGTTAAGAAGCCACCACTTATTCCGTCTTACGGAACAGCTCTTTGAAAGGGAACATGCACACCTGCATTAGCTGTGTTCTCTCAGTGGGGTTTCCTTTCTTAGAAGTGCGTAAAGTGTGAGTTGCTTAGTCATGTCCAACTCTTGCCCACCAGGCAACTTGTAGCCCACCAGGCTCCTCTGTCCATGGGATTCTTCAGGCAAGAATACTGGATGGGGCTGCCATTTCCTTCTTAGGGTGCATATCAAATAGTATATGTTAACTATCGCAATAGAAGACGGTATTTAACCATTGGAGGGGGTGGTGGTGGTACTTTAACATCTGTAACAGCACAGACTGGAAATGTCAGGAGAGACCAGAGATGAGCCACGGCCCAACCTGCTGCCCTCGCGCAGGTAGGACACCCTGAGACACACTTTGCGAGACGAGGGTTCCTGCGTCTTTTTTTGGGCCCAAGACCAGGACGCTTGGGAGAGGGGAGACTGGGATGAAAGCCTGGTTGTCCTGCCTCCTTCACTTTTACATTGATATTTCCAAAGAGACTCTGTCCTAGCTACACAGATTCTTACAAATGCAAAAACCAAGGATCACTAAAATAAAATGTTCAGTAAACCATTACGTTTTTAAAAATGAATCCTAAACGCCATAGTCCTACAGAGAGAATAAAGATACAGTTCCCAGTGGAAACACAATTAGAAGCCAGTATTCTTGCCTGGAAAATCCCACGGACAGAGGAGCCTGGTGGGCTACAGTTCATGGGGTCACAGAGAGTCAGACATGACTGAAGCAACTTAGCACACACATATACCCTGTTTGGGATTTTGGTTAATACCGTCTGAATACACTACCTGGGGGTTGCTGAATTCCAAACAAGTGCCCAGCACTGACATAAGGGAACTAGAGGACAAGACTGAAAGATGTCTACAGAACAGTCCTGGGGTTTACAGATGAAGCCCTTGAGAGACTAGCTATATCAACTAAATTATATCACACCAAAGATTTTATCTCAGTATTAGGCCTCAGTTCCAGACCCTCAATGTGACCTGTATCGGGGAGTCAAATCTGGAAGAACCACATTGTACTTTAGGCCGGGGGGGACGTGGGGGGAGAGGTGTTAGAAAAAGGCACAGCATGGGGTTGTGGCGGAAGCTGGTTTTATCTGGATGTCTTATCCAGACAACCACTGGTGGCAGAGGGGAGAAGAATCTTTTTGGTAAAAGTATCAAACACTCAGGGCTACTGTGAGGATGAAACTCAAATTGCTCAACTGTGTGGCATCATCTTTAGAACACAGCACCACCCAGTATTACCTGCTTTAAGGATCCTCATCCAGTTAAGAGAGAATAATCTCCAAATTTCTCATCAATACCTTTCTGACCTCAAGTTAAAAAGTTTACCAGGGTACACACAAAAACACAATCGGGACAGTCTTCCCAACAATTACCTGGATATCCTTCTAAGCTGGTCCGCACATTTTCCACTGAAGGATAGATCTAAAAATAAAAACAACACTTAGAATGTACAATGTTGAAGAAACTATCTATGTGTGTTAAAAGGAAAGAAGTTTAGTTTTTACCAAGATGAAAATCTCTATTAGAAATAATACTTCAAGACTTATAAAACATGCTTTAAATTTTAAAAAGTTCCCATCTTATTGAAAACTATTGAACTTCTAGTCATTAAACTACAGAAAGCATTTATAGTCAATGAAAGAAAATTACATTTCAATGAGTATTTTCTCGTCTGAAACACCAAGAGAAAAACTTAACTGAATGTAAAATTAATTCTTACTTCAAATATCTCTAAATAATTAATAATGCCTGTAATTCTGCTGGCAATGCTTTATCAAAAATTTTTGCCTTGGCTTGACAACCTAAAGGAAAGAATGGGGAATCTGCAGGCTAGTCTGTGGCTGAGCCAGAGCTTGGACGAAACCAGCAGGCTCCCGGCACCAGACGCTATTAGGACACTTGCTTACAAACGGCGGTGGTACCGCACTGCATTCAACGTCTTCCATCCCCGATCCACAGAATGAAACCCCTTTCTGTGGCAAGGAGGACAGATCTGACTCTTCTCCTGGACCAGAGGCTGAGAACAGTGACCTCGGGGAGGAGGGGCACTCACCAGATGGAGAGGAACAGCACTTCCTAGGGTCCTGCTCTCCTTGCCCAGGGTCACCAGGCTCTCCTTAAACTCAGAACACAACCATTTTGATTCGTCTGCCCCCATGGAGCCAATGCTGGAGAACTGACCTATGACCGGCCAAGACTCCGCTTTAGGCATGGGTGAGGCGTGCTCTTTTAGAAGCTGTGAGAGAACAAAAACGAACGCTAGTCAGTCCGACCATGTGGAGAGAAAAGCCGTGACAGCTCAGAACACGGTTTTCTGTCCTCGGATCGCCGACTTCACAAGGAAATGCTGAAAATGGTTAATGCTCAGTTTCATACCCACGTACAGCTTTTCTTCTTTGGGAAAAGTTTTGTTTTTAAGCTTTTACTGGTATACAGCTGCTGTGCAATGCTGTGTTAGTTTCAGGTGCACCGCAGAGGGGGTCGGTTACACACATCCACTCTTTTTTAGGTTATTTTCCCCATAGAGGTCACTAGAGTACTGAGTAGAGCTCCCTGTGCTATACAGTAGGGTCCCTATTAGTTATCTGTTTTTTATATAGTAGTGTATACATGTCAATCCTTTGGGAAATGTTTTTAAATACCGAAAATATTTTATTTTAATGGAGTAAGTTGACGAAAGTATTTCTCTTCCAAAATTCTTTGATTTGTACTTAAACATATTAAAAAAAAAATGACCCATTTTAGTAGCAATGTCAGACAAACTAGCAACCTGCCATATGAGATTAGCCTTCTGCCTCGAAATTCCAAAGGTTTAATACACTGAAATAAAACCTAGAAGGTCAAACTATATTTTGACTCTTATCATTTGAAAAAGGCTTGGGCTCTGGGCAGCTGTGATGCTCTATAAATGAAAAAGAATATATTTAAATACGGATACACACCACCTTAAGCCCTGGGGAAGACTGACCTGCATTTCCTGCTTTGTTTGATATTTATGCAAAGATGCAGAAACAAGTCAGAAAACCCTTGAGAATTTTCTGTCTTTAAACCTGTGCTGAGCACCTTTCTAGAGGCTGGAGACAGCAATAAAAATAAGCCACAGTTCCTGTTCCAGTGGAGCTCATAATCTGACAGATGCATTGTTCAGGGTTATATGCGTTATTCTCCTTACCACTGAGCAGGCATTAATACTTATAAACACACTTCCCCACAGGGCCCACACAGTTCTCAACTTCCACCCTGGGTGCAGCATGGGGTAGGAAGCAGGACTGAGCCGACAATCACAAGACTTGGCTACTATTCTGGGTTCAGCCCTTGATCAGCCAGCGGACCGTGGCCCAAGTCCTGGGCTTCTCTTCCCCCGCAGCGGGGCAGACTTCTGATCACGCCCCGTCTTTACTGGAAGACAGCTGTGATGCAACACAAGCTCCTGACTGTGCAAAGGGGTTGCAAACTCAGATAAGAGGCTACTCTGCTTCAGTAAGACAGGCATCCTGCACAAGTGTGTGTGATCACCTGGCCTTTCTGAACCACCAGTCCACGAGCTAAACCCCGCAAGTGCTTACTGAACAATCAATACGTGCTTTCCCCTCCTTTCCTTATTCGATCTCTACACGATTCTGTGAGGGAAGTACCGTCATTATGCCCATTTTACAGATGTCAAGAGGGTGGGAGCAAGTCAAAGTCACACGGCTTGTAACCAGGTCAGGATGTGGCCCCTGCTGTGGGTATCAACTCACAAAGCTGTGCACTTATCCAGCATGTGGGCTTCCCTGGTGGCTCAGTTGGTGAAGAATCCACCAGCAATGCGGGAGACCCAGGTTCAATTCCTGGGTCAGGAAGATCTGCTGGAGAAGGGATAGGCTACCCACTCCAGTATTCTTGGGCTTCCCTTGTGGCTCAGCTGGTAAAGAATCCGCCTGTAATGTGGGAGACCTGGGTTGGATCCCTGGGTTGGGAAAATCCCTGGAGAAAGGAAAGGCTACTCACTCCAGTATTCTGGCCTGGAGAATCCCATGGACTGTATAGACTATGGGGCTGTAAAGAGTCAGACACGACTGAGCGGCTTGAACCATCCAGCCTATGGGACTCCCCTGCTCCCGAGTTCAAGACAGAAGGATGGTGGTGTTGACACCCTGCCTGCTTTCAGCTGTGGTCTCTGCTAAAAATAGGAAATCAAAAACTGTCATCAGCCAAGGGGAATTCTCACACAGCATCAATAATCTATGGAAAAAGAGGGGCTTTTAAGAAATAGTGTTGGGAATTTACTAAGATGAACTGACTCCTAGAGAGAGAGAGGAAACTTGAAGCTTTAACCTGCTGCTTGCTTTATTTTGTTAAAGACCTTTCTTGGCTTATTTTCATACCAGCAGCAAATGCCATTCTCATAATAACAACTTCTAGGGCATTGGTTTAGCAAACAAAACACATCACAGCTCCGTTGTGGTCTTTGCTCAACACTGTTTTCTGTTCTTTGTTGAATCTGTGTGAAAAATCCTTGACATTAAATTAAAAAATCCTTCACGTGCTGAGCAAAAACTACTTGTATAAATACAAAGTCTCTAATTATCTTTATTACGAGAAATTAAAAAACTAAAAATCGTCCATATGCTTTTGCCATTTAGATCTGTTAACTCTGCACCTATAAAAGAGGCAAAATGTTAAAATGCAAGTAATTAATGGAAACTATAATTAGATAATCAATTTCAAGTGCCTAATGCTTGCCTAAGTTGTGCTAGAGATATTATAAAGCTGCTTTCAAAATAGACCAATTATAAATGAAATAGCAGTGAACATACAATAAAATTTTTTTAAATAGTAAAAATTTTATTACCTTCCTAAGCCTGAAATGTCCCCAATTATCTTTCTGATTTCCTTGAAAGCGTCCCGGGGTTGAGGCAATAAGGTAAACACTACAACAATACAAAATGCACGTTAGAGAACATGGTGACGTGTGGACCTCCACACACAAACACCGACAGTAAGCAGGAAATGTTCCGAGAGCCAGCCCGCTTTCTTGAGATGCCTCCTCCGAGGAGTTAACTGACACTTAAATAACTTTCAAGCACCCTCTGCAACCCCCACAGGGTGGAAGTCAAAGAACTTGGTGACTTTCAGAGCAGGCACTCCAGTGGGGACTCAGGTGAGTGGGGAGAGCCCCGCGCCTCCACCCCAGCACCTGAGGGCCAGAAGGTGCCGACGGGGACGGGCCCCGCTCTCCCACTTCCTGAAGGACAGCCCAGCGCCCCTCCAGCACCCGCCAGGCCCCTGCACCCCATGTCTCGCATGGTCCTCGGGGTGCCTCCCGAGCTGCTACGAGGCCACGTTTACCCTACTTTGTTTCTGAGAGGTCGTGCTCCCGGATGGTGTCTATCCACTCCTTGAGAGGGGCAGCGTTATAAGCCGCCAGGTAGCTGATGAGGTCAGCTTTGAAGTTTGTGGCCGATTCTCCAGATCCGTGGGTCCCGTGGACGACTCTGGGGTACAAGGGGCTCAACCATATTCTGGAATGGAAAAAGAGAACCACCTTGAACAGTCAGGAGCAGAGCTGATCACAGTGCTGTCTCTGTAATCAGGCACTCACCTCCAGGAGGTGAGCTCTCACTGCCTCTCTCCACCTGCTGGTAAGGCCACCCTTGTGTGTGTGAGTGCTAAGTAGCTTTAGTCATTTCCGCCTCTGTGACCCCGTGGACTGTAGCCCGCCAGACTCCTCTGTCCATGGGGTTCTCCAGGCAAGAACGCTGCAGTGGGTTTGCATGCCCTTCTCCAGGGCATTTTCCCAAGCCAGGGATTGAACCCATGTTTCTTAGGTGTCCTGCATCTTTACCACTAGCGCCACCTGGGATGCCCAAGGTCATCCTTATGAAATATAGAACAAAGTTGACTGTACCACTCCAATGGTTCTCATCATATCCAGAATTATTTTTGAAATGCTTACCATGAATTTTAGACCCAGGAAGGCCTGGCCTCTGCCTGCCTCTCCCAACTCGACCCCTCCACGCTCCCCCATTCACCCACTCACCCTGCTTATTCGCTCTCTGACCTTCTCAGCTCTACACTGCCTTTTTTTCCCCAATATTTATTTGGCCGCGCTGGGTCTTAGTTGCAACATGTGGGATTTTTAGTTGTGGCATGTGAACCCCCAGTTGCAGCAGGTGGGATCTAGTTTCCTGACCAGGAATCGGGCCCCTGCATTGGGAATGTGGAGTTACAGCCGCTAGACCGCCAGGTAGGTCACTGCACTGCTTTCACAGCAGCTGACGGCTGCTCCACTCCTACTGCTACAGCAGCCCCACACAGTGCTGACCCCGGCGGGTTCTGCCCAAAAGCATGTCGTGCAGCTCTTTAGCCAAGTGGAAAATGAAAGTTATCTATATTAAGAAAAAAGTGTATGTGCAAATATGTTTTCAATAAACAAACTCATTTTCATATATATATATCTCTATATCCCATATCTGGTGTCTGGAATGAGGTATAGCCTACGTTTAGTTATACTACATTAACACTAACCTCAGGCTTTCAAATAAATTGGTAAAAATACTTTAATGACATCTCTAACTTCATCGATTCTTTGCCAGTGTACTTTGCCAAAACCTCTATGTCCTACCCACGAATGGCAAACGACCACATCTAAACCCAGTTCTTCTGTGAACTGGCCCCTCGTAGATTACAGAGAAATATGGCTTCAAAGCTCATGTGCAGCTCCTTCAGCTGCAAAACCAGGTTAGCAGTCCTATCTCACAAAGATGCCCACGAGGTAACGAACAGGGCCCAACAGAAAGCAGCCTCAGCAGGCAGGAGCTGCGTCTGCCGGTCTCCCCTGCTCTGGCTCCTCCCGCCACAGTCCTGCCTGGGAAACCACAACAGAAACTGCCCGTTCCTCTCTCACTGGTGGCCCTCAAAGGAGACTGAGAGGCAGGCCGTCAGAACCTCGAGAGTCCTGGCTGGGCGTCTCCTGAGCTCTGAACGCGTTCCCAGCAGGCTGGCCTGTCATACCTTCCTTCCCCACATCAAGGAGACCCCTCGTCAACCACAGATTGGCACCTGCCCTCTACATCTACAAGCATTAAATCATGTGCGGCCGTCTTTCAACGCCCCTGAAAGAAGGTCAGGGTGGACAGCAGAAA
The DNA here is from genome assembly GCF_019923935.1 of Bubalus bubalis. Taxonomy (NCBI): domain Eukaryota; kingdom Metazoa; phylum Chordata; class Mammalia; order Artiodactyla; family Bovidae; genus Bubalus; species Bubalus bubalis. The sequence goes on from NC_059167.1 coordinate 1,601,625, forward strand.
CGAGGCACCATGTCCTGGAGGGGGGGACTGGCAGAACAGGCCTTCAGAGAGTCAGATATTTTCAGGAGCCGATTTTAAGAGCCTAATTCTTGTATCTCCTCGAATCTAGAAAAGCACTAAAATCCTTCATGGTGACACCTGCTTCTCACGAGTAGCAGTAACCTTCATGAAACTAGCATAAACCTTCTGTTAAAAATGTGCTTGATGGCATGCACATATTCACCAAAATCACACGTATACTGAATTCCCCCTGCCTCTCTGGAGCAGCTTCTGATGAGCTATCTGAAATGCCGTCTCCTATAGTCCTCATTCTGCCCCAAATAAAACTTGACTCACAGCTCTCACGGTGTGCATTTTTTAAAGTCAACACCTTGCACAATGGGTAACGTGTGAGACCAGGAGAGGAGCCCAGGTTCTGCACCGGGATCTGCTGCTACCTGGCCGTGTCACTCTAGGCAAACTCGGTAGCCCCTCTGCGCCTCCCTCGGCTCCTGTGTGTACCGTGGCCGTGTTGGGAGGGATGGATGGGGGCAGTCTCTCCTCCCCACAGCAACTCGGGGCTGCAGGATGAGGGGGGCTCCTCCTGGATCAGAGGGTCACTCACAAGAACGGTCCTGGAGGAGGAACACAACAGACAACGACTTTCCAACCAGGACATCGAGATGTGAGACGTCTTTACCGTTTGACAAAATAAAGAAACCTCGGGCCAGATAATTTTAAAATTAAGACATGAACAGGTGGATCAAGAAGCAGGTGAAAAGGACGGATGGAATACCTTTAGGAGAGGAAAGAATCCACAGGCCCATGATAGGCAGACTATGAAATAAGATTACACAAAATAACTTTTTAAAATATTTAAATAAAATTATAACCCGCGACATGAAACTGTGAAGTATCAGAGTAGAATGTAGACTAACAGTACCCCCTTTCCTGGGGGGCCAGCAGAGGAAAGTTGGAATGAGATTTTATACCACTTGTACTTTGAGTTTTGAACCATGTGAAGCTACACCTAGTCAATACATTTTTTAAAAATTAAGTGTTTTTAAATAAAGGAAAAAAATGAACACCTAAGCCCTTTACCTTTAATCCCTTCCCCACAGCAGCCAAGTCAAAGATGCCTAAGGAAGCAGGGCTGCCTCTACACTCCAGAAGGAGCCGAGAGCCATGGGTGGGATTCTTTGAGCCACAGGAGACTCAGAGTCAACCTGACAAATCCTTTTAGTTATTGTTCCTCTAAGAACGAGCTATGTCAATTTCATTTCCTTTTTAGATGGGGCTACAGATGAGTCACAGGTCCCAAAACTCAACCGGCAGCTTAGAAGCTTGAGGGCAGCAGAAGACCTTGTCAACCGGAAACTCAGTGGATCAGGAGCCCAGCAGCCAAGGCTCTTAGGGACCGTCCACCCCCACCCCCATCAGCACAGGGCGGTTTGCAAGTGCAGCTTGAACGGGAAGCGGGAGCGTGTCTGTAGGAAAAGTGCCAGGCAGGGCGACAGGCTGGCGTGAAGAAAAGACTGCCTTTCACATTCAGAAGGGCTGTGTGATAGCAGAGGCGACTGGGGCTGGGAAGCCCACCCAGGCTCAGCAGGTCCAGAGGACGGCAGCTGGGAGGCTCACTGTCTCGGCTCAATTCAGGGTGCAACGCAGGCTCAGTGAGAGCCCTGCATGAGTGCTCTAGCCCAGGCTGGGTGATGAACGGGAAAATGCGTGAACCCCAAAAGGGTGCTTCTTCTAACACCGGCAGGCAGAGACATGCAGAACGGCTTCTGCAATCAAGGGAATGGAGTCCAAGGCTGGCTGTAAGGAGGGCTTCCTGGGAAGGAGAATGAGGGTGAGATGCAACTCGAACAAGTCCCTAAATGCCTAAGGATGGATCCTACCTTCCCCAAGAGATCGAAAACTAGATCTAGTGAACACACACCACGGACAAGGGTTAGTAACTTAAAAACAGCATGAAAAACCTTTGCGTTCAATCCTTTCAGAGATTTATGATCATATTACAGGCTCTGAAAAGACAGCAGTTTAGAATGTTTTATGGGAAACCAAACTGATTGGAGGTAAAGGGATACATATATATTTTTTAGTTTTATCAGTTTATTGCTACCAACCCATCTCCCTCTACCCTCATGCACACGTGCTCAGTCACGTGTCCCCATGGACTGCCCCTCACCAGGCTCCTCTGTCCATGGACTTTTCCAGGCAAGAATACTGGAGTGGGTTGCCGTTTCCTTCTCCATAAAGGGATATTTTTAGCATACAACCAACCCCTGAGTTTTCCTTTGATGCCTAGGGGGCACGCTCAGGTACAGGTGGGTGTGGGGGTGAGTGAGGGCCAAGAAAGTTATCAGGAGGCTCTTATTGGGAAATAATACGTTTGGCCCTTCCATTTTTTAATCCTCTTCCTGCCTCAGATCCTTAGACCTACTCGGCAGGAGAATATATGGATGACTCCATTTTTGTAAAAAATAGGAAAAAAACTACAGCATATAAATTTTATGTATTGGTATGTTTACAGGAAAAAATGGAGGCAGTGACAGACTTTATTTTCTTGGGCTCCAAAATCACTGTGAACAGTGACTGCAGCCGTGAAATTAAAAGACACTCTCTGGAGAAAAGCTATGACAAACCTAGACAGCATATTAAAAAGCAGAGACATCACTTTGCCAACAAAGGTCCATACAGTCAAAGCTATGGTTTTTCCAGCAGTCAGGTATAGATGTGACCATAAAGAAGGATGAGCACAAAGAACTGATGCTTTTGAACTGTGGTGTTGGAGAAGACTCTTGAGAAGTCCCTTGGACTACAAGGAGAACCAACTAGTCCATCGTAAAAGAAATCAACCCTGAATGTTAGTGGAAGGACTTATGCTGGAGCTGAAACTCCAATACTTTGGCCATCTGATGCGAAGAGCCAACTTACTGTAAAAGACCCTGATGCTGGGAAAGACTGAGGGCAGGAAGAGAAGGGGCAACAGCGGAGGAGATCACTGGATGGCATCATCAACTCAACGGACATGAGTCTGAGCAAACTCAGGAAGATAGTGAAGGCCAGGGGGGCCTGGTGTGCCGCAGTCCACGGAGTCACAAAGAGTCGCACGTTACTTAGCGACCGAACAACAACATATACAGGTATAAAGACAGGTGTGGATGATCGTGGGCTAAATGGTTAACATCAGTTACCACAAGGGAGGCAGCATCACTTTTCTGCATGCATCTCTTTTCTATGCCATAATTCTGGTTTTTTCCTCCCACCATGAAACGAACAGAGCCCTACAAACCCCTGTGTTTTCTGGTGCCAGTCCTCGCGGATGAGGTTCGACGTGTGTATGACGACCCGGAGGCCTTCCTCATACAGCAGAAGCATCATTTTCCTTTAAAAACAGAAAAAGGAACAAGTAGCGTTAAAGAGTACTCTCAAAACACCTTTCCAGCGCAAACGCAACAGGTAAGAGAACTCTCACATCACCCAGACTGCAAAATTTATAGTCTCCGTTTCTTCCACACATTCTCAACGTCTGCTCAAGTGACAGGCGGAAAGCCACCTTCCAAAACGCTCGGAGTGCTGGATGACTGAAATGAACCTTTGCTCCATTCCGCCCACGTGGCCAGTCCTGGCACTGAAAACCCCTCCCACTCCAGTCTGGCCCCTTATCATCTACTTCGCATCGCCGTCACTATGAGGGACGAGAGCAACCTGCTCACTCAGTGTTTCCAGGGTCTGGTCACTCCCTTGTGCTGCGCTGTGGCTACCTAGCGTTAAAACCAAACAAAAGACTGCAACAGAGCAAACTAGAAACTCAAGAGAACATTGCGTGCAGGTAAGCACTGGCTCATGAGACTGGTTTCAGCACTTATCGGTGTGGATGTGTGCAGCAGGCTGAAATAAATACACTTCCCACTGCGGGCTGCAGTTTAAGTTTGAAAGATGCTTCATTTTTGAGAGACTGATCTTTTTTTTCTACAGGCAAGGCTTTATTGGGGCCCCTGCTACAGCAGAGGGGCATGAAAACAAGTAACCACTGATCTTTCCTCACACTCCATAGACACCAGGCTTGTCACCAGCCTGAACCTGGGCTGGAGGTGAGTCTTGCCTTTTATCCCTTGACTCAAATCAGCTCTTGAGATTCATTCCTTTCAGATGGGGCTTCCCCACTCATCAGAATATTTCTCTTAGTTGAATTCCAGTGAGGGGAGGGGGAAGAGCACACAGATAAGAGGTTCCCATCTGAGGCTGGAAGACCTAGACACCTCTGCTCATCACTTGGAGGATGTCTGACCCCACACATCACTCTGTGTCCCTCAGCCTCAGTTCCTCACTTGCAACATGAAGGATCGATCATCCGTTCACTTTACAGGGCTGCTGTGATAATGAAACACAACACGCGTTTTGCTTAACTTAAAGCGTTCCGTGTGTGTGTTCCCTCTATGCTTCAACGCCCTGCTTTACTTCATCATCTGTTAGGAGATAATTCTTGGCCTCTTGATGGTTTTCTAATTATTTCAGGAACCTAAATTCTCTCCCCCACACCCAGCTAGAGATTTACTCAAGGCAGTAACTCTGCTTTATTTCCACTGAGGCCAAAATGCTACTTAATATTTACTGATGGAAGTCAGTTTACACCTGGGGAAAAAAAATGAACCACTCGAAAAACAACAACCCGAATACTATTTAGATAGAATAGAGTTAGCATTAAAAAACATACAAAAGCATATAAAACAGAGAATAAGATTTAGCTCTTGCCAAAAAAAAGAATTTAAGCTGGCAAACAGTAAATTAATGCAAAGCTGGAGAAAGACAGCTGTTGAGACAATCTGCTTCCCACTTATGAGATGTGCTCCCTGAAACCTCAACAAATTTACATACACAGTCGCCAAATTAGTAGCTAGTTGTAATTAACAATAAGTCAGTTATGAATTCATGATGTAAGTTTTACAAATATTTCCATTAGCCAAGGCATCATTTATAGGGACATTCATACACTAATGTCAGTGAATCCTATTAAACTGTACCGAGAACTGCTCTAAGGGGACCCATGTTAATCTTTTCATAGACCAAGTGGCGTGTCCCAAGAAGGTCAGAGTTAAAAATGGATAAAAACACAAAATGAGGTCTCCCTGGAGGAATGCTGACCTGCATATTATCTAGTAAGCTGTGTAGGGAGCAAAAGCAATGTTTCTCACATTTGAAGCTGTTCCCTAACAGGAGAAAGCAAGCTAATATCTGTGGAGCATTTATTAAAAGACACTTGCTCCTTGGAAGGAAAACTATGACAAACCTAGACAGTATATTAAAAAGCAGAGACGTTACTTTGCCAACAAAGGTCCATCTAGTCAAAGCTATGGTTTTTCCAGTAGTCATGTATGGATGTGAGAGTTGGACCACAAAGAAGGCTGAGCGTTGAAGAATTGATGCTTTTGAACTGTGGTGTTGGAGAAGACTCTTGAGAGTCCCTTGGACTGCAAGGAGATCAAACTAGTCAATCCTAAAGGAAATTAGTCCTGAGTTTTCATTGGAAGGACTGATGCTGAAGTTGAAGCTCCAATACTTTGGTCACCTGGTGCAAAGAACTGACTCATTGGAAAAAATCCTGATGCTGGGAAAGACTGAAGGTGGGAGAAGGGGATGACACAGGATGAGAAGGTTGGATGACATCACCGACTCAACAGACATGAATTTGAGCAAACTCCAGAAGACAGTGGAGGACAGAGGGGCCTGGCATGCTGCAGTCCATGGGGTTACAAAGAGTCGAACACAACTTAGTGATTGAACAACAGCAATTTATGTGCCAGGCACCTAATGCTAGCACGCTAAGCCCCACCTAATCCAGAGGAGGCACTGCCATTCCCACTTCATAATGCAAGTGCAGACGCCGTGGCTGGGAGAGGCCACGAGCACCATCCGGGGTCCCACGTGAACCAGAAGCAGCGGGTACTGGGATCACACGTCTTGCACGCAGTGTTCCTTGGGCACAGCTTCCCCAGTGTGGGGTGGGCAGCAGCTACTTCCTGTTTCTGGGCACGGGCAGGCAAGGCTGGGTCCGGGCAGCCCAGGTGAGAGAGGGGATCGCATCCCAAGGGGAAGGAGGAGGCCTTCCTACAGACCGGTGGGGCAGGAGGCCCACCCTGGGCTCTGCGCCCTGCTACAGGGCATATCTGATGCTTCTCCCCGCTGTGGATTCTCGGGGGCCTGGGAGGTGCCTTTGCTCCCAGCTCTGGGGGCCACCAGAAAGCCTCGGCATTCTAAAGCCCTATGAGATAGGTCCCGGATGGCAGGGCATCTGGGAAACACAGGTGGAGTGCGTTCACTGTCGCCAAGAGGACCGTGAGCTCCTGGAGGACGCGGCTGCGTCTGGTCACTTCCAGACCCTCCGCAACACAGGTGTGGGTAAGGCCGTGTGACCCCAGAGATCCCGCGGAGGCACCGCAGCAGCCCCACTCTGTTGGGGGGGGTCCCCCACACATTACCAGGAGCTGGAAGGCCTCCCGCCATTCCTAGTTCACATTTGTCTGCCTCTCTCACCCAAAGACTGAGAGCTCCAAGGACAAAAGTCAGCCCATCTCAAAACGCTCTATATCCCCCGAGCTGGGCTTCAAGAGTATACTAGATATTTAATGAATAACTTTTAGCACATTTTAAAATAAGCAAGTGGAAGTAATTTCAAGACATGAGCTCAATCTCCTATCAGGTCCCGGCGTTTTAACAAGGTGTAAAGAGCGCACACTACGGGTGAGGGAGGGCTCTACCGCTGCAGTTCCCCGGCACTTGCCGCTCTGAATGAGGAGCCCTCCTGGGCTTAATCCGCAAAATGCCTGCGGTGGCGGCAAAGGAGGAGTGGACTTTCAAAGTGTGCGTCTCTGGGATGGGGGGTGTGTGGGTGTGACTGGGGGGATGGAACTTGCAAAGTGTGTATGTGTGTGTGTGGCCAGGGGGACGGGCCAAGGGAAACAGACTTAATTTTACCAGTGAGGAAGCAACAAAAGTAAATTAAGGGAATTCCCTGGCGGTCCAGTGTTTAAGACTGCACTTCCACTACAGGGGACACAGGTCCTACACGCCACATGGCCAAAAATAAAAAAAAATTTTTTAACTAAAAAAAGATAAAATAAAAAACTTTAAAAAACAAAGTAAACTAAGAACCCAAGTAAAAATAAACAGTTCTAGTCCTGTCTCCAACACTAACTGGAGGACAACTGCCTATTGACTTGGGGGCTCTAATCTATAAAATGAAGACAAAGGACCAAGCAATTTTTTGGAAAACAAAGAAAAGGAGAGCCCACTGCCTCGTTGTTACTGTGTCAGACCCAGGCCAGCCCAGCACTCCGTCCCTTCCGGCCCCAGGCTCTCCCAAGGCTACTTGGTAACACAGTTAAGCGTGCAGCGGGAATGTGCCCGAGAACACCTGACTGCCGGCTTGGAACGTGTGTCCCACGCAGGAGCCCAGCACAGCAGGCCAGGGACCCACAAGACTGACAGGGCCTTCTGAGTGCATTTCCAAATCAGGAAGGTATTTAGGCTGAATTCCAGCTAAGGGTGGGGGACAAGGGTCCATCCGGTGGGACCCTTCCCGGGCAGAATGTCGACCCAGGACAGCTGACTGCTGCCGCCCACCAGCGTCTCCTGTGGAGAAGCGGCAGGAGCCTAAGACGCCTGTCCAGTCTATTCAGTGCTGTTTGTATCCTGGGCTGAAATTACCCTTCTGTGAGCTCTACGCCATGTAAAGAACAATTGATTCCCCAGCGACACAGGTGCTTGAGATCACTCTCAAGAACCCTCAACCCCTCCATTACACTAAAGCTACCAATTAGGCGTGGCCGGTAAATGCGGCAACGTTGACACAAGAGCGTCTAAACCCAGAAGATGTGGGCTGGACAGGCGTCCTTTCACAAAGTGGCTCACGGCTTTCTGCTCTGGCTCCTTTCTGAAAACAGATGCAAAATACAGCTTTAAGCTCACAAAGCAAATGATGAGCGCATGCCCTCTTTTTTGGCATAATATCAGGAAAACAGTGGTCCCTGCAAGACTCGGGTGAACACTTCCACCTACGCGCTTCCTTGTTGCCTTAGGAACAGGAGGAACAGGTGCCAAAGGGACAAGCCTGGAGCAGCAGACGACCTGCTTCCACTGCTGGTCCAGAAGCAAGACGAGGCTGCCACACTCACAAGAGCGTGACATATTCCAGATAAATTTGATTTAGAAAAACACTGAAATGAAGGCAACCATGTCTTATTCTTTTCTCAGCTAGAGAACCAATTATGTAAAAGAGCTCCATAGACGTTTTAAGATGCAACTAAAACGGGGCTCAAGCTGGTATGTGTCACGTAGGAAGAGAAAAGTTTCTCCCGCCTATGGCCTGCACTGTCTCCGACACCGCCCTGGGAGAATTTTCTGAGATGTCTTAAAAGCAGGGACAGGTACCAGTCTCTTAGGCTGACAACTTCTTGCAAAATTGTTTTTTTTTATTTACAGCACAGAGCTGACCTAACAATATTCTATTTGCTGAAACTTAGAATCTTACAAAAGTCACAAGGCCTTCTTTACACCAGTGGCATCTTCAGGCATGTGATGGCCACGTCTACAGTCACTCACGACCCGGACCACAGCCTGTCCCCGCCTGTGCCCCCGGGCGGCTGTGAGCAAAGTCCTGAGCAGAGAGCAGAAAACCACATCAGAGATTCAGACTGTCAGGGCCGGTCCAGGTCCACAGATCCACACTTTCATTTCCTGGTACTTGGTCTTAAGACTGTTAGGGAAAACTCCATTTCCTCTACTTCTACCTTACAGCTTTCCCCTCAGCAAAATCGTCACATGTGAGTCCCTTTGAAGACTGATTTCTGAAGAGCATCATTTAATCTTTTAAACTCATATTACCCCCCATTTCATAAAAATTGCTTACGTGTGGTGTGTTCCAAATGCAATATCCAACTTTGCCTAGGATAAAAAAAGAGGTCAAGTCATTAAAAACAAACAAACAAAAAAACCTCAACAATACCCATATTTATTTAAAACAAAATTAGAAAAGATTCAGGTCAAATTTTTTTTTTTAAGTTTTTACTGCCATCTAGTGGGCAAGCCCTTGATCACCAAGACAGCCTTTACAATAACAGCATCCAGTGAGGCTTATTTAAAAACTTTTTAAAGTTACCCAGAATGATTCAATACATACTGCATTTTTAATTACAGTAATTAGAAGCGAGAAGCAAAATTTCTTTAGTTGTCGGAAAACGGGTAAAAACAAGTGAGATTCTATGCAAAGTTTTAAAATTAGACATTTGGCTCATACAAGTACATCCAATAAGTTTTCCAAGCATATTTTAAAGAAACATTAAAAGTGGTGGTGATATGGAGACATTATGATGCTAAAACAAAAGTTTTCTTGTATTTTTAACATAGCAAGGGTTGAAAGTAAAGATAATGTTATATCCATTTTCATGTTACAAAATGATAATTTTACAAACAAACTGGGGGGGGGGGTAGGTGAGGGAGTAAAACATTTTATCTAACATCTGGTATAGCAAGACCTTAATTAAGCAGAATATGCCTCAAGATGAAAAAGTTAAATAGAGATGTCAAAAATGGCTTAGTAGCTAGGAATTCAGTGTATAGACAGAGAATTCAGTGTATAGACAAGTCCTTTCTTCACAGCTTTGTATAACTTTGGAAAAATACTTGACTCTCTAAACCCATCTTTCTCCTCTTTGAAATGAGAGCATTGCTAAGAGACTCCGGGAGTTGTCAGGAATAAATCGGAAAAGTACACTTAAAATGGTTAGGAAAAGGAGCTGCATGGAGTAAGCGCTCTACAAACAGAAGTAAGTGCTATTAAAGTCAGAGTGCACCCCTGCCCACTCTCCCCAGATGGCCCTGTCTGCCAGGGGCAGCGATGGGCACCTGGAGTACACAGGCGAGAACGACACAGCCCATCTTGGCGATGCTCACGGACAGGTGGCCGCGTTCACCACCCGCACAAACTCAGGTTTGGGGTCTCACAGACCAGCATGCCGATCTGGCCACAGAAGAGTGGGCAGGAAGACGTAGTTAATGTCTTTGTTGTTGTTAATCGAAGAATAGATGACTTACAATCTTGTGTTAGTTTCAGGAGTACAGCAAAGTGACCCAGCTCTATACATACACACACACGTGTATATATGCTCTTTTGTGTATATAAATGTGTGCATAGTATTTATGTGTGTGCATAGATACATATTCTTTTGCAGATTTTTTCCCCTCATAGATTATTACTATAAAATACTAAGTATAGTTCCCTGTGCTATACAGGAGGTCCTTGTTGGTCATCTGTTTTGTATACAGTAGTTTCAGTGCTCATGTATGGATGTGAGAGCTGGACCATAAAGAAGGCTGAGTGCCAAAGAATTGCTGCTTTTGAACTGTGGTGTTGGAGAAGGCTCTTGAGAGTCCCTTGGACTGGAAGGAGATCAAACCAGTCCATTCTGAAGGAGATCAGTCCTGAATATTGATTGGAAGGACTGATGCTGAAGCTCCAATACTTTGGTCACCTGATGCAAAGAACTGACTCACTGGAAAAGACCCTGATGCTGGGAAAGACTGAAGGCAGAAGAAGGGGATGACAGAGGATAAGATGGTTGGATGGCATCACCAACTGGATGGACACGAGTCTGAGTAAGCTCCAGGAATCTGTGATGGACAGGGAAGCCTGGTGTGCTGTAGTCCATGGGGTCGCAAAGAGTCAGACATGACTGAGTGACTGAACTGAACACAGGTTTGGAGGACAGGGCTTGTTATGCCCTCTAGTGGCTTCCTTGAAGCACGCGACCAAATCTCCTAAACTTCTGTACCTGTGAAAAAACACTGTATTTCCATTGATTTTATTGCTGGTTGTCGGGATTCCTGTGTCATTTATTTTCTGCCCATTGTTAAGTGCTATCCTACTTCAGTTTAACCTCTCCTGTCTTTGGAAACAAATGCAAAACAGAATTTAGGCAACTGCTAATCAAAGGAGGATCTTGTGCAGAAGGCGAGCCTAACTAAACAGGATGGTTAGAGATGGAATGATTTAAAACTCCAACTACACAAAGTACAGTGAGTTAAATCACAGGAAAAATGTTGTGAGATGGGTTTAAAATTGATCAGATTGAGATTTCTCACTGTTTTTATCTTTAAAATAATACACATACACACATAGTTAATATTCTACAGCTGAAGAATGATTGATGCGTTGCAGATACAACCAGTCCATCCTAAAGGAGATCCGTCCTGGGTGTTCATTGGAAGGACTGACGTTGAAGCTGAAACTCCAGTACTTTGGCCACCTGATGTGAAGAGCTGATTTGAAAAGACCCTGATGCTGGGAAAGATTGGGGGCAGGAGGAGAAGGGGACGAAAGAGGATGAGATGGCTGGATGGCATCACTGACTCGATGGATGTGAGTCTGAGTGAACTCCAGGAGTTGGTGATGGACAGGGAGGCCTGGCGTGCTGCGGTTCATGGGGTCGCAAAGAGTCGGACACGACTGAGAGACTGAACTGAACTGAAGAATGATAAAACCTTTGGGAGCTGGGATTCTTTAATTTTGTATGAATAGAAGAAAAAGGACATTAGAAAGTAAATGGAAAATAAAAAGAATCAGGTTCTATGTAATTTACTCTTGTCTCTGTCTATACTCCAAGGGCAGAAATCCTGAGTCAACTGCACTAAGCTATTGGCCAGGAGAGAAAAGGGCCATGAAAGATTCATTCATCAAGCTGCTTAGGAATGGACTGACCCACCTACTCAAACAGGAAAAGGTGCACATTCACCAGCCACTTCAGAACCACCACAGGAAGGAAATCATCAACATTTCTTAATTCCTTGCTACCCCTGCTTCTTACACCAAATGCCACATACAAAAAGACCCTTTCAGACATGAGTCTAAAACAATGAGCCTGAAGGAAACTCCAAGACTCACTCGTCGGTCACACTGTATCTCCATGTACTGACTGGAAAGTATCAGGACAAAATTACAGGGATATAGAAAAAACGGGAAAAATTGAGGTCAGGAGGAGAAGAGGGTGACAGAGGACGAGACGGTTGGATGGCATCAGGTCTGAGCTAACTCTGGGAGGTAGTGAAGGACAGGGAAGCCTGGCATGCTGCAGTCCATGGGGCGGCAAAGAGCTGGACATGCCTGAGCGACTGAACAATGACGACGACAGGAAAGCCGGGCAACAGCCTTCTCTTTGCCTCCTCTCTGCTCTGGTCCCAGCAAACCAAGCCTGCTATGAGACCAGTGACTGCCCCTTGTGGGACTTGAATCACATGCACTGTGCAACTCGCAAGGTAGTTTTCTAAGGTTGGGTTTCAATCTAAGTCTCTCCAGTATTAAGTGATTCTTGTGAAAAAGAACCAATGGCAGGACATTCCAGGTGGTCCAGTGCTTAAGACTTTGCCTTCTGATGCAGGGGGTGTGGGTTTGATTCCTGTTTGGAGAGCTAAGATCTCATCAAGCTTCGCTGCCTAAAAAAACAGAACATAAACAACAGAAGCGATATTGTAACAAATTCAATAAAGACTTCAAAAATGGTCCACAGTAAAAAAAAAAAAAGTCTTTAAAAAGGATCTAAGGGCTGTGGGTAAAATGTCAATGGCAGCTAAATATAAGTTAGGTAGGTGGTCACACTAAAAACTACCAGTGTGAAGCTGCCCTCACAGAAACTGCCACTGAACTGACTCCAGAGAACCTGTTCCCCGTTGAAACCTCTGCTTCCAGAGGTTTGGACAAAACAGATGTCAACCAGTGGACTGGCAACTTGGGGAAAGAAGGGGACCCTTGATGCGCCAGGTGCAGTGGAGAAAGCAAACGCTGGGACCTGGATGAGAAAGCTGGGAAGATGAGATAGATGACTTCAAGACGAGAACCACCGACACCAACGGGGCTGTGTGACCCCAGAGGGGAGAGCGAGGACCAGGAGGGAGGAGGGAGGGCGGGCGCGTCACCGCGGCCAGGCCACAGTACCCAGACGCCTGCTCACACGGTGTGTGAAGGCATTTTTTTTTTTTTTTTGAGGAGATTAACATTTGAATCAATGAATTTGAGCAAACTCCAGGACACAGTGGAAGACAGAGGAGCCTGGCATGCTACAGTCAATGGGTCACGAAAAGTCAGACACAACTTAGTGACTGAACAACAACATTTAAATCAGTGAACTGTAAGGAAAGGAGATTACCCTCCAGAATGTTTGTGAGCCTTAGTCAGTCAGTTGAAGTTGTTAAGAGAAAAAAAAATTAAAAGACTGGTTCCCACAAGGAAGAAGGAATCAGTCTCTAGTCGGTCTTTGGACCCAAACCGTAACATCAACGCTTCTCAAGGTGTCCAGCTTACCGGGCCGATGCTGGACTTGCCAGCCCACACAATCACGTGAGCCAGCTCTTCTAAAGTCAATGTCTCTACAAATTCAAACACACACACGTATAACCTTACTGGTTCTGTTTCTCTGGAGACCCTGACTAATTACAGAGAAACTGGGTCAACATAGAGAAAAAACTTTCAACCATGAGGGTTACCGAGGAATAGGACAGGCAACCTCAGGAAGCATTTAAGCCAAGGCTGGACAGACGTCTGTTGGTGATGCTGGAGAGAGGATTCCTGCATGAGGAGGGTGGACACACTGAACGTACAATTTCCTTCCAGCTCTCAGCCTAAGGGTGACCTTGAATGTCAATAAGCAGCTTACCTGGCAGAGGGTGACGTTCCCGTAAGGCTTCGCCTCGGCAAGGAGGTGAGCCTTTGCTTCCCGTTTGTCGCCATGCACAAGCAGGACTGGTTTCTTCCTGAAAGGAGATTACAGGTATTTGAAATCCCTCATTCATGAAGTTGGTCTGGTGCCAGTGAAGGAACACTGACCACCGACACGTGTGTCCGGCCTGTGTGGTGATGGCGTGCAGGGCCAGCACAGGGCAAGTGATCAGTAATCTTTGCTAAGTGGTTACCTTCATAAGGGGGCCCCGTGGCCTGATCCTGAATCTCTGCAGTGACCTAGAGGGGCTGGGACTACCCTAGGTCCTTGAGCAATTATCTTCTTTGGTCCAAAAGGATGCATCATCAGCTGTGTTATTAGATTAAGAGATCACACTTAGTGTTGTCGAGCGTGATGCTCTTTTCTTTCCCTTGTTTTGGACCAAACAATAGGTCACTTCCTTACTAGCCATCCCTTCATTAAACACCTACTGTGAGTGAGGCCTGCACCACACGCCCAGGATACAAGAGTGAGAGGGCCCAGGTCCACACACGCAGATTCACCAGGAGGTAGTTATATTTCAGTGAAACAGAGCCCCGTGTGCATCAAAAATGCCCTATTTTTCAGTTCAAAAGGACAATATAAAAATATTCTGCAGGAGTACTGTTTGCGATAGCTGAGAAATGGAAACAACCCAAATGTTCATTGATAGAGGAATGGATAAAGAAGATGTGGTACATATATACAATGGAATATTACTCAGCCATAAAAAAGAATGAAATAATGTCATTGGCAGCAACATGGATGGACCTAGAGAGATTCATACTGAGTGAAGAAAGTCAGAGAAGGAGAAATACAGTATGACATCCCTTATACGTGGAATCTAAAAAGAAATGATACAAATGAACTTACTTACAAAACAGAAAGAGACTTGCAGACTTAGAAAAGGAACTTATGGTTGCCTGAGGCGGGGAAGGGATAGTTCGGGAGTTTGGCAAGGTCATGTACACACTGCTATATTCAACATGGATAACAAGGACCAATTGTACAGCAATGTTATGGGTCAGCCTGGATGGGATGCTGGTCTGGGGGAGAATGGATACATGTATATGTCTGGCTGAGTCCCTTCACTGTTCACCGGAAACTACCACATTATTAGTTGGCTATACGCCGGAGAAGGCAATGGCACCCCACTCCAGTACTCTTGCCTGGAAAATCCCATGGATGGAGGAGCCTGGAAGGCTGCAGTCCATGAGGTCGCTGAGGGCCGGACATGACTGAGCAACTTCACTTTCACTTTTCACTTTCATGCAATGGAGAGGGAAATGGCAACCTACTCCAGTGTTCTTGCCTAGAGAATCCCAGGGACGGGGGAGCCTGGTGGGCTGCCATCTATGGGGTCGCACAGAGTCGGACACGACTGAAGCGACTTAGCATACCCCAATACAAAATAAGAAGTTTAAAGTTTGAAAAAAAAATTCTGCAGTAATAGATTAACAAGGCTTTTAAGAGAACCATGATCTACTCTGGTTAATTCGAAGTGACATAATCCTTAGAAGTCAATATATTTTTAAAAGCTCGCCCAACAAAACAAAAATTGAATTTTTCTCCAACAAGCAATCAAACAAGATGAACAACTTCCACGGTCATCAGTCACGTGCAGAATGATGCTCTGTCACACATGAAGGGACCACGCTCAACTAAACAGAAACGTGACAGCAAACACTCATCCGGGACTAACCCTAACCCCAACAGCCTCATGCTAGTATGTTCAGGAAAACAAAGAGACACACCTTCTCAGGTGCTTTCTATCTGGAACAAATTTTCTGTTTTGTAACCAGAAAACGAGTACAGAGAATAATGTAGTAGATAATCATGCATCTACTGTCGAGAAACTGTGTTATCAGATCAGGTTGTTTTTTTAAAAAAAGATTAAACATTACTGACAGAAATGGTAGTCTTCATTAATTACTTCAAGTTGGCTTGTGCGTGCTCAGTTGAGTCTGACTCTTTGTGACCCTATGGACTGTAGCCTGCCAGGCTCCTCTGTCCATGGGATTCTCCAGGCAAGAATACTGGAGTGGGTTGCCATTTCCTCCTCCAGGGGATCTTCCTCACCCAGGGACTGAACTGGCCTCCCCTGCACTGGTAGGTAGATTCTTTCACTGAACCACCAGGGAAGCCTCACTTGAAGTTTACCAGTGCTCTAAAGACTGTCAAAAAAGGCTGCATGGTGGTTACTTCTGTGTGCCAACTTCACGGGGCCAAGAGTGCCCACATAAACATGGTTTCCGGGTGTGTCTGCAAGGGCATTTCTGGATACGATCAGCATTTGAACTGGTGGCTCAGTAAAGCAGATCACCCTCTCTAATGTGAACAGGCGTCATCCAGTCCTTTGAGCAGGCTGGGGAAATTCTCTCTCAGATTTGTGGGCATGCGTGCTCAGTTGTGTCCAACTCTTTGCGACCCCATGGACTGCAGCCCGCCAGGTTCCTCTGTCCATGGAATTTCCCAGGCAAGAATACTGGAGTAGGTAGCCATTTCCTTCTCCAGGGCATCTTTCTGATCAAGGATTGAACCCAAGTCTCCTGCACTGCAGGTGGATCTTTTACCACTGAGCCACCTGGGAAGTCCTGGTTTAAATCACTTATTTTCGTTTTTCCATTACATGCAGCTACTACTAATCTTAAATGTTACAGGTTTGAGTGTCAAAGCTGTTTGGGAAATTTCAACAGCATTCTGTCTATAGATCCTCCCTGGTGGCTCAGATAGTAAAGAATCTGTCTGCAATGCAGGAGACCAAGGTTCAATCCCTGGGTTGGGATACCCTGCAGAAGGGCATGCTAACCCACTCCACTGTTCTTGCCTGGAGAATTCCATGGACACAGGAGCCTGGTGGGCTACAGCCCATGGGGTCACAAAGAGTCAGACACGACTGAGCAACACACACACACACACACACACACACACACACACAATTAACCATGAAAGTTCGCAGTCTGACGTGCTCAATGCAGCATGGACTTTGAGGATCCTGACGACCATTTTTCTGCATGTGTATCCCTCCACTTTACTTGCTGCTATGGGATTCTGCCAAGTGGATGTACTGGAAATGGGACAGGGGGCAGTCACCATGTAATGGGATCTTGATTTGGTCTGCACTGCCTAACATCACCTCCATATCTGCGTCATGGAAGGCCCTATGACTCCTGTATTAACTTCTGAGCTCCAGAAAGAATCACCTGTGAAACAAGAGAGACTCAAACAAAAAAAAAAAAACAAAAAAACAACCCAGCATCAAAGTGCTAGGTGAAGTGCAGGCTTACTGGTCAAGAACGCAGGTGGCAATGACCTTTTCCTTCCTACGAGCATTGGACCTAAAATTCTTTTATTCAGGTTGAAATTTGTCCTACCCTACTTCTGGACAGAACAGAGGGACATGCCAAAATCTGTATTAAGAAGGCTTGTGATTAGTTTAGAATAGATTAAAAAAAAAAAAAAAAAAAAGGCTGCTTTCCCATTATAATAATGTATAAAGATTTCAAGAGTTTCAAAAGAAATATTCAAAGATGGACAGCAGGTACCTGAGAAACACAGATCTTGTCATTTCAACCTCCATTAATTAGAATTTTGATGTCATCCATCATGTTGCACAACTCACCTGAACTCTGGTGGATACTGTCTTATGAGCCAGTCCACGTCAAAGCAGTAGTTAAACTAGATGGAAGGAAAGAAAAGACATCATGGGCAATTTAGAAAAGCAGTTCATAAGGAGAAGTGTCTAGTTACTGAACTGAAAGAGACTCTAAACTAATCATGAGCTACACACAGGGTTATTCCTAAACCTGGGCCATCATGCTGCAGTGCTCACAAAGCTGAGATACATCCCGAGGGGATACAGGGCTTAAAGGTTCTCAGTCAGTGATGCAGTGCCTGAGAAAACAGAAAAGTATCTCTGCACTGTGGCAGCATTTGTATTTGGTTGGTCAAAAAGTTACTTTGGGTTTTTCCATACAGTAATGAAGGGGCTTCCCTAGTGGCTCAGATGGAAAAGAATCTGCCTGCAATGCCAGAGACCCTGGGCTGAGAAGATCCCCTGGAGAAGGGGGAATCTCTCAGTTGCAATGTGTGCAATCTATTGAGTTAGGTTTGTAAACAGGTGTCTGGAATTGGACATTCACTACAGGCTTACGACATATATCCGACTACAAGTTCTGGACCAGACTTACCTGTGGGTGTCCTCCCCATGCCTGGGTAATCCCTGGCCCCTCTCCTGAACATAACGACACATTCTAGCTGGGAGAACACACACAAATTCACCCCATGTTCCATCTAGAGACCAGGATTTCTGCTGCCAAGGAGAATGTGAAGCACACAGGAAGCTCTGCCTTCTTTAGGGATAAGACCTTGCTCTATCTGCTGGAGAGCCTGGCACCTTAAGGTGCTTTATCAACACAAAGGGACCAGGCCTGTCAGGCAGGAGCAATGAAACATGCATCCGTAACGTTTCCTTGCTTCTCTTTGGAGGGTGTAGGGAATTTCTCATTTATTTCTCTAACTCAAATCAAACTTGATGTGGCCCTCACCTCTCTACCCACACCTCCCAAGGAGCGGCATCAGAGTCCCGTGAGATTATCAGTGTGCCAGAGAGAAGTTCCCCGTGGTGGAATTTCCAGGATGATTTCCTGTCCAGTCAGGAAATCGAGAGTCAGAAGCCCCAGTGAGTGTGCATCCACGTTCCAGGCTGATGGATCCCACAACCGTGGTGCTGGGTCATGGCCTCCAGGTAGGTGCCATCTTGGGGACCCTGCATGGGACTGACCCACAGATCCCACTGCTCATTTTCCTCAAAAGTGGTTTCTGTGTCCCCCTCCCACCCAAAGACCAAACTGGAAACTCACCTGAGCTGAAGAAACAAGTGTCCCAAAGAGAGGAGATAAAATATCTGAGGAGACAAAATATCAAATTCATATTTTTGATAAAAATTACCTAATAATGATCACAACTGACTTATTAAACAGTCATTGACAGGCAGAATTTGGCTTAGAAAATGGTGCGCTGAAGAGTTACTATGAGGCTAGACTTTAATATTCCAGAAAATTTCCCTGGGCTGATAATATTTATTATGTATCACTATTATTTAACTGAACATAATGGGAAAAAAATCAAGATCTACAACTTTAGAACTGGATGACTAGTCAATTTTGGAAACTGTCAATGAGAACGATAATGATACACATCCTTCCTTTTTCCAAATCTCTTGTTAATTAAAAAAAATTTTTTTCTTCTTCTATTTTTGGGCTGCATGTGACTTGTGGAATCTTAGTTCCCTGACCAGGGACTGAACCCATGCCCCCTGCAGTGGAAGCAGAGTGTCTTAACCACTGGACCACCAGGGAAGGGAAGCTCTGGAAGGTCCTGTCTTAAAGGGAGAGTTGAACAATCAAAAAGAAATCATGATATGTTGTTTCCCCATTTCCTCCCACTGCAGCCCCTCTTTCTACCTTTCTGATTTATCTGAAGTTCCTCTTCCTCGAGATCTTCTAAATAACCTACAATTATGGCATTTGCTGGTGCAGGATACCTTAGGAGTATGCACTTCATGCCAGAACAAAAGTGCAAGTCACTCAGTTGTGTCCAACTCTTTGCAACCCTATGGACAATAGTCCATGGAATTCTCCAGGCCAGAATACTGGGGTGGGTAGCACCCATCCTTCTCCGGGGAATATTCCCGACCCAGGGATAGCACCCCGGTCTCCCACTTTGCAGGCGGATTCTTCACCAGCTGAGCCACAAGGGAAGCCGTGATGCCAGAATGCCTGCATTCAAATCCCAGTTCAACCATATTCCTGTGACCTTGGGCGGGTTTATTCAAGTTCTCTGCAGATCGGTCAAGGATTCAAGGAGGACAACTGTTAACATCTACTCACAAGGCTCCTATGAGAATTAAAGGAGATCACCTACATAACCCACATAAAAGCTCCTATCATAAACATTACCTCCCCTTCCTTCCTATCTTGGTGCTAACAGCTAGTGTTACCAGTTTATTACATATAACAAAGCCCTGCATAGCTCTCTATTTCCTGTTTCAATCTCTCTCAATATGACACTTAAATCTATCTTACATTTCCTCAGAGCAGGTAGACATTTGCAGAAAGGAAAAAGAAACAACTTGTACAATCAAACTCCTTATAGTATGGAATTAAATACACCAACATTTATACATCACACACAAGATGTATTGGTTTGACCGGAAAGTTTGTTCAGGGATTCCACAGGGTGTTACAGAAAACCCTGAAGGAAATTTTTGGTCAATTACACATTTGATGTATGATTAAAATACTATTCACAGTGAACACAGCCTGTTTTTGAATGTGGGCAAGAACGGTGCTGTGAAATAAGGCGCAACGTCTACCCTGCACACCTGCTGTGTGGCTCTGTGAACATGCTGTGCTGGGCGCTTCATGGGTTTTCTCCCCCGACCCTGTTTTCTTTTCTTTTTTCTGAATTCCCAGTTTAAAGGTGAGTAAAATTTTGAAGAATGTTAGGTCCTTTGTTTGCTGAAGCCCCAATATTTTGGCCACATGACTTGAAGAACGGACTCATTGGGAAAGACCCTGATGCTGGGAAAGATTGAAGGCGGGAGGAGAAGGGGACGACAGAGGATGAGATGGTTGGATGGCATCACCAACTCAGTGGACATGAGTTTGAGTAAACTCCGGGATTGGTGATGGACAGGGAGGCCTGGCGTGCTGCAGTCCAAGGGGTCGCAGAGAGTCAGAACAACAAAGGTCCTTTGTCTATTACCAACACAGCAGGCAAATGCTGAGGCCGGGATTCAAGTCTTGTCTCCAGGATTCTAGGGCTCCTGCTGGTCTCTCAAAGGCAAGCCTTGTTTCCTCTCTGCAGCCAATACTTGTGACCACAAGTGCAGCGGGGAGCGTGGGGTGTTCCCTCACAGACCCATCCCCCAGACACCAGCTGCCTGTCCTACAACTGAACTCAGTTCCGACAGCATCCGCCTGGAGCTGGCATTGGACCCCACAGGTGAAGGGCTGCCCCCATCTCAGGCTCAGAGGGCCAATCACAAGGCCAGACCCCAGCATGTCTAAGCCTCACCCACCACCCCTCCCCTTGGGTTTGATCATTTGTGCAGTGCCTCACAGAACTCAGGAAGGCCCTTTATTCACCAGATCACCAGTTTTTTATAAAAGGATGCAACTTGGGAACAGCCAGAGGAAGACAAGCACAGGGCGAGGCATGGGGGAGGGGGTCGCCACGCCCCTCCCAGGCGCACCAGGCCCAGCGCCTCCTGTATACACCAACCTGGAAGCTCCGTGGACCTCTAAAGGGAGGTTTTGGGTTTGCTTTTTGGTTTTTTTTTTACACAGGCAAGACTAATTGGTCACTAGTGATTGACTGGACTCCTCCCCAGAGGTGGGGGCTGGGGCTGAAAGTTCCAACTTTATTATTTATTTTTTTTTTCCCTTTCATTATTTTTCGGCATTCTTTATTTCCCCAGGCAACCAGCACACCTCCCCCCCCCCCCACCCCCACCATTCCTAGGGGCATTCCAAAAGTCTCTGCATTAAAATAAACAGGTGTGGTTGAAAAGGGCTCCTTATGAATAACAAAATATACTTCTTTCACCTTTAATTAATTTGTAGCTATTTCAGGAACCTGGGACAAAAAAACACAAACACCCAACTATAACCAGCGGGAAGACCAAATGTCTATATATATCACAATATCACACAGATGTTCCCTGGAGACAGAAACCAAAGACCAGGGCACTCTTGCTTTCACCCAGAACCAAGCCCAGGCTTTCACACAGTGGTCCTCAAGCTCGCTCAGGCAACAGAATCCCCCAAAGGGTTTGTGAAAGCAGATTGCAGGGCCGGGCTCCCAGAGTCAGATACAAGGAATCTGGAGGGGAGGCTGAGAACTGGCACTTTTAATAAGCTCCAGGGGATGCTGACACTCTGGTCCAAGGAAACTACTGCTGTCAATTACTGGCTACTTTCTTGATAAAGTGTTACCGGATCAAGTTTAACCTTTACAAGTGAAGCACCGCTAAGCACTGCCTGAAGGCTTCCACCAGGGGGTGCACAGCCGTGGTCCCCACCCTTTTGGCACCAGGGACTGATTTTGTGGAAGACACTTTCTCCATGGACTGGAGTGGGGGAGTGTTTCCAGATGATTCAAGCGCATGGCATTTACTGCGCACTTTATTTCTATTGTTATGACATCAGCTCCACCTCAAGTCATCAGCCATGAGATCCCGGAGGTTGGGGACCCCTGATCTACCGGGCTGTGGGAAGCAGCCACTGGCTTCCTGACCTAAGGAAACAGTCTGCTGTCAAACAAATCCATCTGCCTGTCAAAATGGTTATTTTCCCCTAAAAGTGGTTCAGAAGCGTTCTTGGAGGTCCTTCCTAGGAGGTCCTCCTGTTTGACCAAGGGGGACCCCCTGAACGCAGTGTGAGGGCTCCCGTTTCCCAGCTTCACTCACCCTTGATGTGGAGGGCTCCCGTGTTATACTTGGGCTTAATCCCAGAGACTCTCGTGAGGTAGAACTGGAAGGGGTTCCCTTTATCCAGCAAGTCCCAGACGTCCTGGCCTTCCCCTGATGTTTCCTGCTCATCTTCCTCCTCCGGGAGCCCACAGCTGGTTGGGGGGCTGTGAGGCCCAGCTCCCCGAGCCGTGCGGTCCCTGGGAGAAAGGGGGCCTTTCTCCTCTTTGACCCTCGAGTCCTTCGCCTGCTCCTGCTGCAGCTCTCGAGGCAGTTCATCCTCACTGCTGGACAGACACCAGCCCAGGTCCTCCTGGGAACCGGTCTTCTGTCTTTTGCAAGGTGAAGCTTCTGAAACTGAGTCTGTGCTGCTGAATTTCATGGGCTCCAGCTTCCTCCTGTGGGCGGCTTTCCGAGCCTCGGAGCAGGTGTACTTCAGCTGCCCGGCGGCACCCTGCCTGGCCTCGGGGAGGAGAGAGGCAGATGGCTTGTCTGGCTGCGGCTTCTCCTCCTCACTTTCATCACTACTGGATATTGTCCACTTCCCATAATTGCCTTCCTGGGACACCATGCTTCTGGAAAAGAAAGGCAAAAAACTTGTTATTTCCCAATCACCAGTCCCCAGGTGGTGCTAATGGTAAAGAACACACCTGCCAATGCAGGAGACATAAGAGACAAAAAAAAAGTGGGATTCGATCCCTGGGTCGGGAAGATCCCCTGGAGCAGGGCAGGGCAACCCACTGCAGTGTTCTCCCCGGGAGAATTCCACGGACAGAGGAGACTGGCGGGCTACAGTCCATAGGGTCGCAAAGACACTGGCAAACTCATTCTCTTGTTCTCAAATTCCGTGTCCTGAGCTTTTAGGACACATGTATAGCACACCTGACACTTACCAGATGCTGAGCTGTTTTCACTAACATCAGCTGCTGTGTGGGTGTTCAGGACACACGAACAGAATCTGCCACGGGAACCTGGCAAATAAAGTGACAGCAGAAACCCCGCTCACCTTCTCCTCTCGTCTTTCCACCTGGATCTTGATCTTAAATGCCTGGGTGGTGTCTGGCATAGTGTAGGTCTAACATCACTCTGGGTAAGTGATGGCACTAGAATCAGAATCACAA
This sequence comes from Bubalus bubalis, assembly GCF_019923935.1. Taxonomy (NCBI): domain Eukaryota; kingdom Metazoa; phylum Chordata; class Mammalia; order Artiodactyla; family Bovidae; genus Bubalus; species Bubalus bubalis. Next base: position 1,624,949 of record NC_059167.1, read on the forward strand.
ACCATGTGCGCTGACTCAAAGATCTGACATCATTTGGGTCATCAAAGTACAGTGTTTCCCAAAGTGGAGATGACTGGGGCCTGACACTAATCTCTCATTATGAAACTACCTCTCTTCTCCATTCCTATCCAATCCCTCAGCTTAATCAAAGAGGAGTTTGTTTGTAGAAATGCCTTTAATCCTGCTTTTGAACAAACAACGGGCTTTGGGCTCTTCTGCAGGCACCAATAACACTTTGGTTTAACGTGAGCAGGAGGTATCTAACGGATCCATGACATTTACAATAACTAAAGTTTACTTCTTAAAGACTGTGTTTATGTAAAAGTGGGTTCAAATAAAAACATTAAGCAAATAGTAGTATAGCTGTTGAGAATAAGACAAAACTGGGGAAGTAACCAACCACATTAATGAAATTCGGCAAACACATTAAGCTACTATGCCAAGGAGGGTAGAAATCTCAAGAAACTCTACCACCAAATGCCAACTCACAACATCAGTGTCTATTAGATACTAAAAAAAATTGTGAATGCAAAGGTATACTCCTCTTAAATTTGCTAGCTCCTCCTCTTCCCCTACCATCCCAGTCCCAGCTGGGCTATTTATTTTACACTTTCAGCTGCTTCTCATAGAGCTTGCAGAGCATCAGGAGGGCATGGGAATTAATCTCAACTGAGGCCAGGTATGGCCAGCAGTGGGCAAATATGGACTCCAATGTCAAATCCAGTCATTCAGTTCAGCTCAGTTCAGTCACTCAGTCGTGTCTGACTCTTTGCGACCCCATGAATTGCAGCACGCCAGGCCTCCCTGTCCATCACCATCTCCCGGAGTTCATTCAAACTCACGTCCATCGAGTCGGTGATGCCATCCAGCCATCTCATCCTCCGTCGTCCCCTTCTCCTCCTACCCCCAATCCCTCCCAGCATCAGAGTCTTTTCCAATGAGTCAACTCTTCGCATGAGGTGGCCAAAGTACTGGAGTTTCAGCTTTAGCAACATTCCTTCCAAAGAACACCTTTAGAACGGACTGGTTCGATTTCCTTGCAGTCCACGGGACTTTCAACAATCTTCTTCAACACCACAGTTCAAAAGCATCAATTCTTTGGTGCTCAGCTTTCTTCACAGTCCAACTCTCACATCCATACATGACTACTGGAAAAACCATAGCCTTGACTAGACAGACCTTTGTTGCAAAGTTTTGTCTCTGCTTTTCAATATGCTGTCTAGGTTGGTCATAACTTTCCTTCCAAGGAGTAAGCGTCTTTTAATTTCATGGCTGCAATCACCATCTGCAGTGATCTTGGAGCCCCCAAAAATAAAGTCTGACACTGTTTCCCCATCTATTTGCCATGAAGTGATGGCACTGGATGCCATGATCTTAGTTTTCTGAATGTTGAGCTTTAAGCCAACTTTTTCACTCTCCACTTTCACTTTCCTCAAGAGGCTTTTTAGTTCCTCTTCACTTTCTGCCATAAGGGTGGTGTCATCTGCATATCTGAGGTTATTGATATTGATATCCCGGCAATCTTGATTCCAGCTTGTGCTTCTTCCAGCCCAGTGTTTCTCATGATGTACTCTGCATATAAATTAAATAAGCAGGGTGACAATATACAGCCTTGACGTACTCCTTTTCCTATTTGGAACCAGTCTGTTGTTCCATGTCCAGTTCTAACTGTTGCTTCCTGACCTGCATATAGGTTTCTCAAGAGGCAGGTCAGGTGGTCTGGTATTCCCATCTCTTTCAGCATTTTCCACATTTTATTGTGATCCACACAGTCAAAGGCTTTGGCATAGTCAATAAAGCAGAAATAGATGTTTTCTTGGAACTCTCTTGCTTTTTCGATGATCCAGCAGATGTTGGCAATTTGATCTCTGGGTCCTCTGCCTTTTCTAAAACCAGCTTGAATATCTGGAAGTTCACGGTTCACATATTGCTAAAGCCTGGCTTGGAGAATTTTGAGTATTACTTTACTAGCGTGCGATGTAAATATGCACTTGGGCAGGTTACATAACTGCTCAGCCTCAATTTTCTCCTCTGAAAATGGGTATGAGATCTACCTCCCAGAGTTTGTCCAGAAAATATTTATTGAGCAGTTTCTATGTGTCAAGCTCTGGGAAATTAATAGCATAGAAACAGCTTCCGCCTTAGGAAAGTTTATACTTCAGGGAGAAAGAAACAGACCGACAGGAACAAAAATAGCCAAGTAGACCAAGATATCTTTACAAATATTCATTATATTTTATAGGTATGAGAAAGTAACACAGATGCCTTTACCTTATAATATCCTGAATTTAACATTTAACTGAGCGCCCAAAGAAAAGGAAACAGCCAAATAAAGTGGAGGTGGAAAAGAAGAGTATTCCAAGTGAAAGAACCCACCTGCAAAGGCCAGAAGGCTGCAGTTAACTCCAGAAAATACACCCGGACCTGGGTAAGGAAGACAGGGAGGTGGTCCAAGATGAAGGGTTAGGGTTAGGGTTAGGAGTCAAGTTACAGATCCTGGACTTTACTCTAAGAACAGTAGGGCTACACTGAAGGGGAGTACCTTTTAATAAGCAGGGGGGTACCTTGTCCGATTTACTTCTAAAATATTCGGCTCCTTACAACTCTGCATCCCAACATCCTCTGGTAGGAGAAGGGGACGACAGAGGATGAGATGGTTGGACAGCATCACCGACTCAATGGACCTGATTTGAGCAAACTCTGGGAGATGGTGAAGGACAGGGAAGCCTAGCTGCTGCTGTCCATGGGGTCTCAAAGAGATGGACACGACCGAGAGCCTGAAGAACAACAGCTCTGTCCGGAGAATGGTCTGGCGGGACAGGAGTGGAAGGAGGCGGGTCCTGCGCGGACCCTGGGGGCTGGAGAAGGCGGAGGGGAGGCAGAGAAGGGCGCTGAGGCGGAGGTACCCGGAAAAGAAAGAACAGCCGCTGACTTTCCTCTGCGTTTGCCTCGGGCCGGGCACAGCTTGCCGAGCGCCCCCTCACCTCACGCTCGCAAGTCTCACCGCTGGAAGCAGCACGACGGCTCCCTCTGACTGGGAACAGCACAGAGTGAGCGCCCGGCGCGCTCGCGGATTCTCCAGGCCGCCCGCCCACCGAGAAGCCAGAGTACGAACCCGCGGAGGAGAGCGCCCGGCGAACTCCGGTCTCCCCTCAGGGCGGACTCCGGTCCCCTCAGGGAAGGCCGCCGAGGCCCAGGAGAGCCCTACCTGGGCGCTCCGCTGCCTTCCGGACCCGCCTCCAAGCCCGCTGGCCCGTGAGGACGCGCCGGACCCGAGCGTCCCGCGCACCGGACCGGGATGAGGAGAGCTCAGCGCTCCCGCCGCGGTCTCTACGCGCGTAGTGCTCGAAGCCCCCCGAGCGCGCGGCCGCCCGGGACCCCGCCCCACCTCCCGCGCTCGCGCATGCGCGCGATTCAAACCTGCCGGCCCGGCGCGCGCCGCGTGGCCCCGCCCCTGCTCCTGCCCCTTCCGGGACCCGCGCCGCTGGGTCCTAAAGCCCGCCGGATAACCCGGGGACCACGGCGGACCCCTCCCGAGAGGGGTGGCGAGGAGTCCCGGCCGCCTTTACCTGTCCTCTCGCCGCCTGGCCACGGCTGACCAAAGCGGGAGAGAGGAAGTTTCCCTTTTTCCTCATAGCTGATCAGCAAAACGCATCCTCTTTGAGGGGGATCTCCTAATTTCAGGCTCCCGGAACTCGAGGCGGGGGGGGGGGGGGTTTCCTTTCAAAGTGGGAGAGGGTCAGCTGAGAGGTTAGAGGAAGCTGAAGTCTGAGACCAGTGTTCCGGGTTCTCCTGGGGCGCAGACTGTAAACCCTCTTCTAAGACCAAAGGTTAAATAAGCTCCTTCGGACTCAACCTCGAATATTGGTTTCTTTGTTAAAGTAGGTGTGTGTGTGCCTCTGTGTATGCGTGTTGCCTTTTTAATCTTACTGATTTGCCAGGAGAGGGGTCTGAGATAAACTCTTGCAAGATGGAACCCTCGCCTTATTCCTTGCATTTAGTAAGGATGTTTGCCATGGAGTTTGGACTCAGTGATCTTGATACCGTTCTTGGAATTTCCACCCCTCCCAGAAAGCTGGATTAAATAGCTTGATGGAAACGTTCTAAGGGCTCACTTGGTTTGTTTATTGAACGTCTGATTTGTACCAGGCACCGGGCTCAGTGCTAGGCTTATCGGGAGGATGGAACAGACACAGTAATTACCTGGGAGGTCTCGACACCAAAGACTTGCTGATCCGGACGTGAGTCCTGGGCTTGGTTGGTTCCTTTTATGCTTTGTTCACACTCTTTTTGTGTCTCTTATGATGCCTAGCATAGTGTCATTGATTGAGATTATCAAAAGTAAATACTGCATGGTGTGGGAACAGAAAATGAGAAGAATCATGCAGTATACAGTGAAACAGTGCCTGGGCGAGCACGTGTCCCAGGTAGAAACTAGAGGGGCGGAGCCAGGGCTTGGGGCAGGCCTGAGGGCCTCTCTGCCATAGGCTGTGCCAAGAGTTAATAAAGCTAGAGGGGCGGAGCCAGGGCTGGGGGCGGGCCTGAGGGCCTCTCTGCCATAGGCTGTTCCAAGGGGCGGAGCCAGGGCTGAGGGCGAGCCTGAGGGCCTCTCTGCCATAGGCTGTGCCAAGAGTTAATAAAACTAGAGGGGCGGAGCCAGGGCTGGGGGCGGGCCTGAGGGCCTCTCTGCCATAGGCTGTTCCAAGGAAACGTTGCCACACAAAGTCTCAGGCCAATAGAGCTGCGGGATCAATGCCAGTGGCTCGCAGGTTGTCCAATGAGAGGAGACGTTGGAGGTGCCTGGCGAAGCTCAGCTTCCGGGACTGCGCCAAGCGGGGCTGGCGGTCCCGGCCCGGGGGTTTTGGCCGCAGAGCTCGCGGGTTCTGCAGTCTGGACTCGCGTGGGGCGATCGCGATGTTCTACTCCCAGGCCGGCGCCCGGCCACGGACGTGGGAGGCCAGTCCCCCAGAGCACAAGAAATGGGTGGAAGTAGGTGTCCGGAGGGCTGGGTCTCGGACTTCGGCTTGACCCGGGGCACTCACGCCATCCCTTCGCCCGGCTCTCGTTCACCCCCGAGTGTGATGGCTAATGACCCAGCCTGGGGCTTCCAAGCTTCTGGATCCCCGTCCAGTGTTCTGCCTACTTCCAACCCCCTTCTGCTCTCTGCGACAGAGTCTCTTTATAATAAACTGTAACCTGCACCTCTCCTCCCGCCTTTCAAAGCCGTCTTCGCTGCCTCGCCTTCCTCATTTAGCATGAATTTTGGGTAGAATGTATCCCGATGGTTTAAAAGAATTAACCTACCGATTAAGTCCTTTGCACTTTTGGGGGTGGGGGGGGGTGGGGAGCAAATTTTAGCACATCATTAAGGTGTTTTGAGAATTAAAATTAGGATAATGAAACTCACTTCCCAGCCCAACTTTTCAGCTACGTTTTAGATTTGAGAGGTCTAAACTTAATATATGTTAGTAATAAAAATAGTAAAACAAATGGTTTCTGTTTTTTTAACTGAAGATATTTAATGTTCTTTAGGTATTTAAAGCATGCGATGAAGATAACAAAGGCTATCTAAGCAGAGAGGACTTTAAAGTTGCTGTTGTAATGCTGTTTGGTTACAAGCCATCCAAGGTAGAAATTTCTTTTGTATTTGGGGACAGTGCAGAGAATACAGTAATGGTGGTGGGTTAGTCGTCAAGTCGTGTCCAACTCTTGCCACTCCCGCCAGGCTCCTCTGTCCCTGGGATTCTCCAGGCAAGAACACTGGAGTGGGTTGCCATTCACTTCTCCAGGGGATCTTCCCGACCCAGGGATTGAACCAGGGTCTCCTGCATTCCAGGCAGATTCTTTGCCAACTGAGCTATGAGGGAAGCCCAATACAGTAGTGGGTGGACAGTGCAGAGGGCTAGCTTAGGATGCTTATAAAACAAACCCTTGCCTTTTGAGCAATTTTAGAGATGTGTCCAGTGCTGAATTTTACTTTCTTCTTAAGAACCCAAAAGGGATGAATTAGAATCTATAAAGACTAAGTTACCACAAGGCTGGTAATAATTATGTTAAATGTGAGATACTAGCATAGTTTTCAGGAGTAGGCGATGGCACCCCACTCCAGTACTCTTGCCTGGAAAATCCCATGGACCGAGGAGCCTGGAAGGCTGCAGTCCATGGGGTTGCTAAGAGTCGGACACGACTGAGCGACTTCACTTTCAGTTTTCACTTTCATGAGCTGGAGAAGGAAATGGCAACCCACTCCAGTGTTCTTGCCTGGAGAAACCCAGGGTTGGGAGAGCCTGGTGGGCTGCCATCTATGAGGTCACACAGAGTCGGAAGCAACTGAAGCAGCTTAGCAGCAGCAGCAGCATGGTTTCAAGACAGAAGCCTGGGAGGGGGATGTTGGTAACAGGAGGAATTCACAGAGGAAGGGACGTGCAGGACTTTTTTTTTTTTTCCTTAAACTAAAAAAAAAAAAAAAAGTTGCCCCATTTAAGTTATGAAAATAATGCATTTATATAGTCAAAAAATTTAAAATGGATCAGAAAAATATGAAGTTGGATGTAAATGTGTTCCCTACCTACTCCTCAGGAGTTAGCATTATTAGCCATTTTCTTGTGTATCATCCCAAATTTCCTATGCATAACAAACACACCTGGCATTCTATTGAAAGCATAGCAAGGTGCATAGCATGCCTATTTTATGTTAACTTGCTGTTTTTCACTTGGCAGCAGAACATAAAAGCACACACACTGCATTTAAGAAAAAGTAGGTGCCCAGTAGTCTCGAGCTGGTTTCCTCGTTTTGGTCATTTCAGTCGTTTCCATTATTTTTCACTCCTGCTAATATTGCTACAGTGAGCATTCTTTTACAACTCTGTCTCTGTTTGTGAATGCATCTCTGTGTAATTAATTCCTAGAAGTACAAGTGCTAGGTACACTTGAAATTTTATTGGGCACTGCTTCTCCAGAAAAGGTTGCACTAGTTAAGGAGAGCTGAGCTGAACTCCACTGAGCCTCCTGCTTCAGTAGGACAGGTTTCCTGGGGCTCCCCATCCTTGCCTGTTCCCCTTGTATGTTACATCCATTCTAGTCCCAGGTCCCGCTTGTTAAGCTGCCGAACTGGAATAAATCAGAGGCGAGATCTTGGCCAGGTGTAAGAAATTCAGTGGCAGGCCTCAACCTGAGGGAGCACTTGGGGCTGTCTCTGGAATGCCCTCCCTCCTGCCCTCGTTGGACCAAGGGATTCGGCGGCCACTTGGGCTCAGCTCTGCCTTATGATCGAGCTCTACTTGTCTGAGATTACAGACCCCATGAAGCCAGGGACCGCATAGCGTCCACTTCTCCATCATGCTTAAGTGTATCACAACCTCACTGTTAGCATGTTCTGTTGATATAACTGTGTCCCATGAACAGCTTAGGTAGATTCCGAGTGGTTCAACTGCCAGGGGCTTGTTTAGTTACCGTGAGGTTGATTCTGGAGCTCAGAGAAATCCTCAGGGCTAGTCAGGGCTAGTCAGGGCTACCTCCCAGAAACTGCGGCTCTCCTGTTAAACTGCAGTCATTTCAGCTGGAATTCCAGAGCAGGTCAGCTACGTGGACCCAGCCTGTGAAGCACTGCGTTTAACCCAGGTTCAGCTGGAAAGATACCTGGTCTCGTTCTGCCTTTATTACTTCTGGATCTACCCATTCGGTTTTAATTTTAGGGCATAAGTGAAGAATTTAATGACATGTACAGTGATGGGGTAACATACGTTTTACACACCATCAGATTTAACAGGTTGTTACTTTCAGTTGAGGTTTTGGAGTTTACTTTTTAATCAAAGGAAATGCTTGTTGACTACAGGCTGCTAAACAGTGAAATACTGACGTAACAAATCACCTATACACTTAAGAATCATTTGTAACCATCATGAACATTTAGGTGAAAATGTATTCCCTCTGAAATCTAACAGATTTTTACTCTTATATTAGGTTGAGGTTTGGGATTTTGTTTTTAAATATTGCTTTTGAGCAAATGAAATAACTCCCGAATGCAGGTCATGAAGCTGTAAGTCATTTTTGTGTAATAAATCACTCTGCATTCATGAAAATGCTTACAGAATGAAATTTATTGTATTCTCATATAGTAAAAGGAGCACTTCCAAGTTGCTAGAAATATAAAGATGAATTAAATATAGATGCTACTTTGAAGCAGGGCTTCCCAGGGGGCATCAGTGGTAAAGAATCCACCTGCCAGTTCTGGAGACACAAGAGACGTGGGTTCGATCCCTGGGTCAGGAAGATCCCCTGGAATAGGAAATGGCAACCCACTCCAGCATTCTTGCCTGGAAAATTCCACAGACAGAGGGGCCTGCTGGGCTGTCGCCCACAGGGCCACAAAGCGACTGACACAACTGAGCGACTGAGCACATGCACATTTGAAGCAGTTCACAGTTTAGAGAGACTTATAAAACTCTGATAAATACTAAGACAAAGAGATTAAGAACAGAAAGAGAAGAAGGCAAGGAATTCTAGTGGTAACTGTAATAGGAGGTGGGGCCTTGTTTAGACCAGTGGAGACAGACTCCACTGATAGGAAGTGTCTGGGAGCACCCCGTGGTGGTAGGAAGAGCTATGTCCCGGTGATTGGACCTGGTGACTGTACCCGAGCGATGCAGCCACAGGCCTGAAAGGATAAGAAAAGAGGGAAGTTCAGAAGGAGGAGGTTTGCGGGAAGGGCAGTGAGTTCAGATAGCGGTGCATTAATCCCGAGGACATGCAGGCACCCTAAATGCGCTCACTGTTTTCGTTTTTTTTTTACACTTTTAATTTTATGTTGAGACAGTTTCAGATGAACGGTGAAGGGACTCAGCCATACGTATATGTGTATCCTTTCTCCCCCAGTACCCCCTGCCATCCAGGCTGCCACCTGACATTGAGCAGAGTTCCCTGCGCTCTGCAGCAGGTCCTTGTTGGTTCTCCATGTTAAATACAGCCGCGTGCACTCACTGTTTAAGTCCCGTGCTGGATGATGGGTGACGGTGGTGCTAAAGATCCCCTTCAGATTGTGCTGCCTCCCTCAGATGTAGGAATCTGAAATCGGGTGGAGAGGGGAGGGCAGAGGTAGGTTTGGGATTCCTCACAGGTGTGCGAGTGGGTGGCACTGACCAGGCAGGGTGTGCAGAGCGGGAAGGGCGGCACGCTCTCCTTTCTTCCGAGGGGAGAGCCTGGGGGCGTCTGCACGTTTAAAGGTCGGTGGGGACCCCAAGAGGAAGACGCACCGGGAGCTAGTCATCTGGGAGGGTCAGGAAGAACCAGGAAAGTGCAGGGCATGGAATCCAAGGTGGAGAAGCTATGTCGCATATTGCCAAGATCCTAATTCCATGATATTTGTAAAGGTCTTGCAGCAATGTGGGAAAATGCTGGTGTTTTAATATTTAGTGAAGGCAGGTCCACAAACTTAATATACCATGTGTTCTCGAATATGTTTACAAATGTGTGGGCAGGAAAGGAGGAGATCGGATGGACTGAGACTGGGATTGATGTACACACACTGCAGTGTATAAAGCAGATAGCTGATGGGACTGACCGGACAGCACAGGGGCTCGGCCTGGTGCCCTGCAGTGACCTGAGTGGGAAGGAGAGCCAAAGCCAGAGCGGCCCTATGGATGTGTGTGACTGCTCACTTTGCTGTACGGCAGAAACTAACACGACACTGTAAAACAACTGTACTCCAATTTTAAAAAAACGCGTGGGGAAAAGAAAGGTATACCAGGCAGAAATGTTGCCGGTGGTTTTCACTGGATGGCTGTTTTTTCGTTGTTTCTCTTCATAATGTAAAAATGTTTTTTATGTTTTCTACATAGTTACTATTACAGTCAGGAAGAAAATATTTTAAATGAAGCCAAAGAGCGCATTGTAACAATTGCTTGTACTTGTGTCAGACAGAAAGGTTACCTTATAGGGTACGCTGTGTATATGGCGACCAAGTTGATTTTATATGATGTAACTGTTTTGATCAATAGATTAAAGTTTTGGGGGCCACCAGCGTCTGTAGCAGATCAGCTTCTGGTGTCTTACTGACAGGACAGTGAAACAACTGAGATAGCCGTCCTGTGACGGCGCTTGTCTGCTGGATCCAACAAAGATGGTTTCTCATAATATACATTCCTTTCTTGCATCCCAGGAATTAAGAACTTATACTGTGAAAACATTTGATGAGATTGTATATTCTATTTTTTTTTTCTTTTCTAGATAGAAGCTGATTCTGTGATGTCTTCAGTAGATCCAAACACTTCTGGTAATGTGAAAGTTAATTTTTACCACCTACCTTATTTAGACACTCATGAAAGTAAAACAAAGAACAAATATAGAGACTGTAAAGCATTACGTTAAAGCAAATCTTTGCTTTGTTTCCGTTACCCCCAAAACAAGAGGTTTGGTTCTTTTAATTTTGATGGATCAGTGTATTCATAAGTATGTTTATTATCAGAGGATTTTCAGCCATGGAGAAGCCTCAGGACAGAGTGGTGCATCTAACTGGAACATCCCACGGATGATCTGGGTTTTCTGAGCAGCTGAGTGAACAGAAGTGGCACTTACTGAAATGGAAAGACTAGAGGAAAAGATTTAAGGTTTGGAGACAGCAAGAGTTCAATTTTGAGTTTGAAGGGTTTTGCTCAAGGACATCAAGGCAGTCGGGCTGTATGAGTTTAGAATTCAGAGCAGAGCTCTAGGCTGCAGAGATGTTTGGGAGGCTTTGGCATGTGGGTGGTTTTAAAGCCGTGGGAATGAACGAGACCCCCCTGCGGGAGAGTGTGGACGGAGAGCCATAGGAATGGTAACCACCAGAAGTCAGGGAGGGGATGAAGAGAGGGCAAAGGAGACTTGGTAGGGGCAGAGGGCCCAGAGGAAAATCAAGAGTGATCAGAAACCAGTAGAAGTGGGTATTTCAGGGAGGAGGTGTGGTCAGCACTGTTCAGCGCTGTTGAAAGGTCAGGTAGCAAAAGGACTGAAGAGGACCCGTGGAGCTGGCACCCTGGGCGCGCTGCGTGATTTTAGCAAGAGCCGTGTCAGCGCTTGCTGGGGACAGAGGCCAGGCCGCAGTGGTTGGAAGGTAAACAGGAAGTGAGAAAGCGACAGTGTGAGTAGGTTAGTCTTCCAGGAGGTCCAGCATCTGTGGATCAAGAGCCCTTTGCTTTGCATCGTTTGCCTTTGTTTGGAACATGAAGCTGTTTCTCAGCTCAGCCGGGTGACTGAGTGAAGAGGCAAAAGGCGGAGGAGAGAGATGACCCTATTGTTTGAGGTGGTAGGGTCCACAGCACACAGAGTTGGCTTTTCAACAATTACAATTTAAGACTTACGAAAAGTTGCAAAATAAAAATAGTGCAGAGCATAGGCGTGTACCCTTTAGCCAGATTCACTTTATCCCATCTCCCTTCTCATCAGCGCTCTGCCTCGCCTCCATCCTCTCACTGAGCTTCCGTAGCCTCGGCTGTCTTTACCGCCTATGTACTAGGGTTGGCATGACTTGGAGACCAAACGACAGCAACCGGCTGCATCCCAGTGGTGCCGCTTGCTCTATGTCCTTCAGAGCATCTTCCCTCATCTCACACAGGAGTTAGTTCTTGGTACCATGTCTCTTTAGCCTCTTTTAAGCCAGGACATTTCTGTAGACTGTTTTTTTTTGCCTTTTTACACCATTGATTTTTTTTGAGGAAATAGCCCACTCTTCGTTGTTTTGTGTTTTAGGAATAGCCCTCCTCTTGCGTTTGCCTGGCATGCCTCTGTCATTCGGTCGAGCTGTTGTGTCCTCAGACAGAATCTTGTTCGGGTGATCTGTCCTTCCCAGGGCACCACATCTTGAGATGGCAGATGTCTGTCTGTCTGTCTCTTGTAGCTGATGTTAATTTTCTCACCGGTCAAGATGTTGTCCGGTTTCTCCATTGTATTATTTCTCTTGATATTTTCTTCCCTTGCCACTCATCAGCAGCCTGTGCAGAGACGTGTTTGATGTTGCAAATATTGTGCTTCTCATCATCATCTCCCCCTGGATCTGGTACCCATTTATGATTCTTTTCTGATCCAGTTTCTGCCATATGGTTGCAAAGTAATGGTTTTCTAATCCCAGGCCTTCTTTCAGTTAGCCCCTGGCATTTTTACTATAAGCAAGAGACTTCCCGTCTTCCTGATTGATCAATCTAGCTCTTTTATCACTACGGACTCATGAATTTGTATGCTTTCAATGATTTATAATTCATTCCTATACTTAATTGGGCTTTCCAGGTGGTGCTAGTGGTCAAGAATCTGCCTGCCAAGGCAGGGGACACAAGAGAGGCAGATTTGATCCCTGGGTCAGGAAGATGCCCCGGAGGAGGACATGGCAACCCGCTCCAGTGTTCTTGCCTGGAGACTCCCGTGCACAGAGGAGCCTGGTGGGCAACAGTCTGTGGTGTCGCGGAGTCGGACACGGCTGATCGGCTGAGCACACTACGCTCGATTATCTTAGTGCTCAGCTTGTCGGAGATTGGCCATTGCCTGCCTGCTTGAGTTGGCTCCTGTGTCCTTCTGACTATATTTTTCTTTCTTTTTAAAAATATTTTTATTTATAAATTTTGGATATACAGAAGAGTTTAGTAGATTATTTTTTGGATACAAGTTTGGTATCCCATGGGCTTCCCTGGTGGCTCAGACAGTAAAGAATCTGCCTGTAAATGCGGGAGACTTGGGTTCAATCCCTGGGTCAGGAAAATCCCCTGGAGGAGGGCATGGCAACCCACTCCAGTGTTCTTGCCTGGAGAATCCCATGGACAGAGGAGCCTGGTGGGCTACAGTCCTTGAGATTGCAAAGAGTCGAACACAACTGAGCAAATAACACTTCCACTTTTAACTTTGGTATCACATATTGAACATGACTTTGTGAACAATACTGCCTTTAGGAGAAGGTGTTTTTGCCTTTTTTTTTTTTTTTTTTTTTTTTTGCCTTTTTGCAACATTGATATTTTTGAGGAGATAGTGAGTGCCATCTCCTCAAAGTGCTAGGACCAAGTGCCAGGACCACTGGGGAGGCCCCTGAAGGTTTCTCTTGACTGTGAGTGCTCCGATATCTCTCCACTCTTCACTGTTTCGTTTATTTTATTTTTTTTATAATCCCTAACTTGATGGAATTTCCCCAGGTTTTAAATTTCTTATTAAAATTTTTCACACTGTCAAAACTTTCAAAGATTGTTTCTTTGCTGTTCAATTTAGATTGTAGGTTTTTGGTGAGACCTTCTCTATGTATTTTTTCTGCATTTCTATGTGAACCTTCTAGTCTAGAAAGAGTTCTGTCTTCTGGCAGAAGGATTTCTCGCATGCCTTGCACTGTTCGGGTTTCTCTCCTTTGGGCGTCCTCTGGGAGTGAGTGAGTGATTCTGTCTGGATGCAGGCCTCCCTCTGCTCTTGTTTATGTGGTGTTTCTGCATAAATACATGTAGCTTGCCAAAGGCACTCTCACATTCACTGTTCCCATAGAGTTTCTCGTGTGGGTCCTTTGATTCCTAATTAGAGATTTGACTTCACGAAGGAGGTTTTCTTTCCTTAACCAGTTATCTGATGTACAAATAGGTATTATTCTGGAAGAAAGGCGGCCCATGTTCTTTACAGGTGTGGCGAGCTCTCTGATGTAAAGGTTGACCTCTGAAAATACCTCCCGCATTCTGTATCCTAAGACTCCCCCTGCGTGTATTATCTCATGTTTGGTGAGACATGCCTTATACACATGTGTCACATTCGTATGGTTTCTCTGTGGTGATTTGCTGTCCATTGAAGTGTAAATTCTGGCAGAGGGTTTTTCCACCTTTACTGCGTTCTAAAGGTTTCTCTCTTTTTAAAAAAATGTCTATTTATTTGGCTGCCCCAGGTTTTAGCTGCGGCAAGGGAGGTCTTCAGTCTTCAGTTGTGGCATGCAGGATCTTTAGTTGCAACCCACGGGATCTAGTTCCCTCATCAGGGATTGAACCCTGGCTTCTCCCACTGTGACCATGGAGTCTTAGCCACTGGACCACTGGGGAGGCCCCTGAAGGTTTCTCTTGAGTGTGAGTGCTCTGATATGATGTGAGGATTGGTCTGTGGCAGAAGGGTCTTCCAGGCATGCTGTTAGTAGTCTCCTCTGCTGTACTTTCTCTTTTTCTGACGTTTGAGAGAGCACTGGCGTGTGGCTGGAGACTTTGTAAATTTCATGAACATTTTCTCTCCTCCCCGAGTTCTCTATGCTTAGTTATTCAGTCCTGTCCTATTCTTTGCGACCCCCTGGACTGTAGCCCACCAGGCTCCTCTGTCCATGGGGATTCTCCAGGCAAGGGCACTGGTGTGGGTTGCCATGCCCTTCTCCAGGGGATCTTCCGCACCCAGGGATGGAACCCAGGTCTCCGGCTTTGCAGGAAGATTCTTTACCGTTTGAGCTGCAAGGGAAGCCGCCCCCCATCCAAGTTGTCTAATGCTTGGCTTTGCACCTCCTGCAGAGACAGTTCTCACGTTTGCAGTCATGGAGCTTCCTTTTGATACTAGGCCTGAAGTGCATTAAAGCTTCACGGTTTGGACAGGCGTCCTCTGCAGGCACTACCTTCACATGGCCTCTCCTGAAGCCCAGTTCGCTTATGGATAATGAAGAGCACCTTACTATGGGACATTTTCTCAAACTCATATGGCCTGAGGGTTGCTGCAGAACTGGAGGCTCTCATCCTGAGAGCAGGCTTCCCTGTGAGGGCTTTCCGACTTTGGTGATGTGCCTCCAGAGCTGCTCTCATATGCATGGCCCTCGCATTTATTATCAGGAGTATTACAGCTGCTCTCACAACCACTTCTCCATCAGATCGTTAGGATGCTTTCTGTTGCAGCATCTTTTCCGAAGAATCAATTTTTAAATATATTTCAGAAAGTTATAAGGCTATGGTTTTTCCAGTAGTCATGTATGGATGTGAGAGTTGGAGTATAAAGAAAGCTGAGTGCCAAAGAATTGACGCTTTTGAACTATAGTGTTGGAGAAGACTCCTGAGAGTCCCTTGGACTGCAAGGAGATCCAACCAGTCCATCCTAAAGGAGATCAGTCCTGGGTGTTCACTGGAAGGACTGATGTTGAAGCTGAAACTCCAATAATTTGGCTACCTGATGTGAAGAACTGACTCATTTGAAAAGACCCTGATGCTGGGAAAGATTGAAAGCTGAAGGAGAAGGGGACGACAGAGGATGGGATGGTTGGATGGCATCACTGACTCAATGGATTTGGGTTTGGGTGAACTCCGGGAGTTGGTGATGGACAGGGAGGCCTGGCGTGCTGCGGTCCATGGGGTTGCAAAGAGTCGGACACAACTGAGCAACTGAACTGAACTGGACAGAACATTGCAAAGTAAATTAGCCGTCAGAGAAATTCAGGGCAAGGCAGGGTTGGAGGAGTGAGGTCCGAGTATAGGTGCTCAGCGCCTCGCTCCAGAATCGCTGTGGAGGGCTCTCCTTCGTCTGCAGGGTTCCTGGCTCCCCCTTCCTCTCTGGTCCTGATGTCAAAGGCAAATTAACCTTCTCAAAGCACCGCTTTCTTCTTGAGTGGAGGAGTAGACTTACAGCCAGGATACTAACTTTCCAACCAGCTTCAGTTCATGTCCCCTTGAAAGGGGACACTCCAGAGCACAGACATCCTTGGCAAAGTAAAACAGCCAGCCTCACAAGAAGTCACTGCCGAACTCTGAGTGCTGCTAACATAACGGTGTTTCATTAGAACTGTTCGGTCCTGAAGCAATTCCAGACCATCAACTCCTTCTTTTCTCCCTTTCAGTGACTTGAGTCACATTTAATGTTATTTATTTTTAAAAAATATTTATTTGACTATGTTGGATCTTAGTCTCGGCACACAAGATCTTTGATCTTTGTTGTGACACGCAGGCTGTTTTTTTAGTTGTGGCATCTGAGGTCTTTGGTTGTGGCACTTGGGACCTAGTTCCCTGGCAAGGGATCGAACACGGGCACCCTACATTGGGAGCATGCAGCCATAGCCACTGGACCACCAGGGAAGTCCCTAACTTTATTTTTTTTACAGGAAAAGTTTATACACAGATTCTTTTACCAAATATATTATCTCTCTCCTTAATGTTTTGATCTTAAAAAACTGAAATGTTGACCTTGGTTTTCTGGGAGCTATTTATTCAGATAATCAACTTTCCAAAGTTGTTCTCTGCTGCTGCTATTTAGGCAGTAAGTTGTGTCCAATTCTTTGTGACCCCGTGGACTATAGCCCACCAGGCTCTTCAGTCTGTGGGATTTCCCCAGGCAAGACTACCAGAGTGGATTGCCATTTCCAGCTCCAGGGGATCTTCCTGACCCGGGGGTTGACCCACATCTGTGTCTCCTGCACTGCAGGTGGATTCCCTCCCCGCTGAGCCATCAGCAAGTCCCTCTGGGTAGCTGTGACTCGGGCATTCTCCCACTCGGGGTAGCTCTCCTTACATCTAGAAAAGGCCGTGCCAGATCTCCAACATGCCGCCCCACACGAGCGCCTGTTGTTGCCCAGCCTCCTGCGGGAGGTCCAGAGTCACATCCTGGGTTGAACCCAGCTGGGCAGAGCCCTGACGATGTACACGCTGCCAGCAGTACCCAACCTTCACACCCAAACTCTGCGTCCCTAGGTCTCTGTTATAAAAGGTGGGCCATCTCTATAGAGGCTCCTTGTGAAAATTAGGACGAGTGAAAAGTGTAGACAAAACCGTTGGAAGAGTAGGCTATCTCAAGGAAAGTCACGCTGGGAGAATTTGAGGGCAGCCAGAATGAACAGCAAAAAGGCGCTAATGACATTTTTAATGCTTATAATCTACCAAAGCAAGTGAGTATCAGTAAAAACTGTTTAGGCCCCAAGAACAAGAAGTTATAGAATAGTAACAGGAGGGAAAATCAAGCCACGTGTTTAAGGAAGCAAGAGATCAGTGTTGGTGTTGGTCCTAGTACACACTGCGTGTGTGTGTGTGTGCTCAGTCACTTCAGTCGTGTCTGACTCTTTGTGACCCTGTGGACTAGC
The DNA here is from genome assembly GCF_019923935.1 of Bubalus bubalis. Classification (NCBI taxonomy): domain Eukaryota; kingdom Metazoa; phylum Chordata; class Mammalia; order Artiodactyla; family Bovidae; genus Bubalus; species Bubalus bubalis. The sequence continues at coordinate 1,641,959 of NC_059167.1, forward strand.
CCGCCCGGCTCCTCTGTCCGTGGGGTCCTCCAGGCAAGAACCCTGAGGGGGGGGTTGCCATTTCCTCCTCCAGGGGGTCTTCGTGACCCAGGGATCAAACGCATGAATCTGGTGTCTCCTGCCTTGGCAGGCGGATTCTTCTACCACGGAGCCACCTGGTATTGCAACGTCATTTTAGAGGGTATTATTTCTGTTCTCTAAGAGTATAGAACATTTCACATCTTCTCTAACTATAGAAAATGAAAGAAGTTTGCATCTAGAAGAGCCTAGAAAATGGTCATATGTTCCCTTTTTTCAAATGAGTAGACTGAACTCCAGGGAGTAATAAAAAATCTTAATCCTGGCATTTGGTGGTTCTTTATTGGTTTATGAAATACTTTTCCATGTGTTACAGTATTTATTGTTATTACAGATAATAATTATAGCTTTGATTCCTTGAACATTTACCCTGTGCAGATGCTGTGATGAGTATTATGCAGGGATTGTTAATGTTAACACAGCTCTATGTTAGGATTCCCTGGTGGCTCAGCTGGTAAAGAATCTGCTTGCAATGCTGGAGACCTGGGTTTGATCCCGGGGTTGGGAAGATCCACTGGAGAAGGGAAAGGCCACCCACTCCAGGATTCTGGCCTAGAGAAGTCCAGAGACTGTACGGACCATGGGGTCGCAAAGAGTGGGACATGATGGAGCCACTTTCACTTTCATGTCAGGATTTTCTCGTTTTATAAGTTAAAACAGTCCTGAAGCTTACAGAGGTTAAGTAATCTGCACAGGCGGTACAGCTAGCTAGCACGTAGCAGGCCACAGTAGTGTAATCTCTAAGCTTACCCTCACAACCGCTTGATAATGGGTGATGTTAATAGTGCCATGGGTCACATCAGCCCTTGTGATGGAGCCGAGGCCAGTCTTCACTGTCCTAGGAACCCAGTGAGTCGACATCAGGAGTGGGTCAGCACACAGAAGACAAGCCACGAGGTTCTGTGCCGTCGCTGGAGGTTGATGTTAGATTTGCTCCTGAGCATCCAGAGCAAAAAGGGAGTCACAGCCAAGTCTGCGATGAGCAGCCACACCAGAGAAGCTCCTTCTCCAGAGAGACGTGGTCTTCCCTGACGTAGGGCATGTCCCCCACGATGTCTCAGAGAGAAGAGACCAATGAGCAAACATTGATATCTGCAAACAGTTTGGGAAACACAGTCACAAACTGTGTAAAGTTTCTTGAACTTTCTTCATTGTATGCGCGCTCAGTCGCTTCAGTTGGGTCCAACTCTTTGCGACCCTATGGACGATGGCCTGCCAGGCTCCTCTGTTCAAAGGACTCTCCAGGCGAGAACACTGGAGTGGGTTTCCATGCCCTCCCCCAGGGGATTTTCCCGACCCAGGGATCCGTCCCATGTCCCTTGTGTCTCCTGCGTTGGCAGGTGGGTTCTTTACCACTAAACACTGTAAAGAAACACTGTAAAGACAGTGAAGACTGGCCTCAGCTCCATCACAAGGGCTAATGTGACCCATGGCACTATTAACATCACCCATTATCAAGCGGTTGTGAGGTAAAGCGCCCCCTGGGCAGCCCTTCTTTAGCGTAGGCCAGTGATTTAATGCCGCATGTGTCTGGGCAGTTCTGGGAAGGGCAAGGCCACGGGTGATTTCAGGGGGTTTGACTTCATTGTGGGATGATTGTAGAGCACCTTGAATAACAACAGCCAAGACTATGAGACTTTGGCTTAGTCTGCCCAGTGGACGTTGCCCCACTGAATCCACAAACAGCTGTCTGTGCGGTTTAATCCCATATGGTTGGGGAGGAAAATCAAAACAGAACATCAGAATTTTGTTTCGGCTGGGTGATTAGATCATGCTTTATCTCCCCCTCCCCTACTTTCTTTCTGTTTTCTTATATGGTTTCCCTTTCAAAACAAGGAGCACATTTTACTTTCATACTTAACAGGGAAAAAAGCTTTCTAGGAGCTTACTTTTAATCTTCAACTTTAAACGATGGAAAAATCGAAGAAATTGATTCATCACGATGGTGATTATGGACTGTTTGGCTCAGTCATGCTATCCAGGATCAGTTTAATTGAAAAATAATTTGTGTATGGTGAGGTTAATGACTTTTGTTTGTTGCTATCTCACCTGAGTTGTTTTGAGCAAGATCATTGACTATGAAAAGTATCTTTTCCTAAATTTAAATGTCCATTTTTTAGTCTTTTATATTATGTTGTAAACACGTTTGTGTGTCTGTTTTGTGTATATTTTGTTGTTTTGGGCTTCTCCCTGAGGAACTGAGGCCACAGTATAGCAGATGTAGCTGGCGTCTGACTTCAGATTTCAGTTCACTTTGCTCTTTTCTGTTGTTAGGAAACGCATGCGCCGTGTGGTGGTGGTTTAGGCGCTCAGTCGTGTCCAGTTCTTTGTGACCCTGACAGGCTCCTCTGTCCATGGAGTTCTCCAGGCTGGAACACTGGAATGGGTTGCCATTTCCTTCTCCAGGGATCTTCCTGACCCAGGACTCAAAGCTGGGCCTCCTGCATTGCAGCAGGTTCTTTGCTGACTGAGCTATGCACATTATACTTACCGTGAAATCCTAGGACCATTTTGTTGTTGTTGTTTGTTTTTTGGCTAGCCTCGAGGCATTTGGGATCTTACTTTCCGGATCAGGGATTGAACCCACACCCCCTGTGTTGGAAGTGTGGAGTCTTAACCACTGGTTGTTGTTCTTCAGTCGCTCAGTTGGGTCTGACTCTTTGCGACCCCATAGACTGCAGCACTCCAGGCTTCCCTGTCCCTCACCATCTCCCGGAGTTTGCCCAAGTTCATGTCCATTGAATTGGTGATGCCATCCAGCCATCTCATTCTCTATCTTCCCCTTCTCCTCCTACCTTCAATCTTTCCCAGCATCAGGGTCTTTTCCAATGAGTCAGCTCTTCACATCAGGTGGCCAAAGTATTGGAGCTTCAGCTTCAGTATCAGTCATTCCAAATAATATTCAGGGTTGATTTCCTTTAAGATTGACTGGTTTGATCTCCTTGCAGCCCAAGGGACTCTCAAGAATCTTCTCCGATACCACAGTTCAAAAGCATCAATTCTTTAGCACTCTACCTTCTTTATTGTCCAGCTCTTATCCACTGGACTGCCAGGGAAATCCCCTCTAGGACCATTTGTTTTATGGTATCATCCACAGATATGCACCCCTAATTAATGTATTTAATTCCCCATTTAAAGAGGCTAAGTTTCCTTGTAAGGGTAGAAAAGAATTGAGAGTCACAGACACTGACCTAAAGACGTGTTTTAAAAATGTAATATCATCAGTTCAGTCACTCAGTCATTTCTGACTCTTTGCAACCCCATGGACTGCAGCACACCAGGCTTCCCTGTCCATTACCAACTCCTGGAGCTTGCTTAAATGCACGTCCATTGAGTCAGTGATGCCATCCAACAATCTCATCCTTTGTCATCCCCTTCTCCTCATGCCTTCAATCTTTCCCAGCACCAGGGTCTTTTTTAGTGAGTGAGTTCTTCACATCAGGTGGTGGCCAAAGTATTGGAATTTCAGCTTCAGCATCAGTCCTTCCAAAGAATAAGGACTGATTTCCTTTAGGATTGACTGGTTGATTCTCCTTGCAGTCCAAGGGACTCTCAAGAGTCTTCTCTAACACCACAGCTCAAAAGCATCATTTCTTCAGCACTCAGCTTTCTTTATAGTCCAACTCTCACATCCATACATGACTACTGGAAAATCCATAGCCTTGATTAGATTAGATGGACCTTTGTTGCCAAAGTAATGTCTCTGCTTTTAATATGCTGTCTAGGATGGTCATAGCTTTTCTTCCAAGTAATATGTCATAGGGAAGATGAAAGAAGTATTGTCATTTTCGTTACGGCCAGATGTCACATGAGCACTATAGACAAGAAGACCTCTAAGAGAACGAGAGGTCGTTTGAAGAGAGAGAACAAGAGGTCATTCGAGAGGTCTCTTGGAAGAGAGCGCCCCTCGCTTCCTGCCCGAGGTGTGGGCCTGAGCTGGATGTGGAAGGCTGGTGCAGTGTGAGAAGGTGGAGAAGCACAGAGAACAGGTGGCATGCATGACGGCAGATGGCGGCGTCCAGCTTGTCCTCCAGCTCCTGGCGGCTCTGTGCTCTGCTGGTGCCAGTGTGTATGCAGACCTCAGTGTCAGTTTAGACTGAAACCTGCACCGTCTGTTCCCACACCAACGTTGCCTGTCTTGTCTCTACACTGTGCCCAGGTGTTCGTTAGTGGTGGAGAGGAGGGGCTTTGTCACTCACTCTCCATTGCTAGCAATGGAAAGGCCAGGTCCACACTCCTTCTCTGGAGGGGCTCTTTCTGCACGCCAGCCCTGTGGAGTTTCTCCCACAGACCCCCCTACCCCATGTGTCCCTCTTCTTTCAGATCCCTGCCCCTCATTTTACAGCACCCCTCTTCCCTGCGCCCCTTTCCAATTTCATACCCAAGGTCTGTAGAGTCAAAGCTATGGTTTTTCTAGTAGTCATGTACAGATGTGAGAGTTCGGCCATAAAGAAAGCTGAGCGCCAAAGAACTGATGCTTTTAAACTGTGGTATTGGAGAAGACTCTTGAGAGTCCCTTGGACTGCAAGGAGATCCAATTGGTCCATCCGAAAGGAAATCAGTCCTGAATATTCATTGGAAGGACTGATGCTGAAGCTGAACCTCCAATACTTTACCACCTGATGTGAAGAACTGACTGATTGGAAAAGACCCTGATGCTGGGAAAGATTGAAGGCAGGAGGAGAAGAGGACGACAGAGGATGAGATGGCTGGATGGCATCACTGACTTAATGGACCTGAGTTTGAGTAAACTCTGGGAGTTGGTGACGGACAGGGAGGCCTGGCGTGCTGCGATTCATGGGGTCAGAGTTGGAAAGGACTTGGCGACTGAACAGGAGCAACAACAGAGCTCTCTCAGCTGTCATTCTGTTGAAATCCAGTCCCGCTGGAAACAGAATCCACCCTCCTTGGAACATTTAACATGCCGCACCAGCATGGAGTACGGTGCGTACCTGTGAATGAGTGGTGTTCAGCGTGAGTCACCCTGGTGGAAGCTGGGCATTGGGAAGGGGGAGATTTAAGGACCAGTTTGCCTGGAAGGAATAATGAAGCTTTAAATTCCAGAATAAGGTATCAGGACTTGGCAGTATTAATGCTGAGGAAGCTTTGAAGGTTTATGAGCAGGAGATGTACTTAATAAAACAGGTTGTGATTCCTGTCCACGTCTGATAGAAATAAGGTCTTATTAGTTCAGATTTCTCTATTCTGCTGTAAGCTGTTTTCACTCTTCTTCTTCGTTTTCCTCCCAATGATATAGTAAAACTTGATTTCTTCCATTAAGATAGACTTTTCTCTTCATTCCCCTACTCTTAAGCATGTGGATGGAAGAAAATCTCAGTCCTCTGAATCTCCTTTCCCATCTGACTGTGGCCGCTCGCCGCTGTTGATGCCGTGAAAGCCCTTCTGTCCTTACAATGCTTTTATGTCAACACGTTTTATCCTTTCCCCACCCCCTCCCCACCCCCACCGCATGTCCGCCCAAAATCATAACCTGATTTTATTTCTCAAACTAAAAAGGCTTGCATTATACCTTTTAAAAGTCCACTTAATCCTTTTAAGCCCTCATTTTTAGGCATTTTCAGTCCCCGGAAAAAAATTAATATATGACTCGATGAATGGGAGCCCTACCTTTTCTGCTAAATCTCGGACCAGACCTCCAGTCTAAATAACTTGGCATTTCTGTCATTCTCTCCTTCCTCTCCTGGGTTTAAGCTTGCTGTGATAGCCAAAAACGAGATGACTCCGTTTTTAAGAGGGTTTCTTTCTGCATGCTGACCCTGAAACTTAGAACTGTGAGCCACAAAAAAAAAAAAAGAAAGAAAGAAAGAAAAGAAAAGAAACTGTCAAGGAAAAATGTATATGGTTTTATTGTACTTTTTGAATATATCCACCCCTGTGGTGAAAGATGATTACCCTCCTAGGAAATTGCTTAAAAACAAAAAAGAAGAAAAGATGGCACTTCTCTATATGATATATCTCTATGACATGTATTAAGTAGCTTGGAAAGGAATGTATACATTCATGATAGAACAGGAAGAGTCCTTTTGCCAAGAGCCGTTTATCAGATGGAAAGGAATGCTCTCCGTGGTGTGGGAAATGCGCAGAGCTGCAGAGTCTGGAAGGATTCGTGAAGATCGTTGCCCCAGTGGTCTTTCAGGCAGGATCCTCCTGGGTCCTTCCTGTTGGGGCACTTACAGGGGCTGCTGGAGAGGGAAGCCTGGGGAGCCCACCTCTTTGCAACCAGAATGCCTTGCCTTCGTCTTTACACAGTGGGATTACCTGTTTTTATAAAGAAGAACCTTTCCTACAGCTTTTTAAAAAAAGAAGTCTGAGAACCACTGATAGAGTCCATTTACCCAGTTTTTTTAATTCATTTTTAATTGGAGGATAATTGCTTCAGAGTGTTGTGTGGGTTTCCCCCGTACATTAACATGAACCAGCTGTAGGTTTACACAGCGCCCTCTGTCTTGAACCTCCTCTCTCGCCCCGCCCCGTCCCCGCCCTCTGGGTGGTCAGGGCGCCAGGCTGAGCTCCCTGTGTGACACGGCTTCCCATTGCTCTCTGCTCCACTTACCGTCGTGTGTATAGCTCAGTGCTACTCTCTCGATTCGTCTCACCCCCTCCTGCCCCCGCTGTGTCCATAAGTCTGTTCTCCGAGTCTCTATTACCTGACCTAGGCAATATTTGAACACTTTCTGGAGATTAATAATAAACACAAACACACAGGTGTACATGATTCCTATTGTTATTGCCTTAACATGTAATTACAGCAAGGTGTTTTTATGTAACTTTCATCATTAGAAAAGTCTACACAGAAGACTCAACCTTGTATTTGGAATTAGAAGGTTCTGAACATTCTCTCACTCCAGGCGTGGACACAGGTAATGCATTTAGAGTTATGGCGAGTCTTTGTGAAGTGGTAATTTTAGGTTCGGATACTGTGACAGCAGGTGGAGCTCGTAGTAGAAACTGTATTTCTAGGCCATTTAAAGAGCAGTAAGACGTTTAAGAATCCCATGGACGGAGGAGCCTTGTGGGCTGCGGTCCATGGCCTCGTGAAGAGTCGGACACGACTGAGCGACTTCACTTTCACTCTTCACTTTCATGCATTGGAGAAGGAAATGGCAACCCACTCCAGTGTTCTTGCCTGGAGAATCCCAGGGACGGGGGAGCCTGGTGGGCTGCCGTCGATGAGGTCGCACAGAGTCGGACAGGACTGAAGCGACTTAGCAGCAGCAGCAGCAGCAGCAGCAGCAAGATGTTTAAAACTTTCATTAAGGTGTTTGCATCACAGAGCTGTAGGAATAACCAGCCTTTCTACATTGGACTTGGAAAGTGATCATGCTCCTGCAGCACTCAGCTGAATGGAAACTGCCCTATCCTTTCTGGAAAAGAAACTTGCATTGGCATTGAATGCATTTGCATGTCTTGCCACTGAAGATTAAGACAAGTTAAAGGCGGGGTGGGGATGAGGCTATAGGGTATGTTTATGTGGTTTGATGTTGTGTTTTTAAGTCAACATATGATCCTGTGGGAAAACAGTATGAATGAACTGATTACATATATGGGGTTATTTGTATCTTTAGGTTCTTTCTTCTTTTTTGGCCATGCTATGAGGCTTGTTGGATCTTAATTCCCTGATCAGGGATCCAGCCCAGGCCCCCTGCGTTAGAAGCTCGGAATCTTAACTACGGAACTGCCAGAGAAGTCCCTGTTTCTTCTTTTCAAGTGGTAATAAGAATTGCAGTTGAAACCCACATATATTTTCTCCTAGGAAATAGTAAAGAACATTTGCTTTTTATCCCCAAGATTATGAAATAAAGACCTGACTATACAGCTCCAAATAGCGATGAGTCTTCTGAATATGTAATTTAAAAGATATTCCCGCTCATGTACCTTTTTTTCCCTTGTGAATCTGTATCACATATTGAACAATGCAGTTGTGCTTTTATTTTTCTTATCATTTCCCAAAATCAGATGCAATAAGTAAAGAGCAAATATTATGCATGTATTTGCTTTCCCTCTCAATTTTGTTTTTTACTGTATCATAGGTCTTAGGAAATTAGGGTTTCTAAAATGATGATGTTGCTGGCCGTGTGATTGAACAGTGACCTACTTTTTGGCATTAGTGTCCAGAGTATAAGAGCATTTAAAACACACACGTTTTAATGCTTTTTGCTGAAAAGTCTAATAGAAAAAATGCCTTCCGGTGGCACTAGAGATAAAAATCCCACCTGCCGATGCGGCAGGCGAGAGAGATGTGGGTGCAGTCCCTGGGTCGGGAAGATCCCGTGGAGGAGGGCATAGCAACCCACTCCAGTATTCTTGCCTGGAGAATCCCATGGACAGAGGAGCCTGGCGGGCTATAATCCATGGGGCTGCAGAGTTGGTCATGACAGAAGTGACTTAGTATGCACGCATGATTTTATTTACTTATTCAGCATGTGAGGAGTGCTTCTACAAGCAAAATATCTTCCTAAACACTAGGGATAGATTTGACGACAGTGCTTCTCTCAGTGAGTCTCGGGTGAACGTGCAGCAGGTCATTACCAGGCGGCCGATGAGAGTGGAGCTGCATCATTGCATGGCTGAGTGCCCTGGAGGAACGCGGTCCGGAGGCGCGTTCCCTACAGTGCGCACTTACTGAGCACAAGCCAAGCACGCTGGTAGGTGCGAGGAGACACGCCTGTTGCCCGAAGCGTCTGCTGCCGCTTGTTTTTGCCTTTCACTCTTGGTCGTCTCCAAAGCATCAAACCACTCGCACCTCCAAATCGCCGCTGCGTCTCTCTGCCGCCCCCATCCTGCTTCCCCTCGTCTTTCTCCCGTTTCTTTAAGCGACTCCTCAGACCTCCATCCGAGCCGGAACCTAGGGCGCGCCCTTGGCATGTTCTTTCGCGTGCTCCGTATCTAGCCCTCTGTCTTCTCTGCAGTGTGTCTGGAACCTTCCATCGCTCCCGGTCCTGCTGCCAGCGCCCTCCTGACCACCGTCGGGCCAGTAGGAGCCTGACGAGCCTCCTTTTCTCTATCTCGCTTCCTCCCTAGTCCTTTTTCAAAACACTAGCCAGAGGGATCTTTCCACGATCTTTCTAAAGTAGATCTTGTCCCTTCTCAGTCCAGACTTCTTACTTGACTTCTTATTGCAACCGAAATAAAAACTACATTATTTCCTGTTGCAGCCCCTCCCTCCCTTCCCAGCCCTGTCTTCACCCCTGCCAAGCCACAGGGGCCTCTTCCTTTCCCCCACTTCCTGCCTCCTGGCCGGCACGTGCTCATTCCACTGCACGGAGTGCTCTTCTTCTGAGGCTTTAGCCGGTTAGTACCTTCTCACCATTTAGGTATTCAGTTCAGTTCAGTCACTGAGTCGTGTCCGACTGTTTGCAACCCCATGGACTGCAGCAGCCAGGCCTCCCTGTCCATCACCAACTCCCAGAGTTTACCCAAACTCATGTCCATTGAGTCGGTGATGCCATCCAGCCATCTCATCCTCTGTCGTCCCCTTCTCCTCTCGCCCCCAATCCCTCTCAGCATCAGGGTCTTTTCAAATGAGTCAGCTCTTCACATCAGGTGGCCAAAGTATTGGAGTTTCCTTTAGGTCTTAGCCTTGGTGTTACCTCCTCTGAGAGATCTCTTCTTCACCAGAATCCACTCTACAGGAGGATTTCTTTTTGTTTGTTTGTTTGTTTGTTTTCATGGTAATAGTCATTTATTGATATCAATTATTTCAGTTCCTGTTTTATCATTTGGTATACAGTTTAAAGGCTTTTAATGGCAACCAACTCCAGTATTCTTGCCTGGAGAATCCCATGGACAGAGGGGTCTGGTGGGCTACAACAGTCCATGGGCTCACAAAGAGTCAGACACGACTGAGTGACTCACACACACACACACACACACACACACACTTAAGTAAGGGAGGAAATTGATTTTCTTGTATTTATTTACTCACTTTTTACTGGAGTGTAATTGCTTTACAGTGTTGTGTTGCTTCCTGCTGTAAGTGAACCAGCTGCAAGTGTGCCTCTGGCCCCTCCCTCGTGAGCCTCCCTTTCCCCAGCCGTGATCCTGCCCGACAGGAGGGCTTCTGTGACGTGTTCACGCCCTCCTGTTATTCCCCTCTTTGCACAAGTCATGGTTTGCAATTATTTGTATATTTGTAATTGAACCTGCATAGTCTCTGTCTCCACCAATAGACCAGTGGCTCCCTTGGCACAGGGAATCTGTATTTTCTCTTTCCCCTTCTGTTTCCAGAGCTTAACACAGTGCCTGGCACACAGTCAGTCCTATAAAAGGGTCATTTAAACACATGGATTGGCTTTTTTTTTTTTTAATTTTGATGTGGACCATGTTTTAAGTCTTTATTGAATTTGTTACAGTTTTGCTTCTGTTTTACGTGTTGGTTTTTTGGCCTCGAGGAACGTGGGGTCTTGGTTCCTGACCAGGGCTCAAACCTGTACCCCTGACACTGGAAGTCCTAACCATCGGCCCACCAGGGAAGCCCCCAAGACAGCCCCCATTTCAAATTCCTACATCTTTAACTGCAAATAAGAAAACTATGGAAAATTTAGAAAACTATTTTCTACTTAAAAAAAAAAAATTTGAAACCATTTTGGGAACTGTATGTAGCTCAGTATACCTCACCAAAAGGAAAAGGGTGCAAGTCCTTAAAAATTAGCATGTGGTTACTGTGTGATTTGGGGCTATTTTTAAAAGAGTGATACATTTTAAAATGGAAGTCCTGACTTATAAAAACAAACTGCTCTTTTTATATATTTAGGGCTCAGTTCACTAAAACGTTTAAATTCTTGTCTTCACTCTTTAAGCCTACTACAAAGATCACATTAGAATTCATTTTAATAGACATCGTGAGCGCAGTATCCAATCTCCTGTGATCACGCTGGGCTCTTTTATTATGAGAATCGCAGGGAGCAGAGCCCGAGGCTGCAGAACAGTCATGGGGTGTCCCTGAGGCTGGGGACACTGCGAGCTCTATTGTTTATGGAATGTTCACCCCACCTCTATCTGCAGTGTGCGATTGGTGTTGACTTTTGAGAAACTCCGTCTTCGCCCCGCTCTCCCAGCTGGAGAAAAACCTGTCGTAATGACATCTGGCTAGGAAAAAAGGGATCAAAGACACCCGTGGAAAGAGGAATTAGGAGACCTTCTGTTATCAGTAGTTTTAGCCCTGTCCTTCAGGTCCGTCAGAGGGAAGGCTGTCAATCCTTTCACGGCCACCATCTCTGCTCCCAGAGGCGGCTCAGGGGGCTCCTGAAGTGTCCACCATGTTTGCTGTTAGTTGCTAATATGGGGCCGACTTGGCTTTTAACAAAGTGCCTCTTCAGCTTTAGATCTGTATGAATGAATACTGCTTACCAAAATCAAGATAACATTTGTGGGCGATAGTATCACTTTCCATTGATGTTGACAGCTCAGCTGGTAAAGAATCTGCCTGCAGTACGGGAAGACCCAGGTTCGATTCCTGGGTCGGGAAGATTCCCCTGGAGAAGGGATAGGCTACCCACTCCAGGATTCTTGGGCTTCCCTGGTGACTCAGCTGGTCAAGAATCCACCTGCAATGTGGGAGACCTGGTTCGAACCCTGGGTTGGGAAGGTCCCCTGGAGAAGGAAAGGCTACCCACTCCAGTGTTCTGGCCTGGAGAATTCCATGAACTACGCTCCATGGGGTCACAAAGAGTCGGACACGACTGAGCCACTTTCACTTTCACTTTTTTGTTAAAGAGGAAGACAGTCATTTTTGGTAAACTCACTTTTTTCCAATTTTTAGGGATACTACTTAAGGAGTTTTTAGACATTGTAAGGAAAAAGAAGGAAGCTCAAGTGTATCGCAATGAAGTAAGACACATCTTCACGGCTTTTGACAGGCACTGTAAGTATCTTTAAAGTGTTTGGATATAAAAAATTGTTATTAAGGAACTGTGGATGGGAACATATACTCAGTAAGTATTGGGCTGGTCAAGCAGTTTGTTCAAGTTTTTCCATAACATCTTAGAGAACCCAACTAACTTTTTGGCCAACCCAATAAAATACTATGCTTGGAAGACTGTTTTCCTATATTCATTAGCTGTTATGGTAGATGTTGGTGTACATTTTTTTCCCTCCATCACAGCCTTAACTCTTGACCTTTACAATGGATGAAATAGCATCAGCAGTAACCTGATTGTACTTACGATTTGCTTACATTTTAATGGGGACATCCGAAGGGCTGGCCACATGGGAATATAGGTGAAGAGCGACTTAGGGAAGCTTGGGAGACCACAGGGCCTTTTTTTCTGACTCCTCCTTTGACCCACACGTGATGGAGGAATTGTTTTCCCACACTGGGGTGGCCCATAAGAGTGGCTTTGGACCCACTCCTCATGGAACGCAGGGTTGAAAGACTTGTGGGGTCCAGGTTCAGTATTTTGGCTTCTGTAATGGTTTTCCTCTATAAGAATGTAGTCCTAAAACCAAGCAAGAAAAAAAAAAATGCGCGTTTTGAAGAATGAATCATTTTGGCAATTTGCAGCGAGCGGAGCCCACTGCCGTTAATGCAGCATTGTCTCTTAGCACTCTCCCTGGGACTCAGGCAGTCGGCAGGGGATGGGGCTGGAAGAAAGCTTCGGGAGCACCTGGGGCCCTACTGTATCACTAGAGTAATACTAGAGTAATCCAGGTAATCCAGTGAGGCAGTCTCAGATTACCTTACATGTAAAATCAACTGTAGACTACTGCTTTTCTCCTGGTTAAATATTAAAGTCTCAGGCAGATATTATGGCTGAAATAGCAGTTCATAGGACTTTTAGTGGTACATGAATGTTATGTCTTCTGCTTTCAAATAGATCGTGGATATTTAACTCTGGAAGATTTCAAGAAAGCATTTAAGCAGGTGGCTCCCAAGTTATCAGAAAGGATTATCCTCGAGGTATTCAGGTAAGGCATCAGAGTCTTGATGCATACGCGCCCTTGTTTTACCGTTGGCTTGTGCAAGTTTTCGGTTTCACGGAGAACACTCATGTATGGTTATTTTTCACTAGTGGATGTTTCATCTTGCAGGATAGTGTCATGGTCCAGGGGAGAATTTTATAGTTAGCTGTCAGTCCATCCACAGCCTTGGCAGTGGGCCCTGAAGTGGGTGGAGTGCTTGCATACCAGGAAGGTGCAAAAATCATTTGTTCGTAGGGGTGGAGAGAAGCAGAGAGAAAGTAGAGCTTCTTTGTGTAGTGACGTGTTGGCCAGAGCCGCCCTCTCAAAGCTCCATTAATATTACCGTGGATGCAGGCGTTCTCCTGTGGTCTGCATTTCATCAGACGCAGGTTGCAGCCTGTGCGCCGTGTGGAGAGTAGAGCTGGGTTAATTGGTGGCGGCCCCTCCTTCGTTTGCGTTCAAAGTGGTAGACCCAGGCTGCAGTTCACGCACACCCGAGAGGAGACGTAAAGACTGTATTCACACTGTCTCTGTAAACTAATCCTGACAAAACGGGCAGGTGCTTAAAAGCAGTTTCTGTCAGGAGACTGCAGACGGAAAGGGGTGTAAGCCGTGTCAGCACACGCTGCCGAGAGAACTGACAGAGCTGCCTCTGCTCTGACTGCTAACATGAGCTCCTCATCAACCCCGTTGCCAAGGGTGTTAGTTAGGGTTCAGTCCAGTACCAAAAGCCAGAAAACCCAAAATAACAAAGCTCGCAAAAGACAGCCAGTCCAGGGCTGATCTGAGGGCAGCACAGTGGTGAAGAACCCAGATTCCTGCCCTTTTATTCTGGCTGCCTCAGCACCTGGCTTCTCCCTCCTGCTTCCAGATGGCTGCTGAAGTTCCAGCCATCACACCTGAGTTCTAAATAGATAGGCGGAAAGATAGGCCCCTCTTTTTAAGGCTATCCATTGTTTCTTCATACATCCCTGTGACCAAAGCTAAGTTCCAAGGCCATGAGTAGCTATAAGGCAGAGGTGGGTCTGGAAAATGTAGTCTCAGCTTTGGGCAGTCGTGTGTGCTCAAATGGAATTTGTGCTATGAGGAAGAAGGAGAGAAGAGACATTGGTGGACATCTGGCAGGTGTTCCCATTTGGATTAAAGTAATTTCATGAAATCTGACCAGAAGCCAGTCCTCAGTAGAAATTATCAAGCAGGTTATTTGAAGTAAGAATCTACACTCACTGCCATCAATAGTGACATATATGAAATTCCTTTGCTGCGTCGTTTGCAAGCAGATTATTGAGCAAGGTATTGAAGAGCAAAGGAGTTCAAGCCAGGTGCAGACAAGGTGCCCCAAGCCAGTATGACGCAGTTTACTTCAGAATATCACGGCCTTTCAGATGCTGTGGTATCTGTGTGTGCGTTCTGGGATGAGTAATGAGACTCAGTGTATTTCTGCCTCACGGTGGTGGTTTTTCACAAAAAGAATGAAGAATTACTTCATTTTACTTTTACAAAAAGACAGGTGTCCACATTTGCTGACCTTTGGGTGTTAAACAGCTTTAGGAGCTGTCCCCTCGTGCCACAAATGTAATTTTGAAAAATCCACTTAAGTACAGCCTTTCAAGGTAGAAGCCGTGTTTTAACAGTGAATGGGAGAGTAACTGCTTCTCCAAAGAAACCTATGCTATAGGGAGAACATTTTTGAGAATGGGTGTTTGGAAACGTGATTCTATTTTTTAAAATATGTGTCACCCACTAAAACCTTTATATTTGCATGCTCAATAAGTCGGAAAAAGAGCATTCTAATCTGCGGAAAAGGAAGCATTGCGATTGGACAGCACAATTGTTTAAAAGTATCAGTGTGAAAATTCAATAGCTGCGATAAGTTAGGAGCAACTAACTAACTGATATCAGGAGAGATGAATATTTATCAGCTGAATCTCAATTACCAGTACCAACAAAATGGTTAACAAAATAAAACAAACCCCTTAAGTTTTTTTATAATCAGAGGATAGAATTAAAAACTGAGAGATTCAGTGTCACGATGCCCATTTCCTGTTTAGATCTGTCTACATAAGATCTAGTATTAAAACAAGTTGAACTTGGGATTTCCCTGGTGGTTCCGTGGTTAAGAATCCGCCCTGCGGTGCAGGGGCCACAGGTTTGATCCCTCGTTGGGGAGCTGACGTCCCGTATGCCGTGGAGCAACTAAGTCTGTGCTCCTCAACCACTGAGCCTCTGAGCCGCAACCAGAGACAGTGTGTGTGCGCCTCAAAAGACCCGCGTGCCACAGCGAAGACCCAACACAGCCAAATAAATAATAAATAAAGTATTAAAAAAAATTGGAATCGCTCAGTCACAAAGAATTCAACCGAGATGTTCAGAAATCATAAATTATGTGAAAATCGCATTGTTCTTGTTAAATGTTGTTAATTTCAAGTGATGGCAAAAACTCATTTGCCATGAATAAGTGAAATATTTTTATCTTTTTTTTTACAAATTTCTGTATTTTATAATGAACGTAAAGTACGAATATTGTAGCACATGTCCACATCATCTGTGCATAAACATACTCACGCCCACAAATCCTGTACTTCCAGGATGATGGTCAGAGTTTAGAGACCACTGCAGTTAACAACTGAACAAGGCCTTGTAGTTAACCGAACCCAGCCTGCTTACAGTCACGTTTGTAATATTATTTATAGCACCACATCCCCTGAAGCAGGATAATTGATACACGATAAGAATTAAATCATGACAGCAAAAGAGAGGAAGACGTTTCCTCGCGTGTAAGCTGAAGTTGGCTGGAGGAACAGAGCTGTCTGACTTCCAAACGTCTCTACTTCAGGGAGGCAAATAGTTTTCAAGAGAAGGGAAAAGAAGAGCAGCTGCTGGGGTGTCCGTGGTGCGAAAGATGTCACATTTCTAGGGCTGGACGCTGTGAGAGGCCTGAACGGCTCTGACTCAGGTGCCCCGCGTGAGTGCAGTTCAGTCCCAGGTTTCCAGTTAGGCAGGGGAGAGCGGATGTCTGAAGACCACCGTAGGGAGGCAGCCCGAGAGGGGGCTTCCGGTTGGACCAGCCGCCTGTGGTCTGAAGGATGAGAGAAGATGCCACAACCTTCAGCTCTTAGATTGCCAAATTCTTCCCCAGGAGACTCCCGAAGACCAGGAGGAGCCTCTCTCAGAAGCGCTTGCCCCCATGACACTTCACTTTGTGAGAGAAGCCGGTATCTGTTTGCTTTGGCTTGCGTGCTTTACCCCGTCTCTCAGCATATTTCCAACAGTGTCTGTTCTCCTTTGTCCTGTGTCCATTGTGGTCTTTTTTTTTTTTCCTGTTAGGCTTTTATTTTCCCATTATGCTTCTTTCTTGGGCTATATACCTGCTGAAGTTTCGTTTCGTTTTGTTATTTTGTTGTATCTTGTTATTTTATAGTGTCTCCTCTAAGCTTTTCTGTATCTGCTTTCATCTCTTGTTTTATGGAATTGTTGGCTTTTATTGAGGGAAGCAGTTTTGAGGTTTTACTTTTCATGGTTGATTGCTTGGGGACTGCTAACTATAGCTTTTTTCTTATAAATTAAGAAGGGACGTTTTCTACCAATGGAAAGATTTTGAGTTTTGTATTTCTGTCTTAAAGCAAGAGGTGATATCTTGTGTAAACACACACACACACAAACACACACAAAAGGTGCTTCTTTATATTACTCCTAAAGATATCATAAAATGCTTACTATTTGGGTTTCAAATTTTAGGGGGACCTCCCTGGTGGTGCACTGGCTGACTCCACCGTCCCATTCAGGGGACCTGGGTTTGATCCCTGGTCAGGGAACTAGACCCCACATGCTGCAACTGAGAGTCTGCTGCAGCTGAAGATCCCACCTGCCACAGCACAGGCCTGGTGCAGCAAAAAAAGAAAAGCCTGAGCTTCCTTCAGCGTTTGAATCTCACAACTTTGCTTTTCACTTAGAGCTGATAATCATGACTTGTATGCCTGTGTACTAAAATAGCTAAAGCTATATCGTAGATGATGTTTCATTATTATTATTATTAAGAAATTCTTAGGAAATTCTGTCCTTGAAGAACTTTTTTTTTTCCCCTACCCACTACAAATGGCAGAAGTTTAAGAGGCGTGAGACCTGTTGTTGTTCATTCGGTAAGTTGTGTCTGACTCTTTGCAACCCATGGACTGTAGCACGCCAGGCCTCCCTGTCCTTCACCAACTCCCGGAGCTTACTCAAACTCAAGTCCATCAAGTCAGTGATGCCATCCAATGATCTCATCCTCTGTAATCCCCTTCTCTTCCTGCCTTCAATCTTTTCCAGTGAGTCAGTTCTTCACATCAGGTGGCCAAAGTATTGGAGTTTCAGCTTCAGCGTCAGTCCTTCCAGTGAACGCTCAGGGTTGGTTTCCTTAGGATGGACTAGTTGGATCTCCGTGCTGTCCAAGGAACCCTCAAGAGTGTTTTCCAACACCACAGTTCAAAGGCATCAGTTCTTCAACTCTCAGCCTTTTTAGTCCAACTGTTACATTCATACATGATTACTGAAAAAACCGTAGCTTTGACTAGACAGACCTTTGTTGAGGTTTGTCATAGCTTTTCTTCCAAGGAGCAAGTGTCTTTTAATTTTGTGGCTGCAGTCACCATTTGCAGCCCCCCAAAATAAAAGCTGCCACTCTTTCCACTTTTTCCCCATCTATTTGCCATGAACTGAGTAGTACTGTTTGTCCAATGAAATAAATCTGAGATAATAGGCTGTTTCTAGCACTGCATGTTTAAAACAAAAAAATCTTTTTTCCTTAATACTAATAGACCTTAATGAAAACTTTGTAGTGCTTTTTAAAAAAAAAAACAAAAACACATTCAAAGCCCTTTAGTGACTCTAAAGAGTAAGTTAGAACTGTTTAACCTGGCTCTCCAACATCTGGTCCCCTTTCCAAACTCATCTTTCATTCATCATCCCAAATTCCTCTGTTTCTTTTGGCATAACGCTTGTTCCTTTCAATGTGTGATGTGTGTTTGTACTTCATTCTGTTGCCCTTGCTGGCAATACCTTTCTGTACTTCTCACCTGACCAAATTGGACCCGTCTTTCAAGGCCTTGCTCAGTAAATACACACACCCAGAAAAAGCCTTTTTTTTGTTTACATTGGGCAGTCTTCGCTCCTTTCTTTGAATTTTGATAGATGGTTGTGTAATTTTTTTAATCACGTGATAAAAATACAGTGTTCACAATTATCTCCGTAAAGCTCTTTGAGTTTGCAAATTTCTCTGTAACTTCCATTGTTCTCCGTATGTTGCCTGCCTTGTGCATTCTAGTTACTTAATAATTGGTGGTTTTTTGGCACTTACTCCAAATACCCACTAACAGAAAAATCCTCACTTGCCATCTTCTTTATGGTTTATTTCTTATAATCTAGCAAAGAGTCCTCTCAAGTGCAGTCAGGAGCTTTATAACCACATATGGCTTTGCCTTATATTTTTCTCATTCTACCTGTGACTATTATGAATTAACCTCGAATGGCCTCTCTCTGCTGTTTCTTGAGAGGCATTTTCAGTTCCTGATTTAGCCCCAGCTGTTAACAGGGAGCTGGCTTAATGTTCTCTCTTGACTTTACCCCCCACTGATGCCCGGGATGTTTCTGGCTGGTGTGTTTCTCTGTGTGGGTATCTCTGCCTCTCCATGCCCAGGAGCCTCCTCCAACTCATTGTAAGCATCGAGATTTGTACTTGCCCACCACCTGTCATTTGGCAAAAAGCTTTGGGAAGCTTCTTCTGTTTTCCAGCCATGAAATGAAGCATGGTTGGTCAGAAGGCCCACTGGCGTCCAAGATTTTGAGTGCAGGTGGAGTGCCAGGTAGTAATGTCAGGCAGAAATACTGAGGCACCAAAGTGCTTTTCAGTCACAGCCGGAGACCCTTAGAGAGGCCTCTGGTAGTTTGGGTCTAAGATTCATTCTTCATACTGTGTGGGGAAGGTCAAAAAGCATAGACTATCCAGCTCTCCTTTTGGGAGCATTAAAACTTGGCTGGATAATAAGAGCATCACGACCTGCTGGAGAACGTATTTCAGTGGCAGTGTATCATGGAGTATGGGCTTAAGAATGCCATTTTATTTTTTTTTTTTTAAGTTTTTTTTAATGTGGGCTGTTTTTTAAGTCTTTATCACCTGTGTTACAATGATGTCTCTCTGTTATATCTTAGTTTACTGGCCACAAGGCATGTGGGATCTTAACTCCCCAACCAGGGGTCGAACCCACACCCCCTGCCCTGGAAGGCGAAGTCTTAACCTCTGGGTGCCAGGGCAGTCCCAGGAGGGCGGTCCCAGGAGGGCGGTCTCTGCAGGGAGCGACGTGCACCTTCCCGTGTATGCCCCAGGTCACAGCCATGGGAGGAGAAAGGGGCCTCCTGAGCCGGGGTGAAGTGAGCTAATGGGCCGAATGGGAGAGTCTTAGAGAGCCAAGGAGCTCAGGGGGGAGTGACGTAGGATAGCGTGTATTTAAGAAAAAAAGATCGCATACGTTTTTTCAAATCGTTGCACCTCTTCTAAAGTATTATTCCTCACCGTGATCTTTCGTTTCCTATACTTCCTTTTTGTCAGCAGCTGACTTGTCGGTATCGTTTTCTCAGTCTCTCTCTAAAGTTCCCCAAGATCACAGGTATCGGTAGTCATCTCCTGCTTTGATGAATGTGATTGTCGATCTGAAGTATCCCCGTACTTTTGTGTATAGAAAAGTTAAACAACGCTAGAAATCACATCTCATTCCTCGTTAACTATACAGAGACAGCTGTCGCCGGCCATCCCTGGTGTGTGAGTGTGATCACCAAATAACTAGACTTCTTGAGTTTCCAGGCTTTATTTCATGAGTTTTTGCATCTTCTCTGCAATGATAATGCCTTGGGTTTTCTTTCAGTTTTTTTGGTTTCAGAATTTTACTGTCAGAGATTCCGTTTTCTGATGATTTTGTTGCACATGATCACTGAATGGGGAAATGAATACGTATACTTTTTCAAACTGACCTGAGTTTCTTCTCCCTGGGGACTTTCACATGTAATATGGTAAATACAACTTCACTTTAAAAATCCAGGGGGCTTCCCTGGTGGGGAAGAATCCACCTTCTAACACTGGGGCTTTGGGTTCCATCCCTGGTCAGGGAGCTAGGATCCCACGTGCCTTGGGGACAAGCTACAGAGCCTGTGCAGTTGGGAGCCCGGTGCACGGCAGCGAAGAGCCTGTGTGCTGCAACCAAGACTCAGTGCAACCAAGAATAAATAAATAAAATTTAAAGTGAATGCAAAATCCAGCTAGAGAAATATTTACATGCTAATTGTTTTAAGAAAATGTCAGTTTTCCCAGGGGGTTCTTGGCTGATTTTGCTTCATGAACAAAAATCATACCCTTGCATTTGAAGATGCTCTCTTTTTACCAGTAACTTTGAGAATTGGTGATGCTGGTGATGTAGGAACTGATGCCCAGAAACAGGACCAGGAAACCAGTGGAGAAGAGCGATGACTTCATTGCATAGATTTTCAAGTAGAAGGTGTTGGTTTGGTTTCTTCAGTTAAGCTGATTAGTTCATGTTACAAGGATGTACTATTTGATTGGAAGGAACATTTAATCTCTTTCACATTCTGGATGTCCAGATTTTGTAGCCCTCTCTCATGTTAAACCCATCCAGATGCAAATCTTGCTCTTCCTTCCAGGCCCAGATGTTAAACTATTTCTTATCTTGAAACCTGACCCCACCAACAGCCTACCCACCACCTCTTAACCCAGGAAAGAAATTGTCTCCTTTTCTCATTGGAGTATAACAGCTTTATAACGTTGAGTTACTTTCTGCTGTACAGTGAAGTAGCTCAGTTGTACGTGTACATGTATCCCTTCCCTCTTGGATCTGCCCCCATCACCCCACCTCCCACCCTGCCGGTACCTCTGGGTCATCGCAGAGCACGAAGCTGAGCTCCCTGTGCTAAACTGCAGGTTCTCCTTGGCTACCTGATTTACACGTGGTCATGCATTTGCTTTCCTGGTGGCTCAGATGGTGAAGGATCTGCCTGCAACACAGGAAACCCGGGTTCGATCCCTGGGTTGGGAAGATCCCCTGGAGAAGAAACTGGCAACCTGATCCAGTGTTCCTGCCTGGAGACTCCCGTGGACAGAGGGGCCTGGAGGGCTGCTGCAGTTCATGGGGTCACAGAGAGTCGGACACGACCGAGTGGCTGGCACACACACAGTGTATTTTTGTCAAACCTAATCTCCCAATTCATCCCACCCTCCTCTTACCCCTGTGTCTCTATGTCTGTATCTCTATTCCTTCCCAGAAACTAGGTTCAACTGTACCATCTTTCTAGATTCCACATGCATGTGCTAATATGCATAAACAGCCTAAGTGTCCATCAACAAATGAATGGATAAAGAAGATGTGGTACATATATACAATGGAATATTACTCAGCCATAAAAAGGAATGAAACTGAGTCATTTGTAGAGTTGTGGGTGGACCTAGAGCCTGTCTCACAGAGTGAAGTGGATCAGAAGAACAAATATCATGTATTAACATGTGTATGTCTCCTGCTTGAAATTCCTGATCTGTCATAAGTGTCTTCTTTATGCTTACATGCAGGTATTTGCACGCATCAGTTATACCCAGGTTTAGAAAGTGAGCTTGACACGAACAGGCACAGACGGGGTGTACAGCCTCACACTCACAGAGCACGTTTCGTGAGCTTGACACGAACAGGCACAGGCGGGGTGTACAGCCTCACACTCACAGAGCATGTTTCGTGAGCTTGACATGAACAGGCACAGGCGGGGTGTACAGCCTCACACTCACAGAGCATGTTTCGTGAGCTTGATACGAACAGGCACAGGTGGGGTGTACAGCCTCACACTCACAGAGCACGTTTCGTGAGCTTGATACAAACAGGCACAGGTGGGGTGTACAGCCTCACACTCACAGAGCACGTTTCGTGAGCTTGACACGAACAGGCACAGGCCGGGTGTACAGCCTCACACTCGCAGAGCATGTTTCGTGCACGTCAAGCAGGTGACTGGACTTGATGTAAATGAGTGGCTTATGTAGTGAACACACTTTTTATTCTGCCTTTTTTGTTTTATGCACTGAATGCCTCCCCAGTGTTATATCAAGCCCGCGTGTTGTAGATAGCTCCAGGGCTGGGGTCAGGACCCTGGACGGACTGCAGTGCGGCCAGCGCCAGGCCAGGGGAGCAGAAGACTCGAGTCTCGTCCCGCTCTGCCTCTTGTCCTTCCTTCCACAAGTCGCGGAAGCTCTCTGGCCTGTTCCCTCTGCGTCTCCCGCCCAGAGAGGGCTGTGCTTAATGTCCTGGCAGCTCTTCTTCTCGTTCCAGAACCTGCCGGTGGGGTTATCCATCACGGAGGGTGGCATGCCATCTCCTTGATTTTCCCTGCATATCCCAGACAGCATTCAGAGTCCACCACTGCGTGAATACAGATGTGGTCTGTCAGTGTGATAAAGACTGCTCTCGAGAGAAGATTGCTGGGCTGACAGCTCGCCAAGCCTGGGCTTAGTGTTGAGATGTCAGATCACACGTGTTACGCGCAACGTTCCCAGTCGCTCATCTACATGTATGGTTGAATACACTGTGCTTGCTGTAATGGAATGAGGGCTATTTTTCTTTTAATCCAACTGTCACATGCAAAACTGCTGCCATGGTTTCTTTCTTACGACCGAACGTTGCTAACCCTCTCGGTCATCCTTGAAGTTAGGGATAGGCACATCTCGTGAGTGTATTCACGCTATTTTCCTCCATAGAAAGAAGAATCCCTCTCTTACATTTTTCTTTTGTAATAGACAGCTAACTTCTGGGTGAGGATTTTGACAATTCTGTGTGTTGCATTTATAAGAAAAACTTGTATTTAATAAATCTACATTTTACAGGAAATATTTAAATTAACATTGTTTAAGATGTCCTCAAAAGGGACTTCCCTGGTGGTCCAGTGACTAACACTCTGTGCTCCCAGTGCAAGGGGGCGGGTTCAATCCCTGGTTGGGGAACTAGATCCCACATGCCATCCCTAAAAAAAATCATAATAATACAAACGTGCCACAGTGAAACTCAAAGATCTCGTGTGCTGCAGCTCAGACCTGGCACAGCCCAGTAAATAAGTAAAAAAAGATGGCAGCAATTAAAAAGGCTCAGAATTAAGAGTTTCACTTCAGAGTTTCAGTTGTCCCCCTTAGAGATAGCCTTAAAAATCAAGACCAGAGGTTTCTAATACTATGTTTTCAACTATGGCAAGCATGCCTGTGCATTGGTGGCCTCATAGAGGACGTCTAGCCATCTTGTCCACCTGCACCCTACCCAGGCCTCCTCTCCCATCAGGCCGCCCTGAGGAGACACATCCTTGCCACCCAGAGCTGCAGAGACCAGCCGCATCAGGACGAGGCAGCTTGTTGGCAGGGCCCTATCTCAGGCCTGACTCCAAACGTACTGAGTCAGATGTGTTTATGTTACCATGATCTCTGGGGGATCCATATGCACATTAACGTTGGAAAATCCCTGGTCCACCCTCCTCATTCCACTTTGAAATGAGAGTAAATTAGCATTACTGTTGAATGTTACCTCCTGACTTCAGTAACATTTCACCCCCTACCAGGTAACACCCCGACTCCTCAGCCTGACATGTGGGTCCTCCTGCTCCCGGACCTGACAGGAGACACCCGACCTCTCAGCCTGACATGCGGGTCCTCCTGCTCCCAGACCTGCCAGGTGACCCCTGACCCCTCAGCCTGACATGCGGGTCCTCCTGCTCCCAGACCTGCCAGGTGACACCTGGCTCCTCAGCCTGACATGCGGGTCTCTCTCCCCAGCTCCCGGACCTGCCAGGTGACCCCCAACCCCTCAGCCTGACATGCGGGTCCTCCTGCTCCCAGACCTGCCAGGTGACACCTGGCTCCTCAGCCTGACATGCGGGTCTCTCTCCCCAGCTCCCAGACCTGCCAGGTGACCCCTGACCCCTCAGCCTGACTTGCGGGTCCTCCCGCTCCCAGACCTGCCAGGTGACACCCGACCCCTCTGCCTGACTCGCGGGTCCTCCCGCTCCCAGACCTGCCAGGTGACACCCGACCCCTCTGCCTGACTCGCGGGTCCTCCCGCTCCCAGACCTGCCAGGTGACACCCGACCCCTCTGCCTGACTCGCGGGTCCTCCCGCTCCCGGACCTGCCAGGTGACCCCCGACTCCTCAGCCTGACACGCGGTCCTCCCGCTCCCAGCTGCCAGACCTGGTGTGACCAAATCAAAGACTCCATCCCGCGGTTCTGATTTGCTCGCGGTATCCCAATCCAGGCTCGTCTCGTCCCCTGCTCTCTCCTCTCCTCCTCCGACCTCTCCATCTTCCCCTCCTCTCCGCGTGTCTGAACAGCATCCATTCCTACAGACTTAGCTGAACTCTCTCTTCTGTTGCGCCTGCCCTGGCCAGTCCAGCCCACAAGATTTCTTGTTTCTTCCTTAGAGCTCCTGTCACTTGCCCCAGTGATGCATCTAGTAATAAACGGTCACACTGGCAGCTGCCGTTGTGGAGTATTTCCTGTGTACCAGACCCTGTACTGAGGGAATCCTCTGAGGCACGTCCTGGGTTAGGCTCTGGGCGTCCGCATTTGAAAGTTTGGAGATGAGACTTCCCTGGTGGTCCAGAGGCTAAGACTCTGCCCTCCCAGTGGTGGGAGCCCCAGTTCAATCCCTGGTCAGGGCACTGGATCCCTTGTGCCACAACTGAGAGTTCCCATGCTACACCCAGGACCCAGCAGCGCCAAGAAAGTAAAAATATATTAGACAAATAGAGCTTGGAGAGCTTGATGCTGGTGGCTGGTGAGTAAGGGAACCAAGATTTGCTTGTGCTCTTAATCACTGTTATATTCCCTTCTCACCTCTAACAGCGTAAGCCTCCTGAGGGCAGGGACCAGGCCTGCCTTTGCACCCCCATGATGCCTGCCCAGAGCCGGAGAAGGCGAGGCGTGTCCCCTCTGCCCAGAAGCTTTCTTGATAAACCAGTTGTGCAGCTGTGTAGCCTTTCCCCTGTGCACATGGATTGGTTTGGTTGGGATTGTAACATTTGAGATTTCATTTGATTGGTGGTGGTGGTTTAGTCGCTAAGTCGTGTCTGACTCTTTTGCAACCATATGGACTGTAGCCAGCCAGGCTCCTCTGTCCATGGGATTCTCCAGGCAAGAATGCTGGAGTGGGCTGCCATTTCCTTCTCCAGGGCATCTTCCTGACCCAGGGATCGAACCCAGGTCTCCTGCATTGCAGGCAGATTCTTTGCCGACTGAGCCACCAGAGAAGTCCATCTGCACATAAATGAAAATAACTGTTTACAAAAATGTGAACAAGGAAGTGGATGCAGCATTGTATCGTGTGAAACGGCAGCAGGCGTTCCAGATCAGGTCGCTTTGATGGAAATCCGCGTGTTTTGCATGTTGCCTTTGGAATCACACTACAAGAGCAAAAGAGCTTGCCAGATCAAATGGAAAAGCTAAAAGTAAAATCAACGACAGAATTTTTATCATTTTAGCTGGGGCGGGAGTGCTAAACTGAATCCCTGATTGTCTCTTTATAAGACAGGATTACACACTGATTCACTTGCAAGACACTTCTGAGCAATTGCTGTGCGTTTCACGTCATCTTTTCCCATTTCCAATTTGTCCATATTGTGTGCTCATCTTCCCTGCTTGGTGGTGAACTGCTGCTGGAGAAGATCTGGGCAAACTAGGAATTCAAGGTACTGCAGGCTTCCCAGGGCACCTCTTAGTTCCAACATGTTTCCTTACCCTGCGTGTTCCTGAGCTGACCCCAGGAGAGGCAGCCAAGGTGTTAATACCATTAGCCGTTCCTGGCAGCACCTTCCTCCCTATCACTCACCTTCCTGTCCTCCCCACAGGACGAAGAATGATACAGTCCCAGGACCAGCTTCGTTGTTGTTGCTCAGTCGCTCAGTCGTGTCCTACTCTTTGCAACCCTATGGACTGCAACACGCCAGACTTCCATGTCCTTCACTATCTCTTGGAGTTGATCAAACTCATGCCCATTGAATCGGTGATGCCATCCAACCATCTCATCCTCTGTTGCCCTCTTCTCCTCCTGCCTTCAATCTTTCCCAGCATCAGGGTCTTTTCAAATGAGCTGTCTCTTCATGTGAGGTGGCCAGAGTATTGGAGCTTCAGCATCAGTCCTTCCAATGAATATTCAGGACTGATTTCCTTTAGGATGGACTGGTTGGATCTCCTTGCAGTCCAAGGGACTCTCAAGAGTCTTCTCCAACACCACAGTTGGAGAAGCATCAATTCTTTGGCACTCAGCCTTCTTTATGGTCCAACTCTCACATCCATACATGACTACTGGAAAAACCATAGCTTTGACTATGTGACTTCAGCGAAGTGATGTCTCTGCTTTTTAATATGCTGTCTAGGTTTGTCATAGTTTTTCATCCAAGGAGCAAACGTCTTTTAGCATCTTTCATGGCTACGGTCACTGTCTGCAGTGATTTTGGAGCCCACGTAATTAAAGTCTGCCACCGTTTCCACTGTTTCCCCATCTGTTTGCCATGAAGTGACGGGACCGGATGCCGTGATCTTCGTTTTCTGAGTGTTGAGCTTGAAGTCGGGGTCTTCGCTCGCCTCTCTGGCCTTCGTCAGGAGGTGCTTCAGCCCCCCTGACTGGCTCCTGGTGGTGACCGTGGCTGCTGACCCCGTCTTCCCCCCAACCCCCCGCTGTATCCGCCATGCCCCCACCTCTGTTCGCTTTAGCTGCACCTAAGCCCCAAGGGTGCTGGCACCTCTTCCCCTCCTTGTGTTCACTTAGCACCCAGGCTCTGGGCTGAGCTCCCCCACCCCCTGGTTCTGGCCCGCCCTGGTCCTGTCCGGCAAGCTCTTGAGTGCTCACTGGTCCCTGGAGTTGCTCCTGGCCAGTCTGAGAGCTGGAGTGAGCCCACCGTGTCCTCTCTAAGCTGCACCAGCTTCCTCCGCCAGCCCCCGTCCTCTCTGCGCTGCACCAGCCTCCTCCGCCAGCCCCCGAGTCCTCCTCCGCCAGCCCCCGTCCTCTCTGCGCTGCACCGGCCTCCTCCACCACACACGCACGCCACACTCAGTAGCCTCCCTTCCCTTCTCCCAGCAAGCGTCGTGTCCGAGTGACCTCAGAACCTCGTGTCCAGCTCCCCGGGCACACTATGACCCCAGATGCCCACTGTGGTCCCTCCAACGGCCTGCCCAGCATGGAGCGATGCTCCCTGGCTGGGCAGAGGCTGCTGTGCCTGCTTGACCATCCAGACCCGTCTCTGCCCAGCTCTCCTGCCCTGCTCCTGCGCGCTTCCAGAAGCGTTTCCTCTTCGTGCTGCAATCAGGGGCGCCTGTCACTCAAGCACGTCGCGCCCTTGTGCTGCCCGGGAGAACTTGAGCTCGTCTGCCTTCAGCTCCCTGTTCAGGGACGGCAGAGAGCTGGCACGTCTGCCCCCACCACCCCTCTCTGTGCCCGTTGTCACTCTTCAGGTGAGACGCAGAGTTCTCGGTGGGACACCCCGAGCCTGTCCGTTAGCACGTCACACGCCATGAGAGCGACCTGCTCTCTGCCGCTTCTACTAAACCTGTCCCGCGTCTACTAAACCTGTGCACGGCAGGTGACCTTGCCTCCTGCTTCATGGGCAGGGTCACGACCTCTGTCTGCCTGGGTTTCCTTTTTGCCTCCCTGTTCACCTCCAGAGTTTTCTATCTTCCTTCAACTCTATTTCTAATTTTTCTTCCCCCCCCCCCCTTTTTTCTAGTGCCTCTCCTTTGTTCCTGTATCATCCTCTCCCCTCC
Organism: Bubalus bubalis; assembly: GCF_019923935.1. NCBI lineage: Eukaryota > Metazoa > Chordata > Mammalia > Artiodactyla > Bovidae > Bubalus > Bubalus bubalis. The sequence goes on from NC_059167.1 coordinate 1,669,771, forward strand.
TTCTAAGACCTTTCTCCATCAGTCACCCCCTCTCCAGTTTATAACTTCCATCCCTGACTGCAGATACGTTCAGTCTCCCTGAATCTACTAGATTAGAATCGCCTAGAAATCTACTCCCCCAACCATAGTCCCTCCAGGCTGCCCTTCTGCCCTTTTACCAGGTTTTGGTTCTTGTCAGTCTCCCAGGGCATCCAGCGCTCCTCCAGGGGACTCTCCCCTCGATGCCCGCTCCCCCACCCCATCTTCTGTGCCCGTGACAGTGATTCCCGTTCGTTAAATACCTGCCCGTGTTCTCTTAGTGAATCGCTGCGGTGATCCCTCGCCTCAGCTTTATGCCTGTCCATTCTACAGATAAAGCTGAGCACCTTTATTGCTAATCTCAAGCCAAACTGGACTGACGTCTCAATTATTTTTTCTTTTGCTTAAAGAAGAAAAGTCATAGGACACTGACATGTGATCAAGTTTTTTTTTTTTTAATTGAGGGCAGTCATGTTGCTGGTACTTGTTAATGTTTTTGTTACACCTCAAAGTTGTGGGGTTTTTTTTTTTTTTTTTTTTCAGAATACTGCTGTCCAATAATAGTAGAAAGAATTTACAGTTAAAATATCTAAATATGCTTGCATTTATCATTTAAGGATCACGTTAAAGAACATATTTTTTATATCTGAGTGATTATTATAACTTATTCAAATGATGTTTTACTCCTCACTCCTTATCCCTTTTAAAAACACTGTATTATCAGAGTGTATGTGCTTTACAGTGCTGGACTATTCAAATGATGTTTTACTCCTCACTCCTTATCCCTTTTAAAAACACTGTATTATCAGAGTGTATGTGCTTTACAGTGCTGGACTAGTGTCTGCCGTGCCACGAGGTGCGTAAGCTGTACGTGCACGTATGCCCCGCCCCGCGCTGGAGCCCCTCCGCCCGCCGGCTCTGGAGCCCCCTCCGCCCGCTCTGGAGCCCCTCTCCGCCCGCTCTGGAGCCCCCTTCCGCCCGCTCTGGAGCCCCCTCCGCCCCCGTCCCACCCCCTCGATCACCACAGGGCACTGAGTTGAGCTCCCTACACTGTGCACACCTGTTTTACACGTGGCGGTGTGCACACATCAGCCGTAACCTCTCTGTGCGTCCTACCCTCCTCTTGCCCCACTGTGTCCATTCTCTGCATCTGCCAAAGAACGCATTTAGAAGCAACAATAAAAAGTTTCAAAATGCTTTTCTTAACCTAAGTCGTCCTCTTGTTAAGATTCCTGGAACCCCATTCATGGTTTCAAATGGGAATCTTCTCTGCCTCTGGGACAGCAGATGAAGGGTCTCATCCAGGGAGAAGTTGGGGGGGGGGGAGCGCAGAGGAAGAGTCCTGTTCTTGTTGCCCTGTTTACAGAAATTTCGCTGTGTTTGCTGGAGAGAGAATTCTCAGTAGATCCATGAGTGAGTGAATGAGTAAATAAATGAGCAGAGGAGTAGAATGAAGATCAAAGTTAGCATGCTGAAAGTGTGTGTCAAGTCAGGTGGGGCAATGCTGGTCCTTATCTTCTTTACTGGGCTTTCCACTGCAGACTTAGAGTCGGAGGCTTTAAAAACTACGAACCCGACTACATGTTTGTGGAAAGATTTAAACTGCTATCATCATAAAATTATTGCGCACTAGTTTTAAACTCTCTCGAAGGTGTTTGACAGAACTCTGCTGTCAGAGTCAAATTTAATAAATTGGATGGAACTTTCTCTCTCATCCATTGTTTAGGAGATAGGTTATTTTTAGTGACCAAATTTGTTACAGTATGGGGCCATTCATTCTGCTGGTTACAGATCCATCATGGCAACAAGTGGCTGGATGTACTTTTCATAGACAACTTGTACCCACAGATTGGTTGTTCTGGGGTAAAAAAATAACTGGACTTAGTTCTTCAGCAATGCTTGTTTTCACAAGTGGTTCATTGTACAGCAATCAGATTTGAAGCCCTAGGTTTCGGTGGTACTCTGTGTACACCATCTGTTGCCAGATGTGGTTCAATTCAAAGGAGGAAGAGATACATGGCAGTGGATATTCATGTGTCACACGGCAGCCTTCGTCTCTGAGTCAGGAATCCTGGTAGAAGAAGCCCCGATTTTTTAAAATGTGAAACTGCCTACATTACCTCCTCGATTGTTTTTATTTGACATTGAATTAACGTCCCGGGTAGACGCTGCAGGCTCACGCGCTAGCCGGCACCTTTACTTTGCTGCCTTAGTTTCTAATTTTCACTGTAGCTGCAGCCATTGCTTTTTGAGTGTGAGCTTCCGGTAGAATAAATCAAATTACTTTAGTGGGTAGACTTAGTTTTCTCTAATGACTTACTAAGTAAAATATGCCTTCTTCTTAAGTGGAAAAGCCAAAGTGGATTACTTTTTATTTGACTGACAAGGAAAGGCATTTTTGATTTTATTTAGCGACTGAAATAAATTACTTTACCACAAATTAAATGTGAACCATGTATATATGATCCCTCTTTTCATGAACAGAGCAGCTTGACCAAGCGTATTGCAGTTGATCTCTTTAACCAGTTGGTGGTGCTGAAAACTCTGGTAAGAAACTAATTGGGAGGCGAGGAGGTTAACCTGGACGCCTTCTTAATAAACATTATTCTGTTAGTTTTTGAAAAATTCGTGCCAAAAATGTGTGCCCAAATTACTGGATCTTCTAAGCTTACACACCAAACCGAGTATCTGTGATGGGCAGCAGAATCCATTTGTAGTGAACTTCCATAAAGATGTCATCGGCTCCCGTAGGATTCGCCTGCTGGACGCTGCATGGCTGGTTGGGAAAGACACCTTCATCCCGGGAGTGACCCTTAGCCTGCTGGCTGCGGACTGGAAGGGGAGATGACAGCAAGTGCTCGCCCGGGAGATTTAAGGAACATCACTTTGTATTATTACGACTTAACAAAAAAAATGCTATTAATGCGTTTTTTAGGGTCTGTGTTTGGGTTTATCTCTGTGTTTTTAGCACCCGAGAATTCAGTAGAACGACAGTCTGCTGCTTGAGTGTGTCCTGAGGCACCCTCGGTTGAGCATGGAGGCCTTGGAGTCAGGCGCGGCTCTGTCAGTCAGATCTAACCAAAGGTGTTCCTGTGCCGTTCTTGCTTTGGGGATCTTAGTTCCTGACCGGGGATTGAGCCTGGGTCGCAGCAGTGAACGCGCTGTGTCCTGACCCCTGGACCCCCCGGGAGTTCCCCCACGTGTGCTCTCTTAAACATATACACCTCACACAGGTACACTTTTAACTTCTGTCCTGGCCAAGTGTCAGTCGCTCAGTCATGTCCGACTCTTTGCGGCCCCATGGACTGTAGCCCACAGGCTCCTCTGTCCAAGGAATTCTCCAGGCAAGGATACTGGACTGGGTTACCATTTCCTCCTCTAGGGGATCCCTCCTCCAAGGGATCTTCCCAACCCAGGGATTGAATCTGGGTCTCCTGCATTGCAGGCAGATTCTTTACTGTCCTGGCTAAAGCACTAATTAATAGTGTTTTAGTATCTTATCATGTGGAGAAGGCAATGGCAACCCACTCCAGTACTATTGCCTGGAAAATCCCATGGACAGAGGAGCCTCATAGGTTGCAGTCCCTGGGGTCGCTGCGAGTCAGACACAACTGAGCGGCTTTGCTTTCACTTTTCGCTTTCATGCATTGGAGGAGGGCATGGCAACCCACTCCAGTGTTCTTGCCTGGAGAATCCCAGGGACGGGGGAGCCTGGTGGGCTGCCATCTATGGGGTCGCACAGAGTCAGACACGACTGAAGTGACTCAGCAGCAGCAACAGCAGGATCTTATCACACTGAAGCTCTCTTCTGACTTGTTTCAATCTTCCAAACATTGAATATGTGGTAGAAAACTTAATAAAGCCATCAGAGTTTTAAAAAGTAAAAAAAGAAACAAAAGCAAGCAAACAAACCCACATTTTAAACAGATAATCCTAGAACTCATTTTTTTTATACTAAAAGAATAAAGATTTTTATTAAGCATTGTAAGTTGCATTCAGTAGCCTTCAGATACACCACACCACAACCCATCTACAGTCAGTCAAGCCCAACAGCAGTTCATTCCTGCACAATCCATGAGTTAGGGCAAAACTCCCTTCAACTTACAGTAAGATCCTGCTCAGGTCTTGGTGGCAGGGATTGGGGAATTACATCTCATTTCTGATCACTAATGTGTAATGAAGAGCATCAGGAGAATTATATGAAAACGAATAAGAAATGATTCTGATTTCAAAGTACATTGTTTGGAAACATTAACGAGAACATGAAAATGATATAAATATACTTGCTAGAACTCATTTTCGGAGAAGGCAATGGCACCCCACTCCAGTACTCTTGCCTGGAAAATCCCATGGACGGAGGAGCCTGGTAGGCTGCAGTCCATGGGGTCGCTAGAGTCGGACACGACTGAGCGACTTCACTTTCACTTGTCACTTTCATGCACTGGAGAAGGCAATGGCAACCCACTCCAGTGTTCCTGCCTGGAGAATCCCAGGGACGGGGGAGCCTGGTGGGCTGCCGTCTATGGGGTCGCACAGAGTTGGACACGACTGAAGCGACTTAGCAGCAGCAGCATCATTTTTATAATGTAAAGAAGATTAAAATTTAAGTTCACCGTCCGGTGTTACCTGGATGAGGGCTGCCTGTCAGTTCAGGGGCTCAGGAATCCAGGCCCCCGCCGGTGTTGAAACGGAAGCCCTGTGTTTGTCACAGCGTCACGTCTGTTCTCACGTGAGCTCCTTTGGCTGTGCTGCGTCCTAGTGGCTGTGCGGGTTTTTCTCTGGTCGCCGCGAGCGGGAGCTACTCTGCAGTCTCGGAGCTCAGGCTTCTCCCTGCGGGGCTTCTCATCTCGGAGCTCAGGCGCCAGGGCGCGCGGGCTCCAGAAGTGCGTGTCCCCAACACCAAGCACAGGCTCGGTGTTAGTGGTGCGGGCTTCGTTGTTCCAGGGCCTGTGGGATCTTCCTGGACCAGGGATCGACCCCCTGCCTCCTGCATTGGCAGGTGAATTCTTTACCACTGAACCCACCAGGGAAGCCCTGTATCAATCCTTAATAGCTCAGTTTTCTCAACTTGTAAAATGGGGTGATCAAGTCTTTTCCTCTGAGCTGGTGTGAGCTCTACAGGAGGTAGCGAGTGCTTGTTGGGTGTTGTTTTCCCTACACTTTACTCCCTTGAGGCAGAGACTGTGAGTCAGTTGCTCCTGAGCCCCCACGATACCCCCGCACTTTAGCCAGAGCCTCAGGACACGAGGTCTCCTTGTCTGATGCTGCCTCGTTCTCCACTAAAGCAAAGCTATTTCCCGGTTACAAAGTGTCACAAGGATTTTGTAGGCTCACAGACCCACAAAGGAGAGACTCGTATAGTTATACCTGGTTTTCAGATACATGCCTGTCTGTCCCGGGAATATTTATGTGTTGGTCTGAATCTGCCTAATTAAGACTCAGGAACGATTTCTGAAAGGTGCAGCAAAGGTGTTACTAAGAGTCTGCTCATCCATCCATTTATTTGTTCCACAGATTGTATTGAGCATGCCTCTTCAGAGATGAAGTCCAGGAAAGCCTCACCCTGTCTCTGAGAGCTGCAGACCTCAAGGGGCAGGAATTGATAGGCAGCCCTTATCTAGGTGACAGGAAGATTATTAAAATTTAAATGTTGTTTATAATATTAAGAAAATCAGTCCTAGGATCATCTGTAACAATTTTCTTATACATTTAAAACTGATGATATCATTCAGTTTTCCAGAGCATATTCTGTGTTTGAAAGATTGATAGACGTCAGAAGAAAGCTTCAGTGCAATGGTAATCCTAAAATGCTGTTACTTAGGTGTTTTACCAGTATGGAATTAATAAGTGTAACTGTAAAGCAGGGGTCTCCAGTCTCCAGAATCTAATGCCTGACGATTTGAGGTGGAGCTGATGTGTCAGTAATAGAAATAAAAGTGCACATAAATGTAGTGTGCTTGAATCATCCTGAGAGCGTCCCTCCACCTTCCCTGGTCCACGGAAGAAGAGCTGTCTTCTGTGAAACCGGCCGCTGGTGCAGAAAGGCTGGGGACTGCTGGCGTAAGGTGTGTGTGTATATTTAGGAACAGCACAGCTAATAACTCTGGTTAGATCTGATTGAGTCAGATCTTTGAGTTTTTGAGATACAGAATCATGGAAGCAGATGTTGGCAGAGACTAAAAATCATTTACACCATCGCTAAGAAAATGGAGGCTGCAGGAACTTCATGGCTTACCCAAGGTTACACAGACCTGGGTCAAGTTCGGGTCTCCTGGCTCCTGATTCAATGCCAAAGCGTTATTTTTCTATCCCCACGTCTACAAGATGAGCCATTTTGGGTGTAAATAAAAGCAAGTGCATGCTTGTTCAGCCTCAGTAAACTTCCATGCTAAACAGGGAGTGCCATTTCTGCCCGGTCTATCAGAATGAAAACCTGTAGGGCATGGCAGGCAGTTGATGAAGTTGCCCCGTGTCCGTTTTCGAGCCGAGCAGGGGTCGGGAGCCCAGCCCAGGTGCGTCACTCGCAGCCCCCAGCCGGAGCAGGTCTGTGCCTGGAATCCTGCGCCCGAGACGGCAGGGTTTCCGTCCACCGACCGCCCTGCCCGCCTCTTGTTTCCTGCGGGATGAATGGCGTTCTGCAGGTGTGTTAGCGATTCCTGAGTTTGTTCCCCACTCAGGATGACCTCATTGTTTTCTGCTTCTTTTCCATAATTATACAGTAACAGGAAAATAAACCGGCTCTGCGTTGAGCCCACAGCAGAAATCTTGTGCTCTTTATGTAAGTTTGATTTATAGACGTGTACCGCGGAGCGGAGTGACTATGAAACATTCATCTTCCCATCGCTGGTTGCCATGGAAGCCGAGTACACAGAGCGGTGTCACTCCAGTCCTGGGGACGCCTGCAGTGGTTTATCCCTTTGTTGTTCTCGTCTCTTAAGCAACTGCCTAGTATTCTTTCATCATGACAATTAATCATGCACACAGGTTTTTTATCTTTCATCTCAAACAGAAAGCACAAAAAATGTATGACAAAATTTGGGAGAATTTAAATATTCTTGCTTCTTTAAATATGCATTTGTGGTTTTTTCCCCCCTTCAGTCCCACTGGAAAAATAGGTCATATTTGGAAAAAAAAAAAAGCACATATTAATGTACAGAAATCTCAATAAAGACAGCAATACAGAAATTTAAGGAGAAGGCATTGCCATACTAAGGAAATCTTAAGGAACTTCAGATTCCCAGGTCTCCCGGTGTTTTGAGCTAAGTCTGCATTTGGGTAATGCTAACCCCCCAAGACCACTGAGCTATGTTATCAGCTCTCCTCTTGGTTTGTTTTGCTCGTTTCCTTAGGGGTCTGAGCAGCCTACAGATTTGCTGGAGAGATACAGTAGACAGTAAAGAGTGCATGCATGCTCAGTCGTGTCCGACTCTGCAACCCCATAGACTGCAGCACACTAGGTTCCTCTCGCCTCCACTTTCTCCCTAACTTTGCTCAAATTCACGTCCATCGAGTCAGTGATGCCATCCAGCCATCTCATCCTCTGTCGTCCCCTTCTCCTCCTGCCTTCATTCTTTCCGGGGATCAGGGTCTTTTCCAGTGAGTTAGCTCTTTGCATCAGGTGGCCAAAGTATTGGAGCTTCAGCTTCAGCCTTAGTCTTCCCCATTTTAAAAAAGTATTTATTTATTTTTGGTTGTGCTGGGTCTTTGTTGCTGCACGCAGGCTTCCTCTAGTCATGGTGAGCAGGGGCTGCTCTTTAGCTGTGGTCGAGGACTCCTTGTGGTGGCTTCTCTTGGGGAACATAGACTCGAGAGCGTGCCGACTTCAGAGGTTGCGGGACACCGGCTTCTTTGCACCGTGGCATGTAGAATCCTCCTGGACCAGGGATCGAACCTGCATCCCCTGCATTGGCAGGCAATTTCTTAGCTACCGGACCACCAGGAAAGCCCCCTCACTTTGTTTTTATTGTTGTATTTTTTTTTTAAACTATTTTACCCCAGTTTAACCCAGCAGAGTTCAAAGTACACACCTCCCCACTGTTAATAAGTGTTTGCTGATTACCCACCTCCTTTCACTGGGTTTCTAACAGGTCTGTTGGTTAGAAGAGCTTGTCCTGAAATAACTGTCTGGATCTAAATCCCTGTTCCATTCCTGGTTGGCTGTGAGGTCTCTGAAAAGTATCTTAATTTGCCTTGGCTCTCTTATCTGTAGAGTTAGCAGCTATAAAATTAAGATAATAATGGCTTGTTGGAGGCTTAAAGGGGCTGATTCATGCAAAGGACCTAGTTCTGTGCCTGCCCGGGGATCAGCACTCAGGCGGGGGTGGCTGGCGTGGTGGCGATGGTTGTCACTGAGAGGATTACCGTGCTGCTGTCAGGACTGTGACTTTTGCAGGGAGCCATGCCAGCACCAAGCCTAGGGCTCCGTCCCCAGCATCCACGTTCATAAGTAGTTGCCAGCGCTTTGTTTGACTTGGGCTCCAGGGACTGGATTCCTCGTAACACTTTGGATCCTAGCGCGGTGGCCTAGAGGTATGTACGCTGGCCTTTTTATCTGCGAGTGGACAAGAGAAGGCCGTTGCAGGTATCGCCAGTCTCCCGTCTATGACGAGGTCTTGTTCCTCGTACCTGGCTGTATATAGGGTCTATGGGACGCGTGGGGAAGGAGTGGGCTGCCTTTTTGCATCCTGCTAGGGGAGGGTTCTACAAGGAGATCAAACCAGTCAATCCTCATGGAAATCAACCCTGAATATCCCTTGGAAAGACTGATGATGAAGCAGAAGCTCCAATATTTTGGCCTCCTGATGTGAAGAGGTGAGTCATTGGAAAAGACCCTGATGCTGGGAAAGATTGAAGGCAGGAGGAGAAGAGGGCAACAGAGGATGAGATGGTTGGATCGCGTCACCGACTCAATGGACATGAATTTGAGCAAACTCTGGGAGATAGTGGAGGACAGGGAGATAGTGGAGGACAGGGACATAGTGGAGGACAGGGGAGCCTAGCATGCTGCAGTCCACGGAGTCGCAAAGAGCTGGATACGACTTTAGCGACTGAACGAACAAGGGGAAGCGTCTAGCGTTTGTCCGCAGAGCCCGGAATCACAACTGACCAGCTCCCTGTCCACCCCTCGCTCCCGGTGTCACTCAGATGTGGCTCCGCCTTCCTCCTGTCTTTCTGGAATTGAAGTTTTCCAAACTGGTAGCAGAAGCATTCTTTGTTGAAATTCACTCCCCTTGGCAGTCCTCCAGGGCACACGGCAATGCCTATTTATTTGATTTAGCTTTTGTTTGCTTAGCCTTGTATTTCGTCTGTTTTGCTTTGTGCGGTTCTTTCTCCCCTCCCCAAATTTTCATGTTTAAATTCTTTGGACTTCATTTCTATTTATTTTACTAGTTGGCTTCATAGTATTGCTCCAAGTTGTTTACTTTAAGCTATCACAAAATGAACAGCCTTAGATTAATCTGTCTTTCCCCACCGAGCCTGCTCCACGGCCTAGCCTGCTCCGACGTGTGGACTAGATGCGCTTCTGTTAATGATTTAAACACAATGGCCTGTGTGGTTTCCCCTTTGTCATGGGCAGATGATACAGCATGGAGTCCCCAGTCCTCTCCACTTACCTCTCTGTTTTACCCTGCATGTTTATCGGCAGGCTCATGTCAGTTCCAGAGAGCCAGCAGTCTGACTTCTTGGAATCCTGTGTTTTTCTCCCCTCACTGTCCTCCTTCCTTCTTTTCCTCCTGTGATGAAGTCTCTAGAGGCGGCTGTCACGTCTTCCACGAGACGCTCTCAAAACCCGAAGTGACGAGGACACTCAGGAGACCCCTGTGCTCTGCAGCTGCGTTGGGCACGCTGTATACAGCTTTCCAGTCAGTGACTGAACCGGAGACCCTCTCTAGATTCTCGGTAACGTTTCCCAGTCCTCCTGAGGCCCCTTCTTGGCCGCGCGGTCCTCACGTCACGCTTACTGAGCGCCGTGCGCTCCCGTCTTCTCTCCGCGCCCTGATCGCTCGAGTAGGTGGCTCTGCCGTGCCCTCCTCTGCCCTCGGAATTCTACCTTTCTTTGACTTGGAAACAAATGTTCGTCTGCCTTGCAGACGCTGGGGATGTGTAAAAGCAGAGAAGACTGACACCGCCCTGCCTTCTAGGAGCTTAGCGCCTAGTTGGGGAGGTGGGTGGTTAGAATCCAAGATGGTCAGTCCTGAAGGATGACTGCAGAGCACTGTGGGAGTATCCAGGAAGGCTGCTGGATGCAGGCAGGAAACGGAAAGCAAGGCTGACTCCAGACGAAGTGATGGCCGATGGGAGACCTGAAAGGTGGAAGTATAGCCTGACAGGGATAGAGTGTGTTCTAAGCTGAGTGTATCCTCCGAGCTGAGTAGGAGAGCGTGGTCCTCTGAATAGCCGGAATCGTCAGCTGTCCTTGTGTGCCTGGCAGGGTGGGGCCGGAAGGATAAATGGAGAGTGATGAGACCAGAGACACGAGCAGGACCAGGTCATGAAGGGCCGTGTGAGGTGCTGAGGAGTTTGAAGTTGACCCTGAGGATAATGGGAAGGCGTCGAAGTGTTTTGAGTAGAGAAGAACAGGATCAGGTGTGTGGTTTAGCGCTGTCTTCCGCTGCACGATGAAGAAGGGAGTAAGATGCAGCAACAGTAGCCTCTGTCTGGATTGGTCCTGGTGCCACGCCCCCGTGCAGACGCGCCTCCTGAAGCCCACAGTGTGTGTCCGGCTCCGCACACCCAGCTTCTCATGTTTTCCTGATTAGCACCGAGGCTTGTCCCGAGCTCCAGCTTCCCTTTTGTAGCTTCCTGTCTTGACGGCCAGGACTCCAGCTCCTGCCAGTTCTTGCTCTAAGGTAACTGTGTCATGCTGGGCACCTCCATGCTGCCATTGCTCAGAGAGTCCACTGCTTTGCTACCAACTTGGATCTCCTGGAGTTTGGGGATCTAGCCTGAGTTCCTGGGGTTCCTTTGACCCCTGAAATTCATCTTTGCATTGCACCTTCCTGCCCAGCCCAACCAGACCAGATTGGGCGTGCCCCCGAAGAATCCTCCAAGCCCTTTGTCCCACAAGTGGTTGAGTAACCCACATCCTCCACGCCGATCCCCTTCCACCCCCGTATAGGGCAATAAACGTGGGGAGGTGGGCTGAAGTCAGATGAGCTGAACTCGACAGGAGACTTTGGGCAAGTTGTCCAGTGTCTCCGTGCCTGTTTCCTTATAGTTGTTAAGAGAACCGACGTCTCAGAGCTGTTTGAGGGATAGAATGAGCAGCTGCATGTACAATAGGCTTCTTGTCCCATCGTGGCACTCACCGTTTATTAATCTAGACTGTCTGAGGGAAAGAAGCAGAAGAACATAAAGGAACTTTGACTTGGGGATAATTTGCCACAGACAAATAGGTATTCATCTTCAAAGTGCCCCACCTCTTCACAGTGGGTACTCAAGAGACGACAGTAATAATGCTATGCCCTGCCCAGTCTGGGTAGTGACCGTCCTGGCTACATTCCAAACCTGGGGTTTTATTCTGTGTTGATTTTGTTCCAGAAATTCTCTGAGTTTTCATGAAATTAAATTAGCTGTGCATCTCATAAATTATGCTTTATTCCAAAGGACAGTTACGATGTTGGCCTCAGCTTAATAGTTTGGGCCTCTTGGGACCCGCCTTTCCTTTGTAATAGAAGAGATAATAACAGCTATAAGTTGATAAGGCAGGAGAAGACAGCTCTGCCAATGTGTTAGTTCACTCCACAAATATCAATACTTGCTGGGAGCCACGTGCGAGGCACTGAGGGGGGTGCCTTCGGGGCTACGGGAGCAAGTCAGATGGGGACCGTCTTTTAGAGACTGACTGTAAGATGAAGTAGGAAACGATGCCTGCTGTAGAAGAATAATTCCAGCCAGGGTCATCCAGGCATTCAGCAGCTGAGTTAAGGTTTGAATACTTCCCAGAAGGAAGGGCACCCCGCAGCTAGCAGCGAGGGCAGAGGGGGTGGCGGGCCTGGCACGGGACGCCACGCAGCCCCGGGTGTGGCCCTAGAGCCAGCGCACAGCACTTGCCGCCCTCAGGCCCCGCCCGCAGCGCTCTGCCTGTCTCGACAGTGGTCCTCCCCAGCCCATGACACAGCTACGGTTACCGCCCCCATTTGACAGATGAGGAGACCACGGCACAGCGTGGCCAAGTCACGTGGGTCAGGTCACAGTAGCTGATAGAGTTTGGGCTTGACCCGGACGGTCTGGCTCCAGACTGGAAACACAGGGAGGCGTCCCCATCTTGCAGGAAAGACTGCCCGTCCCTTCTAGACCCTCCCCACGTGCACCCTGAAAAGGATTTTGAATCTCTTCATCAGTCAGCTCTACTACAATTTATGGATTTCAAAGGAATCATTTTATTTAAGGGCCTTTTGCGGTTCAATTTCAATAGAATAAAGATCTAGACAACACATAAATTTTCACAGTCAAAAACAGAGCTCTATAATCTACGGCTGTAACCCTTTCCATGAACCTATACAAGCTAACTGGTACACCCTTTTTATGAAATTCCCTGATTTCTGACATTTAGTCATAAAATCTTTTGATAAAAAATATAAAAACCTCATACTGCAATACTATAAAATGTGGCTGCATTAATAGCAAAAAAAAAAAACAAAAACCCTCTGTATTTTAGACTGTCATGAATTGTTTAAGCATCATAATGAGAAACATTTATGGCTTAAATAATTGAAGTGCTTGTTTCTCAGAATCCATCTACTCATCTCAACCTTTTGTTAGACCTTCAGACAAATCATGAGACTGACTGGCTTGAGTTTCTCTGCAACTCTTTCTCCTCCATCACAGGGTGATGGGATGTGCATGGTGCCGTCGGCTAGCTGTTCAGGCTCCGCTCTCACGTTATGGGGAATTGACTGAGGCAAGTCTGTTAACCTCCCTGGACCTCAGTTTCTTTCCTAGCTTTAGACACCTTCATTCTCTGTTTCCGTACCTTTCGTTTAATTACTCTTTAAAGACAGATTCCATGAATAGCAGAGTGAGGTCATCGCCACAGTGAACAAAAGGACAAACAGATAGTCTGGTCATCAGGTTCATCAGTCACCGTCAATTTCATCATCAGTTTCATCCAGCAATATTTAACAAATGTTTACTAAGCTCTTACTGTGTGCAGGATAAATGTTTGTGTTTCACTCTCCAGCGTTACTAATAATGACAGTGTTAAATTCTCAGATTTACTTGGAATTTACCTTCTCTCAGTTTCCCCACTGCTAATGTATCCTTCATGGCTACATCATTACTACAGAATCTTACTCTCTTTAATCTTATTTTCTTATACCCCCAACAAACAAAGCAAAGACAAAAACGTTCATCTCAACAGGATCTTTAGTATGTTGCAAATTATTATTAGACCATATACAATACTTTTCTTTCCATTTTTTTCAGTGTAAAGAAGCCCCCTTGTCAACCTGCTGCTTCTTAGGGAAACCCATAGCCATCAAAATATTCACATCTAATCTGGATGGATCAGCTGACATACTAGGTTTAATGGTTTGTAGTGGTGAATTTGTCATAGATTTGAAGACCTCTCCAGGTTGTAAATTGCCCAGACTCAGATGCTCTGGAAATTTTACCAGGACTGCAATTAGAATAGAAGTGTTTTGGCTTATCTCAGTTGTATTGGAAAAAACAAAAAATCCTGACGAGAGGGGTATCAGATAGTCATAAGTTCACATAACAACAAAGATTTATTGGGCAGTTTGTCAGATATGCGATGGACACTAACAGTGGCCAGAACATGTCACTTTTCCAGTGCTCTAGTGCGCGCTGGCATCGCCGCGATTCCACGAATCCTCGCAGTGACTTAGTGAGTCACGCGTTATCGTTGCTCCCGTTTCACAGATGAGAAAACTGAGCTTAGACAGTCTCAAAGTCGCGCAGTTAATGTGCAGCTGAACATGATTCGGGTTGCTTATTGTCGCCTTCAGTTCATCGTGTTCAAATCGAACGTCTTTATCCTTGTCCTCAAGTCAGCTCTTTCTTACTATTCCTGTCAGTGATACCACAGTTTCTTCAGATTCACTCTCACAGTCATTGATTTTTCCTTTTTTGTCCTTGTTCTAAATCCATTCGGTCACCAAGTCCCTTTGCTAGTTCAGTGTCTGTCAGCCCTCTTCCCATCACCCTACCCAGGGCTCTAGGACTCACATCTAAAGTGTAGAGGCTGAAGGCCCATTTTTTCCTTTTTTTATTGAAGTGTAGTTGATTTGCAATATTATATAAGTTTCAGGTATATACAGCAGAGTGAGTCTGTATTTTTGCAGAGTATACTCCATTATAAGTTGCTGCAAGATAATTCCTCTGGTTCCCTGTGCTATGCCACGTCTCCTTGTCGCTTTCCTATGTTATGCATAGTGGTTCATATGTATCACTCCCAGACCGCTTGCCTGCCCCTCTCCTCCCCCTGCTTCCCTGTGGGAACATGTCCTCTGTGTCTGAGGCTGTTTCTGTTTTGCATGTGTGTGCATTTGTGTGATTGTTTTGGTTCCACATAGAAGTGATACCTGCAGCGTGTGTGTCTTCTCTGACTTATTTCATCAGCCTAATGTTCTCTAGGTCCATTTGCGTTTCATTCTTTGTGTGTGCGACTGAGTAATATTCCATTGTGTGTGTGTATACACACCACATCTTCTTTGTCCATTCATCTATTGATAGGCAGTTTGCTTCCATGCCTTGGCTATTATAAACAGCGCTGCTGTGAACATCAGGGCATGTGTGGCTTTTCAGATTGTTGTCTTCATTTTTTCCGGATGTATGCCCCCGCGTGGTGATTTGTAGTTCCGTGAGGGCCCTCCTCCCTGCTCTCCCTGGGGGTTGCCCAGGTCGCTTTCCTGCCAGCCGTGCGCCAGGCCCTTCTTTGCTCTCCCCTCCAGCACTGGGAGGCCAGGCTCTAACTCAGTCTTCAGGTCAGCTAGCTACCCCCTGCCCCTGCTCTCCTGCTCTCACCTCCTTTATATGAACTCGTTACCTGAACCCATCATGCTGTTCTCCCCCGGGTGTGCAGGGTCGCTCCTTTCTGGGGTGCCCCCTTCCTGCTCTGCGAGCCTGGCTCCTCCCTCGGGATGAGATCAGGCCCCCCTCCTCTGTCCCGTGTCCTGGTCAGTCCGCTCCTCAGTGACTGGGTCCTTTCCCCCGAGCTTCCAGACCTCTCAGTTGCCTGCCTCTCGTGTCTGCTTCATTGCTCTCCCTGTGTGTGATCTGTCTCTCACTGGTGCTTCGGGATGGAGACCAGACCCCCCTGCACCCCGCACAACCGTCTGAGTCTCATGTCCTGTGTACACGCATGAGGATGGTAATTTCTGTAGTCATGATAGTCAACCTCTCACATCAGACTCAGGGAGTTAGCAGATCGCTCAGGGATCCACCGAAACCGCATTACTCAGAAACCCACCTCCCTGGAAACTGACCACACGCATTCGCAGATCGAAGTCAGTCGTTTGCATGGATGGCCACAGCCACAAGCCTCTCCCCACCACTGTTGGCTCTGGCCTTTGCAAAGCACCTTGGCTCTGTGGCCATCTGGAAGTTTATTTCTGTCTCTTTGAATTTCAGCTGACCTTCTGACTTTGACCAAAGAACAAAGCAAAAAGTAGCAAGTCATCAAACTTGCGCGTGACCTTGAGAACTCTCCCACCCCACAGAGGATTCCACTGGGAACCATGCCTCTCGCCCCCTTAGCCCCTGAGTTTTCATCCTGCTGCTGTCCAGTCGCTGGGTTGTGTCCGACTCTTTGCAACTGCGTGGACTGCAGCACGCCAGGCTTCCCTGTCCTTCACTATCTCCCGGAGCTCACTCAAACTCATGCCCACTGAGTCAGTAATGCCATCCAACTGTCGTCTTTGAGTTTTTGTCCTACTGTGTACAAATAGGAGATGTGGTTTGAGATGCTTCTTTTAAAAAATATTTTATTATTTGTTTTTTAATTTGGGTATGGTTGCTCTATAATCTTGTGTTAGCTTCTGCTCTACAGTGAAGTGAATCAGCTCTCCGTATACACATATGCCCTCTCTTTGGGTTCCCTTCCGTTTAGGTCACCACGGGGTACTGAGCAGAGCCCTGTGCTGTCCCGAAGGGTCTCATTAGTCACCTGCTTTACATGTAAGATGCTTCTTTAACCACAGTCTTGCTGCATCTTACAGTTCTACACATCAGTAGAAAGGGTCTTAAAAGCAGATAATAACTTGGATGATTGGCCAGCCTCTGATACCATGGTTCTGTTTTGTCTCTCCTAATTTCCTGAATGTAATCCTGGAGTCGCCTCTTGCCTTCTCTCCTACCCACTATATGGAAACAAGCCCTGTGTCTGCCAAACAGCAAATCAGCTTCTCCCTCACAGTATATATTTCACTTCTGTGCTTCTGCTGTATCCCAGTAACATTTTCTTTCATGGAAAATGACCATTGCTTCCAGGAGTATATGACTTTTTTTTTCCAGATTCATGATGTTTTTAAAAAATGAAACTTCATTTCAGATAAAATGATCTTCAGTTTTATAAAATGGAATTTATTTTTATGGTGCTGTGGCTGTTCATCATTTTAAAACCTATTAGTGGTAACAGGTCAGCTTGAAAAATGAGGAGTTTTAACTTCAGCTTGGAATACCTCGTGATAGATTCCAAAACTGTGCCAGTAAAACTGTGTTTGAATGATTCTTGAATTTATTTTTTAGGGGATAGCTTTTTCCTTTAAGTGTGTATTCGGTCAAGCACAGTTACTCAGATTCTAGTCGACACGTAAGACAGCCGGATTTACTTATAACATAGATATATCGTTCTTGGGGCTTTTACTCCAACAATGACCTAAAGTGTTGTGTCTCCTTTTCCTGGCTGAGAGAAGGAGTCGTGTCTTATAAGCATTTTATTCCATACTGTGTTCATATTGCCTTTCACTTCTTACTGATTCTCAGAGTCCAAGAATACCTGCTCCATACTGAGATAGTTCATATCATTGCTAGAAAAGTACAAGGCAATTTGGATAGAAAATAATGTCGATAGCTATAGTAACAGAATACAACTAAATCAGTGCTGACCGTAGAACCAGTGGAAGGCTTTGCTTTTGGTTTTTGATGGACCGGACCGATGTGATTAAAAATATGTGAATGGTAGCCCTCATGTTGCAGTGGGATCCCTTTCTAATCTTCATCCCAAACATTCCCTTGTTTGCGACCCTCCCCCACTTTAAGTAAACTCAATAGTCAGGACTTTGAATTTGGTAAACTAGGGAATACGTTTGTTACATTCTTTGAGAACCCCTTGACATTGAGGGGTTTTGTAGGCATTGAGCAGGCATACTCTCGTTAACTCATCCATCAAAGGGTCCTGAGCACCTGCTGTGTCCCTGATGCCTTTCTGGATCCCAGGGCCAGAGCTGTGAGCAAAGCAGGGAAGTCCCTGCCCTCCAGGAGTTCACGGGTCCGTTGTAAGCAGGCAGACTAACTGCGGAAACAAGCGAGCTCCCTTCAGGCACCACGGGGAAAGTGAAGGCGAGGCAAGGAAAGAACACCTCACTGACAGCGGGACCGGAGGGTGAGGGGAGGCCTCAGGGGGCTCACGTCGGAATAAGGCCTAAATGACGAAAAGCTGGCTGTCGTCTGGGAGAAGAGAGGAAAGCAGTCACAAGGCCCTGAGGTGGGGCTCAGCTTGGCAGGATTGAGAAATTACAAGAAGACCGGAGTGGTAGGGCTGCAGTGAGCACGAGGCAAGATCTGCAGTGAAATTTGAAAGGTATTTTTGTTTAATTAATTTTTGTTGGCATATAGTTGCATTTACAGCAAAGTGAACCGGCTACACGTGTACAGGTGTCCCTCTGCTTTGGATTTCCTTCCCACGTGGGTCACTACAGAGCCTCGGGCAGTTCCCTGAGCTGTAGGGCAGGTCCCGTTAGTTACCTCCTGTGTGTTCAGTGCGTGTGTATTGGTCCCAGTCTCCCAGTTCACTCCGCCCATGGCCTTTCCCCTGTCCATACACTGATTCTCTCCGTCTCCGCGTGCCATCTGCTTATGTTTCTGTGTATTGTAAACAGGGAGACGACAGGTTAGAGAAGACGGTGGAGTCCTCAGGACGCTTCGGTTTCTGAGCATTCCCCGGGTATGAAGTCGTTGTGCTTGTGTGGTGTAGTATCCTTTCCTGGACCTTCACCGCCTTCCTGTGTTTCTTTTAATTATCAGGTAACTAGAGTTCGGCAGGTATTTTCTGAATCCGTGCTGGGCACGAGAACCTGATGAGTCTACTGGGCAGTTACAGACAGGTGCAGCAGAAAGTGTGGCCAACTTTCACTGGAAAGCAGCTGCCTGCATTGTATCTGTTATTTCGATCGCTGATCACCTACCTCTTATTTACTTTCCAACATCTTATTTATCCCTAGGTTACAAATCGTAGCATGCAGTAAGGACTGAATACCTCATCTAAATGTCAGTCATTTGTAATGTTAGCATCTTCTTCATTAGTTCCTCTTCACTGCAGACACAAGACAAGAAAAAATGATTTTGAGGCCAGCTTGTGCATCAGGCCAAAAAGAGTTTATCATTTGAATACCTCTTTTCTGGAGGAAGGAAGTTGTTAATAATTAACAGCTTAATAAAATATATGAAAGTTTTAAAAAAGAAGATGCATTCTCTTCAATGAAGTAGCACAGGTTTGCAGACTCTGTTCTGTTATTATGGTGGTGATTCAGGGCGTCTCGTTTAGCCAAGGAAATCAGGAAATAATACAGATTATCTCCTTTCTGTGCAGCTTCAGACCATATGCAGTCATAATATACTGACTGAAAATTTCCACTGAATTTAACATCCTGGTGATTTATGAGACACTGAAATGCATCGCTTGGAGTAGTTATTGACTCTTCCTTCAGAGATAATAAAAAGATTTTGTTACTTTTTCTTTTTTTAAAGATGATAGTTTAGGTTTCATTCGGGCAAAAGTAAAGTTCTAGAGAGCTTTCCGTGGTTTGCTGCTAGTAATTCCACTCCTTGGAGCCTTGCCTCGCTTTATCCTTTCTGACTCTCACTGATTCTGTGGTTTAATAGATTTTCCTCCTGTTTAGAGTAACACTTTAGAAGCCAGTGCTCCATTTGGTATCCGTCTCCAGAAGGGCAATGCTTCTCCCCACTGGCTTGGTTCCAGGGGGTCTGGGGAAGCGCTGGCCCGCCTGACGGACAGGGCAGGCGCCTTCAGGCAGTTCTCGTAGCTTCTCCGGCTCCTTTGCTTGTTCTCCTGTCAAAGTGTCTGTGGGGTGTAAGTGTGCACACGCGCACGAGTGTCTGTGTGTATCTGAAATACTTGAGGCTGAAGACAAGATCTCTATATACTTTCCTCCCAAACTGAGAAACGAACAATTCCATTCCACACATGGTCGAGAAGCCGCTTGGTTAACCCTGCCTGGTTGCATTTCCCCTCCTCTGCCCCAGTGATAATCACTATTCCTGAATTTTCTAAATCATTCATGTGTGTTTTTATATTTTATGATACAGATTTATGTATTTTAAATAATACATAGCATTATTTTTTTTTAATCTCTCAGGCTGACATAAATGCAAATTGCCTTTTCTCTTATTATATTTTAAATACTCATCCCCCTTGATAGCTTTCACGTATTTTTCCTCACTGTGTAGTATTCTGTTGAAGCCTGAGAAGGCAGAATAACCGGAACTCTCTTTTGCCATCTAGAAGAAATTGGGAAATAGATGCAAGTGATGCAGGGCAGTAAATACATATATCAGCTCTGCATTTGTGAGACAGCTCTGTGCGAGGCATTGGCTTGCTGGAATGCAGCCAGAATTAAATATGTTCACCCTTCTAATCACAGGCTGTGCAGTTAGCCTGGCACCCCCATGGCACTCGGGAGCAGAGTACTGTGTACACGCCCCCTGTCCTGCAATCAGGAGGTTCTTACAGAGAGGAAGGGGAGCACCAACTAGATAAGTCATTTCTCCAGGAGCCACGAGTGAGGAGGTGGAGAGAGCCTGGGAGCGTTACTCCAGAAGAGGCCCCTCAGCGTGGAAGTAGATGGGGAGAAGAAACCTTTCCCCCAGAGCACTTTTTTCCTATTCTGCAAGTGTCCTGCAATTTATGGCTCTGTTCTCCTGGTGACGGACTGATCTGCTGTTGTCACGGATGCGCTGCAGCGGGTGTTCCTGCGGGTGTCTTCTTGTCCACACGTGGGGGCGATCGTTAGCGCACACGTACATGGGAACGAAACGGCCGGGCCGCAGATGTGCGGATCTGCAGCCTGACTCGCTCCCTGAGCGGCCTCTCATGCTCCCAGTCACCAGCGCGTCAGAATTCCTTTCTATCCACAGCCTCGTCAACGCTTGCCACCCAACTCTTTAGTTTTGGCCAAGCTGACGAGTGTGCAAGGGCATTTTCTTACCCTGTGGTTTCCCTGATGGCACTCAAGTTCAGCGTCGTCTGCCAGCCTGTTCTGTAGTTGCCTGTTTATGTTGTTGGGCCACATGTGAATACTGAGTTGTCTCTTTTAATCTGTCGGGGTTCTTTATATGTTCTTAGTACTAATCCTTTCTCACTTAAGTACAAAAAGTCTTTACCTATTTGAGGCTTGACTTTACATTTTTTTTAGTAGGGTGTCTTTTGATGTCTATCTGGAATATCAAAGGGCTTTCTCTTTTAGAGACTTTGACGTGTCCAAAGTCTAAATTTATGTAGAGAATGTGGGTAGTGTCGCTTAAGCACACTGATAGGGTGTTGTGATTTTTTGCCTGTTGAAGTATTTATATTATTTTAGAACAACTGCTAATCTTTCTTCTCTATTTTAGGCAATTTGAACATTGTTTCTGCAGGATTTATGTTACTTTTCAAATTCTTTTACACTATAGAATTTAGTGCTTAGTGTTTAAATCTTAATACTTAAATTATAATGTTTTCTCTCAATATAATTAATATGCTATACTGCAAGATACCTCTGATCTACCAAAAAGCAAATATATCTACTATTTGGAAACTCTGTGTGTGGAATTCTACTTTTTCATTTTCACTAATCCTATGGTAATGCTGTATTAATGCTTCATTCTCTCCTCAGAGCTTGTGAACACTGGTATTATCCAAAAGCAGCTGAATCTGGATTAAATACTGTGCCACTTATATAAGGAAATTACATCACAATTTTGTTAATTCTTGAGAAGCATAGTTCCTTATAGGGTTATAGATTTTTACCAATTCAAAGATTCTTTAAGAACCCTTGGTACAGTCTCTCAGATGGTAAAGCCTCTGCCTGCAATGCAGGAGACCCAGGTTCGATCTCTGGGTTGGGAAGATCCCCTGGAGAAGGAAATGGCAACCCACTCCAGTACTCTTGCCTGGAGAATCCCATGGATGGAGGAGCCTGGTAGGTTATGGTCCATGGGGTCGCAGAGAGTCAGACCCGACTGAGCGACTTCACCTTACCCCTGCGCCCGCCGAGGTTGCGCACTCAGATGGGCGTAAATTAAGGTTGAGACGGGGCCTCTCAGCCCTAGCACAGTGTGTGCTCCGCTGCCGTGACGTCTCAGAAGACCGCGGGGGCTTCCCAGGTGACGCGTCTGCCTGCCAACGCAGGAGACTCAAGAGACCTGGGTTCAATCCCTGGGTCAGGAAGATTCCCCTGGAGGAGAAAATGGCAACCCACTCCAGTGTTCTTGCCTGGAGAATCCCATGGACAGAGGAGCCTGGCGAGGCTACAGTCCGTGGGGTATCAAAGTGTCGGACACAATTAAGTGATTGAGCACACACGCAGAACAGAAAATCATAGATTGGGTGGCTTAACCAATGGAAATTTATTTCTCATAATTCAGGAGACTGGGAAACCCAAGATCTAGGTGCTGGTGGACTCGTGTCTGGTGAGGGCCTGCTCCATGATCCATAGACAGGTGTCTTCTCATTGTGTCCTAATGCAGTGGGAGAAGCAGGGGGCTGTCTGGGTTCCCATCTATGGGGCACGAGTCCCAGTCGTGAGGCTCCACCCTCACGACCTCATCACCTCCCATAGCCCCCACCTCCTAAGACCAGCGCTCTGCAGGTGAGAGCTTAGCATAGGCATTTTGGAAGAATGCAAACATTCAGTCTGTAATATATGTGTTATAGAGTCTTGACTTTACTCTCTATGTCTGTGTAAAGTTGGTATGTATTTTTACGTCTAGATTACCTTGACTGACAGCTTTCAGTGCAGTTGGTTTTTTGTGGAGGCATTTTTTCAGTTACTTAGTACCAGAAGAGCAGTGTATCCGTAAATTAGCTCCCATAAACTGGCTCTATGGAAGTGGTAGATTCTGTTTCCTTCCTTGTTTAGCTAGTGCTTACATGCTAGTCTTTCCAGCAGGTTGTGTAAGTAAGTTGTGTTACAGCGAATTATTCCACAGTGGCATAGTAACCGTTTTCATACACTAAAACCATGGTGCGCTAGTTTAATATGTAAACGTGTAAGTTTGTACATGTGCGGAGTTCTTTATGCTTTTTCCACACATGGATATTTTTATTCATTAAAAGCAGTGTGATTAGTGATAAAATGAGTACATTCAACCTAAGAACTAAAATATCATCATTAACTCACGTACACCCATGCGCTCCTCCAGCCTGGCTTCCTGCTTCCCTCCCTTGAGAACTGCTGTCCAGCGTTGAGCGTTTGCTATTCTCCTGACTTAAAAATACATACATACGTGTGCAAGCACACACACCTGTGTATTTTCCTAATGGTGAATTTTCCTCATCTTGTTCTTCAGTCACTATGTCATGTCCAGCTCTTTGCGACCCCACAGACGCAGCATCCCAGGCTTCCCTGTCCTTCAGTATATCCTGGAGTTCGTTCAAACTCATGTCCATTGAGTCAATGATGCCATCCAGCCACCTCATCCTCTGCTGCCCTCTTCTCCTTTTGGCCCTCAATCTTTCCCTGCATTAGAGACTTTTCCAATGAATCGACTCTTGGCATCAGGCGGCCAAAGTATTGGAGCTTCAGCATCAGTCCTTCCAATAAATATTCAGGGTTGATTTCCTTTAGGATGGACTGGTTGGACCTCCTTGCAGTCCAAGGGACTCTCGGGAGTCTTCTCTAGAAGACTTCTTCTCTAGAAGAACTACAATTCAAAAGCATCAATTCTTTGGCACTCAGCCTTCTTTATGGTCCAGCTCTTACATCCATACATGTCTACTGGAAAAACCAAAGCTTTGATTAGATAGGGCTTTATTGGCAAAGTTATGTCTCTGCTCTTTAATATACTGTCTAGGTTTGTCATAGCTTTTCTTCCAAGGAGCAAATGTCTTAATTTCGTGGCTGCAGTCACCATCCACAGTGATTTTGGAGCCCAAGAAAATAAAATCTTTATCTTAAAACTATTAAAAAAAGAGTGTCAAATTTTGGTCTTTTGTGCCTTGTTTTTTTCACTCATAATATATTTCTAATGTTTATTCCTGTTTTGTGTATAGTTATACTCATTTTAAGTATATTTAACATCCCACTGCATGAATTTACCGTAATGTATCTACTTTCCTGTTGGTGAGCGTTTGGTAATTGCCACAGAAAGTAATTCTGTTTATTGTTGCTATTACTATTGGTACTGCCCGAACAATCTTATATCCTCACTCTTGGTAGCTGTGTGCAAGTGTTTTTATTTGATATGTACTTAGGTTATACAAATATTCACTTAGTGCCAAAATATTTTAATACCAAATGATACTTCCAAATCATTTGTGTTAATTTGCACTCCAGTCGTCAGCGTGTGAGAGAGTCTGTTGACCTGCGTCTTCTGCAGCACTTGGTATTGTCAGACTTCTTAGGTATGATAACTCATGTGGGCTTGATTTAGTAATGATTCACCTATCAGCTCGCTTCATGTTTGTTACATATCTGTATATTGCAGATATGTCCATGGTTTTCACCCACATGTTTTTCTGCTGCATTTTCTATTGATTTGAACATGTTTTTTTATATATGTTCTTGGTACGTATATGTTGTCAGTTCACAAATATTTTCTCCCAGTTTGTGGCTTGTCTTTTCGTTCTCTTCAGGTATGCCTTTTGAAATATAAATCAAATTTAATTTGATTAAATTTGTGAATTGTTTGGTAGTAGAGTGATAGCGTCTCATTTAAGAAACCCTTCCTTATCTCAAGTTCAGAGAAATACTCCTGTTTTCTTCACAATTTTTAAAGTTTCGCTCTTGAAAATGAAGCCCTAATTCTTCTAGGGTTGGTTTTTTAACTGTCTGTTTGGCTGCGTTGGGTCTTAGGTGTGGCACGGGGCGTCGTCACGGTCTCACGTGGGGTCTTTCACCGCAGCACGTGGTCCTCTAGCCGTGGCGTGCAGGCTCTTAGCTGCGCACGGCAGGAGGGGTTTTAGTTCCCCAGCTGAGGCCTGGCACCCATATCGCCTGCGTTGCAAGGCAGGTTCTTAAGCACTGGATCACCAGGGAAGTTTCTAAAGTTGGTTTCCGAGTATGGCTTAAGGGTGTGAGAACCCAGTTTCTTTTTTCTTTGTGGATAACCAATATTTTTAGCTCTCCGTATTGCCTGTGCCTTCCTCTCTCTGCAGCTCTGCCACGCTGCCTTTGTTCATGGATGTTCTATCACGTTTCTCTGGTCACTTAACCTATCCCAGCACCAATGCCGCAGCGTCCTCATAAAGGCTTACAGTCTGTGGCGCGAGTCTCCCTCCTTACTTCTCTCCTCAGTGGTGTGTCGGTTATGAGCTCTTTGCTTTAAATCCCAGAACTGGCTTATTGAGCATCAAAAACCCCATTCACATTTTAAGTAGCATTGCATTGAGTCTGGAGATTTTCTGGGGAATTGATGTCTTAACAATATTGCCTTCCTACCCGTGAATATGGCACGTTTCCCGTTTAACTCTGTGTTCTGAAAAGCCTTCAGAAGCCTGTGCACTTCCCTGCACCATCCTGCTTCCAGCATCGTCGTCACGGCCCTGACGTTCCCACTTCACGGAGCACCCCGGGGCTTCCCTGTGTGCCAGGCCTCATTCTTCACTTGGAGTTCCGTCTTCCCACCGACCTCATGAGGTGGTCCTAGTGATGTGTGATATTTTACACAGGACACTGAAGCACACAGAGGTTAATTGACTTGCCCAAGATCCTGCAGCTAGTAAATGGCAGACAGGCGGTTTAGTCGCTAAGTCGTATCCAGCTCTTGTGACCCCGTGAACTGTAGCCCGCCAGCCTCCTCTGTCCATGGGATTCTCTAGGCAAGAATACTGGAGTGGGTTGCCATGCCCTCCTCCAGGGCATCTTCCCGACCTAGGGACTGAACCCAGGTCTCCCACATTGCAGGTGGGTTCTTCACCAGCTGAGCCAAGGATGCCTAGATGTAGAGTTTGTGCTTTTAGTCACTGCTCTATATTGCACATAGGTTTTCCTGTGCTTGTGTTGGATTTATTCCTACATAGTTATAGGTTTTTAAAATTAAGATATCATTGACATGATGTTATGTCCGTTTGAGGTGCACGTGGGTTGATGTGATTCATTTACATATTGTGATATGACTCCCTCTGTAGCATCAGTTCGTCCCTCTATCTGGTCACTTGAAGATCATTTCTTTTTTGTGGTGAGGACAGTTAAGATTTAGTATTAGCAAATTTGGAGTTTATAATATGATATTTTATAGTTTTTGTTGCTATTAAAATGGTAGCTTTTTGAAATTGTTTTTTAAACTGCTTATAGAAACAATTAAATAGAAATGTTATTGATTTATATATATATAGATCTTATAACCAGCAACCTTGTTAAGTTTATCTGTAGATTTTTGAAGGTATTTCTAAGAAGATTCTGATACCAGTGGAAAATAGTAACATTTGCCTCCTTTCCAGTCTCATGTCTTTAATTTCTTTTTCTGGACTTGCTAAGCTGGCTAGTACTTCCACTAGGGATAGTGTCTTGTTCCCAAACTCAGGGAGTGAGGCTGCTGCTGCTGCTGCTGCTAAGTTGCTTCAGTCGTGTCCGACTCTGTGCGACACCATAGACGGCAGCCCACCAGGCTCCCCCGTCCCTGGGATTCTCCAGGCAAGAACACTGGCATGGGTTGCCATTTCCTTCTCCAATGCATGAAAGTGAAAAGTGAACGTGAAGTCGCTCAGTCGTGTCCGACTCTTAGCGACCCCATGGACTGCAGCCCAGCAGGCTCCCCCATCCATGGGATTTTCCAGGCAAGAGCACTGGAGTGGGGTGCCATCGCCTTCTCCGAGAGAGAGAGACTACACCTAATTATATCCTGTGTCAGATTAAAGATGTTTCTCCCTAGTTTAATACAAGAGTTTCTGTCAAGAATGGGCATTAAATTTTACTACATGCTTTTTCCGTATCTATTGAGGAGATTTTTTTTTTCCCCTTTAATCTGTTAATGTGCTTAATGGCTCATATGTGTGTGTGTGTATTAATGTAAACACAATTTGGTCATGATACTATTTTTTTATACACTATTATATTCAGTTTGCTAATATTTGACCTAAGACGTGTGTGTGTGTGTGTACTATCAGTATAGGACCACATTAAAATAAATCCAAAGATTGAAATTTTTGTTCCTAACTCAAGGTTTGCTTAGATTCAGGCTACCGGTCTATGTGAGGGCAATCAGTAGCCATAACTTTTAAGAGACAGCTTATCATTTTTGAAAAGCTTTTTCTTCTTTGCTTAAGGTAACTTTCATGTTACCTTTTGGAGATAAGCTGATGTGGGAAGGTTATCCCGTGAGATGATCCGCGCTCTGCAAGCCCTGAATCTTGTCTCCTGGCCTCTTCTCCAGTGAAGCCACCGAACAGAGCCCAGGTTCAGATAGGGACCGACACCCTCAGGGCAGAAGTGGCCCTGGGGTGCTGCCGCCTCTCTGAATTTGAGCCGCCTTAAGAGTGTGGCCTGTCCCCGCTGTCTCTTTAACTCAGTGCCTTTAAGGTAGTCTTGTTTTAGTGTCTTACTTACCGTTTTTTCCAGCGCGGAAATTGATCTGACTATCCAAAAACAGAAAGTCTTCATGAATTATTAAGTACTTTTTCTCTCGAGCTTTTCTTTCTAAATTCTCTTTTCCAGATACTGATTTTTTTAGACAGAACATTAGATATATTGGGCAGAATATTGGATTTATTAAGTTTTGGGGAAGACTAAGCACTTATTTGTAAGAGATGATGAAAATATACACAATTAGTGATCCATTGCTACAGTTTAGTGATTCTGGCATCTCAGTTGTGCTGTATCTTCTCTTGCTCTTTGAAGGATATGTCTGAGTATTTCTGAGCTCTTAACGTTCTTGTCTTGAATAGCATTTAGAAAGATGTAACAGCTAAATATTTATTTTCATGGGACATAAAAGCATGTTATCAAGAAATATTGGTATAATTTAATGAACATGCTACTGAATTTCAACTTTTTAATCTTATTTATTATTTATAAAAAGAAACCAATGCAGTGCTTATTTTCATCAAGGTGTTATCTCTAAAAGTCACTTTTCGTGAATGTGACTTCCAGATTTATTAAAATACATGTTTTAACTATACTTAGACCTAATGTAAGATAATTGCTTGTAATAATCTATTTCTGAATATGTTCATGGGTCCCTAAGACCATCACCAGCTTTGTGACTCACTAGAGGAATTCAACATATGATTGTACTTTCAGCTAGAATCTGTTGCAGTGAAAGAACATGATGCAGAATCAGCAAAGGGAAAGGCATGCGGACCTTGGT
Source organism: Bubalus bubalis (assembly GCF_019923935.1). Classification (NCBI taxonomy): domain Eukaryota; kingdom Metazoa; phylum Chordata; class Mammalia; order Artiodactyla; family Bovidae; genus Bubalus; species Bubalus bubalis. Next base: position 1,697,494 of record NC_059167.1, read on the forward strand.
CCAGGGGACCCCAGGGGCAAGCTTCTGAGGGTCCATTCTCACTGAAGTCACACGGGATGTGCTTACTTCCTCTAAGTTGTGACATCATGTGTGAAGTGTAGTCAACCAAGGAAGCTTGTCAGAGACTCAGCACCTAGGGTCTTTATTGTGGGATGATTACTTAGGCATTCTGTGAGAGGCATGTTCCAGAATTCCAGACTCACAGAAGGAAAGCAAGGGTTCAACATAAACCATACTCTTGCACAGCTGTTTCTGGCACAGTGATCCACTCTTATGACTTAGTGTTGGGCGGCGGGGCGGGGGCAACCAGGAGCCATCCTTGGAAGCAGGATGACCAAGCAGGGCTGCTGTGCTAACTCTTGTCTGCACATGGAGTTATGGCTAAATTTACTCCATGGCAAAAATAAATAAATGTTATGTTCTTTATTCATGTCATCCTCACAACAACCATTTCGGAGATGAAACTCAGAGAGGTTAAAAAACTTGTCCAAGGTCACACAGCTAATAAGTGGAAAGTCAGGATTCAAACTCAGACTTCAAAATTCATGATTTATCACTTTAGTAATTTTTTGAAACTATTTTCATTTGTCTAACCTCATGGATAAGAAGTTTTATACATTTTCACACAGCCATGATTCAAAGAAATTGTCTTCATATAACCTCTTTTAAACCACAGTGTTTTTTCATGGCTTTTAATTTTCAGGCTTGGAAAATCATTCTAATTACCACATGCAAGCCTTTCCTGATCTTACAGGCTTTCCTAAGCCTTTGTGTTTCTGAATTAGAGGATCTGAATGGTTTTTGTTTTTCCATTTTCCTAGAGAAGGCTTGTCTGGTCTTTGACCACTAATTTCAGTTCCACTATTCTTTCTGTGGTCTTCCCTGGTGGGGCAGTGGTAAAGAATCCGCCTGTCAATGCAGGAGATGCAGGTTTGATCCCTGGGCAGGGAAGATCCCCTGGAGAAGGAAACGGCAACCCACTCCAGTACTCTTGCCTGGGAAATCCTGTGGACAGAGGAGCCTGGCGGGCCACAGTCCATGGGATAACAAAGAGTCGGATATGCCTGAGTGATGAAATAGCATTCATTCTCTACCTCCCTCAGCAGAACTGCAAACAGGGAAGATCTCACTGTGCCATCGCTTTTGAACAAAAACAGGGCAGCATTTTCTGTCTTATGTCTGTCCCTGTAATTCTCATGGTGTTAACCATATTGTCTACCTCGGTATATAAGACAATGATGTAGATAATAGTCTTTAAACGCCCCGAAGATGGCCATCTGGGATATAGCTATTAACTAATAGAGTTTTCCTCTCTGTCAGTCAACTTTAGATTATTTTTTTTTTCTGGTTGAAATGAAGAGATCCACTGTTCACTATATCCATCCCCAGGAGAATACATTATAGCTTCAAGAAAAGTTTGAGTGTTAACACATGTGCTAGAATATGATACAGATGTCTAATGTCTTACTGTAATATTATTTTACTGTTCGTAGCCACCTGCTTTTTTGATCCCTGTGTAAGTTTTCTTGCTTTATTCCATAACACCTGCTCTCGAGAATATATTTACAGTGTGTTATCTTTTCTAAGTGGTTGGCACATATGTTAGGAAAAGGTTGATTTTTACTGGTGTTCAGTAAATACCTTGAGGATTCCTTGTTATTTTATTTTCAGTGTTACTTTATCTCAGGATAATACCAAAGTACTACTTTTACTGAAACATCAGGTAAGAAGTCAAGCTAGAGGACTGAGGTGTGATCCTTTCAAGAGCTCCTGGATAGGAAGCAACGTATTTTTAGTTTTATTAATAACTTTTTAAAAAGAATTGTGAAACTTTTAAATGACTACCTAATGCTGTGTCCTTTATTTCTATAGGCTTATAGAGCTCATGTCTATTTCGTTATGCTTCCTCAGTCTCACTCATCTTATTGGTCAAAACATCTGCTACCTTCTATTCAGTCTTTGCACTGAGGTTCCTTTTTCAAACATTGCAACCTCAGAGAGGCCTATTGTATCCTAAGTGGCTTCAGCTTATCCCTCCTTCCCCCAACAGTAAATCTCTGCTGCTGCTGCGGCTAAGTCGCTTCAGTCATGTCCAACTCTGTGTGACCCCATAGACGGCAGCCCACCAGGCTCCCCCGTCCCTGGGATTCTCCAGGCAAGAACACTGGAGTGGGTTGCCATTTCCTTCTCCAGTGCATGAAAGTGAAAAGTGAAAGTGAAGTCGCTCAGTCATGTCCGACTCTTAGCGACCCCATGGACTGCAGCCTACCAGGTTCCTCCATCCATGGGATTTTACAGGCAAGAGTACTGGAGTGGGGTGCCATTGCCTTCTCCGAATAAATCTGTACCACCCGTTTAATATCACTCATGATACTAATCTCTGAGACCGTCGCTTTTCTTGGTTCGCTCACTGTCTCTTTCTCCCCCTTGACTGTAAAGCTCCATGAGGGCAGTGTTGTCTCTCGTCTGTCTTGACTACCTCTGGATGTTCAAGTTACTGCAAAGTATGTGGTCATTTAGTTCTTGTCTGATGAATCACATGATTAATTTATTAAAGATGGGCTTTCCAGGTGGTGCTAGTGGTAAAGAAGCCAACTGCCAGTGCAGGAGACACAAGAGATGCGGGTTCAGTCCCTGCGTTGGGAAGATCCCCTGGAGAAAGAACTGGCAGCCCACTCCAGTATTCTTGCCTGGAGACTCCCAAGGATGGGGGAGCATGGGGGGCTACAGTCCACGGGGTCGCAAAGAGTAGGATGCACTGAAGCAAGAGCACACACCACGCACAGAAAAGTGAGCGATTGGTGTTCGACGTGACGTTCAGTCTTTACCTACTCGTGTGCATCAGATTTTCTTTGCGTTTCTTGGAACTTGAGGAGGATATCCAGACCGACCTTGGATTTAGGTTCCAGTGATTAACTAACTAAAAAGTTAATAATGTGTATATTTAATCTCTAAGCTTAATCACCCTTTCTGATTCTTCGGACCTGAAGATTCTGTATCTGGTATAAATCATGACAAAGAACTCTTGCCAAGTTTCAGGATACCAAATACATACTTTTTGTGTGTCTATTGGAAATACTGTAAACACAGAGAAGCATAGATAGGAATATAATGTAACGCTTGCAATCCAGCTACTTAGTTTTCTTCAGTCTACTTTTGCCATGTTTGCCAGATTTTTTTAAAGAAATATATTACACGAAGAGTTGAAAACCCTTATGCATCCTTCCCTGATTCCTTAACCTTTCTTTCTAGAGAGAACCATGCGATCTATATTTTGGTTATTTGTCAATCTTGTGCATGTTTTAATACAATTGCATAGATATTTATTCCTAAACAATTCATTATCTTGGTTTGCATGTTTTCAAATGTTTCATGCATAATATCATAGTATGTGTAATCATGACCTTGATTTTTTTCACTCAACATCAAGTTTTGGAAATTCATCCATAATGATGCATCTTATCAATGAGCTGTAATATCTCATTTATTGTCATTGCTACATGTAATCCCACTGAAAGGCAGTTCTTCACTGTGCTTATCTGTTTGCGAGTGGCTGGGCACTGAATCACCCACTCCAGTGGTCCTGCCTGGAGAATCCCAGGGACAGAGGAGCCTGGTGGGCTGCCAGAGTCTATGGGGTCGCACAGAGTCGGACACGACTGACGCGACTTAGCAGCAGCAGCAGCAGCAGGGCACTGAACCTGTTCTCAGCGCCTCGTTGTTGGTGCTGATGGTGCCGCGGGTGCTCTTGTGTCTTTCTGTCTGTGCTGACGCGCAGGGGTCTCTGCAGAGCAGTGTCTTACAGTCTCTTTTACCTTCTTGCATCAGAGACAACAGGAGCCTTTGCAAAGCACCTTTCAGTGAACAGGCAGCTTGCTTCTGGTTGAAGGCAGACAGCCTGCCTGCCCAAGGGACTCTGGGGCTCAGTCTTGCCACACCTGCCAACCATCTGTGGCAGAGTTTGGGGAAGCTGTCTTCTGGAGCAGGAGTCTTTGTAGTTCTCTAAAAGTATTCTTTAAAACTGTGCATTTCCTTGTGCATGTTTAGATTGATGCTAAAACTTGTCAAAGTAAGTTTAATGGTTGCAAAGCATATAATTTCCAGTGTATTGCAAACACTGACATTTAAAAATAAAACTGTTATGTCACTCTTAAATGTATTTATTGAGTACATACTACAGTGATTTGACACTCATCATTTTTCTTTCAAAAATGTGTGAACAAAAAAAAAAAAAAGAAAAGAAAAAATGTGTGAACAAGCATTTAAAATTATGTGAAAATGTTCTTTACCAATTTGAAATTTTACATCCTTCCTTTCTGAACTCATATTTCAATTTTTCTTCCCCCCCTATGTTTCTGCCTTCAGTTCAGTTCAGTCCCTCAGTCACGTCCAGCTCTTTGTGACCCCATGGACTGCAGCACATCAGGCTTCCCTGTCCTTCACCAACTCCCAGAGCTTGCTCAAATTCATGTACATCGAGTCAGTGATGCCATTCAGCCATCTCATTAGGAAGTTTCTCCCTAAAGAAATATTTTTTTTCATCTTTTTGGCTTTCACTGCTAGTACTGTAAAGTCAGGTTTATTAAGATGCAGTTTACAGATCATAGAATTGTCCACTAATAGACGTATTATGGTCTTATGGTTTTGATAAACGTATGCAGTTGTGTAACCAACACCATAATCGACATATAAAATATTTCTATTCCTTTCAATTCCCTCCCTACACTCCCGGTCTCTGGTACCACTGATTATTATTATTATTGTCCCTATGCTATCGTCTTTTCCAGAATGCCATGTAAATGGAATCATACAATTTGTAATCTTCTGTATTGGGCTTCTTTCCCTCAATGTAATGGATGCAAAACTCATCCATGTCATTGCACAGATCAGGTTAAACCATCGGTCACATCCTGTTGTGCGGAGGCACCAGTTTTATCTGTTCGTGGACATTGCCTCGTTTCCAGTTGGAGTGACTCTGAATGTCGCTGCTGTGTAGACATTTGTGTTCAGGTTTTTATTTGGATATTTACCCCCATTTCTTTTGAGTCAATAAGTGTGATTTCTGAGCCACATGATGGGTGTATGTTTGATCTTATAAAGAGACTGGGAAGCTTTTTCTGAATTCACTTTGCTATCCCCATTCCCACAGGCAGAAGATGGGACTCCAGCTGCTGTCCACTGGCGCTAGCACGTGGCGTTATTAATTTTTGTTTTGTTTTTTTTAGCCATTTCTAATAGGTGTATGGTGGTATCTCATTGTGCTTTTAATTCGTGCTTCCCTAATGACTGAGGACTCAAACAACGGTTTCTTGTCCTGTTTGCCATCCACGCCTTTGTAATGCAGGATCTGTTCAAACCTTTGCTTGTATTTTAATATTCTTTTTAAACTACTGAGTTGTGAGAGATTTCTACGTATTCCAGATGCAAGTCCCAGCCTGTGACTTTCATTTTCATTTTCTTTTAAAGACAGAAGTTCTTTATTTTGTTGAGATCCAATTTGTCAGTTTTTTAGGATTCACGCTTTTTTTGGTCTTATTCTTTGCCTAATACAAGCATGATGGTTAGTTTTAAGTGTGACCCTGGCTAGACTGTGGTATCCAGTTTTTCATCAGACACCAGTCTAGCTGTTGCTGTGAAGATATTTTTAAGATGTGATTAATGTTTAATTAATTTAATTGGGGCTTCTCTGGTGGTTCAGCAGTAAAAATCCACCTGAATACAGGAGAGGTATTTGATCCCTGGGTCAGGAAGATCCCCTGGAGAAGGAATGGCAACCCACTCCAGTATTCTTGCCTGGTAAATCCCATGGACAGAGGAGCCTGGCAGGCTGCAGTCTATGGGGTTGCAAAAGAGCTGGGCATGACTTAGCGACTATACGACATAGTTAAATGGTGGCCTTTGAGTAAAGTAATTACCCTTCCTAATGTGGGTGGGCCTCACCTAACCAGTTAATGTCTATAAGAAAAAGACTGAGATTCCTTGAGTAAGAAGGAATTCTGCCTCTAGACTGAATTCAGACTTGAGAGACTGTAATTTCAACTCTTCCCTGACTCTCTGTTATTTTTCCTTGATCTTTATACTTGTCTATCTTTGTGCCAATACCACACTCTCTTAATTATATGATTTTATCTTGAGAGTCCTTTGGACTGCAAGGAGATCCAACCAGTCCATTCTAAAGGAGATCAGTCCTGGGTGTTCATTGGAAGGACTGATGCTAAAGCTGAAACTCCAATACTTTGGCCACCTCATGAGAAGAGTTGACTCATTGGAAAAGACTGATGCTGGGAGGGATTGGGGGCAGGAGGAGAAGGGGAAGACAGAGGATGAGATGGCTGGATGGCATCACCGACTCAATGGACATGAGTTTGAGTAAACTCCGGGGGATGGTGATGGACAGGGAGGCCTGGCGTGCTGCAATTCATGGGGTCACAAAGAGTCAGACACGACTGAGCGACTGAACTGAACTGAACTGATAAGTCCTGATATCCAGTAGTATAAGTCCTAGAGCCTTAGGATTTCTTCAAAATTGTCTTGACTGTCCTAAACTCAGTGTGGTGCCTTATAAAATTTCAAGCTCACATTCTTAACCACCATTTTACTGCTCTATAAGTTTTATTAGCTTTCATTTTAATGAAATAGTCAAGACAGCGAAGCCAACTGACCCCCAAGCCTGTATTCTTGATAACTACGCTTACTGCCTCTAGGCCAGAGTTAAAGACGGACATCACTGGTATATTTTTATCACTTGTTTTCATTTTTATGTTTTTATCATTTTTAAAACATTTTCCAGCTTATTATTTTGTTTCCACTATTAATTTTCAACTTATTATAAACCACCTTCAGTGGAAAAAATGGGAGTGAATTCCCAGTTTAGGATCAGTGTGAGATACGGAAGGACTGACCGAGGTGTCAGTTACTGTGAGCCCGTTCACTGACTGTGCGGTCTGTTACTCTAGAGAAAGGAGTCTTAGAGGTAAATGCTCAGAAGGCCGTACTTGCAGAGCTCAGATTAAATAGAACTAGAAAAGTATTAATAGGTCAGATGTGAAAGAGGATATACTAATATTAATATGTACACCCAAACATATCTCTGACATGTCTGATAGAGCAACTTTGTTTTAGAGAGTTTATCCATAATGAATCTTGCTTAAACTTGCTCTGTAACATCCCTGTATTATAATAGAAGAATCCTCACTTCTTTCTTTTTATAATTAGAAAACACAAGACCTTATAAGGTTATGCTCAGAGTCAGTCAAGCTGAATATCAGGTAATCCTATGTCATAAACCCATTCACCCCATACTTAGAAATCATTGTCTCCAAGAATGATAGGAACAGGTCTATATGAGCCTGGCAGTACACGGCAGCCTACAAGTGGGCTTGGTTTGGCGAAGGCAGAGTGTGCACTTAGTGTTCTCGTGTGTGTAACAGAAAATCATGGATACATGTAAGTAATTGATATGTGTTTAGTGTTTTGTTTCTTGGTTTTCTGGGGGAACTTTTTGTTTTGGGCAGCTTACCATAGCTAAATAAATTAAATGCAGTGTAGCTCATTGAAAAACACAACAAATATAAGCTGGGTAAGTGGAGGTTTCATAGAATTATACCATAATCAGTATTATACTTGCTAAAGTATCAGTAAGACAAGGAAGAGGGCAGAACAGGTGCTGTGGTCCTGAAAAAATCAATGCCAACATCTGGAACAGAAAAGCTGATTAAAGGAAAAAAGCAAGAAATGACCTAAATGTCATAAAAGAAGAGGTACGTTTCTAATGTCTTTAAATACAAAGGAAGAAGCAGGACAGAGTAGACTAAAGGAAAAACAGTCGTATAATATGAGCCTGTCCACCAGAGCTCAACAAAAACAATGCAAAGTAGAAGAACACGGGGCTAAATACTGAAAACAATAGCGACTGAGTTCTGATCAAAGGACAGGAAGGTGGGGGAACGTATTTTGGCAAAAAGAAAAGTCAAAAGAAAGCAGAAAGTACAGTTTAGGTCAATTCCAATGAGGTAAAGGAATAGAGGAAAATAATACCAATAGACCACGTTCTCAGAAAATGAATGTATACCCTGATGTTATGCACATTGCTTAGCAACAAGCAATTAAAAAAAAAATGAAAAAAGAAGTACAAAAAGCAATTAAAGAGACATATGCCTTGTAAAGTAATCAGGTACAAGGTGAAAATGAGACAAGCCAAGATGAAAAGTGAATTTAGACCTTAAAGAAGGTTAAAATAATATTCACATTTGTTAACTGTCTCTTAGGTCAGTTTTAAAAAACAGACACTGGCTTGTAATAACCATTAAATAAAATAATTGTCCAAAGTAGACCTATTGATGCTATCAGAAATGTTCTCCATACTATTTGTGTAAACATTGAAAATAGATTTAGATATTCATATGGTTTAATATTTTAAGAAAGTATATTTTAATTCAGTATGATAAAAACAAATCTGTGAAAATGATTACTTAAAAATATGATTTAGGAAGGCATTTGGCAATGATTTCCATCTTTCATTTTCTTATTTTGGATATAAGTTGTTGCTTTGTACATATTTAATACTTTATTTAAAATATTTAGAATAGCAGGTAGCATCCAACATGTTTGTAAAGTTCAAAAGCACCTTTATGTAAATAATAGCTTCTAAAGGCCAGTAGACGCATTTCAAAATAAGCAAATAAATCGATTCCGCCCATTCTCAACAGTGAAAATAGAATGCATTTCAATATATAAATTTAGATTTGACCTTGTAAACACTGAAAGCATTATAAACCTCAAATACCACAGTTACCACAGAATTCATCTGGAGAAAACTACTGTCTCAAAATATTCTTCAGAGTCTGTCTGAACTGCAAACTAGAATTTTCCTTCTCTCTTTTGAGAGTCTCAGGTTGTTTTCCTCTGACCTGTGTAGGCTGAGCGCTAAAGAATTGATGCTTTTGAACTGTGGTGTTGGAGAAGACTCTTGAGAGTCCCTTGGACTGCAAGGAGATCCAACCAGTCCATCCTAAAGGAGATCAGTCCTGGGTGTTCTTTGGAAGGAATGATGCTAAAGCTGAACCTCCAGTACTTTGGCCACCTCATGCGAAGAGTTGACTCATTTGAAAAGACCCTGATGCTGGGAAAGATTGAGGGCAGGAGGAGAAGGGGACGACAGAGGATGAGATGGCTAGCTAGTATCACAGACTCAGTGGATGTGAGTCTGAGCATACTCTGGGAGATGGTGATGGACGGGAGCCTGGCGTGCTGCAGTCTACGGGGTCGCAAAGTAGGAACAACTGAGCGACTGAGCAACAAGGTAGTAAGTGACCAGCATCGCGGCAGTGCAGTCCGCATCTCCCACAGTCTTGGAGAGAAAGCACGGACTTCATTACAAATGTAGAAACAATTGAACAAAAAATGATAATGATCAGTCTCTTCATTACTGAGTTTTGGGACCTGAATGTCATTACTCATGATACAGTGTAGCAACTTTCTGTGAATTAGAATTTTTCCTGCTCACTATTTTGGGAATGATCAGTTGAAGTACACAGTGGGTTCTCAAAATAGTTACTCAGTGACTTACTATATAAAGGGTGCCTTTTGAGTCCCTGATGGCTCAGTTGGTAAAGAATCCGCCTGCAATGCACAAGATCGTGGTTTGATTCCTGGGTCAGGAAGATCCACTGGAGAAGGGAAAGGCTACCCAGTCAAGTCTCTTCAAAACTCTGCAGTGCCTTCCGATTTTATATATATTTGTTGTTGTTGTTTATTGTGCTTTTTGTTTGTCTTCAGCCATGTGGCCCAGAATGCAGGATCTTAATTCACCGACAAGGAATCAAACCCGTGCCCCATGCAGGGAAAGCATAGAGCCCTAACCCCTGGACCTCCAGGAATCCTCTGATTGCACAATTAGATCAAACTCAGTTCAGTCACTTCAGTTGCTCAGTCGTGTCCGACTCTTTGCAACCCTGTGGACTGCAGCATGCCAGGCCTCCCTGTCCATCACCAACTCCCAGAGTTTACTCAAACTCATGTCCATCGAGTCGGTGATGCCCTCCAACCATCTCATCCTCTGTCGTCCCCTTCTCCTGCCCTTAATCTTTCCCAGCATCAGGGTCTTTTCAAATGAGTCAGCTCTTTGCATCAGGTGGCCAAAGTATTGGAGCTTCAGCTTCAGCATTAATCCTTCCAGTGAACAGTCAGGACTGATTTCCTTTAGGATGGACTGGTTGGATCTCCTTGCAGTCCAAGGGACTCTCAAGAGTCATTTCCAACACCACAGTTCAAGACCATCAATTCTTCGGCACTCAGCTTTCTTTATAGTCCAACTCTCACATCCATACATGACCACTGGAAAAAACCATAGCCTTGACTAGATGGACCTTTGTTGGCAAAGTAATGTCTCTGCTTTTCAATATGCTATCTAGGTTGGTCATAACTTTTCTTCCAAGAAGTAAGCGTCTTTTAATTTCATGGCTGCAGTCACCATCTGCAGTGATTTTGGAGCCCCCCAAAATAAAGTCTGACACTGTTTCCAATGTTTCCCCATCTATTTCCCATGAAGTGATGGGACCGGATGCCATGATCTTAGTTTTCTGAATGTTGAACTTTAAGCCAACTTTTTCACTCTCCTCTTTCACTTTCATCAAGAGGCTCTTTAGTTCCTCTTCACTTTCTGCCATAAGGGTGGTGTCATCTGCATATCTGAGGTTATTGATATTTCCCCTGGCCATCTTGATTCCAGCTTGTGCTTCATCCAGCACATCCGGCCAGGCATGCTGCATGATGTACTCTGCATATAAATTAAATAAGCCTGCCTGCCTGCCAAGTCACTTCAGTCGTGTCCGACTCTTTGTGACCCCATGGGGTTCTCCAGGCAAGAACACTAAACTGGGTTGCCACTTCCTCCTCCCTGGTAAATAAGCAGGGGGACAGTCTACAGCCCGACGGCCTCCTTTCCCGGGTTTGTATAAGTCAGTTCCATTCTGGTTCTAACTGTTGCTTCCTGACCTGCACACAGGTTTCTCAGGAGATGGGTGAGGTGGCCTGGTTAACCCTACCTCCCTTTGTTTTACCAGCTTTAACTCATCTCAGACTTCATGTAGTTAACACATTCGCAGGATGGTTTAGCTTCAGAGTGACCAGGAGGAAATGCAACAGATAGCAAGAGTACAAACTGAGAGAAAACTGTTACTATATGAAAAAGCCTCTCATTCATGTGAATGTAATGGGGGAAAAACGTGTTAAATGTAAGTAAACATGTAATATGTGCAATGTAAGACTTTTCTCATCCTGCGGAGCCCCTAAACCTTTCTTAAAGGACAGTGAGGAAATATACATCTTCCTCAACACCTGGGGACCCAGCTCATCAAGTTGGTCACTTCCTAAAGCCTTCCTGAGTCTGGAGCCGCGTCCACAGGCCTGTCAGGAAGCCCTTGCCCCGGCAGTCTCTGGTCTTCGGCCCTAGACACACAGTAACAGGGCAGCTTCGGCCTGGCCTTTCTGAAAAATAAGTACAAATGGCAGGAAGTGCAGGCTGTGAGCCGCCAGTGCGTTAGCTGTGACCCTGGGAGAGCTGATGGGTCGGGAGGAAAGGTGTAAATTGCAGGATAATATCAAGGGGAGGTCAGGCTGTTAGTAATTCAGGGAATGTGATGGACTTAAAGAAAAGGCATGAATTACGGGGTAATATAAAGCAGAGGTCAGTACATTAGTAACACGAGAAAACTGGCAGCTTTGGGAAGAAAAGGTGCAAACCGTGGGATAGTGTAAAGCAGGCGCTTCAGTGTACAGACGTGCTTACATCTGGTCAAGGAGGCACGCTGGCCGTACCGACCATGGCCAGAAGCTTCAGGATTTTTGTCCTTCCATTTCGCAGCAGATCTTTATGTCTTTTAGAGTTATTAACTAGATTCCAAGTGAATATTGCAGAGAAGAATTATTATGCTTGTTTAGTACAGAAAAAACTGAGTCAGAAAGATTCCCTCAAAACCTCTGAATGCGTGAACCTGTAAAGCACATACTTGTCAGCTCTAATAAATGCGTATCTTTGCGGGGGACACAGTCCTGCACGTCGTCACACATTCTTCACAAGGCTCTGTCACTTCTGGGTTCAAGATGGAATTTAAAACAATCATGCCGTTTAAAACATTTTAAATAAAATTTTTAGTTGACGTATGACAGATAATGATAGACCGCGGGAACTCCTGGACCTCTCTCGTTTCTGCACATCTTATGAGTAAGGCACTGACTGCCTTTTGCCCCACAGTCCCTTTTCAAGAATGTTTATATAGCGAGCATCCTTGGAAGATGCAGTCAGTGTTTCTTCCCAGAACAAAAGGCAGGCATGCTTACCAGCCATCCTAAAAGGCCCGGGCTCTGCAAGCTCAAGGCCCCGCCTCTGGGATGCGGCTCTTTACGTGCGTAGCCACCTCTCCGAGCCCATCCACATCGCATCCCCCCACAGAACCCAGAGGTTCGGAAGGCGATGCAAATGCACGACGCTCGCGCTGCTTGCTGCGCTGTAAATTGTGCGCCCTCTGCCTCCGAGCCGGGAGACCTGCACCTTCTGCCGGCATCCGTGAGACCGATGGGCTGCTTTGCTAGCTTGCAGTGAGACTGAACGCTCAGGTCCTTCACAGTTCTTAAGGGTTTCATCAGTGAGGATGGGACGCTCACAATGACACGGCTTTCTGGAAAAATGATTCGGAAATCACGGTTCTTAACAGAAGTTTAAGCAAGTCCGGGGGACTCGGTAGCGGATATGCTGACCAAGTTACAGTCACCCAGGCAGCTGAGCGGTCTCTGCTTTGGTCCTTGTCAATGAGGAGCTGTTAGGAAGGTAGTTGCCGTGGATTCATACACAGCTGTCCAGAGACGTCTGGGTTGCGCTTCCTCTTCTTCAGGCGGAGGGTTTCCCCACCAATACGGCGGGCAGCCTCAAGTCCCCATCGTACACGCTAGAAATGACGAGTACACCGGCTCCTATTGAATGGGCAGAGAGTTCTACCCCGTTTCAGATAATGAAGGAAATTTTGTGACCGCTGCGGGCAGATTCCAGGAGAATCCTCAGGACTTTGGCCGAGTCTCCAGGGAGATGAAGGCACGTGATGCCTGCGAAGGAAGAAAGACAAGAGCTGAGCCGTCCTAGGCTCTATGGCGCCCACTTCAGATCCGTTTGGAGGGACAGGTCTCCAAGCTTTTGCAGTGTTTGTGCAAACTAAATAATATTCTCTTGAGGGTCCATCTTGGGAAAAGAAAAAGTTGAAAGACAAGGGAACGATACATTTGAAGTTTAAGAGAGCGGCCGCTTCTGAAGGCAAGCACAGGGCTGAGATCGGGAGGGCGGATGCAGGTACCACAGTAATACTGGCCGTTAGTTCTCTAGTTCTTGGATGGGAGTCGGCTCGTAGGTTTCGGTTTCATTATCAAGCTTCATGAGGCAGCTGTTTGTGAACATATATTCACTCTTTTGTGTGTATCAACTATTACATAATAAATTTTTGTGACCAGGTTAGGGAATTTTAGTTTATAATTAATACTGTTGGATTGCTGTGAATGACATAGCATCTGGTAGATTCCTATATGGATTTCAGTAGAGTACAGGATAGTGTCTTTCCCTGAGAGTGCTACCACATCGAACAGGAAAATGGGGCATCTACACTTGTGCAGGAAATACTAGAGAGGCTCCGTGTTGGACCTTCTTAGATAGTGAGGATATCGTGACGTTTTTGCAAATGAAGTACTCTCATATTTGCCTAAGCTAAGATCAATTTCTGCTGGATCATCGAAAAAGCAAGAGAGTTCCAGAAAAACATCGATTTCTGCTTTATTGACTATGCCAAAGCCTTTGACTGTGTGGATCACAAGAAACTGTGGAAAATTCTGAAAGAGATGGGAATACCAGACCACCTGACCTGCCTCTTGAGAAACCTGTATGCAGGTCAGGAAGCAACAGTTAGAACTGGACATGGAACAACAGACTGATTCCAAATAGGAAAAGGAGTAAGTCAAGGCTGTATATTGTCACCCTGCTTATTTAACTTCTATGCAGAGTACATCATGAGAAACGCTGGGCTGGATGAAGCACAGGCTGGAATCAAGATTGCCGGGAGAAATATCGATAACCTCAGATATGCAGATGACACCACCCTTATGGCAGAAAGTGAAAAGGAACTCAAAAGCCTCTTGAGGAAAGTCAAAGAGGAGAGTGAAAAAGTTGGCTTAAAGCTCAACATTCAGAAAATGAAGATCATGGCATCTGGTCCCATCATTACATGGGAAATAGATGGGGAAACAGTGGAAACAGTGTCAGACTTTATCTTTTTGGGCTCCAAAATGACTGCAGATGGTGATTGCAGCCATGAAATTAAAAGACGCTTACTCCTTGGAAGGAAAGTTATGACCAACCTAGACAGCATATTGTGGAGAAGGCAATGGCACCCCACTCCAATACTCTTGCCTGGAAAATCCCATGGATGGAGGAGCCTGATAGGCTGCAGTCCATGGGGTCGCTAAGAGTCAGACATGACTGAGCGACTTCACTTTCACTTTTCACTTTCATGCATTGGAGAAGGAAATGGCAACCCACTCCAGTGTTCTTGCCTGGAGAGTCCCAGGGATGGGGGAGCCTGGTGGGCTGCCGTCTATGGGGTCACACAGAGTCGGACACGACTGAGGCAACTTAGCAGACAGCATATTGAAAAGCAGAGACATTACTTTGCCAACAAAGGTCCGTCTAGTCAAGGCTATGGTTTTTCTATTGGTCATGTATGGATGTGAGAGTTGGACTGTGAAGAAAGCTGAGTGCCGAAGAACTGATGCTTTTGAACTGTGGTGTTGGAGAAGACTCTTGAGAGTCCCCAACCAGTCCATTCTAAAGGAGATCAGCCCTGGGATTTCTTTGGAAGGAACGATGCTAAAGCTGAAACTCCAGTACTTTGGCCACCTCATGCGAAGAGTTGACTCATTGGAAAAGACTCTGATGCTGGGAAGGATTGGGGGCAGGAGGAGAAGGGGACGATAGAGGATGAGATGGCTAGATGGCATCACTGACTTGATGGACATGAGTTTGAGTGAACTCCGGGAGTTGGTGATGGACAGGGAGGCCTGGTGTGCTGCGCTTCATGGAGTCGCAAAGAGTCGAACACGACGGAGCGACTGAACTGAACTGAACTGAAGATCAATTAAGAGTTATTTCTAGATTCTGTTCTTTTTCATTGCTCCTAAAAGCAGACTGTAAATGTTTTATATATTTATGGTGCTAAGGGGGCATTATCCAGGCATTTGAAAAATTTAGGAAAATGTTCTAGGTACTCTACCCACTTCTCTGTCCCAGGAGAATGGAGAAGTCTTATTTCCCTTCCTAACTCTGTCTTCTTTCTAGGAGAGAGAGAGAGAGAGAGAGAGAGAGAGAGAGACTCTGATTCTGGGAGCTCTCCAGCCCCTCCGGGTGTGGGAGGACAGCAGCTCCTCGGTCCAGCTGACCTTGAGAGTTAAGACACTAGATTCTTTGCGAGGTCACCCTTAGGGTGCTGTCCTCATACTACTGCTAAAGATTTTTATCACCCACTGGAGACTAAACGCTTTTCATGCTTTGTTTCATTTACTCTTTCCAGCACACCCAGGGTGGCTGTTATCATCACCTCCGTTTTATATTTGTTTGTTTGTTTGTTTGGCTGCGCTGGGCCTTGAGAGTCCCTTGGACTGCAAGGAGATCCAACCAGTCCATCCTAAAGGAAATCAACCCTGAATATTCATTGGAAGGACTGATGCTGAAGCTGAAGCTCCATTACTTTGGCCACCTGATGCAAAGAGCCAACTCATTGGAAAAGACCCTGATGCTTGGAAAGATTGAGGACAGGAAGAGAAGGGGCTGACAGAGGCTGAGATGGTTGGATGGCATCACTGACTCAATGGACTTGAATTTGAGCAAACTCCAGGAGACAGTGAAGGAGAGGGAAGCCTGGCGTGCTGCAGTCCATGGCGTAGTTCTAGCCAGAAGGCAAAGTCTGTTCTGCAGACTCTACAGCTCATGCTTTTAGCAATGCTACAGCCTTGTCATCTCATCCCTTAATTCTAACAGTAACATGGGGGTGTAAGGAACTTTTTTCCATCATGAACACCAGAAGTTATGTAGTGGGGACAAGTGGGCAAGCTCTGTGACCTCCAGGCAGGATGGGGACTCCCAGGCTGAGATCCTGTTACTCCTGTTTCTAGAGAATTTTATACTTTTCCTTCTTATCAAAAGCTTGTTTTGATCTGGGTAGTTAATATTATTGGATAAGTTGGAGTTAACTTTTCTAAAGTGTGAGGAGGAGGGACAAGCACCTCGGAGATGTTTTTATTTTGCTAAACATGGTGACATTTCTTTCACCTGTGTGCTTTTGTTTCTATGAGAAAGCGAGCAGGGTGCGAACTGTGCTTCTGTCTCTGGTCTTCTCGTGAAAGCCACGCATGCCATTTTCCTCCTGATCTATAATTGGTCCCTAGGAGGGAAGTAAATTACTTGACTCAAAACCAGGCTTCAAAGGCAGAGTTTGAAGTGTCTTTCTTTATCCTGAGCTTGCAGATTTGTCTTTAGTCGGCTACTGAGAAAAATAAACAAACAAATACTTTAATCTGACTTACAGAGCACTTAAAACAAGGAAGGCGGCAGAAAAGAAGCAGGAGGCACCTCCCGGGGGGACGCCCCAGGCCGGCAGCATCTGGAAGGCAAGTGCTGCTGCTTGAGACGGGGGAGAGCCCCAGGGGAGTGTCTGCAGGACAGCGTTTGGCAGAAGGTTCGTGCCGCGGCTCTGTGGGGACTTTTGTCTCCACCTGTTCCTGTTGTTGTCTAGTCGCTAAGTCATGTCCAGCTCTTTGCGACCTCGTGGACTGTAGCCCGCCAGGCTCCTCTGTTGACATGTACTTATCCGCACCTTATTTTGGTGGGAAAGACCATGAGTGTTAGTTGCTCAGTTGTATGCGACTCTCTGCGACCCCATGGACTGTAGCCCGCCAGGCTCCTCTGTCCATGGGATTCTCCAGGCTAGAATACTGGAGTGGATTGCCATGTCCTATAGTACAGCCACCGGAAAGCCACCCAGGGAATCTCTCTAGAAGGAAAGGAAGGTTCAAGACCACAGGTGGGGGGTGCCCTTCATTTATGAGCTTAATGTAAGCCACTCTGCTTAGATAAGTGGGTGAGAGGTTCTGGGCTTCCCTCTGCGGTCCTGGGACCCTCCTCAACCAGTGATGAGGCCCAGGAATACCTGCTCATCCACGGACCAGTCAGCGCAGGCGAGGTGCTCGCACCCCGCTGCTTGGCCGAGCTCACCCCAGAGCCGTGGGAATGGGTGGGGTCTTCTCCTCCCAAGTCACGGGGATCCTTGATAACAGCCATGGGGGCGGGTCTGGGGTTTCTAGGGAAACTAAACAGTGCCAGCAGCATAGGGGTATTTATGTCTTAAACCTCACACCTCCTTACAGAACCTTATCAGTAAGAGAGCGGGAGTGCATTACTTTCAGAGTCGACGGTGAGGCCGTCTTGAGTCCCTGAAGCCTGTGTCCCCACACCAGCCTTCCCCTGACACACTCGGGTGGCCACCAGTCTGCTCGTAGCTCTCAGGTTACCCCGTGGTGTTTGTCTCTGACACTTCCGTGCCGTTGGAGAGTCTGATTTTTTTAATATATATTTATTTATTATTTATTTGGCTGGACCAGGTCTTCCTTGGAACATGAGGGGTCTTCGCTCTTCATCGTGGCACTCATGGTCTTTGGTTGAGGCAGGCAGACTCTCAGCTGCGGCGTGTGGGGTCCGGATAGTTCCATGATTAGCCACTGAACCCCGGCCCCTGTGTCAGGAGCACAGAGGCTTAGCCACTGGGCCACCTGGAGAGCCCCAGATCTGAAGTTTAAGTAGGCTAAGTGTGGGGGTGTGGTAGGTGGAATTCAAAAAAGGTGTAGATCCTATTTGTTTAGGATAGTTATGCATTATTTAAAACTTATTTAAAACTTTGAACAGTGTTCCTCACTGACATATTAGAATGACTGTATCAACAGGAGTTTGGTAGAGGGGAATGGCAAACAGGGGCTGCTGCTGCTGCCGCCAAGTCGCTTCAGTCGTGTCCGACTCTGTGCGACCCCATAGACGGCAGCCCTCCAGGCTCCACCGTCCCTGGGATTCTCCAGGCAAGAACACCGGAGTGGGTTGTCATTTCGTTCCCTAATGCATGAAAGTTAAGAGTGAAAGTGAAGTCGCTCAGTCGTGTCTGACTCTTACGACCCCATGGACTGCAGCCCACCAGGCTCCTCCATCCATGGGATTTTCCAGGAAAGAGTACTGGAGTGGGGTGCCATTGCCTTCTCCGAAACAAGGGTTAATGGCCAGTAAAAAGTTTCGTGATCTTTTGTTCTCTGTATATTTTATCTAAGTTTAAAGAGTTTGTTGTTGTTATTGTTTATTTGTTTACTCTCTGGTTGCGGTGCGTGGGCTTCTCATGAGTGGCTTCTCTCATGAAGCACAGGCCCCACGTGCGGACTCAGTAATCGGGGCACGTGGACTGAGTTGCTCTGCAGCATATGCGATCTTAGTTCCCTGACCAGGGATCCAAGTCATGCCCCCTGCATTGGCAGGCAGATTCTTAACCACTAGACCACCAGGGAAGTCCTCAGTTCAGTTCACTTCAGTCGCTCAGTCATGTCTGACCCTTTGTGACCCCATGGACTGCAGCACGCCAGGCCTCCCTGTCCATCACCATCTCCCGGAGTTTACTCAAAGTCATGTGCATCAAGTTGGTGATGCCATCCAACCATCTCATCCTCTGTCGTCCCCTTCTCCTCCTGCCTTCAGTCTTTCCCAGCATCAGGGTCTTTTCAAATGAGACAGTTTCGCATAGGTGGCCAAAGGATTGGTTTCAGCTTTAGCATCTGTCCTTCCAATGAATATTCAGGACTGATTTCCTTTAGGACGGACTGGTTTGATCTCCTTGCAGTCCAAGGGATTAGGGAAATCCTAAAGAGATTTTAAAATTCAGAATAAATGAATGTCCATTTTTTAAAAACGGGAATGGTTTTATTTCTTACAATTTTTACTTCTCTAAATCATACAAAGCTATATTGAATTCAGAAATCTTGGCAAATAAGGCAAAATATATAACATTAGAAAATTTTAACCCCAGGTTCTTTCTTCAAAATATTAACCAACTGCATTTTGCTAATATTCACATTAAGTAGTAATATCAAAACGAGCATTTGTGGCCACATCAACAAACATGCATCCCGTGCAGGGTGCTTCCTAGTTGCTGGGGATACAGAGGAATAGAAGGCGATCTTCCTGTCCTCAGAAACCAGCGTATGATGTATTTGGAGAAAATGACAAAAACATGGAAAATAAATAGTAGCACATTATTCACTGCCTGTTTCCACTAAGTCTAAGTGTTAGTCGCTCAGTTGTGTCTTAACTCTTTGCGACCCCGTGGACTGTAGCCCACCAGGCTCGTCTGTCCATGGGATTCTCCAGGCAAGAATACTGGAGTGGGTTGCCATTTCCTTCTCCAGGGGATTTTTCCCTACCCAGGAATTGAACCCAGGTCTCCCACATTGCAGACAGATCCTTTACCGTCTGAGCCACCAGGGAAGCCCCCTAGTTCCACTAGGTGAGATGAAATAAGCAGTTCAGAAAAGGGAGCGATTCTTCAGGGAGGGATGGTCCTGCAGAGATTGAGAGAGGCTCTGATCCTGTAAGGAAGGGGAAGACCTCACAGGTTGCCAAGTAAGTTTGCTTTTGCAGTTGCATTTTATTCCATTTCCCCTAAAATTATTATTAGAGCATACTGTTTGATTCCAAGATTTGCTTTGGTATATTACAGTTTCCTATGGAATTGCTCGGATGCTAGGAAATATTGAAGGCAAAAAGGGAAGAGGATGACAGAAGGTGAGAAGGTTAGATAGGATCACCAACTCAGTGGAGATGAATCTGAGCAAACTCCGGGAGACAGTGAAGGCAGGGGAGGAAGGACTTAGTGACTGAACAGCGATAGCAATAGAATTGTTAGGATCTGGTCTCATGGATCACTTCTGACTGTGTGTTCTCGAAAACTTCTGTAATGGTTCCCTATTGTTCCTTTAGAATTATTTTACAATAATACAATTGTAAATTTCTTTTATAGTGAGAACAAAACTATTGCCAGAAGCAAACTAGAGGATATAGGTATCAACAGGTGTATTTCTTGTAACATAAATGTAAGGACCGTTTCTTATCTATAAGAGCTAAAGAGTGTTCTACCGACGCAGCCGCCGTCTCTCAGCATCTGCTCCTCGCTGCGGCCTCGACCTGACACATTCACTCGTGAGAATTTCAGAAAACTGAATCTGACTACAGTCAAGCTGGCAGAGTTCTTCCCTGGATTTATTTGACGTTAATTTGTTGGATTAGTCTTCAATCAATAAATTGGGAGTAAACATGAAATTTCCATTTAGTGTTATTTCTTCCCATTAATCATTTCCTGTCCTTGACTCTCCATCTCTTTCCACCAAGTCTGTGAGTGCCCATCTTTGGCCTGTGAGTTCCTTCTGGGTAGGCCTCATGGACTCCCTGGAGCTTTGAGTAGTGCTCAATGAAAGCTTAGTGAATGAGTGAAAACAGCATTTTACATATGATTAGAAAGAAGAAATATGGAGGACGTTAGCTATAAATACACATGTATGATTTTAATTTTCACATGTATTTTTTTTTTAAACAATCTTAAAAAAAAAAAAGTATTTATTTGGCTGCCTCCAGTCCTCAATGCAGGGTGCAGTATGCAGGCTCTTAGGCTGCGGCATTGGACTCTCTGGTTGCGGTTCTCAGGCTCCAGAGCGCAGGCTCAGCGGTTGAAGCACTTGGGTTTAGTTGCTCCTCGGCACATGAGATCTTAGTCCCTTGACTAGGGATCGAACCCCTGCATTGCAAGGTGGATTCTTAACCGCTGGACCACCGGGGAAGCCCCCTAAACAATCCATCTTATGAAAGTAACTTCCTGCTGGTCTTACCTAGTCAGAAGCTAATCTTGATTTGAAGGAAGCAGGATTTATGAGCCTCTCAAGGAGGCTCATATTTTTGAACATCAGTTATTTTGTAAGAAGGGCCTGTTTTCTGTGACATATTAACACATCTGATGAAGTGGATGTTCACATTTTAGAAGCTCTTTGGCTGCCTCTTCTGCATAATTAAGTTCTTTTCAGAGCAGCTTCTACACTGTCGACGCCACATGTGTATTTCAGACTAGTGAACACAGCTAGAATCTGATCACCAGCTTCTCAAAGCCATCCTTCGTTGCCCAGCAGGCAGCTTCCTGTCAGAATTCATTTCCCACTTGGAAAGTATCTCTCTGACCTGCAGACTTTTGGACACAATTCACCCTTCACATATTTGAGTCTGCCCCTCGTCACCCGTCCTTGGCGCCTCAGACGCCAAAAGACCCTCTTGTGATCAGAGTGATAAAATCACCGTAATCTTCAGGAGACGGAAAGCTAAGAAGAAGGTTTGAAGATTTTTGTTCCCTTGATCTTTCTAATTTAAAAAATGCTTTTAGCATGTATCTATTTCTATTACGATAGTTTAAGAAATTAAAGTAATGACTTATGGTTGAAGCCAGATGTTTTCTCAGCTCATTCAGTCTTTGGATGATTCAGTTAAGCTTTGGCAGAGTTGCAGTAAATTCAGTTCAGTTTAGCAAACAGGGCGACCCTGTGGCTAGCCCTCCTCTTACTGTGGTCTCTACACGAACCGTGCTTTAGTTGCAATAAAGCTTGTGTGAGTGATCCAGATATGCCTGCTGGGGAGATTAAAATTCACCGTGGAAGATGAGTAGGTTGGGCAGGTATCGTCCAAGAAGGAATTTCATGCTGGAGAAAGTAGAAGGTTTGGCTTACAAGGAGGGGAGTCATGCCAGGTAAGGGGCACTGAGATGGGATTCAGCAGGGCAGGTACCGATTCTTGGAGAGGGATGGGACATGAGAGAATGGTCTTCATCTGGCTTCAGGCTGCAGAACTGGTGCCCGGGAAGCCATGGTAACTGTCCAGGGCTTAATCAAGGAGGTCGTGTTTCCAGAGTAAAGGAGACGGACAGGTGAAGAGGAAGTCAGATCTTAGGAACGTTACACAGAAAGAATCTGATAGCCTCCAAGGCTGATTGGATATTGGGAAGCAGCGCCAAGAGAACTGTGTGTGAGCTCCCAGGGCTGGGAAGCCTGGGTGGGTGGGAGAGCTGCCCATTAGCACCCAGCACCTATGTGCAGATCAGGTGCTTGGTAAGTGTTTGATGACTGAGTAAATGGCCTGCCTTGTATTACGCTCCACCCTGGCGGTGGAGAAGCGTCAGACTAAGCATCAGAAGCAATTATGAGCTTAAAACCTGGAGATCTCCATGTCCCACGCCCCCACCTCTTAGTGTAGATGGGGGACTAGAGTGGGAAGCGGTCCAGGAAGAGACTTGAGAGGATGAATGTGAGTGGGGGGAGCCGGGCAAGGAAAGGGCAGGAGAGAGCCCGCAATCTGCAGCTCCGTGAGAACAAGGGGAAGGCGGGGTGTTTCAGGGAGATAGAGTGGACGGAGGTGTCAAAAAATAAGAGGTGTAAGTTTGATTTTGTCCCGGAGAAGGGCGCCTTGCTGAGGCTTGAGGAGCCTCAGGGAAGTGGCAGCAGGGGATGCTAGCTGGCAAAGACCTGAGTAGGGAGGCCATGCTTGTATCATTGGTGAGACTGTAGACAAGAGCCTTCCCTCAGTTATGTCCAGCGATGAACCGCTTTGAAGGAAGCCTACTCCTTAGCTGACTCGTGTTATGTCAGAAAATGCCAGTATGTCATTAATACCTGTAGCTCTAAAATGTCCCTATTTCCACACTGTAACCCCAAAACATTATTTTTACAAACCATTTGAAGATAACATTTTTATTTTCTTTGATTCTACTCTTTCAAAATTTCGTTTATCCCTCTCGGAGATTTATTTCTAGGTCACTGATTCAGATTTCAAAACCAGCACTTTCTATGAGCTTATTTTATGCCTAGTAGAGTTGAAATTCAAACATTTTCTGAGAGTAGCAACTGAAATAGCTTTAAAGACCTTTTTCACATCCACCTTGTTTTTTTCCTTTGCTGATTGTATCTTTTCCAAAATGCCCCAGATTGACAGCTCCTGGGATATCGTATGTCTGTAACAGCACAAGCTTTTGAGAATTGAGAAATAAACTGCTTGTGTCCTGGCTCTTGAAGAGGTTCCTTTACTCCTAAGCGGAAGCTTCCAGCCAAGGGGAAAAGCGTGTACGAACAGGAGTCACAGGACCTAGCCCCAGTTCCCGTCTTTGTTGTGTGATCTCGGAGACTGCAGTAGAGGGCCAATTAGGTCTCTTTCAAAAAAAAAAAAATCTCGGAAGATCCTTGTTGGTTATCCATTTTAAATAGAACAGTATGTCCGTGCCACCGGCTCAATGGACGTGACTCTGAATAAGCTCCAGGAGTTGGTGAAGGACAGGGAAGCCTGGCACGCTGCAGTCTATGGGGTCGCAAAAAGTTGGACATGACTGAGCGACTGAACTGAACTGTGTGTACATGTCAACCTCAAACTCCCCAAATATCCCTTCCTCCCATCCTTCCCCCACTTCCGGCAACCGTGGACCTACCGTATAGCCCAGGAAACTCTGCTCAGTGTTGTGTGGCAGCCCGGGCCGGAGGGGAGTTTGGGGGAGAAAGGACACGTGTGTATGGATGGCTGAGTCCCCCTGCTCTCCATCTGGAACTATCCCAGTATTGTTAATCAGCTATACTCTAATATAAAAAAAAGTTGTTTTTTTTTTTTTTTAAAACTGCCATGGAATTTGCTACCAAAAGAAAAGAATAAAATAAAATAAATCTCAGAATCCGTGGATATACTTTATCATTTAACTTAGTCATCAAGCCTACCGTATGGTATGATCCCGCATTTGGAGGTGTTCTGTTTACCATGGAACATCATCTGCCCCTCTGTTTGGCTGACTCTCTTATCCTTCTAACTGCATGGTGTGTGTTTTCTGGTATCCAGCAGCCCCCAACCCCCACACCCAGCACCCAGCACCTATGGTACAGATCAGATGCTCGGTAAGGATTTGATGACTGAGTAAATGGCCTGTCGTGTGTTACGCCCCACCCTGGTGATGCAGAACCATCAGACTAAGCATCAGAAGCGATTATGAGCTTAAGACCATGGAGAGCTCCACGTCCCACCCCTCCACCTTCAGTATTTGAGTTTCTATAAATCGGCCTTTCACGTCCATACTTAAAAATATCCCCATTGGTCCTGCTCACGTGAGAAGGGCTGACCCACCATCTGTGAGTTCCTGGAGGCCACAGATTACGGTTTCTATCAGCTCGCTCCCGGCCCCTGGGGTAATCTCTGGCAGAAAGTCGGTACCAGTGTTTGTGAACAAATGAATCCAAACTTGGAGATGAATGATAAATGAGAACAAAACGCTCCTTCTTTTGGCTGCAGATGTAACACCTTGAAACTTTAAATACTGATTTATACTACTCATGATACGTTCTATTTTTAAAGAAATGAATTGAATGCCCAAATTACCAGTTCTGATAAATTTAAAAATTGATGGTTTGTCACCTAATAATTGTGACTAGAACTCCTTTGCTTTGTTTGCTTAATGCTTACAATTTAGTGATGAGTCATTTCCTTTCATTATTACTTGCCTTCCCATATTGTTGTTGTTCAGTCGCTCGGTCGTGTCCGACTCTTTGCGACCCCATGGACTGCAGCACGCCAGGCTCCCCTGTCCTTCACTATCTCCCAGAGTTTGCTTACATCATGTCCACTGAGTCAGTGGTGTTATCTAATCACCTCATCCTCTGCTGCCCGCTTCTCTTTTTGCCTTCTGTCTTTCCCAGCATCGGGGTCCTTTCCAAGTATCTGCACCAGGTGGCCAAAGTATTGGAGCTTCAGCTTCAGCATCGGTCCTTCCAGTGAATATTCAGGGTTAATTTCGTTTAGGATTGACTGGTTTGATCTCCTTGCCTTGCCATACACCTTGTTTTAAATTGTCTTTAAGAACTCACAACCTATCACTCTCTTTCAGTGACATAATTCTGATATTTTAAGCTATTGTTTCTTGATAGGTCGTGATGTGAAGCCAGGAAAGACATAGAACCAGCATTAACTCTGAGTCATCTCACAGCTCATGATCGTGTGTATCATATTTCTATGCTCCAGAGAAGAGAGACAGCATTGGTTTTAACTAAGAATATGATGCTATCCTGAATACAAAGCCCTTATCACTAATATCCTATTGACCTGTGTCTTATCTATTTTTGAGTAACAAATTACCATGAGGCTTAGCAGATTAAAGCAATAAACATTTCGTATCTCACATAATACCTGTGGGTTGGGAATCTGGGAATGACTGAGCTGCTGGTCCTGGCTTCTCTTGCCTCTCATAAAGTTACACTCAGGATGTCAGCCGGGACTGCGGTCATCTGAAGGCGTGACTGGGGCCAGAGGACTCACCCCCCAGGTGGCCCCCGCACACGCTGGGCATCCTGGTGCCTCTCGTCCTCAGGAGGCCCCCTTGTCAGGGCTGTGGGAGTGTCTTCACGGTAGAGGGAACATCAGGTGTTCTGTTGGTGATTTCATATGTGAACTTTCAGGAAGAAAAGAGAAAGGTTAGGTCAGTAGCCGTGGTAAGCCCAAATGTGGGTTAAAAAAACCAAACAGCACCCAGCTTAACAAAAGTGGTAAGTAAGCCAGGTATCAGGTGTTTACACAATTATCCCATTTCAAAGAAGTTCTCTTTCGGTTCTTCTCCATCATCCCAGTCTTCTGTCTGCATGCAACTTGCTCACCTCCGGATTCTGGCAGCCCCGTGTTGCCACGCTTCTTGGTCCGTATCTGTCTGCCCCACTAGACTTCTTGGTCCGTATCTGTCTGCCCCACTAGACTGGAAGTGCAGGCGCAGAGCTGTGACTTTCAGCCTTGAATCTCAGATGCTCAAGGCAGCGCCTGGCCCTTAGCTGATCTTTACTGTCTGTTGTTGAACTTATACAACTGAATACCATTGTCTCCCTTTTCTCTGTAAGACTGTGTAACTTGATTGAAGGTCTGCAGTTAGTAAGTGGCAGAGTTTGGGGCTCAAAGTCAGGTCTGGATTTTGTTCATCAGCTAAGATGGTGTTGTGAAGGCCCTCAGAGTCACCTGTGTGTCAGGAGGCCTCAAATGTCATCCTCGGGAGAAATTCCATAGGAGGTATCTCTGTATTCACCCAGAATGAATCACTATGGTTTAAGAGAGATTGCTCGAAGGAGACATTTTTCTTTTTATCACATTAAAGAACATTGAAGATAAACTGGCCCATTGCATTTGGGCTTCAAGCCAGTGTTTGGTGTTACCTCATGTGCTTTCATCTCTAAGTGGTTTGCAAAAAATTTCTCACACCTCAAGTGCAAAGGGAAAGTCTCTTTCTCTTTTTCCACTTTTTTCAGGGATTCTACCCAGGTTGATTTGAAAGATTTGAACATGGTGTTTAGATATGAAGTTGTTGTTCAGTCTCTCAGTCGTGTCTAACTCTTTGCACCCCCGTGACTGCAGCATGCCAGGCTCCCCTGTCCTTCACCATCTCCTGGAGCTTGCTCAAACCCATGTCCACTGAGTTGGTGATGCCATCCAACCATCTCATCCTCTGTCGTTCACTTCTCCTCCTGGCCTCAATCTTTCCCAAAGGCAAAAAGACAGGACATTGAAAGATAAACTCCCCAGGTCAGTAGGTGCCCAATATGTTACTGAAGAAGAATATGCTTCTGGAGAAACAGCTCCAGAAGCAATGAAGAGGCTGAGCCAAAGCAGAAACAACACCCAGTGCTGGATGTGGCTGGTGATGGAAGTAAAGTCCGATGCTGTAAAGAGCAATACTGCATAGGAACCTGGAACGTTAGTCCATGAATCAGGGTAAATTGGAAGTGGTCAAACAGGAGATGGCAAGAGTGAACATGGACATCTTAGAACTAAAATGGACTGGAATCGGTGGATTAACTCAGATGACCATTACATCTACTACTGTGGGCAGGAATCCCTTAGAAGAAATGGAGTGGCCATCATAGTCAATAGAGTCCGAAATGCAGTACATGGATGCAGTCTCAAAAACGACAGAATGATCTCTATTCATTTCCAAGGCAAACCCTTCAATATCACAGTGATCCAAGCCTATGACCCAACCAGTAACGCTGAAGAAGCTGAAGTTGAACGGTTCTATGAAGACCTACAAGACCTTCTAGAACTAACACCAAAAAAAGATGTCCTTTTCATCATAGGGGACTGGAATGCAAAAGTAGGAAGTCAAGAGATACCTGGAGTAACAGGCAAGTTTGGCCTTGGAGTATGGAATGAAGCAGGGCAAAGGGTATTAGAGTTTTGCCAAGAGAACACACTGGTCATAGCAAACACCCTCTTCCAACAACACAAGAGAAGGCTGTACACATGGACATCACCAGATGGTCAACACTGAAATCAGATTGATTATATTCTTTGCAGCCAAAGATGGAGAAGCTCTATACAGTCAGCAAAAACAAGACCAGGAGCTGACTGTGGCTCAGATCATGAACTCCTTATTGCAAAATTACAGATATGAAGTTGGAGATCAGTAAATGAGGAGATTGTTATGGACCCCCTGACTAAACTGATCACTGTAGGAAGCCTTCCTGCAAAGGTCTAGGTCCTAAACTAAGGGCTCAGTGGATGAGCACATGCATTCAAGTGGTGTCTAATGTGTGAATCACCATGGGGACAGGATGTGTGGTGGAGGGGTGGAGAAGTTGAGCATCGCCCCCGGGCCCCTGGACTGGGGATCTGAGTTAGTGGTGGCCCCGCCCAGTGTGACGGGGACACAGGCAGGGGAGAGGAGAGGGCTTGATGATGATGTCAGCTTGGGACGTGTCCGTGGGACAACCAGGACAGGTGTTCCGTCTAGACTGGACCTCTAGGTCTGATGGCTCCAGGAAAGAGGAGTCACCAGGCTCTCTGGGAGAGGGCCTGGGGCTTAGCTGTGTCTGATGATGGTTCATGGATTGTTGGTGTGGAAACAGCTTCGGGGCACAGGCAGCCTTTCTTGGCTATGCTGACCTTTTGGGAATCTCGGCGTGTATTGTTACAGCTCAGTGTCCCAGACAGACTGGGAGAGAGTGAGCACGCCCTTGCTTGTGGATGTAGACGGGAGCTGCCGCATTTCTGGCCGACGAGGGCCCCGCCCTCTGCCAGGTCTTGCAGAGGCTGCTAAACGAAGCTTGCTCCTACTCATGATTTGGCAATCTTAAATACCTCTTTTTTTTAATTTACTATTAGCCTTCAGTGATGTTGATATCTGTTCTGAAATGTCATTCAATTTCCTTTTTAAAAGAAAGCACAAATTCTTCTTTTATTCTCTTGGGAATATGCTTGTTAATAAAACTTGGTTCTTCCGTGTGGCTGTTGACGTAGATGGTTGTAGTGAGACCTCTTTGATTAGTCACTTACTGTCTGAGTCTATGAATTATTTCAGATGTTCTCTCTCTCTCTGTCTTGATCCAAAGAGTTATCTTGCGACATAACGCACTTCGCTTTTATTATATTCAGTAAAACTTTACAGCTTATTCTCTCTTTTTGTGCTAATCTGATAGCATAATTAAAATGTCTGACTTCAGTTCTTTCCTTACAAATACTGCCCAGCTCTTCTGCCTTTAATTAACTGAAATCATTCTGATGTAAACAAATACCAGTTGCAGACTGTATTACCTATACTCCTTTCTTAGGAGAATTCAAGTACATCCCTTGTTTGTTAAATTATAGTCTTAAAGAAGCAAGTGACATATTTTGTCATTTTGTATAATGCCAATAGCAAACAAAGGCTCACTTCTGTGTTTTCATTCTTGTTACACCTTTTATTGAATATTCATCTGCAGAGCCAGTGTGGGCAGGAAGAGGGGAGACAGGCTTTAGAGTCACACCAGCTTGAAGCTCTCAGCTTGGCCACTTCTCAGTGGCGCCACTTTGGATGAATTGCTTGACTACTTCCGGGCCTTGGTTTCCTTGCAGGGAAAATGAAAGTGATGATATCTGCCTTGCGGATTATGGGCATTCAGTGACACAGTGCAAGCCACATGCTTGGCACAGAGCCCGGCACGTAACAGGTGCCCAGTAAACACCATCAATATCCATGTTGACACAGTAGAAGACATTCTCCTAGCCAGTTGAGCAGCTTAAAGGAAGCGTCCAGTCCTTACACAGAGCTGTCCAGTGGGTGCCCGCGGCATGTTGAACATTTGCAAGCAGAGGCTCCTCTGCAGCACCGTCACACACGTCTGCTCCAACTACTTGAGCAGTTTTCGTCCCCAGACCTCGTCTATGATGTTTATTCTCAAACCCCTTTATGCCAGCTGAACTTGTCCTTTAATTAAGGTATTTAATTAAATATTAGGCAAACAGAATGTCAGTACAAAAAGACAGCTGCTTTTTCTATAAAAAAAAATAAGTTTTGGAAAGACTTAATAAAGGTAACTCAATAAATTGAAGGAAAACTTCTGAGGACCTCGAGTGGTCATTCTCACAGGGATAGAAAGTAGAATCGTGGTGGCCAGGGACTGCAGGGGAGGGAAACGGAGAGTTCTCCTTTAATGGGGACCGAGGTTCAGTCGCAGCGTTTCTGGAGGTGGGTGGTGCTGATGCCTGCGAAACGCATGTGCCGCTTAATGTGACTGAGCTGAGACGGTAAATTTTATGTTATGTCTATTTTATTACAATTTTAAAAATTGTTTTAATCTGCCACATTAGCTGTGGGTTGGAGAGCTGTTAGAGACTGGCGAGCAGGGAATCCAAAAAGCTGGAGGAATTCCACATCTAGGGGTTTTCTAGCGGTTTTTTAAGTTTTCTTATTTTCAGGAAACCAAAGTTGGACATTGCAGGTAATTTGTTTTAGGTGTAGTTCATTAGAGAAAGAGAACAAGTCGTGCTGATCCGTGTACCATTTCTCAAAGATGAGGGCTTTGGCATAGATCAGGATATAAGGAAATGAACACGTTTGTATTTAAAATGTTAAGTCACACGTTTGAGTTACATATGTGTCTTAGGTTGGGCTCCTGGGGAATAGACTGAGATGGAGATGTGCAGGAAGCTCATTGGGGAGTGAGCGCTCTCAGATCCAGGCCTGGATGGGAGTGAGGAGGGCAGGACCAAGAGAAGGAGAGTGGACACCCAGGTGAGAGACGGGTGCCAGCCACCCTCCAGAGATGTGGCAGGCAGGCGTTTGCACTTGTTCTCAGGCACTGACTAGGCATCTGGTGTGGCCTGCCCCCCCCCCCAGGGGATGTCCTCTGGCTACAGGTGGAGCCCAGGCGGCTCTCGCCTGTCCACCCTCAGCAGGTGACGCTTCCAGGTGAGGATCCAATGGCCCCCAGCGTCAACACCTAGCTCTGTTTATTTTTTGCATGTTTCCCCTTTACAGCAATTTTTTAAAAATTGGCTGATTGACTTCTTCTGGCAGTTTCCTGATGGGAGGGACTGGCTGTGGGGGAGTCTGGCTCTTGCTCTGATTGGACAGGGCCATGCTTAGTCAAGGATCTTCCCTGTAGCTCAGACAGTAAAGAATCTGCTGCAATGCGGGAGACCTGGGTTCAGTCCCTGGGTCAGGAAGACCCCCTGGAGAAAGGAATGGCAATCCACTCCAGTATTCTTGCCTGGAGAATCCCATGCGCAGAGGAGCCTGGCGGGCCACAGTCCACGCAAATGCTTAGTAAATCTATAATCCAGTTTTCTGTTGATGGGCGGAGCTGAGTTCCCGCCCTGTGCTTTGGCTGGAGGCCAAACTGTGGTAGGGTTAATGGTGACATCCTTGAAAAGGGCTGGTGCCACCAAGCCCTGTGGCTGCCAGGACTGCTGTACTCAGTGCCCCTGACCCCACGGCAGTGCACCACCAACCCATGCTCCCCAGAGGCTCCCGGACTCGCACAGGCAAGCCTGGCTCAGTCTCTCTGGGGCCACTGCTCCTTTCTCCCGGGTCCTGGTGCACACAAGGTTTTGTTTGTGCCCTCCAAGAGTCTGTTTCCCCAGTCCTGTGCAATTCTCTAATTAAGTCACACTGGCCTTCAAAGTCAATTCCCTGGGGGTTCTCAGTCCCTTTGCTGGATGCCCAGATAACCAGAATGGTGTGATCACTCACCTAGAGCCAGACATCCTGGAAGGTGAAGTCAAGTGGGCCTTAGGAAGCATCAGTATGAACAAAGCTAGTGGAGGTGATGGAATTCCAGCTGAGCTATTTCAAATCCTGAAAGATGACGCTGTGAAAGTGCTGCACTCAATATGCCAGCAAATTTGGAAAACTCAGCAGTGGCCACAGGACTGGAAAAGGTCAGTTTTTATTCCAATCCCAAAGACAGTCGATGCCAAAGAATGCTCAAACTACCACACAATTGCAGTCATCTCACACTCTAGTAAAGTAATGCTCAAAATTCTCCAAGCCAGGCTTCAACAGTATGTGAACTGTGAACTTCCAGATGTTCAAACTGCTTTTAGAAAAGGCAGAGGAACCAAAGATCAACTTGCCAGCATCCATTGGATCATAGAAAAAGCAAGAGAATTCTAGAAAAACATCTACTTCTGCTTCATTGACTATGCTAAAGGCTTTGACTGTGTGGATCGCAAACTGTAGAAAATTCTTTAAGAGATGGGAATACCAAACCACCTTACCTTCCTCCTGAGAAATCTGTATGCAGGTCAAGAAGCAACAATTAGAACCGGACACGGAACAGTGGACTGGTTCCAAATCAGGAAAGAGTACTTGTCACCCTGCTTATTTAACTTCTATGCAGAGTACATTATGAGAAACGCTGGGCTGGAGGAAGCACAAGCTGGAATCAAGATTTCCAGGGGAAATATCAATAACCTCAGATATGCAGTTGACACCACACTTATAGCAGAAAGTGAAGAGAAATTAAAGAGCCCCTTGATGAGAGTGCAAGAGGAGAGTGAAAAAGCTGGCTTAAAACTCAACATTCAAAAAACCAAGATCATGGCATCCAGTCCCATCACTTCATGGCAAATAGATGGAGAAACAGTGGAAACAGTGACAGACTTTATTTTGGGGGGCTCCAAAATCACTGCAGATGGTGACTGCAGCCATGAAATTAAAAGATGCTTGCCCCTTGTAAGAAAATCTGTGACCAACCTAGACAGCATATTAAAAAGCAGAGACATTACTTTGCCAATGAAGGTCTGTCTAGTCAAAGCTATGGTTTTTCCAGTGGTGATATATGGATGTGAGAGTTGGACCTTAAAGAAAGCTGAGCACCAAAGAATTGATGCTTTTGAATTGTGGTGTTGGAGAAGACTCTTGAGAGTCCCTTGGACTGCAGGGAGATCCAACAAGTCCATCCTAAAAGAAGTCAACCCTGAATATTCATTGGAAGGACTGACGCTGAAGCTAAAACTCCAATACTTTGGCCACCTGATGTGAAGAACTGACTTATTTGAAAAGACCCTGTTGCTGGGAAAGATTGACGGCAGGAGAAGGGGATTACAGAGGATGAGGTGTCTGGATGGCATTACCGACTTGATGGATGAGTTTGAGCAAGCCCCGGGAGTTGGTGGTGGACAGAGAACCCTGGAGTGCTACAGTCCATGGGGTTGCAAGGAGCTGGACGACTGAGCAGCTGACCTGAACTGACTTGACTTTTAGTCCAGATGGCTTCAGACGAGAGCGCCGTCCCTGTTCGTGCGTGCTCTCCTGAAGGTCTCACTGTGTCTAATCGTTACATGCACCTGGTGTCCCGTATGTGATACAGTAAGACTGTGCGGCTTAATCTCAGTAGGTAAATCTGTGGGATGTGTTTAATCCTCATACGATGTTTGGGACTCCATCAACTTCTAAATACTTTCCAGGATATATTTTGAGATTCATGAAACCTCAGAATTTTGCTTCTTAAATTTCGACTTTTTTTTCTTTTTTTTTAGCATTTGATTACTTTGCGTGGGGCGGGGGGAGTCGCTCAAGCTCTCCACTTTTGTGCCAAAGGTCAACTTCCTCTCACGCCCTGTGGCTGTACTTTTCTGTTTCCAGATTCTTCCGTGTTTCTCCATCTGCCACAGCTAACCGACCACGCCCGCCCCCTAACTTTACATTTTTCATTTAGACCCGCATCTTTGTACTTACCCCAGGCTCTTCCATGAATGAGGGCCAATCTCCAGGATGCCCTAGTTTCATTCTTAGATGGCTCTTCCAACCCTTACAGAGAAGGCCTGCGCGTGCCACTGTTTGTGGGGCTTTTGTTTGTTTTGTTTCTGTTGTTGGTTTTGTATTTATTTAACCGTGTGTTAGCGTTCACCGCATTCACGTTGTTGTGCAACCACCTGTAGAACCTTGTCACTTTGCAAACGGAAACTCCCGTTCCCCTCTGCCCAGCCCTGGCCAGCCACCACTCACCTTCGTGCTTCTGTGCGTTAGACTACACGAGATACTTCGTATCAGTAAAATATTACAGCGTTTCTCATTTTGGGCCAGCTTATTTCTGTCAGCAGCATGTCCTCAAGGCCGGTCTGCATTTAAAAGGAATTCCCTTTCTTTAAAAGGCTGAGTAGCGTTCCATCGTGTGTGTATACCCCCTTTTGTTTATCCCGTCATCCGTCAATGGACATGTGGGTCGTGTCCACCTTTTGGTTATTGTGAGTGAGACTCATGAGTGTGAGTGCTCAGGTTTTTAAGTGCAGACACATATTTTCATTTCTAGCAGCCTGCCATGCCCCACATTGTAAATGCTAGAGAGGGTGTCTGACCCTTTGCGAGCGGGGCCGTAAATACAGCACAAAGATACTGTGATTACCTCACCGTGTCTCATTTTCCTTCCGCGCGTTGGCTCCTGCTGACCTTTTAGTAAGAGCACTATTCAGTCTCATTTCTGTAATACTTAGGCCTTCATTTAGCCATGTTTTGTTGTTTCCCTTGGTTTCAAATTTTCTCTCTTTATGCGAACTGGGGACTGAAGCCTGTCATTTGACTTGTGATCTTGTGCATTCTGGAAGCTCATGCATGTAATCACGGAACAAATAAAGCAGCTGGAAGAAATCTTTCCTGAACAAAACCCAAGTGGGGCATTTGGGTGCGAGCCAGGATTTCCGCAGCTACCGAGGGAGATGTGAAAAGGCTGCCTTTATGACAACACGGACAAATCACTTCTGGCCCCAGAGGAAAGTCCTGTAGGCAGTGACCAGATAGAGGCTAGGCACCCTTACACATTTCATTGCCTGACCACAAAGCAAAGTACTTTTGGGAGCCTTCCAAGGCCTCTGCCTCTGTCAGTCCCTCAGTCGTGTCCGACTCTTTGCAACCCCACAGACTGTAGTCTGCCAGGCTCCTCTGTCTGTGGAATCCTCCGGGCAAGAATACCAGAGTGGGTTGCCATGCCCTCCTCCAGGGGATCTTCCCGACGCAGGGACTGAACACACCTCTCTTATGTCTCCTGCATTGGTAGGCGGGTTCTTTACCACTAGCGCGTCTGTGGCTTTGTACGCTCAGCCATAGTGGGAAATTCTGGGGCTGTTAGGTCTGATCCTGGCCTCCCACTAAATGTGCTCATGCTGCCCTGCTCCTAGGGCAGACACTGAGAGTTTAACTTCCTGAGGTTATATTCTACCAACCACAATTCAGAACTGTATTGTATGTGTACACGTAGCTACTGAACAACTAACTATGCACAAAGTCCTCTATTAACTGCTCCTTTATAGAGGAAAACGTCTAACGTCCTACAGAGATCAAATCAAATTCCACTGGACATCTTAAAAGGATTGGTTATGTATTGTGTTTATATACCCTGATGCTGGGGAAGATTGAAGGCGGGAGGAGAAGGGGACGACAGAGGATGAGATGGTCGGATGGCATCACCGGCTTGATGGACATGAGTTTGAGTAAGCTCCGGGAGTTGGTGATGGACAGGGAGGCCTGGCGTGCTGCAGTCCAGGGGGTCGCACAGAGTCGGACAGGACTGGGAGACTGAACTGACCGATGTACGTACATATACATAGGTCTGAACTGACACATACGAAGGCAAAAAGCTTGGAAGGGAGGTATGTTTTTAGAAATGTAGAAAGTGAAGCTGCTCAGTCGTGTCTGACTCTTTTCGACCCCATGGACTATAGCCTACTAGCTCCTGCATCCATGGGATTCTCCAGGCAAGAGTACTGGAGTGGGTTGCCATTGCCTTCTCCAGGGGATCTTCCCGACTCAGGGGTTGAACCCAGGTCTCCCGCACTGCAGGCAGATGCTTTGCCGTCTGAGCCCCCAGGGAAGCCCTAGAAATGTAGAGCAGCATCACTGTTTTTAACCGTTTATCCATCCATTCAGCCAACACGGATGAATGCCTGGGTCAGGGCTTCTCAAACTTGTGGTGCGTGAGCCTTGCCTGGAGGACTTTTTAAACACTGCTCCTGGGCCCCATGCTCAGAGTCTCCAGTTTCGTAGATATTATAGCAGGGCCTGAAACCTGTGTGTCTGTAAGCCCAAGTGATATTGATCCTGCTGGTGTACAGACCCCGCTTTGGGGACCCAAGTTCCAGAGATACTCAGAGCTCCAAAGTGAAGAAGGCATGGTCATGTCCTTCTTCACTGCAGAAAGGGTTAATGTTAACACTGTACATTGTTGTGACCTTATCAATCACATTATATCACTGTGTGTGTACAGATGTGTTTTCAAGGCATTTCAGAACCCATAGCACGTACAAAGGCATGGAGAACTGAAGTCACAAGACATATTCAGGGACATGGAGTCTGTGTCACCAGAGCAGAGGGCACACAGCTGGCCAGGGGGTGGCATGTGGCAGGAGAGGTGTCAAGAACTAGATGGAGCTCTGATCATAGTAGATGTTGGGTGCCCTAAGGAATTTGGTTGTTTTCCTAACAATCAAAGGAAATGAAAAAGGGAAAATTTGAAAATTCGCAAGAGCTCCTGAGAAGGTAGAGTTACGGATAGCAAAGACTCTGGTCAAATATAATTGTTAACCCAATCATCTTTCTGGAATCACACTTCAGTTGGAAGTTAATCTTTCTGGTATTTGATTTCTTCAGTTCTGGTAATTTTTGTGTACCATAAGATGGGTTGGCTTCCCTGATAGCTCAATTGGTAAAGAATCCGCCTGCAATGCAGGAGACCCCAGTTCGATTCCTGGGTCAGGAAGATCTGCTGGAGAAGGGATAGGTTACCCACCCCAGTATTCTTGGGCTTCCCTTGTGGCTCAGATGGTAAAGAATCCTCCTGCAATGCAGGAGACCTGGGTTCAATCCCTGGATTGGGATGATCCTCTGGAGATGGGATAGGTTACCCACTCCAGTGTTCTGGCCTGGAGAATTCCACGGACTGTATAGTCCATGGGGTCGCAAAGAGTTGGACACAACTGAGCAACTTTCACTTTCACTCACTTAAGATGAGTTACATGTGATTAAAAATGACCTGTTTTCCTTAATTCTGGAGAAAAAGAAAGAGCCTCCTCATTGAAGTACTGAATTAAGCCAGACTTAGAGCTTAATTGATTGACCCTACTCAGATTCATTGGAAACGACTCTGATGCTGGGAAAGATTGAAGACAGGAGGAGAAGGGGACGACAGAGGATGAGATGGTTGGATGGCATCAGTGACTCAATGGACATGAGTTTGAGCAAACTCTAGGAGTTGGTGATGGACAGGGAGGGCTGGCGTGCTGCAGTCCGTGGGGTCACAGAGAGTCAGACACAACTTAGCAACTGAACAGCAACAATAACTCCGACATTTTAGCTTGCTGAGCCCATGTTTTGTGTAGCCCAGTTTAGTCCTGGGAGGTGTGACTCCTCCGAGGCCACGTAGCTAGGTGGTGACGTGTCTAGGAAAAAGGCAGGCACTTTGCTGGAGTGAACCGCTTTCCTTCCCACCTGCTCCAAGGCGCATCTCTCAGCACGCCCCATCGCCTTCTCCCCTTGCCCTCGTACCGCGTCTCCCCTCGGCAATGTGCTATTTTTCTTTCGTTCATTGTCTGGCTGCCCTCACGTCAGTGTTCTGGGGGCAGAGGCCCCTGTCCGCCTTGCTCACTCGCGTCTCCCCAGCTCCCAGAACAGGACTGGGCACACAGTAGGTGCTTCTGCTTGCTGAACAGAAGAGCAGACACTGCCAGCTCCTCTCAGGGGTTCACCGCCGTGAGTAGGGTCACCTGCGTGCAGGGGAAGGCGGCCCCAGGCCCTTCCCTCCCGGGGGGGGCAGAGACTGAGCCCAGGGTGCCAGCTGGCCTGCCCCCAGCAGCCTGTACCCTTCATTAGATCCCTGGGTCAGGCTGCAGGGTTTCAACAGGAGGGAGGTGGCTTCCCAGCCGAGCCCACAAACCCTGGGTCCCTGCTGACCCAGAAGTTACCGGTGAGGAGCCTAGAGGTGACCCAGAGGCCTCTGAAGGCCCTGGTCTTCCTGTGGCCTCTGTCCCCAGCCCTCGCCCAGCACCCATATGGGACAGAGTCCAGAGGAGTGAGCGGGAGGAGGGTCTGTTATTCAAATGCCAAGCATTCACTGAGTGCTTACTCTGTGCCAGCCACAGTTCTAGGCTTGGGGGTTGCAGCAGGGAATAAAGAGCTTCCCTGCCCTCAGGAAGCTTATGCTCTGGTGGGGAGAGCAGAAGAAAACAGTAAATAACCGTATGATATATGTTAACCAAAGCATGAGATGAAGGAAACAGGATAAGCGGATGCAGAGGGAGAAAAAGGGCTTGTTTTCTTGAGACTTGTCCACAGGAGGAGACGTCAGGCAGGCAGGAAGATCAGAGAGCGGGCTGCCGCGGTAGTCTTGCTGAGAATCGATGCTGGCCTGGGCGGGGCAGTGATGGACGTGGTGGTGGTCAGGTCCTGGTTGCCTGAGGAAGGTGCAGGCCACGAGCTGGCATGCAAGGAGCCGGGTGGTGGGATACAGGGGAAAGTCAAGGAGGACTCTGAGCTTGGGGCCTGAGAAGCTGGAAGGATGGAGAGGGGACCCCGAGCGGAGAAACAGGTTTCAGAGGAAGGTCAGGGGATCAGCTTTGGCCATGATGCCTGTTACACACCCAGGGAATGTCAGGTAGAAAGACAGGTCTGAGGCTGAACTAGAGAGAGACACGTGGGAGCTCCTGGTGGACAGAAGATGGGCCCCAGGCGGCACCCACATCCCGATCCCAGACTCTGAGTGTGCTGTGGTACCTGACAAGGAGGAAGCACAGTCGTACCTGGAATAGGGTGGCTAACCAGCAATAAGATGATTCTGGAAGATCCAGGTGAACCCAGGGTAATCGCAAGTGTTGTTTAATGGGGAAGCTGGAGGCGGGAGAGTCGGAATCAGGGAAATGGCAGTGGAGAAGGACTCGGGCTGACAGGACTCGCTCTGAAGGTGGAGGAAGTGGGCCGCGGACCAAGAGACGCCGGTAGCTTCTAGAACCTGAGACAGGCGCAGCATGGACTCTCCCAGAGAGCTGCAGAAAGGAAGGCGGCCTCCCGCCACCTTGCTCACAGCTCCGGGAGACGCACTCCGGCCTTCTGACCTCCAGAGTTGTGACGTGATAAACGCGTGCTGTTTGTAAACCACGCACAAAACCATTTACCTGTCTTCCATTATTTTCCAGGTTTTTTTTTTTCTCTGCAGCCACCATCCTTGTCCAAAATGGTCTATCATTGTGAATAATTGGAATGCAAAGACATTAATGATGAAATGGATCTCACAAAAATAGGTTTTCTTATTACACAAGTAACACATGCTTCTTACAGAAATTATAGACCAAAAAAAACGCACACCATCCCACCCGTTATTTAGAAATCACTGTTGACAGCCTTGGGGATCCGCTTCTCAGAGCCTGTTCTGTGTCTGTGCCTTCTTTCCACTGAGACAGGGCCACGTGTGCGCCTTCTTCCCCTTGAAACAGGGCCACATGTGCACCTTCTTCCCCCTGAAACAGGGCCACGTGTGTGCCTTCTTCCCACTGAAACAGGGCCACGTGTGTGCCTTCTTCCCACTGAGACAGGGCCACGTGTGTGCCTTCTTCCCACTGACAGGGCCGCGTGTGTGCCTCCTTCCCACCGAGACAGGGCCACTCTTCCCACTGAAACAGGGCCACGTGCGCGCCTTCTTCCCACTGAGACAGGGCTACGTGTGTGCCTTCTTCCCACTGACAGGGCTGCGTGTGTGCCTCCTTCCCACCGAGACAGGGCCACTATTCCCACTGAAACAGGGCCACGTGCGCGCCTTCTTCCCCCCGAGACAGGGCCACGTGCGCGCCTTCTTCCCCCCGACACAGGGCCACGTGTGCGCCTTCTTCCCCACTGAAACAGGGCCACGCCACGTGTGCTTTGGAAACCAGTGTGATTTGTGTGAGCCATCTGCCAAGCGTCACACTTTGCACTGTTCCAACTTCACTCCTGTGGTTTCACGTTTGGTCTGTCCCGAGTAACCCCCTGTGGATAACACCCACGCTGAACGGTGAGGAAGAACCGGGTCAGCCCGGGAGAGACGGCGGCTGGAGGGATGGTGCCCCAGGCCAGGGGCCCCCGGGTGGGGGGCCACGGGGCCTGGAGCAGCGGGGAGCTCTGCCCTCAGTGGCGCGTGGAGGGGAGCCTGAGCAGGGAGCGCGAGAGGCTCAGGTCTGTAGCCGCCTCCGAGTGGGACCCCTTCTCACGTGGATTGTTCTGGCACGGCCCTGCTTTCACTGCCTGACTTTGACTCCGTTGGTTTTGCCCAACTGCTGCCAGTCACTTTCTCGCAGTCTAAATGAACGGGGTCTGGGCCTTGTGGCCCACGAGCCCGCTGCAGGCTCTCGCGCGATCCCTGGGTCAGGAAGACCCCCTGGAGAAGGAGAAGGTGCCCATTCCAGTACTCTTCCCTGGAGAACCGCACGGACAGAGGAGTCTGCCGGGCTACAGTCCATGGAGTCGCAAAGAGCCGGGCACGACTGAGCAATTTTGGCTTTCACTTTTGAAGCAGAGTTGAAGTAAAGGTCGTCAGGATTGAGAAGATTAAGGGACTCGAGGCCTAGAATTGTGGCTGAGACCTCACCCTGGGGTCCTTTTGAGCCTTCATCTGCTGAGACTGCATCTTTTTGTCTTTCTTTGTTATTAGTCCAGGTGTTTATATCTCAACAGGTTCCTCCCAGTTAGGGTATAAACACCCCTGTTGGGGAGGATGCTGATACTCGTGTTCTTGGCCTTTTCCAGGCAATAGGAATTGACTAGGGGCCAGACTGGAGATTCAGGCAAGGCTTTCTTGGTGCTGCTGTGCGGGCTGCAGGAAAGAGTGCCAACGGGTAACGGTTCCCCCGCTCACTCGGCGGGGTGGGGCGAGGGCTGCCAGGGGCCGGGCTGGTCAGCCCACCCCTTGGTGCCGCTGCGTGCGGGGGTCCGGCGGCAGTACTGGGCTTCTGCTCCCCACACCTACTGTGTGCTCCCAGCTCTTCAGGAGTGGCAGTTGGGTTTTTGGGTCCAGAATTTGCCCCAGCTGTGCGAGCACACGATTATTTTTAGTCCCAGATAGCTTCCTTGCGTGTTGTAGCTCCAGGAGCGGGTGTCCTGGTGTAAGCTCTGTAGCAAAGGGTCCCAGGTTCCAGGACTGCCTCAGGGACTGATGCCTGAAAAATTAGATAGGATCTTCCAATTTGTCCTTAGGAGCCTCTTCCTGGCATTGGTAGAGGAAGAATTATATAAAAGTCCTAGATTCACTTCTTCTGCTTTTAGGTGCTTGTGGTAACATGGAAACTAATATGGAAAAAAATAGGGGATGTGCAGCTCACGCCTGTAGACGAAGAGTGTTAATACTGTTAGCCGCTGACATTTGCTGCACGCCAGCTACTGTGAAAAGTCAAAGTGTGTGTCGCTCAGTCATGTCTGACTCTTGTGACCCCATGGACTGTAGCCCCCCCAGGCCCCTCCGTCCACAGGACTCTCCAGGCAAGAACACGAGTGTGTAGACATCCCCTCTCCGGCGGATCTTCCTGACCCAGGGATCGAACCCACATCTCTTGCATCTCCTGCATTGGCAGGCGGCTTCTTTACCGCTAGCACCACCTGCCAGCTAAGTACTCGGTGTAGGTGATTTCTTAAAGAATATTTATGTGGTTATTGTCCTGTGGCCGTGCTGGGTCTGCGTCACTGTGCAGGCTGGCTCTGGTTGTGGCGAGCAGGCTCCTCTCAGGTCTTGGCTGCGGCCCTCTCCGTGCAGCGGCTCCTCCTGTGGCCCCGGGCCCTACAGCTCAGTAGTTAGGGCCCAGCCTGGGCTGCTCCGTGGCATGTGAAATCTTCCTGGACCAGGGACTGAACCCATGTCCCTTGCATTGGCAGGCAAGTTCCGAACCCCTGCACACCAGGGAGGTCCTGTGTTGATGATTCTTTATGGTCTTGTAACAATTCCAGGAGCTGGGCGCCTTTTCTCCGTTTTGTAGATGACGGCTCTGATGATTAGAGAAGTCCCTGCCCCCGGTCAGTCTGCCTGCGGGTGACGGATCCCACATTCAGAGCCAGGCCTCATGCCTCCAGAACTCGGATCCTTGCTTTGCCGTGGCTGGGGAGCCAAGCCCAGCCTCTGCTGGACTCCAGCGGGTTCCTGTTTGTGGAGGAGGAGGACTGGCCCCCTCACCATCCCAGAGACGTGCTCTTGGGCTGGGGTGTGGGCGGTGCCCACCCCGGAGTGCAGACTCCGCTTTTGAGTGCCCACACAGTGCTGCCTTCTCACCAAGCGCCCTCCCTGCCAGGGAAGCACCCGAAGTCTCCCCACAGTCCCCCTGGGGGCTAAACCTCTGGGCTCCACTTGCAAGAATGCTGCGGAATGGCAGGAAAGGCATTTCATTCTCTCACCGACTCTTGGAAATAGTAAAGGTTCGTTTCATACTGACGCAGGAGTATGGTGGAGCTTGGCTGTTCAGAGTGCAAGGAGGCGGTTGTGCCGATATGAAAACCTGAGTTCAAGGATTTCTCTGTAAAGTGATATAAGAGGTGTGCAAGGAGGGGCTTCCCTGCTGTGCTGGTGGTGAAGACTCTGCCTGCCAGTGAGGGGACATGGGTTCGACCCCTGGTCGGGGAAGATCCCACAAGCCACAAGGCAGCTAAACCTGTGCAGCCCAACTACCGAGCCCATGCACCCTAGGACCCAGGCTCCACGGCAAGAGACGACACCGCAGGGAGAAGCCTGAACACGGCAACTAGAGAGCGGCCCCACCCTCTGCAGCCAGAGAAGCCCTCGCACAGCAGGGAGGCCCAGTGCGGTCACGAGCAAGGAGACCGTCACTCAGGCCGCAAGATGCACAATGTTTTCTTAAAAAAAGAGGCATGCAAGGAGAAGAGAGCATTTCTGGTGTAATGATAAAAACAAGTTACTCAACAGGAAGGACTGCCTTGAAAATCATCCTCTGCTGTTGCTGCTAACTTGCGTCAGTCATGTCCGACTCTGTGCGACCCCACAGACGGCAGCCCGCCAGGCTCCCCCGTCCCTGGGATTCTCCAGGCAAGAACACTGGAGTGGGTTGCCATTTCCTTCTCCAATGCATGAAAGTGAAAAGTGAAAGTGAAATCACTCAGTTGTGCCTGACTCTTAGCGACCCCATGGACTGCGGCTCACCAGGCTCTTCTGTCCATGGGATTTTCCAGGCAGGAGTGCTGGAGTGGGTTGCCATTTCCTTCTCCAGTGCATGAAAGTGAAAAGTGAAAGTGAAGTCACTCAGTCGTGTCCGACTCTTAGCGACCCCATGGACTGCAGCCCACCAGGCTCCTCCATCCATGGGATTTTCCAGGCAAGAGTGCTGGAGTGGGGTGCCATTGCCTTCTCCAGAAAATCATCCTCATTTGCTTCTAAATTAATTTGCTATTTGCTAAAAGCTATTTTCAGGCAATGATACCTTGTCCTGTGCAGGCGTAATTTTAACTTTCATATTTAAAAGATGTGTTTACCGAGGTCGCATCCTTGGATGAGCTCCTGATGCGTGTTCAGAAGGTGCTGACGGGAGAGAAATGGATGAGCACACGTCTTTAAAACCGCAATGTGCTGCTCCTTTCTCTCGGCTTGTAATCACTGACCGGACAAAGGTTCTTATTTGACCCCTGTCTTCAAGAGCACAAAAAGAGTTCACTTTACCTTGCAAGAAGTTAAACAACAGAAGAGTTTTTATTTTACTTTCAAAGTTAGGTGCATTCCTAAATGCCAGTTTGTATTAAATTCTTCCCCCTCTGGCACTGCCTTGTTCAACACACACATAGTGCGAAACACATAACTAGTCAGTCCCCCCGAGAATGGTCCAGAGAAAAATGCCAAGGAGGACTTCGTTTACTCTTCATCATGGGGCCTGAGGCCAGAGGGCTGATGACCACACCTGGGTCTCAGTTGTTCAGTCACTCAGTCCTGTCCGAATCTCTGCGACCCCATGGACTGCAGCACGCCAGGCCGCCCTGTCCATCACCAACTCCAGTTTACCCAAACCCATGTCCATTGAGTCGGTGATGCCATCCAACCATCTCATCCTCTGTCGTCCCCTTTTCCTCCTGCCCTCAATCTTTCCCAGCATCAGAGTCTTTTCCAGAGAGTTGGCTTTCCGCATCAGGTGGCCAAAGTATTGGAGGTTCAGCTTCAGCATCAGTCCTTCTAATGAATATTCAGGGTTGGTTTCCTTTAGGATTGACTGGTTTGATCTCCTTGGAGTCCAAGGGACTCTCAAGAGTCTTCTCCAACACCACAGTTCAAAAGCATCAGTTCTTTAGTGCTCAGCCTTCTCTATGGGTCTCAGAAATTATATAAGAAATGAAACCAGGAAATCGAGATCCAACTAAGACTTTATTAAGATCCAGGTGTCAATACCCAGCAGTTGGAAGCAAGGAACCCACTAGAAGCCCAAGAGTGCCGAGCAGAGGACTCGGGTGGGCCCTGATCGGGAACGCCAGTGCTTGGCAGCGTGTCACCAGCACCGAGGCTAGCCTGTGGTCTCTTTCCTCGTGTTCCTTCATCTGACCCAGAGATTCTGTCCATGTGATCCCAGCCCCAAGGGACCTGCGAGGTTAGAGCCATCTTCATGACGCTAAGGCACTGTTTGCCTCATCTCACTCTGCTGACATTTGCATTGATGATGCAAACTCTGTGACGGGTAACACTGCTAAACTGTTTCATCTGTTCTCAGCATAA
Organism: Bubalus bubalis; assembly: GCF_019923935.1. NCBI lineage: Eukaryota > Metazoa > Chordata > Mammalia > Artiodactyla > Bovidae > Bubalus > Bubalus bubalis. The sequence continues at coordinate 1,741,609 of NC_059167.1, forward strand.
ATCAAGGCAGCAGCACCAAGCTGCGCTGGTGGTCACTGTATTCTTCATCATTTGCCCTCACAGTTAAAAAAGTAATAATAAAGTCAGTTTCACTTAAGAATATCCTTGATGAAGCAATAAACCATTGTGTTATTAAATCTTAATCCTCAAGTCCACATCTTTTTTTTTTTTTTAACCTTTCTGAGATGTATCCATATAGCATTTCTATTACATGCCAGGGTGTTGTGGTTATCTCTGGGAAAAGCACTTGCACAATTGTTTTTTAGGTTGAGATCGTGACTGGCCACTGTTTTAATGGAACACCATTTTTATCTGAAAGAATGACTGATGGAAAAACTACGGTTATTAAGACTTGAGTGTGTGGTTGAAATTTCCCTGAAAATGAGTGAAGGGAGCCTGTCCTTTCAAGGAAAACAACTCTGACAGCATTTGTTGCCAAAGCTAAAATCCAGGCTTTCATGTGAAAACTAGAACTTGGGAAACTTGTGTCCACCACTGTAAAGCTGACAGTCTGTCAATACCAAGTTCAGTGGCGATATTCACAAATGTAGTTCTAAAAATACTGCATAATGAAATGTCTTAGAAGATCCATGTAACTCGGTGAATTAATAGTTTTCAGATAACCAACGTATGATGTTACAGAATCATGGTTGGGCAAAAGAGCCATTGAAAGTACAAGATACACCAAAGCAGAGTATGAAAAGTTAATTGATATGGTCTCAAATTATACGTTGCAGCTAGCCTTTAAGAAATTACTACTTATTGAGTTCTAGTGTGATATAAAAATAAGTATCTACTGTTACAGGAAAAGCCTATTAAAATACTCCTCCCTTTTCAACTATATATCTGTGTGAGGCTGTATTTTTCTTTATATACTACAATCATAATGCCACAAAGAATTTAGAAGCAGAAATAAGAATCCAGCTACACTATAGTAAGCATTCCTAAGACCCACAAAAATGTAAAATAATTCTCTTATCACTACTTGTTTTGCTTAGTTTTCATGAAAAATATTTATGTTAAAAGGTCATGAACTTATTATTTTAAAAAATTAATTAATGTTTTAAATGTTCCCAGTTTTAATTTCTAGTATAACTATTAATAGATATAATGCATGTAAACAGAAGCCTTTGGAATTCTCAATTTTTAAGAGTTTAAAGGAATCCTGAAGTCAGAAAGTTTGAGAACAACTGATTCAGTGCGTATAGAATACCTACTATGTACTGGGCTGGGCTGGTACAGGGAAAGTATGGTTGCTGGACAGACGTGGGTCCTGCCCACAGAACTGCCAGGCACCTACAACTAAACAGATGACCCCAGCAGTGTGCTAAGTGCACGGTAGGAAGAGCACAAGGTGATGCTTTGTTGGCACCTGACGCTATTTAGGGAAGACTTCCAGGAGGAATGAATGTCTCTGGTGATGCTTGAAGGATGAGTCAGACTTAGCCAGACAGAGCTTGATTGCTTTGCGTGTATGGAAAAGCATGTGTTCAGACAAAAGTCCCTGGGCCAGAGGTCACGACTTCACTGCAGAGTGAAGTGGTGTGTAACACGGGAAGGGAGGGTGACACGCAGACCTGGACTGGAGATGGCAGCCCTCTTGTGAAGGCCTTTGGGAGTCTAGGTGTGAGGTGCGAGGACCTCCCCGCAGGGGGAAGGGGGCATCCTGGGGTTGTCGAGGTTAAGTCAGGACAGTGACATCAGATTGCACTTTAGACAGATCTCTGCTGAGAGAATGGAGGTCTTGCCCCCACAGCAGCCAAATCAAGAGGTCATGGAACCTGGGCTAGTACCTGCGGGGTACTGGAGAGATGTGGACAGATTTAAGGGACATTTGTATGGAGATGTTTATAGATCTAGATAAATAGATTCAGTTTCAGTTCGGTTCAGTCGGTCAGTCCCGTCTGACTCTTTGCAACTCCATGGACTGCAGCACACCAGGCCTCCCAGTTAATCACCAACTCCCAGACTTTACCCAAACTCATGTCCATTGAGTTGGTGATGCCATCCAACCATCTCATCCTCTGTCGTCCCCTTCTCCTCCTGCCTTCAATCTTTCCCAGCATCAGGGTCTTTTCAAATGAGTCAGTTCTTCACATCAGGTGGCCAAAGTATTGGAGTTTCAGCTTCAACATAAATCCTTCCAATGAACACCCAGAACTGATCTCCTTTAGGCTGGACTGGTTGGATCTCCTTGCAGTCCAAGGGACTTTCAAGAGTCTTCTCCAACACCACAGTTCAAAAGCATCAATTCTTTGGTGCTCAGCTTTCTTCACAGTCCAACTCTCACATCCATACATGACCACTGGAAAAACCATAGCCTTGACTAGACAGACCTTTGTTGGCAAAGTTATGTCTCTGCTTTTAAATATGCTATCTAGGTTGGTCATAACTTTCCTTCCAAGGAGTAAGCGTCTTTTAATTTCATGGCTGCAGTCACCATCTGCAGTGATTTTAGAGCCCAGAAAAATAAAGTCAGCCACTGTTTCCACTGTTTTCCCATCTATTTGCCATAAAGTGATGGGACTGGGTGCCATTGTCTTAGTTTTCTGAATGTTGAGCTTTAAGCCAACCCTTTCACTCTCACCTTCATCAAGAGGCTCTTTAGTTCCTCTTCACTTTCTGCCATAAGGGTGGTGTCATCTGCATATCTGAGGTTATTGATATTTCTTCCGGCAATCTGGATTCCAGCTTGTGCTTCCTCAAGCTGGAAGTTTCTCATGATGTACTCTGCATTTAAGTTAAATAAGCAAGGTGACAATATACAGCCTTGACGTACTTCTTTTCCTACTTGGAACCAGTCTGTTGTTCCATGTCCAGTTCTAACTGTTGCTTTAAACAGACTGGGTGCGGTTAATGAGGGAAGGGTAGGCATCAAGACTGAATTTAGATCATTTGTGTCATTTTTTTTTTTTAGATTCCACATATAAGTAATGGACCAATGAACTTATATACAGAACAGAAATAGACTCACAGATGTAGAAAACAAACGTGGCTGCCACAGGGGAAAGGGAGGGGATAACTTAGGAGTTTGGGATTCACAGATGCACAGACGCACTATATATACTATATGTATTTTATACTTGATATAAGATAAATAACAGTAAGGATCCACTGTATAACACAGAGCACTATATTCAACACCTTGTTACGGCCTATAATGGAGAAGGATCTGAAAAGGACGCGCACGGGTATCTGAACCGCTTTGTTGTGCGCGTCAAAGCAACACAATATCGTAAATCAACTATGCTTCAATTAAAAAATTTTTTTTTACTAAAATCCTACATGCCATGCACCCAGAAAGTTTTTTTTTGAAGACCGGATTTGGGTTTCAGATTTAGCACCTGGGAGTCATGCACGATGAAGTTCACTGAAAGAAGGAAAACAGGAGGCACAGGTTATTAGAGGAAGAGGGTGAATGCCATGGAGCCATCCCCGAGCTACCGGAGAGGAGACGCCCAGCCCATTCCGGAAGCGGAGGAGGAAGAGCCGGACTCGAGACACACAGCTGACGGTCATTAGCGCACGAATGGTAACTGAAGACGCTGGATGAGTGGGCTCTTGCAGAGAGAAGAGTTTAAGCAAGAAGGGAAGACTGTCTTAAGAGAGAACTATGGGAAGTACCAGTATCACCAGTATTCAGGGTTGTGACAATTTAAAACAAGCTAAAAGGCGAGGAGATCCAGCCAGTCCATCTTAAAGGAAGTCGACCCTGAATATTCACTGGAAGGACTGATGCTGAAGCAGAAGCTCCAGTACTCTGGCCACCTGAGGCGAAGAACTGACTCACTGGAAAAGACCCTGATGCTGGGAAAGACTGAGGGCAGGAGGAGAAGCGGATGACAGAGCATGAGATGGTTGGAAGGCATCACCAAATTAATGGACATGAGTTTGAGCAAATAATGGGAGACATGAAGGACGGGGAGGCCTGGTGTGCTTTAGTCCATGGGGTCATAAAGATCGAACACGACTCAGCAACGGAACAGCAACAACAAAGAGTGTGCAAAGAGGGCTGAGAAGAGCGCCCAGAAAGTTAAGAGGATCCAGAGACTGTGCAGTCATTGAGACCAAGGGGACGGAAGAGGAAGGAGGGCTCAGTGAGGACCGGTGTTGTCAGTAAGTCAGAGAAACGGGACTTCCCTGCTGGTCCTGTGGTTAAGAAATTGCCTTTCATTGCAGGGGACACTGGTTCAGCCCCTGGCTGGGGAGCTGAGACCCCACGTGCTGTGGGGCAAGCAAGCCCACAGCCCACAGTGAGAGACCCTGCATACTGCACCTGCGACCTGAAGCAGCCAGAAATCGAAGTAAACATAAATAAAAAGTCAGAGGAGTGATTAAGAGGGCTGTCTAGACTGCTGCTGCTAAGTCGCTTCAGTCGTCTCCGACTCTGCGTGACCCCATAGATGGCAGCCCACCAGGCTCCCCCGTCCCCGGGATTCTCCAGGCAACGTCTAGACTGAGCAGCAAGGAAGTAAGTGTTGAGTCCTTGCCGTATCCAGACATGCATCAGGGGATGGTTAGGCTCCAGGAGCCAGAAGAGCAAGGAGAGGGGAGGGGGAGACAGGAAGAGGGCTGGGGGCGGGTGGGAGAGAGAATGGGGACTGTTACATCAGCGGTTGCCTGGGAAGGAGCCCATGGGCAGAGAAGGCCGGAGATACAGGAGACAAGGAGACATCAGCGGTGAGGTTCCAGAAGACAGAGGAGAGACACGCGTTCGGGAGACGGATGGAGGGAGCTGTGTCGCCCCCAGAGAACCGAGCTTCGGTTACGGCACAGGGTGGAGTGCGCGTTAGCTGGAGAAGTCGTCACGGTTTGGATGAGGGTTGGAAAGGAATCTCCAGACACAAGAGTGTTTCAGACAGGGGTGAGTTTATTCAGAGCAAAGAGTAGAGGTAACGTGGGTGCCGCAAGCACAGCGGGCTGACCCCCGATAGACCGGGAGAGGCGGCCGTTGGAACAGCCGGCCTACTCAGGAGGGCGCCCCCTTCTCAGGCTGCATCAGTTCAGTCCAGTTCAGTTCAGTCGCCCAGTCGTGTCCGACTCTTTGCGACCCCATGAATTGCAGCACGCCAGGCCTCCCTGTCCAACTTTATAGCCTCGAGACAAAGAAGATTCCTGCTGGAAGGGTGGCATCAGGTGATTGGTTAAGGTCAGGGAGCTGGCCGGTTTGGATCAAGGGGGCTCATGGCAACAGTTGCTATGGGGCTCAGTCTGATCTGGAGATGACCTTGGCGTGGGGCTCCGTGTCTGTGGCCTTGATACGAGGCCTCACACCTCTGACCTTGGTATAGGGCTCCACCAGAGTTAGGGTATTCAGTTCAGCCGCTCAGTCGTCCGACTCTTTGTGACCCCATGGACTGCAGCACACCAGGCCTCCCTGTCCATCACCAACTCCCGGAGTTTACCCAAACTCATGTCTATCGAGTCGGTGATGCCATCCAACCATCTCATCCTGTCGTCGAAGTTAGGATATAGGATGGTTTAATTAGAAGCAGAAGTTCCATGGCTCCCACTGGAAAGGTTTAGGAGGAGGAGAGTAGTGGGAGTTTGGATCAAAGGAGAAAAAAAAAAGCCCAGAGCAGCGTGAGGAAGAAGAGAGGGGAGTCTGGAAGGCTTGAGGGGCTCCCCAGAGTGGCCAAGCGTAGCAGTTGCAAGGGAGACAGGCAGGGAGCACAGAGAACTAGATCTTATTTTAGATACTGGTAATTTAATCACAATCATCTTTTCTTTCTACACAATGATGCATTTATATCACAACCTAAAAATTACCCTTAACAATAGTGATTCTTTTTCTTAAAAAAAAAAAACTAAACAAAACATCCTTTTCTGGCTAATTCAAGTTATTCCTATGTGTTCTGTTGTTTACTTTTATGTTCACCAGGTTAAATCTTCAGCTATGTTCCTGCCATTAAGAGTCCCCTATGTAGAAAAATCTATTCATTATGAACACATTTATTGCTTCATTGAGTTGCCTATTTAAAATGCAGAGAACCACAAATTAAATGTAGTGCTTTTCCATTTTGAAAAAAGTGGATGAATGGGTACCATTTTCTTGAATACATGCTGTTTGTCTTATATCATTTACAGTCCAGATTCATAGGCCAGCAGATGCCAGTCCTTGCTCGTTTTGATGCTTGTTCCTTATTGAAAGGGATGCGCCCTGAGACTTGCATGTGCCATGTTCTGCATCAGGGGAAATGATAAGACAGATGTAATGGAGAGAGTTGATTTGGGGGGACAGCTAAGCTAAGTGATCAACAGACACCGGTCTCCGAAACCTCTTTCTCTGAAGTTAATTATGCAAAGTATGAGACAGTTTCTTTGTTGAAATTGTAAAATAGGATATTTCAAGTAGCCTCAACATAATATTAAGCCATTAAATACTTCTATTAATATATTCCAAGTCTACAGTTCAGTTCGATTCAGTTGCTCAGTCATGTCTGTTTGCAACCCCATGGACTGCAGCACGCCAGGCCTCCCTGCCCATCACCAACTTCCGGAGTTTACTCAAACTCATATCCACGGAATAGGTGATGGCATCCAACCAACTCATCCTCTGTCGTCCTCTTCTCCTCCCACCTTCAATCTTTCCCAGCATCAGGGTCTTTTCAAATGAGTCAGTTCTTTGCATTAGGTGGCCAAAGTATTGGAGTTTCAGCTTCAGCATCAGTCCAAGTCTACAGCCCTGTACTAAATATTTATTATATTTAAGACCTTGGTGTTTGCTCCTGATACTTCTTTAATGTCGTTGTTGTTCAGTCGATAAGTCATGTCTGACTCTTTGCAACCCCATGGACTGCAGCACGCCAGGCTTCCCTGTCCTTCACCATCTCCCAGAGTTTGCTCAAACTCCTGTCCATTGAGTTTGTGATGCCATCCAACCATCTCTCCCTCTGTTGTCTCCTTCCTCCTGCCTTCAATCTTTCCCAGCATCAGGGTCTTTAACAATGAGTCGGCTCTTCCCATCAGGTGGCCAGTGTATTCAGCATCAGTTCTTCCAGTGAATATTCATGGTTGATTTCCTGTGTGGAGAAGACTCTTGAGAGTCCCTTGGACTGCAAGGAGATCGAATCAGTCAGTCCTAAAGGAAAGCAACCCTGAGTATTCCTTAATGACACATCCTAATTTCTCTAGATTTCTGGTATTGGTAAATGAGAATGTCCCTGTGTTGAGTATGTACAAGTAAGGGCTACACTGCAGGATGAGGGCACTGGCAGGTATGGAGTGTGCAGTTAATGCTTAGTGGTTCTGATCTGGAGGTCAGAGTTTTTGTTTTTGAGCATTCATTGCTTTAAAAAAAAAAAAGATCATTCATTACTTTTAAAAAGTATTTATTTACTCACTTACTCTGTCTGCACCAGTCTTAGTTCTGGTGCTCAGGGTCTTCAATCTTGCCTGCAGCACGTGGGGTCTAGTTCCCTGACCAGGGGTGGAACCCAGGCCCCTGCACTGGGAGCTTGGAGTCTTAGCCGTTGGACCACCAGGAATTCCTCAGAGTTTGTTTGTTTGTTTTTAATTTCTTCCCATTGTAACCACAAGAGGCCATCTGAACCATTTCTTAAGAGGTAGAAATGGCTTCTCCTGTCAGTCAGTATCCAGGCTGGGGCAGACTAACAGAGAGAGCTCAGTCTTCCACGACACCTACTTCCGTCGCGCTCCCAGCCACCCCATCTCTGTTCCAGACAGAAGCCCGTCTGCTCTCTCTGGTTGCCTCAGGCTGATTCTACTGTTACTTTGGTCTTGACTTGTTCTGACTCGGCCTCCACTCTTCCCTCACTGAGCATTCCCTGTGACGCCCCTGGAGCCCTTTTTGAATCTACACGAGCTCTCCTGCACCTTGACTGTGGGGTGCAGGGTCGCACCTGCCTTCTCGCTTTCACTGGCATTCGGTCCTTCCCCAAGCGCTTTGTTCAGTTCCTCTTTTGAAGGAAAAGAAAGCGAAAGTGTTAGTCGCTCAGTCGTGTCTGACTCTTTGTGACACCATGGACTGTAGCCCACCAGGCTCCTCTGCCCATGGAATTCTCCAGGGAAGAATACTGGAGCAGGTTGCCATTTCCTCCTCCAGGGGGATCTTCCCACACCAGGGATCGAACCAGGGTCTCCTGCACTGTGGGCAGATTCATTACCGTCTGAGGCACCAGGGAAGCATGGTGAAGGAGCGCTGCTGCTTTTTTTTTTTGGCTGCCCCACTCAGCGTGCAGATCTTAGATCCCAGACAAGGAATTGGACTCATGCCCCCTGCAGTGCAAGCATGGAGTCCTGACACTGGACCACCCTGGAAGTCCCCGGAATCCTGCTCCAGAAGGGCAGTGCCGTCTGGAGACCAACAGTCCTCGCCCTGTGGCAGCCCCTCCCTTTTTGTTTGTCCTCCAGTCTGATTTATTTGCTGTCCATGTCCAAGACACTGTCATCCGTCCAGTCCCAGGTCACCTGCCTCATGTAGAGCCTCTTCCCAAACCCAGAGCCATGACATCATCCTGGGTGCCGCTCAGTACTCCAGATTCCAGCGTCTTTACTCCCTCAGCTCCAGCGACCTTCATCTCCATTGCTTTACCAACGGCTCACGTAGCAGGGCCTTCGTTTAGTCCTAGTGATATCTGGACCATTACCAGGAGGTTCACTGTCTCTAAAATCTCACATTCAAAGAGCTCTTTTCCATGAGTCAGGACCGCTGATACAAGCTTGCCTGGTCGGGGGTGAAGTGAGCATCTGTGTTGTGTTTCTAGCTTTTTATGGAAAGGTTTCTGGGCTTCCCTTGTGGCTCAGCTGGTAAAGAATCCGCCCGAAATGCAGGAGACCTGGGTTCAATCCCTGGGTTGGGAAGATCCCCTGGAGAAGGGAACAGCTACCCACCCTAGAGTTCTGGCCTGGAGAACTCCACAGACTGTATAGTCCATGGGGTGGCAAAGAGTTGGACACGACTGAGCGACTTCACTTTCACTTTCTTTGGTGCAAGGAGAAAATCCTTTATATTCCACATCTGCTCAGTTCTTTAGCTTGTAAATAGGTGTTGCCCTTTGAATGTTTTTCCCTATTCGTGTAAATTGCTCACATTGTTTTACTCCCTTAATTGGATATTTTCAGCACTACATTTTTCCTGCTCCATTTCTCCCCTCCTTTTGAAATTTCTTTTACTGTCAGAGCTTTCCCTTACATCTTCTCCTTAACTTTTTCTCCTTATGTCCATCTCCTTAATTTTTGTTTGTTTGTTTTTCCCCCTACTTTTTTTTTTTAAAAATCTCTCTCTACTGCATCCTGGAAGACTTTCTTAGTTTTGTCTTCCAGTTTATTTAACTTCTCTTAAGCTGTATTGAACTTGCTAATCATATTTTTTCACTCCAAGATTTTCAGTTGGTTTATTTTCATTTCTACCTCTCCTTTTCATAACCTTCTGGTTTCACAGCCTTGTTTGATAGCTATTTATCTGGTAGCTCAGATGGTAAAGAATCTGCCTGCAATGCAGGAGACCCAAAATAGATCCCTGGGTCAAGAAGATCTGCTGGAGGAGGGGATGGCGACCCACCTCAGTGTTCTTGCCTGGAGAATCCCATGGACAGAGGAGCCTGGCAGGCTACAGTCCATGGGGTCACAAGAGAGTCGGACACAACTGAGCGACTAACACTTTCACTCTACTTTTCAATCCCTCTATTGTAATGAGTTTGAGGATTTTTAAAGCCTTTTTCAGAATATAATTATACCTGTTGCCTCAGATGTGAATTGTCTCAGTTGTTAGACTGCATTTCATCATGCTGCACAACCTTACATATTTTGTAATTTTCTTTTCTTGAGAGCTTTGGATCTGTGCTACAAGGGTTTTCTCTGAAGGGTGGTCTTGAGATTTTCTCAATCCCAGCCCCATGAGTTCCTTAGCTCTGCAACGTCATAAATTAGGCATAGTTTGGGAGTCCTGCTGCAGGGAAGTAAACGTGCCCACGTGTAATGCAGACTCAGGCGCTAGTCACGTGGAGGCGTCTTATCCTCATTTCTGGTCTCAGGTGATCTGGGGTCTTGACCCTAACTGCAAAAATGGAACTGCGCTCGCCCCCCTTCCCCCTGATACCTGTGGGCACCTCCCGTCCCTTGCAGACACAGAAACCTCAGAGCCCTGCAGCCTTGCTGGCACCTGCCTCCAGCGCATCCTGACGAGAGCCACAGTCTTGGCCGCCACTTAGCACTGTGGGGCTCATGACACTTTCCTGTTCAGAGACTTTCTTGTCTTATGTTTGAAAATGGTTTCAATCATTAAAGGCCCCAGTAAAAAAATAGAGTATCATTCAGATACTAAAACTCGAGATTTTAATGAAGTAACTGTTTACAGAAGTATAGGCAGACATAAGGACTCTGCTGACAGAGGTCTGTATAGTCAAGGCTGTGGTCTTCCCAGTGGTCACATATGGAGAACTGGACCATAAAGAAGGCCGAGCACCAAAGAATTGATGCCTTTGAACTGTGGTGCTGGAGAAGACTCCTGAAAGCCCCTTGGAAAGCAAGATCAAACCAGTCCATCCTAAGGGAGATCAACCCTGAATATTCACTGGAAGGACTGATGCTGAAGCTGAAGCTCCAGCATTTTGGTCATCTGATGTGAACAGGTGACTCATTGGAAAAATCCTTGATGCTGGGAAAGATCGAGCGCAGAAGGAGAAGAGGGCGTCAGAGGATGAGATGGCTGGACGGCATGACCGATGCAATGAACATGAACTTCAGTAAACTCCGGGACATGGTGAGGGACAGGGAGGCCTGGCGTGCTGCAGTCCAGGGGGTTGAAAAGAGTTGGACATGACTGGGCCACTGAACAACAACAAAAATGAATCCATCGAGGTCATTTGGGGTACCAGAGACCAGGAAGCTGTCACTGCTCCTACTCTGAGGGGACAAAGGCGGGAATGGTATTATTGGCGGGCAGAGTCCCCTGGAGCTGTGGAAGGTGTGGAGTTTGGAGGGAAGTAGCCGTTATCAAGGGAAGACCTGGGGCGGCGAGGAGAGAAATGCCCCATCCTCTGCGTCCTCCTGTCTCTTGTGGGGAACTTGTTGGCCACGCCCCCTGGGAGGCACCAGCTGGGGGTTCAGGTGGTGTGGTCCTGAGGGGCACAGAGCAAGGGAGGGGTGGGCTGGGGGCATGTGCAGCAGAGAACAAAGAGTGCAGACCTATATGATTTTTAAAAGCATTTTATCCGTTATTTCTCTATGTGGCGGAGGACGGACCTTTCTGCAGTGTTGCCATGTGGACTCAGGACCCCCAGTCCCTTCTCCAGCCCGTTCCCAGCTGGCCCTCTTTCTCAGGCGCACCCCCAACACGTGCAGGGCCCAGGGGCAGGTGCAGACAGAGGCCCACGTGCTGTCTGTAGACACGGAAGTTCCTGATCAAGGCAGACTGTTCATCAGGGATGCTTTATCTTCCTACCTTGACAGATACGCTTTGTCTTAAAGGTTCTATCTTCTTTGTTTTTGTTTCTGGATGTGCTGGGTCTCCATTCCTGCGCGGGCCGCTCTGCAGTTTGTGGCAGGCACTGGGCTGCTCACTGCGGTGACTCCCCTGTCGCAGAGCACGGGCGCGTGGCCTTCAGGAGTGGCGCACAGCTTGGAGGCTCCACAGCACGCAGAAGCTTCTCGGACCAGAGATCAAATCCACGTCCTCGGCGTCGGCAGGTGGTCCCGGGCCACCAGAGAAGGCCAGGCCAGTGTGCTCTAAGAGTGACCCAGAAAGGCGGAGGACCGCGCATGCTCCCGGGGCCCGTGGCGCGGGGGGGTGGGGTGGGGAACGCGGCCCTGATCCTGAGAAGCAGCCTCGCGTGCCGTGTGTGCACAGCCAGCCCTTGGTGAGCCCCCAGGAGGAGGGCGGCCCAGGCAGAGAGAGTGCTTAGGCCCGCTTCGGTGGGGAGCCCTCGGACCCCAGGCACCTGCGAGGGGGTCTGAAAGGTGGAGGACAGAGGCCTGGCCCCACCTTGTTGGCCCCACCAGCTGCTTTCAGGGACAAGGGTCAGAGCCGGGCCCTCGAGGATTCGGTGCCCAGGGCGGGTGCCCTCCAGCCGGGTCTGGTGCTGGTCCCGTGGCCGCTGACGTCATCTTCACCGAGGCCTCGGTCCTTCCCCTGGGTCCTTCCCGGACTGCCCGTCTCCCCGCCCCGGTCTGCCCTGGATCCTCTGGTCCAATCCTCAGCCAGACCCTCCACTGCTTGGCGCCCTTGTCTTCTCATCTCTCCAGTCTGGCAGTGGAGGTCTCCATCTCCCTGCCCCGTGCTCGGCCTGCTGACGGCCTGCCGGGTGAGCCGTGCAAGCCTCGTAGCGCCCCAGCCTGACCTCGGACCCCAGCTTCCTCCTGGTTCCCCTGGAAACGTTTTCAAGCCTCCACCACTCTTCTCAGACTGCTGCCCTACCTCTTCTCGGTCGCTCTCAGCGAACGGCCTTGCTTCCCGTTTCTTAAGAAAATAGAAATCACCAAAGCAACATCTTACTTCCCTCTGCAGTTTTACTCTCGAGATGACGACGGCTGTGAGGATGAGGATGGAGGGTAATACCTAACTTTTCCCACCCTAACTCGGATCTGCCGCCAGGTCCCCCTCCTCCTGTCTCCGAGGGAAGGGGGCTGCCTCCCCCGCCCATGCCGTCCGGGGCCGCAGGAGATCCATCCACCTCGATTTCGGATTCTTTTCCTTTCCGCTCCCTGCGGATCTAAGAGCGTCAGGGACCTCCTCTGTCTAAGGCTCTGCATTTAAGCTGCAGTCGCTCCTCTGCCTCCCATTTCCAAATCCCCTCTAACCCACTGTGGTCTTATTTCCGCCCCAGTAACTCCGCTGAAGCCACGTGGACCCGGGTAAGCGTCCCCTCAGTTGGCTCAGCGAATTGGGTACATGAGTCCTTCCGCGCAGCATCTGACACGAGTGACCGCGCTTCTGACCATGCTCTTTGCCCTGGACGTCCGTGCTTCTGCTTTTCTGGCCAACTGTCTGAGTCCCCTTCCCTTCCGAGTTGTCTTCCTCAGAGTTCTGCCCTCGCTGCTTCTCTTCTCGCTCATTAAACTCAGCACTGGCTGGAGGACGGTGCTCAATCAATATCAAATTCTGTATGCAAATCAGGGGCTTCCCCAGTGGCTCAGCGGGTGAAGAATCTGCCTGCAATGTCGGAGACGTGAGTTCAATCCCTGGGTTGGGAAGATCCCCTGGAGGAGGGCATGGCAACCCACTCCAGGATTCTCGCCTAGAGAATCCCATGGACGGAGGAGCCTGGCGGGCTGCAGTCCATAAGGTTGCAGAGTCAGACACATCGGAAGCGACTGAGCACATAAGCATGCATGCAAATCAAGCAGTGGCTTCAAATTGAAGCCCGGTGCTCAAGGGTATAAGCAAGAAGGAGCAGACTTTTTTGGGAGGGATACGCATTTCCAATTATAAATGATGCATTACTGCAACTGGAGTCCACTGAGGGGAAAAAGCCATAACAGCTTATTTCAGACCTAATACAGCTATATGTTAGCAACAGAAATGATGCCGCTATCTTATTAGAAATACAACAAAGAGATTACTTAGCAGCTGTCTCCCGCACTGTCTTTTCATTTTGCTCTGTAGTTCTTGGCAGAGAATCTAGAAGAGAAAAATAAAATAAAATAATTAAGCCACACTGTTTTCCTAGACTAAATGATTTCTGTTCTTCTGAGAAACAGATCTTAAAAGGTGATGTATGTTCCATAATTGTTAGGAATAGAACATTTTCAAAATTGTTCTTTTTCCCCCTAGAGACATGTGATTAAACTTTATGATCTTTTTCTCTTCCAGGACTCATTGTAAAGTTTCTCTTAGCTCCATGTTCCAAACTCAAAACTCGAGGGCCAGACATCAGCCACAGGGTCATAATTAGATCTTGAAACCACCCACTTTGAAAACAAGAATTCCACAGAGAACTATTTAGGGCTCTGTCTTCATTGAGATAAAGAGATGCCACATGTTGAGCATTTATTTATTCATTCATCATTCAGCCCCAAATGATTATGTTAACAGCCTCTTAAAGTCATCTTAGAATGGATATTATTTAGTGTATGGAAAGATGATGGAAAGATGCTTGGTAAAAGAGATGCTGAGTTTACTTTTGACTGTATTTGGCCCTTGCCCGCCAAGGTTTCTTTTCCCCACCTGCAGAAGGAGCTCGCCAGCAGGACCCGCTTGGCGTCGTCTTCTGTGTTATGACCCCGTCCGTCCTCGGCGCCGTCGTTTTGCAGGTGATCTGGGTCGTGTTGTCTTTGTGCTACTTTCACAGCTTTGTGCGGCTCTCTACTTAAGCAGAGGAAACCCTTGCCAGTCCAGGAAAAGAAGGACTCGTCGAAATTAAATCAGAAGTCAGAGCTCATGGCCTCCTGACTTGCACAGTTCATGCTTTTACAACACAAGTATGAACTAGAACAGTGATCTTATGGCCACTTTAACTTTTATTGACGCGTCCAAAAATGAATATGGCTAAAAGAGAGACAGATGAGGCAGGTGCAGATTTTGTAGAAAACACTGTTAACACTTTCAGTCTTTTGATGTTACCGAAGTGCCCAGTGATGAAAGTGAAAGAGGAGAGTGAAGAAGTTGACTTAAAGCTCAGCATTCAGAAAACTAAGATCATAGCATCTGGTCCCATCACTTCATGGGAAATAGATGGGGAAACAGTGGAAACAGTGTCAGACTTTATTTTTTGGGGCTCCAAAATCACTGCAGATGGTGATTGCAGCCATGAAATTAAAAGATGCTTACTCCTTGGAAGGAAAGTTATGACCAACCTAGATAGCATATTCAAAAGCAGAGACGTTACTTTGCCAACAAAGGTCCGTCTAGTCAAGGCTATGGTTTTTCCAGTGGTCATGTATGGATGTGAGAGTTGGACTGTGAAGAAAGCTGAGCACTGAACAATTGATGCTTTTGATGTGTTGGGGAAGACTCTTGAGAGTCCCTTGGACTGCAAGAAGATCCAACCAGTCCATCCTAAAGGAGATCAGTCCTGGGTGTTCATTGGAAGGACTGATGCTGAAGCTGAAACTCCCAATACTTTGGCCACCTCATGCGAAGAGTTGACTCACTGGAAAAGACCCTGATGCAGGGAAAGATTGAAGGCAGGAGGAGAAGGGGACGACAGAAGATGAGATGGCTGGATGGCATCACCGACTCAATGGACATGGGTTTGAGTAAACTCTGGGAGTTGGTGATGGACAGGTAGGCCTGGCGTGCTGTGATTCATGGGGTCGCAAAGAGTCGGACACGACTGAGCTACTGAACTGAACTGACTGATGTGCCCAGTAGAGTAGAAGGCAGAGTTGAATTCAGGGCCCAGCCCAGAGTAAAAGCCCAGTGCGCGTCAGCACAGGGTGGGAAAGTCGCTGCCTGCAGTAACGGAAATGTGTGGCTCACGCCGGGTGGGGGTCATAGGGAGTGGTGGGGCTGGTGGTGAACTGAGAGCTCTCAAGTTGCTTAAAGGCTTCCATGTTTAAAAAACCGAAAAACACGTGCTCGCCAAATGTAAACATGCCCAGAGATTTAGTGTTGTCCCAACTTGAGCGTCAGATCTCTGACGTATGCCTGACTCTTGTCTTTCCTCTCTTCGCCTTTCCACACGCTTTGCTTCCCACCTCCATCCACTTGCTGCTTCAGCCAAGGGCTGCAGTTGCAAAGTTTCTGCCTCATTTCAAAGAATGACTAATGTCCATCACCAGAGGAATGGATAAAGAAGAAGTGGTGTATATACATTGTGTGTGTGGTGTGTGTGTGTTTACAGAATGGAATATTATCAGCTGTCAAAGAGAATAAAGTAATGGCATTTGCAGCAACATGAATAGACCTAGAGATGACCTTGTTAAGCAAAGGAAATCAGAAAGAGAAGGACAAATACCGTATGAGACATTTATGTGTGGAATCTAAACTTTGATACAAATCAGCATATCTATGAAACAAAAGCAGACCGACGGATACAGAGAACGGACTTGTGGCTGCAAAGGGTGGGGGTGGGGTGTCGGGGAGGAAGGGTTGAGAGTCTGGAATTAGCAGAATTCCAAAATTAGCAGAGGCAAAGGGTTATATATAGGATGGATAAGCAACAAGGTCCTGTTATACAGCACAAGGAACTGTATTCAGTATCCTGTGACAAGCCACAATGGAAAAGAATATGAAATAGAATACACATGTATATCTGAGTCACTTTGCTATACAGAAGAAATTCACACAATATTATCAATCAATTGTACTTCAATAAAATGAAAAAAACAAAAAACAATCAGGAAATGTGCCTAGATTTGAGAGTGTTTGCTTACATGTGAACCAAGCATCATTTAAAACATTTATATTATGTGTATAACACATGTTCTTCACTTGAAAGTTCTAACAATATAGAAATCAACAAAGTAAAATGTTTCTTTCATCCTCTCCTCTGCCAGTCTCATTCCCCAGATAAATATTATTAGCTGTTGGTGTGTATTCATCCAGATTTTCTTCTGAGCATGTAAAGTAACGTGTGTGCACAGAGTGACAGACATAGATTGTGTATATGTAAAATATCATTAAAATGCTGCATACCACTCTGCATATGTTACAGACTTTTGTAATAGTATGATTAGATCTCATTCTTTATAACTGCCATTCTTTCAACAGCTTATCAATATATAATAGTTAATCAGTCCCTATTGTGACATTTAAATTGCTTTAGCTTTTCTGTGTCCAGCTGTCTACAAGGACATGTGATAGAGAACCCCACTTTCAAAACCAGACACCTGATCTTCTCCCCCACACCTGCCTCTCTTAAGATTTTCCATCTTAATTCCAGAGCTCTCCCTTCTCGGAACTCCATCCTTCCTGTTGCTCAGGCCCAAACCCTTGAGGGCATCCCGTGTTCCTTTCTTTTTGTCCACGTCCATGGTGTCCACACCAACTCGGGTCCACACTTCCGCCTTTACCAAGGAGTCGGCTCTCAAGTCTTTTCTTGATCTGTGTGTGCGTCAAAGTCGTGTCCGACTCTATGTGACCCCGTGGACTGTAGCTCAACAGCCTCCTCTGTCCATGGGATCCTCCAGGCAAGAACACTGGAGCGGGTTGCCATTTCCTTCTCCAGGGGATCTTCCCGATCCAGGGATCGAATCCCCCGTCTCCTGAGTCTTTGAAGTGGCAAGCAGATTCTTAACCACTGAGCTGCTTGGGAAGCCCACTATTTGGTGTACTATATGATTTTTCTTATTTTTTTAAAAAAGAGATGCATTTGAAAAATAACCTGAATGCGGTGGTGAGGGTACAAGTGAACGAAATCTTTCAATTCAAGGATTTTTCATCTGGGTTCTGTGAATGCAGATCTCTGATGGATATTTAGCATCTTTTTAAATGAGCAACGTGGCCAACCAAGCAGCCTCATCTTGGCAGTGTCCCTGACTGTCACCAACAGGTGGTCGTTGTTCAGCCACTCAGTCGTGTCCGACTCTTTGCGACCCCATGGACTGCAGCACGCCAGGCTGCTTCTTTCACTATCTCCCAGAGCTTGCTCAAACTCATGTCTGTTGAGTCGGTGACACAGACTCATCTCGTCTCGACTCATCCAACCCTCTCATCCCCTGTCACCCACTTCTCCTGCCCTCAAGGGCTCACAGATACTTTGGGATTATAATTTAGGTGTTGTGGCCGTCTTGAACTCATTCAGCGTCTCCGCTGCTTTGGCATCACAGCGACTCCTCCTTGCCTTGAATCCACCCATCCCTCCCCCACCTCTGGGTATTGCTCTTGCCACTGGGTCTTGTTCTTTAACGTGTTAATGAAGAAGCACCTATAACACCTTCTTGCTAATTTGTTTTTTTAATACTCATATCTATTTCAGTATAATTGGCTTCATTTTATGCATTTAAAATTAGAGTCTTTATCAAACTGCCACAAGGGTCCATGGTGCACAAACATTGAGGAGCTCTGTTCATCAAAGGAACTGTGATTTGTTTGAAGGAGTAAGCTACTCATACAGATCATCACTGGGCAGTTTATAAAACTAAAGTGCCCCCAACTTTCAGTACCAGGATAATAGATACATGAATATTCAGGGCTGTCGTGTCTTTCATTCATTCATCCCATGCTTCTGTATATATTTATTTAAATTATTCACCATAATCTTTTTATTATTAATTTTTTATTATGACCGCGCTGGCTCTTGTTCTGGGCCGGGCTTAGTTGCCCTGTGGCAGTGTGGGATCTTAGTTACCTGCCCAGGGATCGGACCTGCGTGGAGGGTGGGCTGGACCACCAGGGAAGTCCCCAGTGCTTGCCTGTTAAGTGCTCACATAGGCAGCGCTCTGTGACTCGGAGGTGCAGCTCTCTCCTCCCCCATGCTCCCTGTGGAGCCCTGAACACGACGATGACCGGGGACGCACGTCAGAGCCACTCTGCGGAGCCTGTCCTCCCGACTCCCTCCTCTGCACACCTGTGCACGTCAGAGAGCTCAGGCCTCGCTCCTGACTTGCTTTGTGCTCTCAAAGTATCTAAAAATCTGTGGAAATGTAAGCCTTTCTTTTTACACCTTACAAGTTTTCATATTTAGTCAAAAATTTCATTTCTATTATTTCACATTATTAGTTAATTAAGGAAATAAAATGTATGTTGGTCATTTTCACCCTCAGTTTACAGAAGGTAAAACAAGCCTCCCTGGAGTTTCTTGCTTTTCTCCTTAGGCGATCTTATGCCGAGATGCAAGATCCAAATGCTGGTGATTTCCAGCAGACCAGATCTCTCCCTAAGGTCCCGACTCACCCACACTTAGCGTCTCTGCTTGGGTACCTCGTGGCCTCCCGAGCTTCGCATAGTCACACAGATTTCCGCCTCCCGCTTCAGTAAGTGGCGTCACTCTCCATCCTTTGGCCCAAGCTAAAAGTCGCCCAAGGGTCTTCCTTGAAGCCTGGCTTCCTTTCACTTGCTTTCCCTTATCCTGAATCAGCGAGTAATACTGGTCCTGTATTCATAGTGCCTATGACCGTGCTCTCCTAAGTGTGGCGGGCAGGTCGGTGCTGGTCCGTGATGAGGTAGGTCCGGACATTCAGAGTCGGCACTGGAAGCCTTTATGCTGTTGTGCCTTGTGTGTGCAGGCTCAGTCACATCCAGCTCTTTGCGTCCCCACGGCTGCAGCCCTCCAGGCTCCTCTGTCCATGGGATTCATTCTCCAGGCAAGAATATGGAGTGGGTTGCCATTGCCTCCTCCAGGGGTTCTTCCCCACCCAGGGACTGAACCCGTGTCTCTGGCATCTCCTGCTCTGGCAGGCGGATTCTTTACCACTAGCGCCACCTGGGAAGTCAGAAGCTTTTGGAGTGTTTTGAAATTGTCATGATGCCACACTCACAATGGCAGACTCGTCTCACGGAACAGGGTGTAGACCACCTCAGTTCCGGCAAGCTCAAATAGTGAGTCATGCGTGGTACAAGTTATGCAGCAAATAACCCTGTGCAGTAGGACTGTGTTACAGTGTGTGATTATTTCTGATTGCTTTATCAGCTGTACTCTCAAAGTATCTAAAAATCTGTGGAAATGTAAGCCTTTCTTTACCTTACAAGTTTTCATATTTAATCAAAAATTTCATTTTTGTTATTTCACATTGTTAGTTAATTAAGGAAATAAAATGTATGTTGGTCACGTTCACCCTCAGTTTACAGAAGGTAAAACAAGCCTCCCTGGAGTTTCTTTTGTCTGTCTGTCTGGTTTCTGGGAGAAAATCCTTGTCGTTTCTGAATGTGGCAAGAGTGAAACCCAAAGGTTCAGGTGGAAGTGATTTTGAAGAAACAAAGAGTTCATGTTTGTTTTCTTCGGAACTGCGACCCCTCACACACCGAGCTCCGTGTATAGCTGTCGCTGAGGCTGACACCCTGAAAGCATCATGCTCGGTGATTTGTGGAGACGTCCTGGCTGGGACGCTGGGAGCCGTCACAGTGCATAGGGTGGCAGGGTCCACAGTGACACAAAAACATCTCTTTCACGGCATCCAAAAAAGTTCATTTCAAAACCATGAGAACTTTTTGAACAAAAGGATATTGGATTCGAAAGCTGATTGAAGCAGGTGTTCAGTGCTTCACATATAAACATGAGGGCTTTACAGGCTTCTTAGTAAGTAGCGTTTCAGCTCGCCAAGACTAACATCCACATACAGTTGGTGAGACATTGGTGAAAGATGATTTCAAAGGTATTTGCTAGGAATGTTGGGCGAGTCCCTAACACAGAGCGTAGCTCAAGTGCTACTTCCAGAGCCCCCACAGCTCAGCCTGTCCTGGAACCAGCTTATGGTGCAGAGGGATAACTCATGGAGCGATTAAAGTCAGCAATGTGTTTTTTCATGGTAGCACGATCATTTCACTCACATTCCTGTTTACATACAGTTTGAACATGATGGTGATGTGAGGGAAGAATTTCTGTTTTCAGCTGTGTCCCTGACAAACAACGCAGTCTGAACTGTACAGATGAAGGATTAGATTGTCAACAGGCGTTGACTGGAGTTTAC
The DNA here is from genome assembly GCF_019923935.1 of Bubalus bubalis. Classification (NCBI taxonomy): domain Eukaryota; kingdom Metazoa; phylum Chordata; class Mammalia; order Artiodactyla; family Bovidae; genus Bubalus; species Bubalus bubalis. Next base: position 1,762,078 of record NC_059167.1, read on the forward strand.
ATTTTGTGTGGGAGCAGGTTCCGATGGTGCAGAAAGCATCCTGAAGACGTCACCCTGATTTAGAGGCTGCACCAGGATGTGAATCAATAGATCATCTCTCTCATGAGAAAGTCCTGCCATGAAAAGAAATGTTGGTGCAACTAACCCGTGGGCTTAGTGCCGTCCTAAAGATCACAATTAGGTAAAGGCTGCTGTGTTACATTCCAAATCATTCTGAGTCACTTGATCCTGTGGAAGCAGGCCATGAACAGCTGTTGCTACGTGCTGAGGTATCAGGATGATCAAGAGGACAATTGTTTGAGAATGTTCGATTTACAGAAGAGCTCTGTGCATTTCTGTAAAATCAGAAGACAGTTCGGCCCTGGCTTGTTGAAGATATGAACCGGACAAGCAGGACTGCTTATGTATCGAATACCTTCAGTGTTTTTTAACGATCTTAGTACTTCCATGCAAAGAAGAAACATGTTTATCAATGGCTGATAAGATCAAAGGGCAAAGAAGGAAAGCTAGGAGCTTGGAAGAGCAGAGTTTCTACAGATCATTATGACACAAGTTCCATGATTTAGCAACGATCAGTGATGTAGGTGGTGATCTCAGCACTGCACGTCTGTGAAAAGCTATCACAAGACACCTTAAGGTTTGAGAAGGCATTTTGAGTTTTATTTTCCATCAAAAGAAGATCTCTGCTCAGAAAATTCATGGATCCAGAATCCATTTCTTTCATCAAAAGATAACTTAAATCTAACCATAACTTACAAGATATACTGGCTAGAACTGGCTTCTGTTGAAGGATTTAAAGAACTCTGAAAATGTAGTCGCACTTTCTCCATTTTAGATGAAACTGTAAAATGAACAAACCGAGCTTGCTGAAATTGCTCTAAAACCGCTTCTGTTTCATTCTGTGAGACTAGTTTCTTTCCCGTTCTTATTATCACCATCATATTATTATTATGAAAATAAAACTTAGAAATAGTTTAGATGTACTTGATCCCCTACAAGTAGCCTTGCTGGCAAACGCACCCAGCTTAGAAAAATTATCAAGCAAGAAGCAGTCAATTCGCCATATTAAAATTTTTATTGTGTGTGAGCTCAGTCATCTCCAACTCTTTGTGACCCCATGGACTGTGGCCCCCCCAGGCTCCTCTGTCCACGGGATTCTCCAGGCAAGAACACTGCAGTGGGCTGCTATGCCCTCCTCCAGGGGCTCTTCTGACCCAGGGACCGGGTCTCTCTGGCGTCTCCTGCGTTGGCAGGATTCTTTACCAGCGGTGCCACAGTGTTTCTATACTCTGTGTTCACTCACAGTGCACCTGCTGCTGCTGCTGCTAAGTCGCTCCAGTCGTGTCTGACTCCGTCCGGCCCCCTATATAGACATTTAATACGGGGATTCATTTTTTCCCTCAAAATGAAAAAAGTTACAAGTGTAATAGTGATCCCAGGTATTAGTTGCCTACATGCATACTTTCAATGAACAAACAGCATACAATTTTCATGGTCCTTTTTCCTTTTGTTTATGTTGGTACTGCTTATTGCAATATAATTTCCTGTTGGTTGAACTAGGAATACAAAATTGCAGTTTTTATCTTGCATGTCTTTTTATTTCACTTTTCTAGTGATTCATTTTTATTAAGTTTTACGAAGTATCAGTTTGCAACACACTGGAAAATTTTTGAAGTTGGTCCTTTCCCAAAGAGAATTTAAGCAGTACTGCCTTAGGGGACTTAATAGAAAAAATGAGACTTTTCATGAAAACATAACCTCTGAAAAGAATTAGTTCTCTTCCAAAGTCTCTCAAACTATCAGACATGTTCTCACTTACTTTACTTTGAACCAGAAAAGAGTGTTGGGCCTGAAGTAGCCTCAGTCAGTGGGAGATATTGCTGCTTACAGAGGTCACCTAATGAAATTGGTGAATAAAGGAGAAGGGAAATTTCACACGGATCCAGTCTCCTGCCTGGTGTTATTCACTCATAATTGCAAATATTGGTATCATTGCAAACAAGCCTTTAAAGATCATTTTAAGAGCAATCCAGCAGGTGGCTACGTATTGTTGTTGCTAGTGGTCAGTCATGAAGTCATGTCCAACCCTTTGTGACCTCAGGGCCTACAGCACACCAGGCTCCTCTGTCCTCCACTGAGTCGCTGATGCCATCCAGCCGTCTCATCCTCTGCCGCCCCTTCTCCTCCCGCCTTCAGTCTTTCCCAGCATCAGGGTCTTTTCCAGTGAGTCGTCTCTTCACACCAAGTGTTCGTAGTATTGGAGCTTCAGCTTCAGCATCAGTCCTTCCAATGAATATTCAGGGCTGATTTCCTTTAGGATGGACAGGTTGGATCTCCTTGCAGTCCAAGGGTCTCTCAAGAGTCTTCTCCAACACCACAGTTCAAAAGCATCACTTCTTCAGCACTCAGCTTTCTTTATGGTCCAACTCTCACACCCATACATAACTACTGGGAAAATCACAGCTTTGACTATATAGACCTTTGTCAGCAAAGTTATGTCTCTGTTTTTAAATATGCTGTCTAGGTTTGTCATAGCTTTCTTTCCAAGGAGCGAGCATCTTTTAAAACAGTCGCTGTCTGCCGTGACTTTGGAGCCCAAGAAAAGAACATCTTTCACTGCTCCCACTGTTTTCCGTCTGTCATGAAGGCATGCCATGTCGTGGGCTCCCCTGTGGCTCAGCTGGTAAAGAATCCACCTGCAATGAAGGAGACCTGGGTTCAGTCTCTGGGTCGGGAAGATCTGCTGGAGAAGGGATTGGCTACCCACTTCAGTATTCTTGGGTTTCCCTGCTGGCTCAGCTGATAAAGAATCTGCCTGCAATGCGGGAGACCTGGGTTCAGTCTCTGGGTTGGGAAGATCCCCTGGAGAAGGGAAAGGCAACCCACTCCAGTGTTCTGGCCTGGAGAATTCCGTGGACTGTGTGTAGTCCATGGAGTCTCAAAGAGTTGCTCATGACTGAGTGACTTCACTCACTTGTCATGAAGTAATGGGACCAGATACCATGATACTAGTTTTTTGAATGTTGAGTTTCAAGCCAGCTTTTTCACTCTCCTCTTTCACCCTCATCAAGAGGCTCTTTCTTTCTTTATTAGTGATCATAAATATACATCTCACTTATTAGTGGTCATAAATATATATATATATCTTAGAGTCAATGAAAAAGAAACCCAAAACATACATTTTATAATGCTATGCAAATAGATATTATAGCTTATGGTGAACCATATTGGATTCATGATCTCCGAAGATTTAGCTTCGGGACCAGGGACCAGGCTTGGTCAGAGCTTTTGTGTAGCAGAGTTTTATTAAAGTGAAAAAGGGACAGAGAGGACTTCTGACACAGACATCAGAAAGGGCAGAGAGTGCCCCCCTCACTAGTCTAGGCAAGGGAGTTTATACTTTTTTAATTGGTTATTACAATAAATCAAAAGAATGTCTCAAGGTTGTAAAGATCTTACTAGATCCACTCCCACAATTTACATTTTAAGATGACAGGATTAGAACTAACCATAGAAAGATTTTACCAGACCTATTCCCATAATATACATTCTAAGATTCCAGGATTAGTCAGAAGGTTTTCAAGGAGAAACTGTCCTCAAGCAGGATCAGTTCAGTTCATTTCCGTTGCTCAGTCGTGTCCGACTCTTTGCGACCCCATGAATCACAGCACGCCAGGCCTCCCTGTCATCACCAACTCTCGGAGTTCACTGAGACTCACGTCCATCGAGTCAGTGATGCCATCCAGCCATCTCATCCTCTGTCGTCCCCTTCTCCTCCTGCCCTCAATCCCTCCCAGCATCAGATACATTGTTGTTATATAATCCTTAGTACAGAGTTTAAACTGAGTTTGTTGTGTAATTATCAGTCCCGGGCTTAAAGAAAAAAATGTTTTCTGTGACTAAGACTAAGTAACATAGAGGGGAAAAAAAAAAGTCTTTTGTCCTTTCCTCCTCCTTGAAAATTCCAGACCCCTCTCTCCTCCTTGGGGACCCTGGACTTCTGATCAGCCTGCTTCGGAATTGACTCAGACACTAAGTGGTTTCAGGTAAAAATCTCTAGTGTCGGTACCAAGCATGGCATTTACAAAGCCCTGTATTCCAGACAACTTTTCAGATGGGAAAATGACATGCCCTGGAAAATAGAGTTAATATCTCTAAAAGTGACTCTGGTGGTAATGAAACCATTTCCATGAAGGCACACGTCAAGAATGAATAAAACTGTTCGACAAAACAGGACCGTGGGGAACAGCAACATGGGTTGGCTGTGAAGCTCCTGTCTTTCAGCCGGAAACCCACCCTTCTCTACCCCGGCGGCGAGTCCGGCCCGAGAACCGGGCCCTTCTCTACCCACCCTTCTCTACCCCTGTGGCGAGTCGCCCGAGAACCAGGAAGCTGCCTTTCTGCTTTAGCGGCCCCGCTGGGCGCCCCTCCTGGTGCGTGCAGGGCGCCTGACTCTCCCGCAGGCGCCGGGGAAGGGTGACTCCGAGACTTCCTCCTGCCTGCCTCGTCCCGGGTCCTGGGGTCCCTGGAGGATCGCGGGGTCCTGCCGAGGTCCAGCCCCGGCTGATCCAGGGTATTCGAAGGAGAGATGGCTTCCCAGCACCTGCCGCTGGTTCTCGTTCCCCGTTGTTTTTCACCGTGGACCCTCAGGGACCCAGCTGCAGCCCCCTCGAGGCTGGGCTCCAGGCTCCCGGGGCCCGCCACCAGCCTTTCGGTCCTCATAACCTCAGGCTCTCCCCTCTGTCTCTCCAGCCCTGACGATGGTAGAGGCTTCGTATGGTGATGGTTCCGACCCTCTTCTTTTTTAAAAAATAACTGCAGTGTTTCTGTGTTGCCATATTAGTCCTCCAACACCTATCTATTTATTATGTTAAATTCTCTCTATTAAAATGGCTGCTGCCTTTTCTGATGTCCTGACCGCATCGCAGCTGATAAGGTACTAGGTACCAGAAGTGGCCCTGCTGGTCTGGCCAGCGTCTGGCTGTGTCTGGCCCTGAATGCAGTGCCAGTGAGAAGCGGGGTGGTCGTCACCCGTGTCACGCGGTGGCTTCAGGATTACTCGGACCACCCCCTGAGGCTGATGGTGACGGAGAGCCTCCCCAAGGCTGCTGCGTGTGCCCATCACCATAGTAACAGCAAGACCAAGAGTGTGGAGTGGGGTGGCTATTTCTACGTGGATGCGTATTTGTAGGGGAAAGAAGACAAGCTCGAGTCTTTGAGCACTCAGCTCATGTCGCAGGTGGCAAATCTCAAACGATGCCAGCCCCCTCCATGCGCAGCGTACCAGCCTACCGCGACTGGCCTCCTCTCCCCTGAAGTCTGCAAGCTTCCAGCCTCCCCTCCCGATGATCCATTTGCTACTTGGTGACCCACGTGCCCTAAAACCAGCTCTTCCGCTTAAAACCTCCAAATGACATCCTGTTGTACTTAAAAATCTAACATCTCCAGTCTCCTCTCAAACCACTGTGTTTTCTAATCTTCCTAGCTCGTCCTAGCTTTGGGGCTCCCACGTTTGCAGGGTTCTCTTGCAGAATTCACTTCCTGGCTGTCACACGTGACTGCTTCCCTTCAGCCCCTTCCCTTTGCTTGCACGTCATCACAGGTCCGTTTCCCTCACAGCACTCACAAATCTGCACGCACCTTGTCTGGTTCCTTGTTCATCTCCCCCTGCCAGTGGCATCGCGTTGGGCAGAGCCTCGTCTCTGACTGGCTGCCGTGTTCCCAGGACCCGCTGCAGTGCCCCCACACAGTAAGTGATCAATGCATATTTGTTGATTCGATCCCGAGAAATAATTTTCCCTCAGTTAATTTAGAATTTCAGTTAAGCTTTTCAAGCATCAAGGAGACGTGACCAACGCCCATGTACCTATCCACCAAATCTAACAGATGTGGACGTTTTGCTGTGTTCGCTTTGAGTGTGCTTTCTGCTTTCTTGTTCCCTTTTTTAGAAGAAATGTTAAGTGTAAAGGAAATGTGTCCATTTCATCTAAGTTCAAACTTGTTAGCACAAATTATACATGATATTGTCTTAATAATATTAACTAATAATAAGTAACATCTGTATCACTTTCAATCCAAATATAGGTAATTTGTGGGGTTTTTTTTCCTCTCATCAGTCTGGCTAGAGGTTTATTAATTTTATTGATCTTCTTAAAGAACCATCTTCAGTGTCATTTATTTTCTGTATTAGTCTTCCATTTTCTAGTTAATTGATTTTTGCTGTTCGGTTTCTTATTTCCTTCTCCTCATTTTGGTTTCCTTGACCTTTTTATGACTTCTTCAGGTAGATGTCTCCATCACTGATTCTCGTCTTTTTCTTTTTCATCTTCAATGTCAGCATTTACATTTTTGCGTTTCCATAATAAGCACTGCTTTAACTGCATTCCAGGAATTTTGTGTTTTCATTATCATCCAGTTCAAAATAGCTTCTAATTCTCCTTGTATTTTATTCTGTGGACCATGGGTTATTAACCAATACGTTGCTTAATTTCCAAATAATTGGATATTTTCCAGATTTTTTTTGGCTCCTGATTTTTAATTTAATTCATTTCAATTCCTTTAAATTTATTGTAACTTTCCTTGTGTCTCATCCTCTGTCTTGGTGAATGCTCCATGAGAATGGAGTGAATGAGCATCTTTTAGACGTGAGAGTGGGGCTCGATGAATGGCGGTTGGGTCACGTCGGTTGCTAGTGTTGCTTAGTCGCCTTATTCTTACTGATGCTCTCTGTGGTCTGTCCTTTACTGCCAGGGGAGTATTAAACAGGCAGCTGTGATAATAGATTTGTCTCTTTCTTCTTTGAGTTCTCTCAGATTTTTGCTTCATGTGTTTTAAAGCTCTGTTATTAGGTTTTTATACATTTGGGATTATGTCTTCCTGATTAATTGATTAACTCTGTTATTATTATACCATATCTCTTTATCCCTGATAATATTCTTTGTTCTGAAGTGATATTGATATAGCCATTCCTCTTCTGTTATCTTTTTAAAATTCTTTTACTATCAATTTATCTATGTCTCTATGATTAAAGTGGATTTCCTAAGGATGGCATATAGTTGAGTCACTTTGTTATTCATTCTGACAATCTCTGCTTTTTAATCAGTGTTTATAATAATTACATTTAATGTAATTATCAATATGGTGGGGTTTAAGCCTGTCATCTTTATATTTCCTGTTTCTCCTTTTTTTTTCTCTCTCTTCCTTTCTTACCTTTATTTCCAGGACTCTTCTTTCCTTTGTGTAGGTCTGGTTTTCCATGCCGTACTTTTCTGATAAGCCTAAAGGAGCCTGGTGGGCTACAGTCCACGGGGCCGCAAAGAGTCGGACACGACTGCGACTTCACTTCAAAGAACCTCCTTAACATTTGTAGTCTAGCTGGAAATTTTCTCAGCTTCTGTTTTTCTGAAAATGTTTTTATTCCTTCATTTTTGAAGGATACTTCAGCACTTTAAAGTTGTCCTTCTAACTGGTTTCCATTATTTCTGATGACAAGTCCATGGTAATTTTTATATATATTTTTCTCTAACTGTGTCTTTTTCTCTAGCTGCTCTTATCCGTGGTTTTTGTTTGTCTTCAGCAATTTGATTACGATGTTTCTTTTAATAGTGTTCTTTATCCTGCTTAGAGTGTGTAGAGTTTGAATCCGGAGGATTCTGGTGTTCACCAAACTTGGACAATGTTTGGCCATCATTCCTTCAACTGTTTTTCTTCTTCCCTGACGTCCTCGTCCTCCAGTTACATATAAATTAGACACTGTGTGTTACTCCACAAGTCACTGATGTTCTTTCCATTTCACTTTCAACCTTTTTTTCTCAGATTCAATTTGGAAAATTTCTATTTCCATTTCTTTACCTTTACAAAGAATTTCTTCTGTAATTATATTTTCCATTCCTCTCTTCGGTATATTTATTTATTATTTTTTAAATCCTGGAGCACACTTATAATTAAAAGTTCTCATCTACCAGTTCTGTCATCTTTATTGTTTCTGGTTCTCTTGACTGAATTGTCTCCTGTTTATGGGTCATATTTTCTTCTCAGCATGTACAGTAATGTTTTTATTGGATTCTATATAGACTTTATGAGTCTTCTATTGCTATGTGACAGATTATCAGGACAGAGCAGCCTGTTTTTATCTCACAGTTCTGCAGGTTGTAAGTCTGATGTGTTCTGCTGAGTTCTCTGCCTAGAGTCAAGGTGTTGGTTGAGCTGAGCTCTTATCTAGAAATTCGTGGGAAGACTCTGCTTCCAGGCCTACATGGGTTGTTGGTAGCACCCAGTTCCTTGTGGCTGTGGGTCAGAGACCCTTGTTTTCTGTCTGGCTGTCAGCCAGTCTACGCTTTGCTCTTGAAGATGCCTGCGTTCCTTCTCACTCAGGCCTGTCTTCAAAGCAGCAGTGGCGTGTCACATGCTTCTTAACTCTTTGAGCCTCTCTGATCTCCTCTTTTGCTTCCAGCTGGAGAAAACTTTCTGCTTTTACGGGCTCATGCGATTAGATTGGGGCCACCTGGATTATATAGCAGTCATGGGAATGATCTCGCATAACATTTACAGAGTCTGGGAACTAGAGGATGGAATATTGAAGGCCACTCCCTGAAATTCTGCCTACCACAGCTACAAGTGTTCTCATGTTGAGAGTCAAGGTTTTTGATGCCTTCTTTTGAGTATTGAGATTTATTTCTGGCAGGTGTTAAATTTACTTGCAAATCGGCTTGATTTTTCAAGGCATATTTATAAGCTTTGTACAGTTGACTCTTGAACAATGGGAAGATTGGAGCACTGACCCTCTTGTAGTCAAAAACCCACCTACTGCTATCTGCATGAGAAAAAACAGAAATTGAAAGATGACTCACCCAAGGTCAGGAAGCTGAAACAGTTTGGATAGAATCAGGACTCAGACCCTAGTTCTTTTGAATCCATGTACCGTGATCTCATGGAGAAGGAAATGGCAACCCACTCCAGTATTCTTGCCTGGAAAATCTCATGGACGGAGGAACCTGGTAGTCTACAGTCCATTTTTTACATTCTCATCCCTGCATATCTCAGGGTATCCCAAGTATATCCTGGAGCTCTTTGTCTGCAGGGCTCCTTCCCCGAGGGACTCCACCCCCCAAATTCCAGACTTTCAGCCACTCCCGACCCAGGGTGAGGGAGCGGTCCAACTGGGCTAGGAGTTTGCAGATATGCCCTTGGAAGAAAAGCTATGAAAAACCTAGACAGCATATTAAAAAGCAGAGACATCGCTTTGCTGACAAAGGTCCGTCTAGTCAAAGCTATGGTTTTTCCAATGGTCAGGTACAGATCTGAGAGTTGGACCATTAAGAAGGCTGAGCACCCAAGAGTTGATGCTTTTCAACTGGGGTGTTGGAGAAGACTCCTGAGAGTCCCTTCGACTGCAAGGACCTCAAACCAGTCCATCCTAAAGGAGATCAGTCCTGAATATTCATTGGAAGGACTGATGGTGAAGCTGAAACTCCTATACTTTGGCCACCTGATGCAAAGAACTGACTCCTTGGAAAAGTCCCTGATGCTGGGCAAGATTGAAGGCGGGAGGAAAAGGGGATGACAGACGATGAGATGGTTGGGTGGCATCATCGACATAATGGATATGAGTTTGAGCAAGCTCCAGGAGACAGTGAAGGACAAGGAAGCCGGGCATGCTGCAGTTCATGGGATGACAAAGAGTCTGACGTGACCTAGCGACTGACTGAACAACAACAAAATCCGAAGAGAATTTTAAATAATTATTGAAATGATTAAAAGCCTATCTTTTATCTGCCCTCATGTCCCTACAACTCTGACAAATCAGATGATAAAATACAGGTGGGGTGGGGAATGGGACTTTTGCTGGCCTACATTCTAAGCAATTGCTGAGGTTACCTTTTGACTTTTAATATTATTTTTGTAAACTTTAAATTGTACATTATTATAGCTTCCTTTTATTAAACAGCTACATGCACTTATTTTGAAAGCACATAGTAGTACTTACTAGCTGCTGTTGTTATTTACTCAGTCGTGTCCAAGTCTTTGCAACCCCATGGACTGCAGCACACCAGGCCTCCCTGTCCGTCACCAAGTCCCGGAGCTTAGTCAAACTCATGTCCATTGAGTCGGTGATGCCATCCAACTGTCTCATCCTCTGTCGTCCCCTTCTCCTCCTGCCTTCAGTCTTTCCCAGCATCAGGGTCTTTTCCAATGAGTCAGCTCTTTGTATCAGGTGGCCAAAGTATTGAAGCCTCAGCTTCAGCTTCAGTCCTTCCAATGAATATTCAGTATTAATTTCCTTTAGGATTGGCTGGTTTGGTCTCCTTGCAGTCCAAGGGACCCTAAACAGTTGACATTCTAGCAGTAGCCACTCAGAATCATTTGAACTGGCTTTGAATATGTGGAGTTTGCCACAAAGTCCTTTTGGCCAACCCAATAGTTTTTGTTTCCATCCTGTGCAGTATAAGAAACTCTCCTGTTTAAACGGTAGGTTTATATATGTGCAATCTAGAAAATGGCACAGGTGATCTTATTTGCAAAGCAGAAGTGGAGACATAGCTGCAGAGGACAATTGTATGGACACCAAGGAGGAGTTGGAATGGACATATATACCCTACTGAGGCTGGGTGTAAAAAAGGTAACTAATGAGAGCTTAGTGTGCAGCGCAGGGACTGTACCTGATGCTCTGCAGTGACCTAAATGGGAAGGAAACCCAGAGAGAGGGCACATGTACACACAGAGCTGACTCACCTTGCTGTGCAGTAGAAACTGACGCAGCATCGTAAAGTACTTCAATAAAAATTAATCATAAAAGTGACTAGGGATGGTATAAACAACAGTAGCACCGTGGTTGTGAAAGTAAATAATGTGAGTTAAGTCTTTGCTTGTATGTGACCACTTAAGAGTTTTAATTTGTGTTCAAAATGTAAAGTGGTGAAACCAAGTAGACAATGAGAGGCATCCTGTTTATGTTTGTTAAGTAAACATTTTAGTTTACACCTGAAATATTTTACCAAAATTTGATTAAAATTTGATAAAATGATGTTTATTCTCCTCTTTGCATTATTAATGGTTTGTTTTAAAACCAGAGACTAAATCAAGAACATAATGGTTATTGCTGATTATTACATGATTATTACTGAAACTAATTCCATCACGCAGAGGGGAGAGGCGTTTAAGAAGCGACATGCCCCGGTGCTGAACACGTCAGGTGCTCTGTGGGAAAGCCTGTGGACGGAGCGGCCTGGTGGGCTGCACTCCATGGGGTTGCGAAGCATCAGACACGGCCGAGCGACTTCCCTCTCGTGCCCTGAACTCTGATCTCTGTCTCCTCAGCTCAGGGCGACTGCTTTCCCCTGCTTGAGCTTCCTTCCCCTGCATCCCGGTTTGGAGGGCACCCCTAGGCAGAAAGTCAGAACAGTGATCGGGCTCACTTCTTTTGCTTTTCCTCTCCAGAATCATAGGCCCTGCTCTTCGCTGTCCAATCTCTGAAAACCACTTTTAAAAATGTATCTTTCACTGTTTATGGCGGAAGGGCTACTCTGGTGCCCTCTGAGTTCTGTGTGTATTTCTGTTTCCTGGGTTGGCCTGTGAGTTCCATACACGTAGGAGCCGCTATGGCATTAGAGTTCTCCAGAGACACAGAAACAATAGGATACGTATATATTTGGAGAGAGATTTATTTTAAGGAATCGGCTCACATAATTGTGAGCTGGCAAGTCTGCAGTCCACAGGGAAGTCTGGAGGCTCAGCCAAGGTTTCTTTTCTTTTTCTAATTTATATATGTTTCTGTTTTGGCCATTCCATATGGCATGTGGGATCTTAGCTCCCTGACCGGGGATAGAACCTGTCTGTGCCCCTGCTCCTGCAGTGGAATGTGGGGTCTTAACCACTGGACTGCCAGGAAGTCCCTCAGATAAGGGTACTATACCACATCGTGGAGGCGGAATCACTTCTTCTTTGGGAAACTTCACTCTTTTCTCATAAGAGCTTCAAAGGGTTGGATGAGTCCCACCTACCTGGAGTGTAACCTGCCAACTCAAAGTCTCCTTAGAGGCTAATCATACCTAAAAATTAACCCTCCCAGCAACACCTAGACTGGTGTCTGACCAAACAGATAGGCACCATAGTCTAGCCAAGGTGGTACAAAACATTAGCCATCACACAAATAATAATATTCATTTTTATACTCCCAGAACCTAGGGTGGTGCCTAGGAATTAAGGACTAAGAAATAAGACTCCGGGAATAAGAAAATAATGTGAGAAATAAGGGTGGAAGCAGAGGTTGCAGTAGCTCGTGAGAGACTGCTATTAAGTAGCTAGCCATATTACGTGGGCAGCCTGGGAGTCTTCTAATAGTTTTAATGAGGGGAACGGGTGATGTAGTCTGTCTTGAAGGCAGCAGGGAGACTGAGGTGTAGTGTGCAGAATCGTGATGGAGCTGGGGCTAGAATGGCAAGGCCGTGAAGAAAGCAGTGTCCTGGGGATGGAGAGATCACAGCAGTAGGGGGACAGGTGGAAATGGAGCAGAGGGCCTGGAGGGAGAGAAAAGAGGCAAAGAATTACTACCTTATTGGAGAGCCAACACTGAAATTTCATGTAGTTTCTTTGTCTCCTTATTGCTGAACTTCCTGAATACTTTTTTATTTTTTAGAAAGAAAATTAAGACCTTTTATTTATTTATTTTGGCATGCAGGGTCTTCGTTGCCGTGTGCGGGCCTTCTCAGTTGCGGGGACGGGGGGTTCTCTCTGGCTGTGGAGCGTGGCCTCTGGGGCATGCGGACCTCAGTAGTTGCCACGCCCTGTGGCGGGTGGGATCTTACTTCCCGGACCAGGGATTGAGCCCATGTTCCCTGCATCGCAAGGCAGGTTCTTAACCACTGGGCCACCAGACAAGTCCCTGAACTTACTGACCACTTTAGAGAGAGCTTTAGAAAGATGTTAACAAAACTCTGAAAACCAAATATCCTATTCTTTTTTAAGCAAGAAAAATTTATTTCAACAAGTCTACATCTATGCATATAATTTCTTACTCTGCGATGACAATTGTTGGGTTTCTCCATGGCCTCTTTCAGTCTCAGCCACATCTAATCACAGGCTTTTCAATAATTGTAGTTATGTTGTATATATCATTTCATATTATTCTACTATGAGAGAATACTAATTTATAGCTACATGGCACCACATACATTATTTAACAACAGAAAGGCTTTATGGTAAATTAATGAACCGTAGTTTACTGAACTGTTTTCTTTTTGTGGGACACTTGGATTTCCTACTGGGTTTTTGCCATTATAAAAAATGATGGTATAAGTGATTTTATACCTAAAGCATTTTTCAACACCTATATTGCAATATAATTGACATGTAATAAACTGCACATAATTAAAGCATACAGTTTAGTAGTTTTTGAGATGTATATCAAATGAAATATCACTACAGCCAAGATAATTAAGATAGTTATCACCATCAAATGTTTCCTGGAATGCCTTGGCAATCCCAGCCTCCTACTCCTTCTCACCTTCCTGCTCCTTCTTTACAGGAAATCACTGAAGTGTTCTCTGACACTGCAGATTCGTTCCCATTGTTAGAATATTATATAAATGGAATCACTCAATATGTACTCTTTTTTTGACCTGGCTTCTTTGACTCAGCCTAATTACTTTGAGATTTATCCATGTTATCAGCAGTTCATCCCCTTTTAATCCTGAGGAGTATTTCACTTTATTGATGTGCAAGAGTTGGCTTATCCATTCACATGTTGATGGCCAGTTGGGTTTTTCGGTTTTGGAGGTTGCAGACAAAGCTGCCATGCCATTCAGGTACAAGTCTTTGCATATGTGCTTTTTCCCTTGGGTCAGCACCTAGGAGTAGAATGGCTAGATTATATGGTAGGTGTGTGTTTAATGTTTTAAGAATGTGCCAAACTTTGCAAAGCATTTTCATTCCCGCCAGCGGTGAATGAGAATTCCAGTTGCTCTGCGTCTTCATCGGTAGGTGGTCTTTGGAAACTGAGCCCTTCTTTAAGGTGCACGGTGGTCATCTCGCTGTGGTTTCCAGTCATGCTTTCCTAGTGACCAGTGACGCTGAAAATCTTTTCACGAGTTTATTTTACATCTGTGTGTCTTCTCTTCTCACATTTATCTATGTGGCTACACCGGGTCCTTGTTGCGGCAGGAGGGATCTTTAGATGTGGCATCTGGGTTCCAGTTCCCTGACCAGGGCTCCGGTGGGCCCCCTGCTTTGGGAACATGGAGTCTCAGCCACTGGACTCCCAGGGAGGTCCCTGTATCTTTAGTTCAAGCCTTTTGCCCATCTTTTATTACATTGGTTGCCTTCTTATTACTGAGTTCTTAGACTTCTTTATGTGTTGCTGTATCAGTTTAGTTACCAAGTAGATACTCAATGAAAGTATATTAAGAAAATGTATATTTTGCCCTTGTTATAAGGGAAATCTGTCTTCAAAACAAAAATATTAATTGCTGTCATTGAAAAGGAAGGCTATTGTTATCCTGGAATATGTTTTACATGGTAAATATTCTTGAATTATTTCATTTCAGCAAGTTTTAGTAGCTTCCTTTGCGTTTGTCGGGTTACATAAGCATGACTTCCGTAATCAGTGATATTCCTTTCCTATTAATTTCTCCTACCTGCCTTTTCAGCATGGCAAGACCCTCTAATAGTTTATTAAATAATGTGTATGATGAAGAGTACCTTTGTTTTGATTGCTTTTAGGAAACATGCCACTAATATCTATATATCCACTAAGAACAATATTATTAAGGCTTTTGCTTAGTTTTCACAAATCCAAAGTCAAGCGTGTACATTATATTTTATAAAATTCTTCTTGAAGTCTTCTAATATACTGAGTGTCAGCAAAGTATATGAGGGGTAAGTTAATATTATGAGAATAACGTATTTCGTTTTTGGTTACTTTCCATTTTGCTTTGCAGATTTTTCATCCTTGGCTCTGAGCTCTGAGGAGGCTTTCGCGCTCACTCGTCTTGTAGCTCAGGCTCCTCTACTGCTCACGTTCTCCGCTGGCCTCGACGCTGTCTCTGATCTGCTCATTTGACTCTCCCCTTGGTCCTCACCACTTTTTACTCTTCCAGTTAGATGCTCTGTCAAATCAATCAAAACTCTAATTTCCAGGACGCTCCAGGAGCAGTCACTCGCCTCTAATCATTCACTTCCTCACCAGTGCTCAAAACTCAAGTTTATACCTATCTATGTAGCATTAATTAAAAAACATTTTATGATGGAATTCTCTAATTTTGATGCCAGTGTTTCTCTTACTCAAATTTTGCTAAGGGCTCTTTTCTTAAGGACAACCTGGCATTTGTGAGAGAAAAACGTAATTAAGAACTTCAATGGAAAATTTTCAACTGCGCCCTAACTACATAATTCTGAAGCACTAATATTTTGAAATGTTTTTGTGCTTTCTTTTCCCAGCCCCAAATTATTGGAATGTTCTCTGGAGTTCTGGGGAGGACACTCAGTGTGATGTCATGGTCTAGGGCCTTCCAGGCCCAGGTCTTGCTCAGCCAGTAATTCTGTATGACTGTGAACAGCTTGGCTGATTGCGCAACAAAGGATCCTCATCCCAGAGTTTATCCCATGTCCACACATAAAGTGAGAGTCATCAAGGAGTTGGAAACAGGACTCCCAGAGCCTGGTTCCTGGTACTACATGCAGGGCGTAGGGAGCTTTGAGCTGCTGGTGTTCTTTCTATGTAATATACAACCTCTCTTCCCTGGTGGCTCAGCAGTAAAGAAACGCCTGCCAACGCAGGAGACATGGATTCTATCCCTGGGTCAGGACGATCCGCTGGAGAAGGAAATGGCAACCTGCTCCAGTATTCTTGCTGGGAAATCCTGTAGACAGAGGAGCCTGGTGGGCTCCAGTCCATGGGGTCGCAAAAGAGTCCTACAGGACTTAGCCACTAAACAAGGAAAGTAGGAGCCACGTGGATTTCTGACAAAGGTGTTCCTGGTCGCAGAAAGCCCAGAATTATCATTAGCTGTGCGCAGGACTGTGCTCTGTATCAAGGGACTCGGGTTTCTGATCTGCTTTTGTTGCCAGCTGGATGTGTAAGTTTAGGAAAGCTGACTGGCGCTTCTGAGCCTCACTTTCCTCCTCCGTGAAATGGAGTGAGCTGAGCGATTTCTACAGTCTCTGAAAGGAAAAGCATGCCTCCGTGCTCTTACTCTGGGCGGAGGGTGGAACCGGGATGCACCCCGGGCAGGTCAGGCCTGGTCTCCCCGGGGCCCGGAGCACGCGGCGCGGACAGGGGCAGGTCTGAGTCGTCAGCGCAGCCCGGCTCGCCGGCCGGCGGGCGGGGCGCAGAGCCGGACGGGGAAGAACAGAGGGCCGGAGCGCTCCCATCTCAGCGCGCCTCTTCTGTGCGTCGCCCCAGAGGCGAGAAGGCCAAGCGCGCAGTTCAGGCTCGCTTCCTCCCTGTGCCTGCGGTTTAAGTCAAACTAAGAAAAGATTGTGTTTTGTTTTCCTTCCCAGCTGGGAGCTGATTTCAGGAAAACTTCGTCCGGGGATGTATTTCTTGTAAAGAGTGTCAAGTGCGCTGGTCAGCCAGCCCATGCAGTCACAGAAGGAAAACCCGGAGGGACGCATGCTGGCCGCAGACTGCGGGCCGCGTTCGTTCGAGCACGCGGGTCCCTCCATCAGTGCTGTCCCGAACATCGTTGCTTTCCTCCCTTTCTTGTGCACTCCCATCACCTAAGCCCTCCAAGTGCTCATCAGTGTTTTTCCTTTGTTGGCCATCACTCACAGGATGATTTTATCAACCACAGATTTCCCCTTAGCTAATGGACAGGGAGGCCTGGCGTGCTGCGATTCATGGGGTCGCAAAGAGTCGGACACGACTGAGCAACTGAACTGAACTGAACTGAATGATTGCGAGCAGTGGGAAGCTGGCAAAGTAGAGAAGAGGTGTTTGTGTGTGCGCTGAGGGCTCTCGCGTGTGTGTGTCTGTGTCTGTGTGTGCACATTGACGGCTTGGGCATTTGCGTGCGTGTGTGTGGGCGCGCGCTCAGGGCTCACACGTGTGTGTGCGCGTGCGCGTGTGTGTGCTGATGGCTCAGGCATTTGCATGTGTGTGTGTGTGTGCTCTCGCATGTGTGTGTCTCTGTGCGCTGACGGCTTGGGCATTTGCGTGTGTGTGTGTGTGCTGAGGGCTCGCACGTGTGTGTGTGTGTCTGTGTGTGTGTGTGCTGACGGCTCAGGCATTTGCGTGTGTGTGTGTGTGTGTGTGCACTGACAGCTTGGGCATTTGCGTGTGTGTGTGCGCGCTGAGGGCTCACACGTGTGTGTGTGTGTGTGCTGACGGCACGGGCATTTGCATGTGTGTGTGCGCACGCGCTGAGGGCGCGTGTGTGTGTGTGTGTGTGTGTGTGTGTGTGTGCTGAGGGCTCGGGCATGTGTGTATGTGTGTGTGCATGTGTGTGTGGTTGGGGAGAGTGGTCTTGTGCATGTGTATGGTGGGGGAAGAGATCTGATTACAAAAGTAACAAATACTTCTTGTACACTTATTTCCAAAATGGAAAAAGGTAAGAAAAAGAGAATAGAAACCAACCACATTCCTAGCAAATCAGGAACAACTGTTGTTAATATTTTAGTATGTGGTCTTTTTTGTTGCTCTCCACATTTTTGTTAAAATAAATGAATTTTAGGCCCCATGCTTTTCAACCATTTTGCTGTTTTCAGTTTCTAAACAGCCCTGCCTGCCTGGGAAGTCGCTTCAGTCCTGTCCGACTCTTTGTGGCCCCGTGGACTGTAGCCCGACAGGCTCCCCGCCCGTGGGGTTTTCCAGGCGAGAATATGGAGTGGGTTGTCATGCCCGTCTTCTGGCCCAGGGGGTAGACCACGTCTCTTTGTCTCCTGCTGGCAGGTGGCTGCTTTACCGCTAGTGCCACCTGGGAAGCCCCACAAATAGCCCTGCAATCAACATATTTGTTCACACTGTGATTTCCTTCAGAGAGTTTGGGGAAGACCATACTGAAGAGTATGAACTTGGTTTTTTTCAGTTTTAGGACTCCTGGCTCTTCTTACTAAATTGCCTCATTGAAAACGACACTGCCTCTTTCAGCATCCGCCCTCTGTGCTCTCACTGATGACTGAATGCTATTTATTTTTCAAGTCTTTGATAAGCTAATAGGTGAAAACAGTATCTGATTTTTGTGTTTCCCTGATTGCTAGTAATATTGAACGTTTTCACATGTTGATTAGCTCTTTCTATTCCCCTTTCTGTGAATTACCTATCCATGTCATTGGACTATTTTCTCTTCTTTATGAGAATATTTACCCATTTCCATTTTTATCACAGCTATTTTCCCAGTGTGCTGTTTTCCTTTAATTTCTATAATGATTTTTTGATCCACAAAATTTTAAGTTTTCATGTATTCAAACTCGTGATCTTTTTCTTCACAATTTTTCCCAGTGTTTTTATACTGAGAAAGCTTTCTGCACCTAGAGACCAGGTTAATACCCACTTCCATTTTCTTGGTTGGTTTGAATTTTCAGATTGTTTAGTGCTTTGGGATTTAGTTGTGTATTTAGCATGGGGTCATGATCTGAACACTTGTGCTTCTAATTTGCTTGCCAGTTTCCCCTTTATCATTGGTTATAATAGATATTTTCTGTTCGCATAAAATGCCTCGATTATCACATTCTGTGTTGAGTTCTTTTACATACCAGGGGATCTTTCCAGGCTGTGATCCTCTCTCTTCCCACATTCTAACACCAGGAACACACTCCCCCGACCCCAGTTCTTCTGATATGTTCTGAAACCTGGTATTTCTTGTTTTCACATTGTTCTTGGCTCTTCCTGCCTATTTATTTTCCAGATGAATGGTAGAATCATTTTTGTGGAGTTCCAAAAACCTCCCTTTGGGGTTTTGATAAAAATTGCATTCAGTCTATAAATTCAGTCTATAAATTCAGTCTATAAATTCAGTCTATAAATTCAGTCTATAAATTAATTGGGAAGAATTTGGCATCTTTACTGTGTTCGTCTTCCCATCCAGAAATACACATATGGACATTTAAAAATATCCTTTTGTATGTCTCAGTGGAATTTTGTCGCTTTCTTTATATAAATTCAACACATTTTTTATTAAAGTATTTTAAGATAATTTTATATAAGGGCTACCTTTTTAATGGAATATTTTCCCCCTTTAGTTTAGATCCAGTGTTTTTAATACCACTTTCCCCCCAATGATTGCCAAGTACTGACAAGAATCTAAGGGAAAAATATATTTGTTTCTTTTCAAGCTTATACGCTCAGAGATTTAGAAGTAGAAGTGACTCTAAATGTAACATAAAACTGGAATCCTGAAAAGTCAGATTTATTTAAAAATCACGTAACTGATGGGACTTCCTTGGCAGTCCAGTGATTGAGACCCCATGCTCCCAATGCAGGGGACATAGGTTCTATCCCTGGTTGAGGAACTAAGATCCCATATTCTGTGGGTGTGGCCAAAAAAAAGTACCATGTCACTTATTAGAGAAGGGCTTCCCTGGTGGCTCAGTGGTAAAGAATCTGCCTGCCAAGGCAGGAGATGCAAGTTTGATCCCTGGATCGGGAATCTCCCCTGGAGAAGGAAGCGGCAACCTCTCCAGTATTCTTGCCTGGGAGATCCCATGGACAGAGAAGACTGGCGGGCTACAGTCCACGGGGTCACAAAGAGTCGAACAGGACCTAGCAACTAAACAACAACAACGTATTAGAAAAGTAGCTAACAGATGAATACTCGCAAATGTCCATACTCTTTTCGCGGAGGACATCCAGAACTTAACTGTCCAAAGCCAAACTCACGCTCTCCTCCCTCGTATTAGTCTCCTACAACTACGGTAACCAATCACCCCAGCCGTAGTGACTTAGCACACATTTGTCAGCGTTCTGTTCTGGAGGCCAGAAATCCAAAATGGGCCTCGCTGGGCCAAAATCAAGATGTCAGCAGGACCACACTGCACCCAGAGGCTCTAGGGGAAGAGTCATTTCCAGCTTCTGCAGGCCACCTGCATTCCTTGGCTCATGGTACCTTCCTCCATGTCCAAAGCCAGCAGCTTAGCACCTTCCAGTCTCTCTCTGACTCTTTACTGAGCCTCCTCCTTCCCTCTTCCATCTTTAAGGACCTTGAGATTACATGGGGCCCACCTGGATAGTCTAGGAATAACCTCCCGTTGTAAGGTCAATGACCTTAATTCTATCTCTCAATACAACCCTTTCCCAGCTTTCCCATGGAACATAACTGCACGTTTCAGGGATTCAGACACGGACATCTTTGGAGGGCCATTAGTCTGCCCACCTCAGCAAGGATGCACTTTTAAAATGTTGATTTAAGCACATTAGCCCTCTCCCCGAAGCAGTTCAGCAACTTCCTATAGCCCTTTGGATTACAGCCAGAGTCCTTAAGTGGCCCACCAGGCCCTCAGCGATCTCAGTCACCCTGCAGGGTCACTGGGCTCCATGCTCATCCTGTGTACTCTGGCCGCACGGCTTCTTCCAATTCCTTCAATGTACTTGCTGTCTCTTGCCTCGAGGCCCTTGCATATGCTGTCCTCTCTGCTGGACAGCTCTTCCCTGCCCTGTACCTCCCTGTTAACTCTTAACTCCGACCTCAACCCCATCCACTTCCTCAGGTACCACTTCCCTGACGTCCGGGCCCGGCTCCTCTATCCTGCCCTCTCATGGCGCCTTCTCTCTCTCTCCCGAGGTGCTCAGCTTCCCTGGTGGCCCAGATGGTAAGGAATCTGCCTGCAATGCAGGAGACCTGGGTTTGATCCCTGGGTTGGGAAGATCCCCTGGAGGAGGGCATGGCAACCCACACCAGTATTCTTGCCTGGAAAATCCCCATGAACAGGGGAGCCTGGCGGGCTGCAGTCCACGGAGGTCGCAGAGTCAGACACGACTGAGCGACTAAGCACAGCACACAGAGCACAAGACACTTAGCACACCGGTGATTCTACTTTCCTATTTAATTATTTAATTCCCTCCCTGTCTGGACTAAAAGCTGCAAGGGACTCTGTTTCTTTTTGGCTCACCCCTACGTCTTCAGCACCTAATGCTCCTGGTTCATAGTGGCTTTTAGGGTGTATCTGATGAATAAATAAATGAACTCAAGGATCTACTTTTTAATATAATTTTAAAGTTTTATTATGTATCTATTTTTGGCTGTGCTGGGTCTTGCTTGCTTTGTGTGAGCTTTCCCTAGGCGCAGCGAGCAGGAACTACTCTCCAGTTCCGGAGCACGGGCTCCAGGGCACGCAGGCTTCAGGAGTTGTATCACATGGGCCTGGTTGCTCCGTGGCATGTGGAATCTTCCCAAACCAGAGACTGAACCCATGTCCCCTACACTGGCAGGCAGATTCTTATCCACTGCACGACCAGGGAAGTCCTCAAGAATCTACTTCTAAGAGAAGGTTTTTAATGGATGTGTTCATTGGCACAGATATAAAAGCAGAAAGACCAGGGCATTTCCAAAGTCCAGCAGACATGCAAATTACTATAGATCCATTTGGTAATGCCACATGTACTCAGTTGCTCAGTGGTGTACCACTTCTCGCGCCTCCATGGACCGTACCTGCCAGACCCCTCTGTCCACAGAGTGTTCAGGCAAGAAAACTGGAGTGGGTTGCCTTTGCTACTCCAGAGGATGAAATCATATACAGCCATTAAAGTGGAAATAATCAAGACTATAATGATGGGGGGTACATGTTTCTAGTACATGTAAATTAGCAGGACACAGAATTTCTTACCCTAATCAGAAAGCAGAGTGCCACAGAGATCACAGCAATTGCTTTAAGACTGTTAGAGAGAGAGTGATATTGCTTTTCTCCCATTTCCAAACTTTCCTATTCACATGTTCAATACAGCATGTGCTCCTTGGATGCCAGTGTGTGCCGAGCACTGTGTCAAGCCTAAGAGCCACACAGTGAATCAAATGTAATAAAAATGTGATAAAATGTAAAGACTGCACGTTTACAGTCAAGTGAGGAGGAAAACAAATCATAATATAATGCAGAGGGCCTAACATTCATGGACTATCACGGTATTTGAAAAACATGGATTCCTTTACCACAGGAAACCATAGCACCATAGGCCAAGAAAATACTTTTAGATTAGGTTCATCATCATTATGGCATTAAAATTTTTAATTTGAGGGGGGAATTGTAGGAGTAGACCCATTTCATTTAGGCTTTGAAGATTTCCTTAATTGTCTTTCTAGTCCTTGAAAGTGAAAGTCGCTCAGTCGTATCCAACGCTTTGTGACCCCATGGACTATGGGGTGAAGTCCATGGAATTCTCCAGGCCAGAATACTGGAGTGGGTGGCCTTTCCCTTCTTCAGGGGATCTTCCCAACCCAGGGATTGAACCCAGGTCTCCTGCATTGCAGGTGGATTCTTTACTAACTCAGATATTCTTTACTAAGCCCCTTTTTCTAGTCCTTAATCACCACTTTCTAAGACATAGACTGTATACCCAGAAGGAAAACACCTGGGATTGTGATGAATTTTTCCTGGTCCCTTGGTTCAGCTACATAAAAAAGTTGTGTGTAGGTGGGCACGGGGACACCGCTGATGCCTGCCTAATGCAGACTTGTTCCCAAAAGTCAGTGCGTCCTCAGCCCCCAATTCTAGGAAACTGGAAAAACAGTTTCCCCAACATAACTTCTCTTGGTTTCATCTTCTCGTACTCAGGCACTCAGTGCCTCTGCCTCTGTGCTGGAGCATAATGTAAATACTTAATTTGTTTAATAAATATCCTGAAATAGCCCCGTGGAGTTGTTACTAGAAGGGCACGAACCTTTTAACTCACTCCACCAGCACCGATCAGCACTTAATGTCTTTAATGATCGTCGGGATCTTTTTTAGTGGCTGGAATACTCCATAATCAATGATGTGGCCCTGCCTGGAGGCAGGAGAGACTGGATAATGGGAGGAAAATGTCACACTGGATGGGGCCAGTAATTTGAATCCCTGAAATCCGTATTGCTGGGGCCGTTTATGGGCGAGTCCGGTTTCTTCCCAAGGCTAGGAAGAGCCCCAGCGCAACCACAACACACACACACACACACACACAGTCCTAATGTGATTTACACATTACTGAAACCCCACCATGAGCCAGCTTGTGTTCTCAGCCTAAAACCTTTGAAGACTCTCCCTGGCCCTCCCACCCACTCTGGAAGGCAAATGTCACGCCGGCTTCCGGCACTGTGGTCATCCCCTGGAGAGTGGATTGTCAGTCCTGGGCAGGCGGGGACAGGTCTAGCAGGACAAGAGGGTCGTGCACTTTGTGGGGCCTCATTAAGGCTGGGGGAAGAGGGGCATCCCTTCTTCTTCCCCCATCCTCACACTAACCTTGGGAGCTAGTCTTTCAGGGAAAGAAGTCCTGTCTGCTAGCAGGTTTCAGTGCTCAAGTGCTCTCTCTGCGCTTGGACTTGGGGGCCCCTTGATCTTAGCCTAGCATTTGGTTGATTTGGCCATGTTCATTCTCTTTGCGTTTCCCAATTTCCTAAACATTTGCCATGTGCCCTCTGAACCTTCATCTCTTTTGGCTGAAATTCTCCTAGGAAAAGCCCTCGTGTTCCTTCCATTTGGTGTGCCTTTGCTGTTACAGGTGACCTTTGAAGAACAGGCTTCTTCTGATAACCTGAGGGAATTGTTTCATTATGAAACGTTTCATTTTTTTAATGTTGCTTATTATTGTCCACAGACCCAGAGTTTTTACATGCTGAGAGTATGTTGTAAACAAAGCCATCAATAATTTATTATAATTATGCAGAAGTAAGGCCAGGTTTTCCACTGGCTCAGTGACGCGCATCACTGAAAAGTGGCCTGAGAGGTGAAATCTTATTTTTCCCAAATGGATTATTTAAAACTGGAGTGTGAACAGTTAAAAATCTTAATTTTTATAAATTCCTGTACTCTTCATTTAGTGAGAAAAATAACACTACGCCCTGACTTGATAGAATTTTCAAACAATGTTCCTATAACCAAGTTATTAATATATAGAATTAATCCCTTGGATTACTGGTGCGTCTCTGCTAACACAGGATGAGAGTATCTTTCAGAATTTGGCCATGCCACAGTCCCTGGGGTGACTGTCAGGTCCTGTTCACTCCTTTGAAATGCGAGGGCTTTTAATTAGAAGGAACAATGGATATTCTTTCTTTCTATATTATTATATTATTATCATTCTGTTGCCAGAACTCCCAGTGGCATCTAATTGCAAGGGAGGCTGGAAAATGTGGCTTAGCTATGTTCTCAGGAAGAAAAGGAAACAAGTTTTGTTGAACACATAGCAGACTCTGCCATGGAAACAGACTCCAGCCATCCCAAAGTGGATAAACAGAGGGTCAATGATCCCAGCTCCTTTTCCTACCAACTTGTTTTATCCCCACCAACTTGAAATGCCTCTTTTGATCACTGCTGAATTCCCACGTATGTGTGTGTATATATGTGTATCTGGATGCCATTCTCATTCATTAATTCCTGGGCCATAAGCACACTGAGGCTTTATATTTTGTTTTGATATCATTATTATTTTTTGGAAAAAATATTCTCCTGGCATATTTCTTTATCCAGATAAACTTTAGATTCAATTTATCTGTCTTCCTTAAAAAAGGAAAGCACAAATAAGGAAACAAAAAATTCCACAGTCCCCCTAACATGTATTATGAAAGATATATTCTACTCAAAAACATCATACTACTGGGGAAAATAAGCATCACCTGACAATTGGTGTTTTCTGACTCCGAGGAAGTATGCTTTTGAAAAAGCAAGCTTCCCTATCCGACAGGGCCTAACAGCATTATCAGCAGGGCATTTATAAATGGCTCGATGTTTAGAGTTCATATTTCATCTTCAACTCTATTTGTTGCATTAGCAAAATGAAGCTCATTAAGCTTTATTCTTTTAGCCCATCTCTCCAAGCATCTGAACCCACTAATACTCAGCTTTCTTTTCTGGAAGTATGTAATCTTTCCTACATCACACTTGAAAGTTCATCTCATTCCTAAACCTCCAATCAAGGCTATGAACTTGTTGTTTTCAGAGAGGCCACATCTGTGCACAGAGCCATTACGCCATCTGTTAAAGTGGTCAGAGTTCATTTTATTGCCTCCTTTGTGGAAGGACTTGTACTGTAAAAGCATGTGTTATTGAAAACATAATTTTCCTCATCATTATGCTTTCTTTCTAGCCAGATCATAACCTGCTAGAAGTCTATGGAGCATAGTGTGAAAAGCTCTTCAGAAGAGCTGTTCTTAAGAGATTAAATGATTGCCATCTCTGGCCCACTTCTTTTATCTCATAATCAAGTTCACAATGATACTAGATATCTCAGCTGAAGTGATTATATATTTGAAATAGAAATGGCTTTCTCTCCATTCATATTTCACACTGTTGAAGGCAGGATCTTTTTTTTTCCTATTTATATTTATACATGTTTATGGATCTTTACACCTGTCCGCAGGGTTGAAGACTCAAAACTACTTTTTAAAAGCTAAAAATGGCTGGTTGGGGGTTGGCTTGCCATTTTAGACTTTTGGTACAAATACACTAGTAGTAGATTGAGATCCAGCGTGGATTTATCGCAATGTAGAGCTGTATCAGCTTAGCAGTCATAGCCCAGCCATTCGCTCGACCAGCGAGCAGCTTGGAATTCACAGCAGCTGAGACACTTGCCCAGGGTCGCCCAGCCTCGCCGAGACTAAAGCTCACTCCTGGGCCTTTTCCGGGGGCCGCACCGCTCCCTGCTGTGCTGAGAGCAGGCCTCTTAGACAGATATGGCATGCGGGGGGACAGAGGACCTAGCGACCCAAAACTATAGGATCCAGACTTTTTTTATTATTAGTTCAGAGAGACTCACTTTGGCTTTTGTTCTTTATCCCTAAAGCTCTCTGACATAAGCTATTTCCTGCCATCACAACTTCTTTCCCAGAGACTCAAACTGAGTAAAAAGATCAAGTCACTGTGTATTAGTGGTTCTGCTCAAGCACTTATAGAGAAGGGATATGAAACTCTGCCAGAAATGAGACTTTGGGCTACATGCTGATTGCATTTATCCACATGTGCACAAGTGGTCAATAATCAGACATTCTGAAAGTACATTCTTTCCTCCTTTTAAAATACCTCTAGCTTTAAATAAGACTCCTTGTTTTAAAAACCTAGTAAATAGGAAAAAGTGAGTCATTATTTATGGTTAATCACTTTTGCCAGCTGTGACTGCATTTCCCATCCATTTTTCTCTTTTTTTTCCTTGGACTGGAGAATCTATTCTGTCACTGTTTAGGAAAAAACCATATTGGTCCCATCAATAGCTTCCTTCAGCACATAATCACAGCTAAGGCAGTGTAAACAAAGATTTTTGTTGGATTGCAGTGAGAAAGTAACTTCTTTAGAATGCAGAATTATGGAGACTAATCCAGCATCTTCAGATAGCACCCAAAGGGAAAATCTGAGTTATTTCAGGGTTTCTTTCAAAATGGAATAATTATTTCAAAACTATTGAACTTATGAGTGTCTACTCTATAGCTACAAAGTTCCAGATATTGCAAAGTTTAGAAAAGATTTCAGGTGGGATACCTGACATGTCAGGATGCTTTTATTTGCACGTACTAGAAAATACTTTTTAGACTGCTTTGAACAACCCAGGGAACTTATTGGATCATGTAACTAAGAGTTTTGAAACTGGGCATGCTTCAGGCCTGGTTGATTAGGCTCCAGCTCACTCTGTAATTCTTCTGACTCTTCCCTTCACTGTATGTAGCACCATTTTCAGGCTGATAATTGATCATGAAAAGCAGGTGCATAAATTTTTAGATCAGTGACTCAGAGAACTGTTATGGAAGTTGTACTCTTGTGTCAGGAAAATGACGGCTGTAAGGTCATGTCATCTCTGCATCCCAGCTGTCCAGTGAGAGAGCTTCTTCTTAGCTGACAAACAAAATGCCCAGGCTTCATTATGATTGACCCAACTCTTTACCCAGAATCCACCTGCCAATGTAGGAGACGCAGGAGATGTTCAATCCCTGGGTCAGGAAGATCTCCTGGAGTAAGAAATAGCAACCCACTCCAGTATTCTTGCCTGGAGAAACCCCAGGAACAGAGAGGAGCCTGGCAGGCTACAGTCCATGGGGTCACAAAGAGTCAGACACAACTGACTGCTGAGCACATATGCACACAACTCTTTACCCATCAGCAGTGGTCAGAGGAGGAATGTCATGTCCTAAGTAGCCAATGATCCCTCAAACCAGTCACTATAGTAAGGAGAGTGGGATTAAACTGGTTGGCTTAAACCAGTGGGATCCCACTTCCAGAACCTGGGGTGGGGATCCATTCACCCAAACCACACAGCTGAGTAGCACAGGTGACGGGGAAGTAACCAACAGCATGCACTGTGTCTCTCATTTAGTAGGCAGAACCTGGTCCTAAGGAGGCCAGAGTTTTGCCTGGCTTGTGTCATCCTTTCTTCCTGGTCTGCCTTTTATCCTCCATAGTTCATCCTAAGTGGCCAATTCCACCACCTGCCCACAACCAGTCCACAGATACACCTCTGTGTCCAGAAGGCAGAAGAACACTCTTATATTGAGGAATACACGATCTACAGTTCAGTTCAGTTCAGTTGCTCAGTCGTGTCCGATTCTTTATGACCCCATGAATCGCAGTACGCCAGGCCTCCCTGTCCATCACCAACTCCCAGAGTTCACCCAAACTTATGTCCATCGAGTTGGTGATGCCATCCAGCCATCTCATCCTCTGTTGTCACCTTCTCCTCCTGCCCCCAATCCCTCCCAGCATCAGTCTTTTCCAATGAGTCAACTCTTCGCATGAGGTGGCCAAAGTACTTGAGTTTCAGCTTTACCATCAGTCCTTCCGAAGAACACCCAGGACTGATCTCCTTTTAGAATGAACTGGTTGGATCTCCTTGCAGTCCAAGGGACTCTCAAGAGTCTTCTCCAACACCACAGTTCAAAAGCATCAATTCTTCAGCGCTCAGCTTTCTTCTCAGTCCAACTTTCACATCCATACATGACCACTGGAAAAACCATAGCCTTGACTAGACGGACCTTTGTTGGCAAAGTAATGTCTCTGCTTTTGAACAGGCTATCTAGGTTGGTCATAACTTTCCTTACAAGGAGTAAGCGTCTTTTTCATTTCATGGCTGCAATCACCATCTGCAGTGATTTTGGAGCCCAGAAAAATAAAGTCTGACACTGTTTCCACTGTTTCCCCATCTATTTCCCATGAAGTGATGGGACCAGATGCCATGATCTTAGTTTTCTGAATGCTGAGCTTTAAGCCAACTTTTTCACTCTCCTCTTTCATTTTCATCAAGAGGCTTTTTCTTTTTAGTTCCTCTTCACTTTCTGCCATAAGGGTGGATCATGGAAAAAGGAAGAGAGTTCCAGAAAAACATCTATTTCTGCTTTATTGACTATGCCAAAGCGTTTGACTGTGTGGATCACAATAAACTGTGGAAAATTCTGAAAGAGATGGGAATACCAGACCACCTGACCTGCCTCTTGAGAAACCTATATGCAGGCCAGGAAGCAACAGTTAGGACTGGACATGGAACAACAGACTGGTTCCAAACAGGAAAAGGAGTATGTCAAGGCTGTATATTGTCACCCTGCTTATTTAACTTCTATGCAGAGTACATCATGAGAAACGTTGGGCTGGAAGAAGCACAAGCTGGAATCAAGATTGCCGGGAGAAATATCACTAACCTCAGATATGCAGATGACACCACCCTTACGGCAGAAAGTGAAGAACTAAACTACTCACCTGAAGTCTAAATACCATGTATTGTTGGCAGACTAAATAGTATTAAATAAGACATGCACATGAGACAATGAAGAGCAGATTCTCTTTTTCTGGCTGTCCTTGGCGTTTAAATTGCTTGAAACTTCAAACTTCAGAGCTCTTCTGAAAGGCAATATTTAATTTGCTCTAAAAGTCAGTTCCCGAAGAGAAGAAACTGATCTGTTTCAATAGTGAGTTCCCTGTTACCTGAACGAGACTCTGCTGTGACATGCTACCGCTGATGGCAATTTAAATGCCCGTGAGAACTTCCTCTCTCAAACTTTCCTCCATGTCAGCCTGAGATCTTCCTGAAGGCAGAGCTTTAGATGAGGGCTACGCGCAGGTTGCTTGTTTGGGGTACAGCCTCGGGGAGCAAGGGTGGACCGGTGAGTGAGGGCAAGCCTGAGGTGAAGGAGGGCTTCCCTGAGTCCAGAGAGCCACCCCAGAAGGACCAAGGGAAAGTGACTATCCACTGACACCTGTCCCCTCACGGGTCAAGAATCACCCAGGGGGCGTTACCGCCTTTTTTCATACTTGCGACTGTGCGGGGAGGGCCGCCCCGGGGTGAGGGCCGCCCCGGGGTGAGGGCCCTGGTGGACGGCTGGAAGCACGTGGGAGGCACTGCAGCAAAAGCCGAGCGGCGAGAGAGGCGGGGCGGGAAGGCGCCAGGCACAGCCGCGGAGGGAGCCGCCGAAGACCGGAAGCCGGCTAAACGCTTCTTCCGGCTTCCTGTGCGTCTGAGGGGCTTCCCTTAACACGCGTCTTTAACGAGGTAGAATGAACGGCCGCCGAGCCCCACAGGCCTGTCATCGACAAGGAGGCGAGCGCGCGGGCGGGGAGGACCGGCGGGCGCCGGCGGGGCTCGCGGGCTGACGGCGCCGGCCTCCAGGGCCTCCGCTCGCGCCCCGCACGGGCTCCTCGCTGGGACGGCCATTTTAGCGCTCACCGTTCAGTCAGTATGGCAGCTCGGACGCTAACATAACGGCAGTTTTGACTTTTTTCCTTTAAATTACTCCGTGAAGAATCAGAGAAAAAGAGGGCCTCTCTCCCTTTCCCCCACACTCCTCAAGTTCCACTCAGAAAACTTTTCTCGTCTCAGTCTTGGCCTCCGCGTTAAATTTCTCATCCATGTTTCAGGTGAGCTAAATGGGGCATCAACTTCCAACACTCATGTGACTATCCCAGTGACTCGGAGTAATCGCCGGCCGCCCGCCTGTGCGCTGCGAACACAGACGTGCCCGCCGCTGGCTCAGATCACCCCCGAGGCCTTGCCTCCCCTGAGGTCTCCTCTGGGCTCCACCAAAACCTTGGTGTCGGTGGGGCAGAGCACTGAGGCAACTATCTGCTTAATCCAGCCAAGAAACACGGGTGCCTCCCCTGCCCCGAAATCACTTGTTTGGGGCCAGGGAGTGTCTTTAAAGCAGTTTTCTAGTAAGTGTAGATGTAGCTGGAATGTTCCAGAGAATGGCTCCACCTCTGGCTCCTCTCACCTCAGTTTAGTCGCTCTGTCGTGTCCTAGTCTTTGCGACCCCATGAACCGCAGCACACCAGGCCTCCCTGTCCATCACCAACTCCCAGAGTTTACTCAAACTCATGTCCATCGAGTCGGTGATGCCGCCCAACCATCTCATCCTCTGTCGTCCCTTTCTCCTCCTGCCCCCATCCCTCCCAGCATCAGGGTCTTTTCCAATGAGTCAGCTCTTCACATCAGGTGGCCAAAGTATTGGAACTTCAGCTTCAACATCAGTCCTTGCAATGAACACCCAGGGCTGATCTCCTTTAGGATGGACTGGTTGGATCTCCTTAGTCCAAGGGACTCTCAAGCGTCTTCTCCAACACCACAGTTCAAAAGCGTCAATTCTTGGGTGCTCAGCTTTCTATATAGTCCAACTCTCACATCCATACATGACTACTGGAAAAACCATAGCTTTGACTAGACGGACCTTTGTTGACAAAGTAACGTCTCTGCTTTTTAATATGCTATCTAGGTTGGTCATAACTTTCCTTCCAAGAAGTAAGTGTCTGAATTTCATGGCTGCACTCACCAGCTGCCGTGATTTTGGAGTCCAAAAAAATAAAGTCAGCCACTGTTTCCACTGTTTCCCCATCTATTTCCCATGAAGTGATGGGACCAGATGCCATGATCTTAGTTTTCTGAATGTTGAATTTTAAGCCAACTTTCTCACTCTCCTCTTTCACTTTCATCAAGAGGCTCTTTAGTTCTTCTTCACTTTCTGAAGGTGGTGTCATCTGCATATCTGAGGTTACTGATATTCTTCCTGGCCATCTTGATTCCAGCTTGTGCTTCTTCCAGCCCAGTGTTTCTCATGATGTACTCTGCATATAGGTTAAATAAGCGGAGCGACAATACACAGCCTTGACGTACTCCTTTTCCTATTTGGAACCAGTCTGTTGTTCCATGTCCAGTTCTAACTGTTGCTTCCTGACCTGCATACAGGTTTCTCAAGAGGCAGATCAGGTGGTCTGGCACTCCCATCTCTTTCAGAATTGTCCACAGTTTATTGTGATCCACACAGTCAAAGGCTTTGGCATAGTCAATAAAGCAGAAATAGATGTTTTTCTGGAACTCTCTTGCCTTTTTTATGATCCAGCAGATGTTGGCAATTTGATCTCTGGTTCCTCTGTCTTTTCTAAAACCAGCTTGAACATCTGGAAGTTCACGGTTCACGTATTCTAGCTCTGTGGTTTTCAACCAGGGATGGTTTTGTCCCGCAGCCCTCCCAGGAGACACCTGGCCACATCTGGAGAAAGTTTTGACTGTCCCAGTGGGGAAGGGTCCTCCTGGCATCAGATGGGTAGAAACCAGGGATGCTGCTAAACACCCTACAGCGTGCAGGCCTGACGGCCCTCATGGCAGAGAGTGATCCGGCCCCAAATGTCAACAGCACCGAGATTGAGAAATCCTGCTCTAATGAAGATTTAGACGTTGTGAAACAAGGTCACTTGTTTAGAAAATTCAGACCAAAAAGAAAGGAAATACTCCTTCAGTTGAAAAAGATATCAATACTAAAGAATATTTTAATCCAAAACAGCCCATAAAACAAACTTGTGTTTAGTTTATAATCTTCCACTTCTGCCCAAATGAATATAAATGTTTATGAGATTACAGTTATAATATACATAGTATTTATTCTTGTTTCCACATAAAAACATAACTTTTATAGTCTCTACATCATTTCAATAGAGAATGTTCCATTGTTTCAGTTCCTTCCCTGTTTGTTTCTCTCCTTCCTTTTTTTTTTTTTTTTTTTTTTTTTTAAGTAACTTTAGCAAAAGCACGTACTCTGATTTGAAATCTGACTTTGGAGACCTAGCAATGGGGCACTTGTGAATTATTTTACAATGAAAAGCATTTTCAAAACATTACAAGAAATTGTTAAAAGTGTCAGCCTCTCAGTTGTGTCCGACTCTTTGTGACCCCATGGACTGTAGCCTGCCAGCTTCCTCTGTCCATGGAATTCTCCAGGCAAGAATACTGGTGTGGGTTGCTATTCCTTTCTCCAGGGGATCTTCCTGACCCAGGGATTGAACCCACATCTCCTGCATTACAGGCAAATTGTTTAACTTCTGAGCCACCAGGGAAGCCCCTTAAAAGACATTGGTATGATATAAATATTGTTGCACAAGGAACATGTACTACTTGTGAGAAACATTTGCTGTTTATGTCTTTTTTAAGTTTAAAAACAACCTGTTTTTCTCTAGAATATAATGTTAGAGCAGCAGTACAGCTGAACCTTGGCTCCTTCAAGGTGGGGACTACTTAGCCTTTAGATCACAGGGAAACATCTCGTCTGGGCTAAGCCCACGCCACATCCCAAAAAGGAGAGAGAATCTTGCTTAACAAATCAGGATGTACAAAGACAAATGCTAAAGCTTATGGTGATAGAAGTAATTACAACCACTTATCTGACAAGTCCAAAAAATGTCAGAATTTTAACAGATAAGAAAACTGTTGGGATTCAGCTGAGTGGACAGAGTGTAGACCTGCCTGAAGTTCTCAGTGTATGGCACTGGCACCCTGCGTCCTCCGTCCTTCAAAGTCCAGATAGGATTGCCTGGAGCTCCCATTCCACTCCCTGTGCAATGTTGCAGCACTTTATAAGGTTTTGCAAGTTTCTGGAAGGCCTGTGGCTCTGAGTTCTCATTTCTCTCTGAGCTCGTTCAGTTGATGGGTCATCTTCCCACCCGCCACTGACTTCTCCTGCTCTCTACTGCAGCCACTCAGACTGCACTCATCGCCGAACTCCATCCTCTGCCAGACTCAGTGCACACACCGCAACCACACCGTCCCCTCTCAGACTGTGTGGCTGTCACAGTCCTTGGTGAAGATAAAAGACACGTCATGACATGCAACACAAACAACCTCCGAGTCCACATAAACGTAGCAGTTAATTAAGGGCCTTTTGAGCACAGGGCCTTTCTTGGGCCATTTCTCCTCTCACTGCATCCCAGCCTCCTCCCCACCCATCAGTAGGTCCTTCTTCTTGCATCTTCTCTCTTTTTTTCTCCTCACCACATGGCATTCGGGATCTTAGTTCCCTGACCAGGAATTGAACCTGTGCCCCCTGAAGTGGGAAGTTGATGTCTTAACCACTGGACCACCGGGAAATTCCCTCTCTTATCTTTCTTGTCATCTCCTCCACCCAGATGGTCCTAAAATGTTCATACTGAGTTACACAGAGCAGTTCAACCCTCTGGAGTTCCTACTCCCCAGATCAATTCCAGCTCTCCCTTTGCATCTCAGAAACGAGCAAATCAAAAAGTCTTTAATTTAACTGGCTTTACATGTCTAGAAGGCAGTTACTGTTGTTCATGGCAATTTATTTTCCTTTCATCTATCTTTATAAACTGTTCATTCCTTTAAAAAGCCAGCTGTGAAATATAAGCCTGTGTGTGTGTGTGTGTGTGTGTGTCAAAGTGAAAGTCACTCAGTCATGTCCAGCCCTTTGCAACCCCATGGACTGTATAGTCCATGGCATTCTCCAGGCCAGAATACTGGAGTAGGTAGCCTTTCCCTTCTCTAGGGGATCTTCCCAACCCAGGGATCGAACCCAGGTCTCCCGAATTGCAGGCAGGTTCTTTACCAGTTGAGCCACCAGGGAAGCCCAAGAATACTGGAGCCAGTAGCCTAGCCCTTCTCCAGCAGATCTTCCCGACTCAGGGATCGAATCAGGGTCTCCTGCATTGCAGGTGGATTCTTTACCAACTGAGCCACCAGGGAGGTGTGTGTGTGTGTGTGTGTGTGTTCAGGCTTATATTTCATGTGTGTGTGTGTATATATATACACATATATTCCTATGTCCAGTAAAAGAGCAGCTACTTAAGTGGCTTCAAGTGCTTGGGCTCAGCTGTAGGGCAGGTCAGATGCAGACGTGTCCAGTGTTTCACTACAGTTTCCAACTTCCCGCTCTTTGTCTCTTATTGTTCAGCCTGACACTCAAGGGGTTCCTTCCATTCACTGCTTGTCTAGGCAACCTCAGTTTTTCGAGTCTATCTCTCACTTGGACTCTTGCATCTGGTCTGTGTTTACAAAATGCGGTTGGGCATGGAGACCATGACTGACCGTTCCTTATGGGTCCCTGAGCGATGGCTCCTAGGTGCCACCATCAGAGTGTTATGTCTCTGCCTAGGATTTCAACTCTGTAAAAACAGTGATGACGTACTTTCTTTAATCCCCCCAAACCTCCGGGGAGGCAGTAGATATTCCACAATGTTGTCCACTGTCTCCCCAGATTCACTTATTCCACAAATTCATTCACTCTGTAAACAGTCATTGCCGACTGTGGGCCAAGAGATGGGGACCTTGCAGCAAACAAGAGAAAGTTCTTGCCTTCCCAGCATTTATTTCTAGTTGGAGGTGGAATATTTCAGTGCTGAATGTGTGTCAGTGACGCCAAGAGAGCACACTCTGGTTTCAGAAGGAGAGTGTACTCCTTTTAGGGTTAAACAGTGTAAACAGAAAGCATGAACCTTTTTGCATAATGACATCGGCTTCGTCTCCTCAGCACCACCGATTCTGCCCACCAGCACATCTGCTCTTCCATCACACAGCAATCTGAGTGTGGGTGCTGTGAGAGCTTCCTTCTTTGGAATAATGCCGTCTGCAATGAAAAACAGTATTTTAGCTTTTAAAAGTATAGCTCTGAAATGTGAATTTCCTCGTCATTCTCCTTGAGACGACCGTGATACGTATGTGATGAGGAAGGGAAGTCAGAAGAGGGTATTTTACCATGTCTCATTCTAAATATAAACATGATGCTCCTCCATTCATTATAAAAATGCCACTCCAAACTTTATGAATAAACTTTCCCATTCTAATACCTCTTGGTTATACCGTAATCATGTTATGATGGGAAGCTTTGGCAAAGACAGCAAGAAAAATAAAAAGTTAATGCAATTACAAAAAGGTTATTTACTGAGAGAATCAGGCAAAGGGGTTTCCTTTTCTACAAGTATTCAGCATCTCAATAAGTGAATAAATGTACACACACATATATATAGAAACAGTTTACCCTAAATATTACTTTTCTAAGTTATCCACTTAACTCACCGTATGAGATTTAGAGTTCAATCATGCCAGTTCAGAGTGGAAAGAAAAAAGGCCATTTATCTAATCCAATTCCTTGGGGAAAAATACTTAGGCAATATTAAGAATCTTCAATTATCTAATTTAATAAAGGGGATGATTTATACTCTGTAGTCAGTAGCATGTGATACTGATTATTTCTAATCCCTTAGAAGAGATCCGACATTCCGCTTTTGGTCCTGTACAGCATGAAATTGTCACGTATATTTCACCAAAAGAAGTAGCAAGAATAATGGGCCCACAGTCTGCAGTCATTTCACACTAACATGCTGCAACATGGTTTTGCCCTGGGGCAGAGAAGTAGGGCTTTTTCTTTACTTCAAAAGAATGAAAAATTATTATCACTCTATCCCATACCGTTATAGACTTCAGAGACTTTGGCATGAAATATTCAGAAAGTTTATTTTAGAATTCAATATTTTAAAAGCCTGCTTTAAAACTATTACAGTGATTAGTGGCTCTGTTACTTGGACCAGTCCTTGCTTTAAAAAGCCCTTTGTCCTGGTTGATACCATTTGCTGTTTCAACAAAATAGAGTTTGCGCCAACCCAGGAGCACCACATAAGGCACGTAATGCATTGTTTTAGAATGCGCCCCAAAGAGGAGCTGTGACCACAGCTCAACAGTTGCCCCTCAGACACACGCTTAAAGGAAGCACTGCTCTCCCGGTAGCAGCTGAACGCATTGCTTACACCGCGATGTTCTCCCTCTGCCGTGTGTTATGTTGACCAGGGGGCCTGAGCGCCATTTCTCTGCTCCCTGTTCAAAGGAGCAATGCCCCTGTCTCTGTGGCCCTAGGGACACAGGCACAACCCAGCTGAGGCCACCCACACCCTCAGCCGACCAGTCAGAGGCTCATGCCTTCACCTCTCTTCCTAGGATTCAGAAAAGCTTATCGGGTGTTTGTGAGGAATTAACAGAGCTTCCGAGGCCACGAATGAAGTCAGTGAAAACTTCTGGAGCTTGAGTTAGCTGTGTGGTAATTGCAACACAACTACTTCCGTCTGGAACATCCTATTTACATAGAGAGATGTGTGGAAGAGAGTGTAAAGCCCACATTTGGGAATTTAACCATCCTGACTTGAGTTTCATGTCTGTTACCAACACAGTGATCCTACCAGCACATTGAACATCAGTGTCTGCAGAACGGGCCCATCCTGCGTCTGTGCACAGATTCAGTGAGATGAAGGCAGTGCGAGGCAAGATGCCAGGCACTATAGTTATTTACTCCCAAAATGTTTTTCCTTTTTTAAAATATTTATTCATTTGGCTGCTTCAGGTCTCAGTTACGGCCTGTGGAATCTTCCTTGTCGAGCATGAGCTCTCTTTGTTTTGACTGTGGCCTGCAGGATCTCTTTTAGCAGTAGCATGCAGGGTCTTTTAGTTTTGGCATTTTGGATCTAGTTCCCTGACCAGGGCCCCTGCACTGGGAGCAGGGAGTCAGCCACTGGACCACCAGATAAGTCCCCCAAAAGGTTTTTCTTACCTCTTAATTGTTTACTCCACACTTCTGTTGTGCAATGTATGATGGGAAAAATAAAATGGCGTTGGTGTTGCTAAGAGCTCTCTGCCATGGGGCCAGGAGACCAGTAAGGAAGTGTGACTTGCGGACATCAAGGTCCTTTGCCATCCAGAACACCTTCCAGAAACTCAGGATGCTTTCTGGACTCTTACCCTGAAACAACCTGTGAGTCCTCAAGGACAGTGCTTTCCGGCTTGAGTCAGAGCCGACCACAGTTGTCGCCGGGCAGCTTTTACTTTCAGGGTTACCCAAGTTTGTATTTCCCGAATTGCAGTTCTTCCAGAATCCAAATAAACTCTCCTCTTCTTTGCAGCC
This sequence comes from Bubalus bubalis, assembly GCF_019923935.1. Taxonomy (NCBI): domain Eukaryota; kingdom Metazoa; phylum Chordata; class Mammalia; order Artiodactyla; family Bovidae; genus Bubalus; species Bubalus bubalis. Next base: position 1,799,325 of record NC_059167.1, read on the forward strand.
TCCTGCCTTGCTTTTTTGGTTGCCAGATGCATGTATGTTTATTGACATATCACAGAAAAAATTTGCAGGATGGCTAGAAAAACCATCACTCCTGCCTTTTTTAATATAAAAATTATAACTTGTGCGTTTGGTGATATTCCTTTAAATGTATTGAATATATCATTTCTGTAGGTTTTAATAAATACTTTTTCCTTTCCTTCTCTCCTTAGGTATTATCAATGCAAGGAAAAAAAAATAGGATAGCCATTGACCTCAGCCTTCCCGCAGATAAGATAGAGAAATGAAGTGCGGAAGTAGGATGAAACTCACCGTAAATCACTTTCTGTTTCATTTTCCAGGGAAGTAGATCAAGACTCAGATGGTCATGTCAGCTTTAAAGACTTCGAATATGCCATGAACTCTGGACAAAAGCAAGCGTAATTATGGTGTGCTGCTTGTATGCAACTTCTGCGGAGACCAGAATAGATGGTGATGTAAAGAGATGTCAGATTCCACCCTAGCGATGGTGTCATACTGCATACCTTCCATTAAACTCTTTATATGGTCTTCAGATGCTCACGACTGCTTGCGTCTCGGACTCCTAGAGGTGGCTGTTATGCTTATAAGTCATTTTCTTCCATGTGGCCCTAGCCCTGAGCTCGGCTGCTGCTGGCACTGCCGCTGGGGTCGTCCCCAACCCTTCCTCTTCACTTGCTGCCCCCAACTCCCACCCGCATCACAGGCAGGGAGGCTCCCTAGTTTCCTGGTCCTCGACACCCACCCAGAGGCTCCCCGGCCCTCAGCAGGTCCCAGCCCCCGAGGAGAGGGGGTTTCTCCTGCCACCAGTGCCGGTTTCCTTCGTGCGTTCAGCGTCGGTTGGTCAAATAACAGCACGTGCACGTACTGAGTGTTGACTGTCTTCCAAGCCCTGAGCAAGGCTTTGGGAAAAAAAGACTACAGACTTCTCTAAGAAGAGGTACCATGGGATTTCCCAGGCAAGGATACTGGAATGGGTTGCCATTTTCTTCTCCAGGGGATCTTCCCAACTCAGGGATCAAACCCTTCTCCTGCTTGGCAGGAGGATTCCTCACCAACGAGCCACCTGGGAAGTCTACATGTATCATCAGCATTCATCAAAATCATCATCAAAAAATGGCCCTAGAGCACTAGCTGTGTAAGACCGAGCTACAGATTGGGCTGTAATTAGTAAGTCTTCTCCAGCTGTACACAGAGGAAGAATAGGGTGCAGCAAGGATTTGGGGAGCAAAACTTATCTGCAGAATCCTTTAGAATGGCCTGGGCCTGGGGTTCTGCAGCAGAACAGCAAGCCCTGGGCTGCCCTCTCCTGGACACTGACTGGTTCTGGAAGGTTCTTCCATGCACCAAGGGTCTTAGCCATCTGTGTTCCTGTTCTCCATGCTCTGCCCATCCACACCTGGGATCTAGGGACTGTGACCCTGGACATTCAGCACTTATTTAAAATAAATACTCATATCAATACTAATATTTTATCTGTAAGTGTTCAGAATTCCAAACATTAACAACATTGTGAAAACATCTAGTCTAAGTCTAATTTTAAAAGGATTAAAGGTCAAAGAAAAATGTAAGTTTGTCAAGTAGAAACATTAACCAAGCATCCTTCTAACAGATTATTAGCAGATAAACTTAATAAACTGTCATAAATCAGAGGAACCTAAAGGGACTTCACAACTCAATGTAATTTGGTGTTCTGGATGGGATCATGGAACAGAAGAAAGGACATTGGGTAAACACTAGTGAGGTGTGGAATTTCGTTCCTAACGCTGCACCGATATTGGTTCGTTGATTGTGACACATAGCCAAGGACACACTCAGAAAATACTCATCACAGAGGAGACTGTGTGAGTGTGTGCGAACTCTCTCTCCCAGCTTCACAATCTTGCTATAAACCTAAAACTATTCCAAAATAAAAAGGTTGTTAAAAAATAAAGTCTTATCCCAAAGTTAGCATATGCTAAGCATCCAAAATGAAGAAAACTTTGAAAATCATTAAAAAGTACAAATGAAGTATCATTCAAGAAAAAAAGTAGATCAGCAGTATTTTCAGCATCATGTGTGTTTTTGGACAAATTGTTCTGACTGATGAAAAGCCCCCGGGCAGAGTTTTATTCAGCGAGCATTTTTATTGTAATTTGAATAGTTGAGTCATTGGTCTTCATCTCAGTACATAAGTGATCCTGCTTTTAAAATTTTTAATTTAAAAATTAGAGTAGTTCACCAACAAAATGCCAGCATTCAGTAATTGTCAGAATACCACAACCTTGTATTGCAATGACTATTTGGACCTTATTTCTCCCTGGAGACATGACAGGAGAGAGGGAGAAGTCACGTCCTCCTTTTGAGTGGAGGGAGGAGGCCAGGTGGGAACAGCTATTGGGCATCTCCTCCGACCCGGAATTAGTCCAGGCGCTCCTTGGTCTCAGTGACAGAAACCTCCCCCAAACCAGCTTAGATGGAAAAGGAATCTGCAGGAAATACTGGGCTAGCCTCTGGAGTCTAACACTGGAAGGGCAGCTGTGCAGCTGGGTTTCCAGGAAAACACGAAGCAACAGCACACGCGCCTCTGGACTGTGCCCTGTCCCGTGGCCCCCGCCAGCCTCGCAGCATGCTCAAGAGGAACCGGCCCGTGGTCTGTCCCGCTCCAAGTGCAGACACCCTAGCTAAAGACGCTGCAGTTGGCTCGGGATCAGTCAACTCTGATTTCATCTTGAGAATATAGGCTTGATCCCTGGACACTCACCGAGGTCTGCTGAGGGCTGGTCACAGGGAGGGGAAGTCAAATAGAATGTGTGTGTTTGTGTGTGTTTATGTGTGTTAGTCACTCAGTCGTGTCCAACTCTTTGTGACCCCATGAACTGTAGCTCGTCAGGCTCTTCTGTCCACAGGATTCTCCAGGCAAGAACACTAGAATGGGTTGCTATTCCCTTCTCCAGGGGATCTTCCCAACCCAGGGATTGAACCTAGATCTCCTGAATTGCAGGCAGATTCTTTACTGTCCGAGCTACCCAGGGTAGTCGTTATATTTTCTTTTCTAGAAGAAAGCCACATGACCTGGACCTTCTCTAGGAGGGAAGACACCTCCAGGATTTGATACCTAGGAGGCCTGGGACTCTGGGCAGAGCAGAGACCAAAGGAAAGAAGGGAGCTGAGAAGCTGCTCATGTCACTGTCCCCCCATCACCCCCCAGAATCTAGCCCCAGTCCTCCTCCTGTAAGCTTCGCCCCAGTTTTCCATGTCCGGGCCCCTGCTCCACCCTTGTCCCCGAGCCACGTGGTTTTGTCTGCACTGTTCACTCATTGGTGTGCCCTCAATTGAACAGTCCACAGATGGGCACCTGTGCAAGTGGATCAGCTCAGCCTCTCCCCTGGAAGACCCCAGGAGCGAGTGAGGGAGGCATAGCTCGCTCCTCTGGCCGAGTGAGTGGGTGTGACCCAGGGCGAGGGGCAGGCATGTTTGCCACCACGTGGCATGAAAACCTAGGCAGCTGGTTTGCAATTGAGAGCAGAAAGTGAAATAGACACCAAGAGGGGAACAAGGAAGAAGCTAGAGAAACCCCACGGTGCTGGGTTTCTGGGGAAAGCTTGTACACAAGGTCCAGTCATAGCCCTTTGGGTCCTATGAGGTAACCCTCTTTCCTTCCAGTAAATCTTTCTGGTCAAGCCAGCTGGAGTTGCTCTCTGTTATCTGAAACCAAGAGAACCCTAACTATCACGAGCTTAGAGCCAAGGACAGAGTCCTAGGTAACATCAACATTCACTGGGGCAACAGAGAAAGAGTCTAATAAACAGACTAAGGAGAGGTGAAGTGGGAGGGAAGGGGGCAGGGCACAGCCTTTAAAAGAGGGACATAGGCGGACACAGCCAACTGACTAGAACCAAGCAGGTCCAAGACGGCAGACAGGTCACCCACCTCTAGACCCTGAGCCTTGGGGCACGCTCATCGTAATACAGCAGCAAGCTAGATGAGACTCCACAGGTACCATGGCAGGCCCAAGACCAACCATCAAGGTCCAAATGTGGGTGGTGGCCCAACTCCTGGAAATCCCCACCCCTTCCCCAAAATATCTAGACTACTCCTCCCACTCACTAGGCGATGAAATCATCCAGCCCTGTAAAAACTGACAGCCCTGTACCCAGGTCTGCTCTGGCCTCCTGAGATGGCCCACACTGTCTGTGGAGCGTGTTTCTCTCTAAATAAATCCACTTCTTACCTACCACTTATCTCTCACTGAATTCTTTCTGCAATGAGACATCAAGAACCTGGATTTCATGTAGTCCTGACACCAGCTGTGTGATCTCAGTTAAAACTCCGTGGATTCAAGTCCCATTCTGAGTTGATGGTTTCAGTTCAGTTCAGTCGCTCAGTTGTGTCTGACTCTTTGTGACCCCATGAACTGCAGCACGCCAGGCCTCCCTGTCCATCACCAACTCCCAGAGTCCACCCAAACCCATGTCCATCAAGTCGGTGATGCTATCCAGCCATCTCATCCTCTGTCGTCCCCTTCTTCTCCCGCCTTCAATCTTTCCCAGCATCAGGATCTTTTCAAATGAATCAGTTCTTCACATGAGGTGGCCAAAGTACTGAAGTTTCAGCTTCAGCATCAGTCCTTCCATTGAACACCCAGGACTGATCTCCCTTAGGATGGACCGGTTGGATCTCCTTGCAGGCCAAGGGATTTCATGTAGTCCTGACACCATGTGTGTGATCTCAGTTAAAAGACCGTGGGTTCAAGTCCCATTCTGAGTTGATGGTTTCAGAGGTAGCCAAAGAGGGTAAAGGAAGCTGTTGCCAATTCTCTCTCCCTCAGGGGTATCAGGGAGAGCTGATTGTTTCAGTACCCTCAGCCCTAGTCTCCCCTTGCGACAACTCGGAGGCAATCTCTCAGAGGTCACCAGTGATCCCCCAGGGCCCAAACCCACCAGCCCCTCTCAGACCTCGTCCCACTTGTCCCTTCTCTGGGGTCCTTCTCTCTTTGGCTTCCATAGCGCTGTTCTCTTGTGACATTTCTGTGCCTGTTTTTCCCTACTCTCTTCCTGTGTCTTCGACCACCTCACAAGTGTTAGTGTTCACCAGGGTCCTCTAACTGGCCCGTCTGCTAGATCAACACCCTCTCCAAGGATGATTTCATTCTCTGTCACCTTTCTCCGTGTGATTCCACCAACACGTCTTTGTCTTCAGTCTGGGTCTCTGCTCCACCCAGACGTGTGTTCTCATTTGCCTCTTGGACACTTCCACCTCCCTATAAGCTCATTGAACTAAAATTAGACTCGTTTCCCCTGATTTCCAAAATTGGCTTCTCATTCTGCGTCTTCTATTTCTGTTAATGGCGCCGACCCCATTCCCCCGCGCAAGCCGTCATCTGAACCAGCCGCCTCAGAATTCCTTCCAATTCTCCCATCTCCCCATCCTCCTTTGCTGTGGCATCCAGTCACTCATGGCATCCCAAGTCTGCATCTGCAGAAACTTCCGTGACACTGCCTTCCAGCCCACCATGCTCTTCTGTTCCCATCAGTCCATCCATATGTTCCTCTGTTCATTGGTATAAAGATGAGTGGAGGAGGTGCTGATAAGAAACAGGCCCACGTCATGAAACTCAGTCCAGCCTGTCAAAGCACAGATAGACTTGGTTTTCTCTCTTCTCAAAAGCCTTATAGTGACCCTTTCTATTGGGTCATGTCTCACTCTTAATACACCATTCAAAACCTTCTATAATCTAGTCTCTACTTGTCTGTTCAGCTTTATCTTCACCACTACCTCCACCATCCCATCCCACAACCAGGTAACTCAACATACACAGATCCTTAGCCTAAAAACACCAAAATAACAACTAGATCTTTGCCCCAAATTGGAGGCTAACGAATAACCTTGGAATTCATATCTGATGAGATAATAGAGAAATACAACCGAAGCTAGAATCCCATTAAAACAATGGGAGCACCTTCATCCTAATGAGTATTCCTCCCTCCACAGCTGCCACCTTCAGAAGGAAAAGGGGGCGGACTGTGCCAGATGCTTTGTGTTATTTTATTTTATTCTTGAAAATTGATGAGGCACACATTTGCATCCTCTTTCTTAAGAGGAAACCACCTCCGAGAGTCTAAGCAACTTGGTGCAGGCCGAGTGTGGTGATGGGTGGAGTGTCAGGGTGGCGATCAAACCCGTCAGCCTGACTAAACACAAACAGCTTCTATTCCACGGTGTCACTTCCCGCGGGAAAATCATCTATGACTCCAGTCCATAGTCTTTGGTCACACTCTGTTTTTGATCCAAAATGAGTTTATCCAGATTCATTGGCCATCCCAGGTCAAGCTTCTATCACATGATTGGTATTAAATATTAATTCCCATCTTGCACATCACCAGTCTTTGGTCACACTCTGTTTTTGATCCAAAATGAGTTTATCCAGATTCATTGGCCATCCCAGGTCAAGCTTCTATCACATGATTGGTATTAAATCTTAATTCCCATCTTGCACATCACCAGTCTTTGGTCACACTCTGTTTTTGATCCAAAATGAGTTTATCCAGATTCATTGGCCATCCCAGGTCAAGCTTCTATCACATGATGGGTATTAAATATTAATTCCCATCTTGCAGATCACCAAGCTTAGCCCAAATTACCTTGGGTTATTAATCAAACTCACTTTCAAAAGACAAAGATTTGCCACCAGAGACAATATCTTTTAAAAGGTGCTGCCAGCTGGAAAGGCAATTTTCAAAGATGATGAAATGCTCTGAACAGTGTAGAGAGAGAGAGGGAGAGAAGTCGCTCAGTTGTGTCTGACTCTTTGCAACCCCATGAACTTTAGCCCCCAGGCTCCTCTGTCCATGAGATTTTCCAGGCAAGAGTACTGGAGTGGGTTGCCATTTCCTTCTTCGGGGGATCTTCCCGATCCAGGGATTGAACCCAGGTCTCCCGCATTGCAAGCAGATGCTTTACCGTCTGAGCCACCAGCGAAGTGCCCTGAACAGTGGAAGTATTTTTTAAATAAATGTGCGTGCTCACTGGGCATCACTCACTTATGCGCATTAATTTTTAACAGCATTTTCAACCATCAGCAGTACTCAGGGTTCATGTGTCACAGAATTGTAATTTAGGGTTAATAAAAACAGTTGATTGCTTTCCTTTTTCTTAGTTTGTAATTTTTGAGAAATCTGTTTACAGCTGCAGAATTAGACAGTTAAAATACATACAAATGGAAATTTAATGACATGAGGAACAGCAGCTCTTGAAGTGACCTTTCTTACAAAACACATTTAAATTGGCTTGGCCACATGGATTCAAAACTGGCTGAAAACAATTTAACATAGTAAAATATGGAGTGTTCAATCTAAATTTCTCTTGGATTGCTAAATTGGTAAAATGCTCAGAAGTGTGAATCAAAAAGAACATTAACTTCACAGAAAATTCAGATTAATTTATATGAAAACATAAACCAAAATCCAAATATACTCCTTATTTTATGATTTACTGATGCTTGGTGGGAGAAAAAGACTTCAAAGGAGAATAAAACAGTTAGGTTTGCTGTAGTATATTCGTTAGGCAGAACAATTTCAATAATATTAAACTTATAGAAAAAAATTGATCAAAGGTCTAGAAATACACTGCAAGTATTATCATAATAACAGTTATTGTAGGTTTGATCATCTTCTTTGTTTTAAAGAAGGAAGCCAACCGTGAATTTAAATGATGTTTCTGAAGTTAATCATGGCAGAAATAGCGCTTGAGTCAATTTCAAGGTCTCGCTGCTGCTACCGATACTGCTTGTGGGTTGAGGTTCAGTCTTTTGTCTTTCTTTTTCCTCCCTTTGCCCCTTCCTTCCCTCCCTCCCTCCTTCCCTCCTTTCTCCCTCCGTCTCTCTCTCCCCTCCTTCTTTCCTTTTTGCCTTTGTTCCTACTCTCCCCACCACACCCACAAACAGAATTCCATACATTGCACCATCCAGGGTTCTATCTGACCTGCTTTTTACCTGATGTCCAAACTTGTATCAACAGATTCCAATGCCTCCCACTGCAAATAGAAACTAAAGTTCTAGTGTATTTTATGCATTTTATCAAAGATGAAAACTTTTTGACAATTATCTCTTCAAACACTTCTTTCATGACATTCTGGAAGAAAATGCACTCTCTGAATCCAGTTATACATGTGTTATACTGATGATATTATCTGACATGCCTTTCATTCCCTCCCCTCCTCCTCTTTCTCTCTGAGTCTAACTTTCGGTTCAGTAATTTCTATCCATTCATCGCTAGTGGGAGTGCAAAATGGCACAGCCACTTCAGAAGCCAGTTTGACAGTGTCTTACGAAGCTAAACATGGTCTTACCAAATGATGCAGCAATCATTGTTGTGCATTGTTTTTCTACTCAAATTGTTTTTTTCACTCAACTGATTTGAAAACTTCTCTCCACAAGAAAACTCACACAAGAATGTTATTGCAGCTTTATTCATCATCACCCAAAAGTGGAAACAGCCAAGATGTTCTTCAGGGGACAAGTGTGTAAACAAAATGTGGTACAGCCACGCAATGGAATTATCCAGTGATTAAAAGAAATGAGCTTTTATCAACCCACAAAATCACACGAGTGAATCTTAAATGCATATTTCCAAGTGAAAGAAGTCAAAGTGAAAAGACTACATTCGCAATGCACCAATATGACATCCTGGAAAAGGGAAGAATATAGTGACGACTAAAAGAGCAGTGATTATCAGTGTTTTTTGTGGCAAGGGGTGTTGAGGAGGTAAGGCACAGGGATTTTTTTTTTCATGTGGCAAAATATAGAAGATGAACCTAGGTCATCCTGTAGTGCTAGAAAGAGGACATACTCAGAAAACAAAACACAAATTAAAAAAATAAGCAAACAAAAGCAACCACATATTGGTAGGTGGGTATGTCACAGGAACACAAGAACCAATTTTAGAAAAGCTCCAAGTGGTCAAAGCTGGAACAATTTGAGTAACAAAATAAAGAAGTATTGGATTATAATCCAAAGTATAAAATAAATATCTGTGAATCCATACTGATTCAAGTAAATGGTGGAATAAATAAACAAATGGAAGAATTGAGACAAATCTCATTTGCAGAAGAATTCCAAATAATTTATGTAGGTGCCCTGTCCTAAAAGAGAAGGGGTGTGACTCTCCATCCCTGCAGTATGGAATGCATATAGCGACTTTCTTCCAGGGAGTACCAGATGGAAGGGGGCAGACGGGAACAGTGGTGAAGCCTGACAGTAACCACCTGAGCCAGGTGATCAAGGTCAATATTAACAGCGATAGGTCTTGTCGAGACTGTGTGCTTTATGTATGTGATGAAAGTGACATTTAAGCTCTCTGACTTTCCTCCTCAAACCCCACAACCTCAGTGCAATCATGAGAAAAACAGCAGACAGACCCCAGTTCAGAGACATTCTGAAAAAGACCTGACCAGCACTTCTCAAAACTGTCAAGGTCAAGAACAAGGAATCCTTGAGAAATGTCACAGCCAAGAGGAGCCTAAGGAGACATGACAAGTCAATGTAATGTGAGAGCTGAGACGGGCGCCTGGAAACAGGAAAGAGACATTGGATAAAAGCCATAGAAAACAGAATGAAACATGGGTTTCAGTTAATAAAGAGGTATCAATATTATTTCATCAATTATAACAAATGTATAATACTAATGTAAGATGTTCATAATAGGGGAAACTGGGTGTGAGGTATGTGAGAAATTTACACTATCTTCACAATTGTTTTTTTGTAAATCTAAAACTTGTAAAATAAAAGTTTATTTAAAATTTTTCAGATGTGACTGTATGGTGGAAATTGTATCCCTTGACACTGTTTAATTTATAATAAAAGCCTAGATATCAATTAAAAATATGTAGGGACTTCTCTGTGGTCCAGTGGTTAAGATTCCAAGCTTCTGATGCAGGGGGTGCAGGTTCGATTCCTGGCGGGGGAACTAAGATCCCACATGCTATGAGGTGCAGCCAAAAAGTAAATAAATGAATTTTTAAGATATGTAAAGGGGGTAGATGGCCTTTCAAAGTAATGTTGTAGGATATATTGGCAGAAACCAGAAGATCACCACTTAATGGTGCCTTTATAAGACTCTGAACTCTCAGCACTGTCCACTGGACTCAGGGTTTTGCCATACAGAAGTATGTTCACTCTGGTTATATGGGCTGGTTTCTGACAAAGAAGAGGCCTCACGTATCTGCCCTTGAATTGTGTTTGGAGAAGCTCAGAAAACCAGAAACAAGTACTGATCTTTCCTATGAAACTGCTGGTGATACACCTTTCAAAGAACAAATTCCCTTAGCTTTGGACCTATTGAAATGAAAGCCCGTTATACTTCTTCTGAACTTCGTAATTCCTACAGCACTGAGAAAATCCACAGGTGTGGCTCGTAGATCCTCCCTGTGGCCAGTCTCAAAAAGCCAGTTAATATGCTAATACAGCCAAGACGTGGAAGTGACCCAAGTGTCCACTGATGGATGAATGGACAAAGAAAATATAAGATATATCTGTATCTAATACCTAGACAGTGGAATATTACTCCGCCATGAAAAAGAAGAAAAGATGCCATTTGTGACAACATAGATGGATCTTGAGGGCATTGAGCTAAGTGAAATAAATCATACAGAGAAAGACAGACAGTATACTGATTTTCAGTCTT